>NC_142476.1:35007258-35632258 GCF_049115385.1 Moschus berezovskii | reverse complement strand
TCCTTTCTCCCCTGAACTCCCCTCCCATCCAGGCTGCCATATGGCATTGAGCAGAGTACCATGTGCTATACTGTGGATCCTTGTTGGTTACCCATTTTAAAAATAGCAGTGTGTGCACGTCCATCCAAAACTCCCTCACTACCCCTTCTTCCCAACCTTCCTCCCTGGCAACCCTAAGTTCGTCCTCTAAGTCGGTGAGTCTCTTTTACTCTTTTGTAAGTTCATTTGTATCATTTCTTTTAAGATTCCACATGTAAGGGATGTCATGCAATATTTTTCTTCTCTGTCTGACTTACTTCACTCAATATGACACTCTTTAGGTCCAACAATGGTTGCTGCAAATGGTATTCTTTCTTTCTTTTTAATGGCCGAGTAATATTCCATTGTATATATGTACCACATCTTCTATATCCATTCCTCTGTTGATGGACATTTAGGTTGCTTCCATGTCTTGTCTATTGTAAACAATGCTGCAGTGAACATTGGGGTGTGTGTTTCCTTTCAGATCATGTTTTTCTCTGGATATATGCCCAGGAGTGGAATTGCTGGATCACATGGTAACTCTATTTTTAGTTTTTTAAGGAACCTCCATACTGTTCTCCATAGTAGCTGTACCAATTTACATTCCCACCAATAGTGTTGGATGGATGGTTCCATTCTCTTCACACCTTCTCCAGCATTTATTGTTTGTGAATTTTTTGACACTAGCTATCCTGGCTGATGTGAGGTGACATCTCATTGTAGTTTTGATTTGCATTTCTTCAATAATTAGTCATCTTGAACATCTTTTCATGTGCCTCTTAGCCATTTGTATGTTTTCTTTGGAGAAATGTCTGTTTAGGTCTTCTGCCCATTTGTTGATTGGGTTGTTTGTTTAGATGTTGTTAGGTGTCAAGAATGCTGGGAGAATATCAGTAACCTCAGATACTTAGATGACACCACTCTTATGGCAGAAAGTGAAGAACTAAAGAGCCTCTTAATGAAAGTGAAAGAGGAGAGTGAAAAAGTTGGCTTAAAACTCAACATTCAGAAAACTAAGATCATGGCATCCCCTATCACTTCATGGCAAATAGATAGTGAAACAGTAGAAACAGTGACAGACTTTATTTTTTGGGGGGCTCCAAAATCACTGCAAATGGTGAATTCAGCCATGAAATTAAAAGATGCTTGCTCCTTGGAAGAAAAGCCATGACCAACCTAGACAGCATATTCAAAAACAGAGATATTACTTTGCCAACAAAGGTCCATTTAGTCAAAGCTGACTGAGCGACTGAACTGAACTGAACTGAAGATATTTCCAGTAGTCATGTATGGATGTGAGAGTTGAACTATAAAGAAAGCTGAACTCCAACAAATTGATGTTTTTGAACTGTGGTGTTGGAGAAGACTCTTGAGAGTCCCTTGCACTGCAAAGAGATCCAACCAGTAGATCCTAAAGGAAATCAGTTCTGAATATTCATTGGAAGGACTGATGCTGAAGCTGAAACTGCAATACTTTGGCCACCTGATGGGAAGAGCTGACTCATTGGAAAAGACCCTGATGCTAGGAAAGATTGAAGGCAGGAGAAAAAGGGGACAACAGAAGATGAGATGGTTGGATGGCATCACTGACTCGATGGATATGAATTTGAGCAAGCTCTGAGAGTTGGTGATGGACAGGGACCCTGGCGTACTGCAGTCCATGGGGTTGCAAAGAGTTGGACATGACTGAGCGACTGAACTGAAGTGTCATGAACTGTTTGTAAGAATTGTAACTATAAATGTAAGAGTTGTTTTGTTTGATTGCTTGGACATTGAAACCACTTAGAAACAAGCAGATCTTAGGAGTAGTTACCTAGAGAATATACTCACCCACATCCAAAAGACCAGATAATTCATCTCCTCAAAAAATACCTAATGACAGATTCAAATATCAAATCATGCTGTTTCCAATTATATGACATAACTACACTGGAACTGATCCTTCTATCAGGAACTGAATATTGGTTAAATATTAGATATTTATTAATTTATCCAGATGATATGTGTATTGAAGGTGGCAACTTATGAAAGTTTAGCTCTAGAGGTCTGAAGGAGTTACTTACTTTTAGTGTGCAAATTATGTATTTTTGACCATGAAAAAGCACCATTCTGACCTAAAGATGACACACAGGTGAATTTTCTCTTCTAGTGCATGAAATAACATTTTCTAACTGAAATTCGAGGAAACTCTGAGGGTACTAGTGTATGGAGCACAACCTGCTTAATTAAATTCAGTTGCACACTGATTGCACACCAGGAACTGAGCTAGGTTTCATCCAAGACGTAAGGGGTGAGCTCAGAAACTTCAGGTAATTCCCTGTGTAACTAGGAGGAAGGTATTTATATAACAAGAATAAATAGCAAACCATGATGAGCACCATATCTGAGATATGAAGAAATCCTTCTGGGAGCCCAGCAGAAGGAACCATTTCAACTGCAAGACTCTAGAGAAATCTCAGTGGAAAAGGCATCCTTTGAGTTGGGTCTGGAAGAATTAGAAAGATTTTGAAAGCATTAGCCAGGGGGAAGGGCAGAAGAAGAGGGCATATTTCCTAGGGTGGTGGTATATGGAGTGCTTGTGCGTGTTCAGAGTTGAGGGGTCTAAGAAGATATCACAGAGCCTGGATTGGCATCTTAAGACATTTCCTCTGTATTCTGTGGGCTGGTTGAACCTCAATGTTTTTTAAGCAGTGCCTGACATGATTAAAGAAATCTTTTCACCTCTTCAGTTGCAATTGGCTCCAGAAATGAATTCTAATCTGAAAGACTCAAAAAAGGTTTTTTTTTTTGGCTTGTCGTTTATCTTATTTTGCAGCTATTTAGTTGGTAAGGCCCGGATTAGCCTTGCTCATTACTTTAGAGAGTGGTTTTTCAGGGTACATAATTTCTTAAATTCCTTTTCTCTCATTCTCTGTCCTGACAAAATGCATTTTGCTCTCCATTAAGTTAGACTGCATCATCTTTGTTCATTACGGTTAAAAGGGGGCTCCAATGGAATTCACACGTTGTTTTACTAACTGCTAAATCCAGGATATGTATTGCAAGATATTGGACTTTTAAAATGTTTTCAATTTGAATAAAGATAAGAATTGAACATTTAGCTCCAAGCAGCTGCCTTTCTGACAAATTAAGAATGCAGACGGCATGGAGTTGGCTCTGAGTGTAGCCAGGCTTTGGTAAGCAAAGCACAGTTTTGTGGGTTCCCAAAGTCTGTGTATGGACTTCCATGGTGGCTCAGTGGTAAAGAATCCACTTACCAATGCAGGAGACACAGATGTGATCCCTGGGTCTGGAAGATCCCCTGCAGGAGGAAACGGCAACCCACTCCAGTATTCTTGCCAGGAAAATCCCATGGACAGAGGAGCCTGGCAGGCTACCATCCATAAGGTCACAAAAGAGTCAGACAGGACTTATTGACTAAACAACAGCAACAAAGTCCATGTATGATCCACTTAAGGTACAGAAAAAGCTCATAAGAAGATGCAGAATGTCCCTGGTGGGCTGGGGTTGATGACAGAAATAACTTGTGCATGGTGTCCTTTTCTCTTTAATGGGAGTTCTCCTTCCCGAGAGCAACTCCCCATTCCTCCCAGCCTCTGTGTCCATGCCTGGGCCTGCTTCCCTCTCCTGCACACATAGTTCTGGTGTTCTCTCGTTTGCCCCTCCAGACCATCTCTCCACTGTTCTCTTCCTGGATCTCATCTTTCTTCCTAGAGAGCTTCCCATTCAGCTAAAGGGGCTCCCCAATAGGAAGCCGTCACTTCAGCCAGGGGTGGGGGGAGTGTGGTCCTGACTTCCTCCCTGGGAGGACGTGCATGCATGCATCCTAAGTCACTTCAGCCGTGTCTGATTCTTTGTGACCCTGTGGATCTGTAGCCCGCCAGGCTCCTCTGTCTGTGCGTTTCTCCAGGCAAGGATACTGGAGTGGACTGCCGTTTTGGGAGGTCACCCGCTGACCATGTCCCTCAGCTGAAGGGCATTGTGTCTCTCAAGGTGACCTTCTCTGTGAGACTGACTCTCTTTCCAGGTTCTGGTAACCTCTTTGCAAGTTCACTCACCTCTTTGGGGACTTAAGGAGGCTAACAGTTCAGCTTCTACTAATCCCAGATGGTCTGGGTATAGCGTCCTCACTGAGTGACCTGTGGTTATCTAGTGTTCATCTCTCCAGGTCCCCACAGAGTCCTGCCTTCCTGCGAAGGGCTATTCACCCCAGGCCTTTCCTCCTGGCTCCAAACCTGCGTAAAACTTACCTGTCCTCTGCGCCTCATTCCCTCAGTAGTCAAATGCCAAAGTGATACAAGATACAGTGTTGGCAATAAATTAATACCTTCTAGAAACCTATTTGGAAACACGTAGGCTTTAAACCATAAATAACAGTGACATTTTCATTTTAACAACAGCCTTCAACTAACCTAAGAGTGGACAGGGTTCAGTGTGGTTTCATTCTGTAGCAGAGAATAAGATTCATTGCCTGTAAAATGTTTCAACATTTTTTTCTCACCCTGATCTTTCTACCTTTCCTCTGTTGAAAAGCACTAAAATGAGTCAGACTAGAACACCTGGCATCTGTGGAGCTCATTACAGTTTTCAAGATGCTTTCATAAGCATCAAACGACGCTTTCAGTTGATCGCTCTATGAATTTTATAAGCATGTAAGGTGTGTATGTTGTCCCATGTTACAGATGAGTAAACTAAGGCTTATTCCTATGAATAACATGCCATAAGGCTGATATTAAGAAATTAAGTTTTCTGAGGAAAACTTGACAAATTTACCTATGACAACTTTACAGTGTAAAAAGAAATTTGACTCCCATTTTCCTGGGTTTGTTTTCCTGATGGGGAAGCTGGAAATGTAGTGATATTGCGTGCATGCGTGCTCAGTCACTCAGCTGTGTCTGACTCTTTGCGACACCATAGCCTACCAGGCTCCTCTGTCCATGGGGATTTTCCAGGCAAAAACACTGGAGTGGGTTGTCATGCCCTCCTCCAGGGGATCTTTCCAACCCAGGGATAGGAACCATGTCTCCTGCATCTCCTGCTTTGGCAGGCTGATTAATAATAATAATAAACTCACAGGTTTATTTATTCCTCAGAGAGAATATATTCTCTGAGTTAAAAAATAGTTCCAGCCTTATACTTTTTCAACTCTTTGGCCATTTATAGGTGCTTTAATGAGCAGTTGCCTTGAGTAGGGGTCTTGGGGTGGGAAGTGGGCCGCCATTGATTTTTGGCTGCATGGCTGGGGACAGGGGAGGGTCTGGCAGCCGAGGGTGATAATGGAGTGAGTGGAGGAGCCCACACTGGTTGGGGCAGAGGGAACCTGTTTCTCTCTGGATTTACTCAACAATTCTCCTACTTGAGGGCTGGAGGACTATACCATGAGAGGCTCTCAGATTCCCTAGTGACAACTCAAAAGTGGATCCATTCTCTGGAGTTTGTGATGGGAAAAACCTATCCCTTTGATCCTAGTTTGCATTATCCCACAGGCTTCCTGCAGGGAAATCATTGTGAAAGAGATCCCCCTGCTGAGCCAAATGCCAGCCTGATTCACCCAATGGGAAGCCGAACATTGGCGCACTGTTTCCTAAGCCAGCTTTGAGGATTTTCTGTGCTTTATTCCTGTGTGTGAAGATAATTATGAAGTAGGCATTGGCATGACTTTCTACCATTCTTTAACATTATATCTTCATTAGTCTAGACCCATAAATGTGTCTAGAATGATCCAAACTTTTGATCAACACTATGAGTCCACAGTACTTAAATCATTGATAGGTATTTATTGTCTTTCTGGACTTTTCCAAACTTTTGATCAACACGATGGGTCCACATTATTTAAATCAATGATGGATATTTATTGCCTTTCTGGACTTTTCTTTGAAGACTGAGGATGTGGGACTGGTGGCTGGGTTTGTCCAAACCAGCTGCTTTTGGTTAGGAAGGGAAAATCCTCACTACCTTCACCTTAACATATAAATGCACAACATCAACCCAGGATGTGTGCCTTCAACTGCATTGTGATACATGGGCAGGACTGATATGAAAAGAAAGGGAGGGCTTTCTCTGACTGCCACCTACATATTTCAGACATATGCCAGGTATTCATCCAAGGGCATTACATATTAACTCCCTTAACCTTCACAACAACCATACAAACTACCATGATTGTCCCCATTTTACAGATGAGGAAACTGAGTCAGAGAGTTTAAGTGACTTGTCGAAAATCACAAAGCATTTAAAAAAGGGCACCAAGATTCTCTCTCTTTTTTTTTTGGGGGGTCAAGGGATGTGTCCAATGAGTCTGGAAGCCTTTGTATGAGAGGGAATTTGTGACAATTAGTTTCCCTCTCTGGGCTCAAGCAGAACTTATTGTTATACTTATCACAATAGTTACCTGCGAAGTTCCCCTCCACCGCCACCGCCCTGCTCCCTGCCCCCAACCAACAGAGGGTCCCTGGAGGGCAGGTCTATAAACTAGTTCTCTTTGGTCCCAGCATATAACGTGATTCCTGGAGTCTAGTAGATTCTCTCTCTCTCTAAATGCCTATATACACAAACATGTGATGTGGTTCCAGCCATCCTTACCCACTCAGGTGTCTGCATGTCCCCACAATCTGGTTTTTCCTGCTGCCAAAGTTTCTAAAATGTTCCTGTCTGCAGTGTCAGCCAGAAGAACTGCTACTGGGAGTGTGTGAGGTGACCCCGAGGGGGCCAAGGACACATTGTGCTGCTGGCCATCAGCAGTTTATTGTTCAGGTAATAAATGTCCTAGCTACCCCTTCCAGGCTCTCTCGCTGATAGCTTCAGGATTGTAGGTCTTCCCCTCACACTTATTTTGATTACTGCTGCCTGTCACATTGTTTCTTATTTTTGACCTTGGTGCCTGTCAGACCATTCACACCCCCTAATTGTCTTTACCTGCCACTTGTCCGTCTTCACTGAAAGGCTGGTTTCTCTGATTGCTCAGACCCTGACAGCTTCTCATGGATTTACTTGATTCTTCTCAGAAGTGAAGGAGTGCTGTGTGGCCTTCTTTGCCCTTGGACTTGAAGAAGGTTGTTGGCTGTGAGTCGGATCATAGACGATCCTCTCCAGAGGGCCACCTTAGGGAGCTTTTAGAGGTGGGTCATGGCCTAAGTGGGGGGTGGGAGGCTGCCTTGAAGACATCTCTCTGACTTTCCTGCATTTTCCTTTACTGGGTTTCTGAGCTTGAGCCACGTGACTGCTCTCAGTCTCAGTGTTCTCATCTGTAAAGTGGGAACTATTTATAGTAAGAATCAAGTCCATGTGAAAATACTGCTCTGTCCAAACGAATCTTCTTCTAGGTGCAGCTCTCAACCTTTTAGAGGGGTTTAAGAATTGTGTGCTGGCCTCCCCAGTGGCTCAGCGGTAAAGAATCCACCTGTAAAACAGGAGGGTTCGATCCCTGGGTCAGGAAGATCCCCTGGAGAAGCTAATGGCAACCCACTCCAGGATTCTTGCCTGGAAAATCCCATGGACAGAGGAGTCTAGTGGGCTACAGTTCATAGGGTTGCAAAGAGTTGGACATGACTGAAGTGACTTAACACACACGCAAGAATTGTGCTACACAGAGAACACGCCTGTGGCTGCCAAGGGGGAGGAGAAGCGGGGGAGGGATGCATCGGGAGTTTGGCATTAGCAGATGCAAACTATTATATATATAAGGGATAAATAACCAGGTCCTACTGTATAGCCCAGAAATTTATACTCAGTATCCTGTGATAAACCGTAATGGAAAAGAATATGAAAAAGAATGTATGTGAATCACAAAAGAATATATCTGAATCACTTTGTTATACAGCAGAAATTAACACAACATTGTAACTCAACTCTATTTCAATTAAAAAAAATTGTGTCCTGGGTTGGAGAGGATATTGTATCAACTCTGAAGTAAACAGTGGGAAGCTGTTGGCATCAATAGCATACAACAAATAAAAAAGCCCACGGTCTCCATTTCTACATGGACCAGGGATTCATTATTGACATACGGCCATGGGATTGTGTTTCCTCCTCAGTTGTCCCTCAGCATTTAGAAGGGGCACGAGCAGGATGGTGGGTCCCCACCAAGTGCTCAATTAGTCATTGTTGGATTGAGTGGAACTGAGGATGCTCAGGTGGCAGCGAGTGATAAATCCCATGGCAGCATGCATGGTGTATCTTCTTGACTCACAAGTATAGAGAAGGACCATCACTTCATGCAGATGATCAACAACCTCCAGGGAAAGGTCTGCTCTCCAGAGTGGGCTTAATTAGGATGTAAAAAGAGAACTCAATTGCTTAGGAATTACAAGGATTCCTGAATGATTCCACGGCTATTCCTGGGCTAAATTTCATCCCTGAAACTGGACTTTAAGAAACCAGAGGGACACCAGAGGTCAGAAGCTATTCACCTGGTTATAGCAATCAGACATGAGGCCTGGGAGGCCAACTTTGGGGGCCGAGGCCAAGATGGGGCTGTCTTGAGATGGACAAGCCTGGGGTAGACAAAATGGTGTATCCAGGACACAGCCAGGGTCAACTAAAAGTCACAGAGTTGGATCAAAGCCACTAGAATCAGAAACTAAAGGAGAGGAGATGTGTCAACAGAACTAGGTTGCAAATTCTAGGTTTCACAGGGCTGAAGTGGGGTATATGCCAGCCAAACACCATAAGCCTTGGGAGTTACAATACCCGTACTGATGGCCTAAAGCTAAGCAACGAGTCTCTATTAAAAAAATTTTTTTTATTAAAAGAAAATTGCATATTCATTATAAACTAATCAGAACAGATAATAAAGTTGAATTTTTAATAACTTCACCCAGTAAAAGTCACTGGTATTTTTAGAGATTTTTCCCTAATTTTTTCTCTGCAGGTATTTATATAATTGCAATTGCATACTATTTGAATAGACACTTGAAGCCAATATGTGTCTTGGGCTTGCTGTCTTTAGGGATGCACCCCCTGGTGACAGTTCAGGCAGGCCCAGAAGGTAGGTCTAAGGCTGACCAGAGTTCATATCAGCTGCCAAGCTGCAGGGTCATGCAGGTAAGGCAGGTGCCAGGCATGGCCAGGCAGTGGGGAGACTGAGCAGATATCATCCAGGGAGCAGCTACTATATTTTTTCCTCCTCCCTGGCACATAGCACTTTTCTCTGTCTACTGGGAGACTGGGCAAGTGTTGATGGGGTGACTAGCTTCCTCTGCACACTTTTCCTAATTAACATGTGTGTGTCTGAATGCGTGGCTGTTATGAGGGACGTTGCATTTCAGTCCTGATTAGAGTGATGAACCAGGTCTTTTCGAGAGTTTTGAGAAAGATCAGGGTCTGCCCGCTCCTGACACTGATTTCTGCCCAATCTGAACAGTGGAGCTCACGGCAGGTGGACCTGAAGCCCTGGAAAATTTCAGCAGGGGTGGGCACGCTGGGAGCACAGAGCAGGCATGATGGTGGGGATGAAGTCATGAAGTCCTTGGGTTCCCACGGGCCACCCTGTACCACTCCCACCATTGGAGGGAGCTAGGAAGGGCCAGTGGCCAAGTTCGAATGGAAGACAACAGCAGCTGGCCAAGACAGAAGTGTGCTCAGAGAGAGCTTTGGGTGCTTTACTGAAACCTGTGATGTCAGTTCTGGAAGCAGGGTCCTGATTGGCTGTGAGAATAGCCTTTGGTGACAATCACTGGCAGGATAAAGGGCAGATGGGGCAGCTGGATGTGTCTGCATCCTTTCTCCTTATACATTGCCCACAGCCACTGCCTGTGAATTCACAAAGATAAGCCTTTCATCAGCACCCTCATGGACTGGGGCCTGGGAACACAGGACCCCTCTGACTCTTGGAGCAGAGTTGGGGTCAAGCAGCTGTTACGATGCAAGGAGCTACAGCTTACAAGGCTTCTATGGCTTTGCAGCACTGGGGTGAGGTCAGGACAGCCCCGGGGTGGACCTCAGTGTCGGCCATCAGTGAGGTTGTTCCAACCACAGCTCATCACTGAGCTGTTGTGGGGTCTTCAATCAGCCTGGCGCTGGTCTTTGACCCTCAGAGAGTGCTGCCTAGGGAGCCAGCTGAGATGACTGAGGCCCAGCCTCTGGAAAGTGCAGGGGGTTGCATTTTCTGATTTAATTACCTGGAGGGAAGAGGTCTTTGTTTTGGACTCCCTGACTAGCCTGGAGAGGAAACCTCCCCGGTCATGCAGGGATGGGCTGAAGGAAAGAGCAGACCTCGCTGGATAAATTAGTAACACGAGGTCTAATTCGCCGTTGAGTGGGCATTGCTTCCTGCTCCTCGGGGCCCTTGGATGCTGTTTGCCTCCTGCCTTCATCTGCCTGGACCCCAGGAGCCCTTGGATTCTCCGGGCAGCACTTAGCTGCTTTCTCCTCAGGGCTCTGTATACTTACATGACTCACAGAGATGGTTAAAGAACAGTGTAGGTGCCCTTCTCTAGCTTTACCACAACATCAAGAGAGGCTGCCAGGTTTCCATGCACAGAACTTAAAAGCTGTAGCACTGACCTGACTCATCTCTGAATCTCCCTGGTTGGATACAAATTGTATAGCCTTTGTTTTTATACTGGAACATTCTGACCTGAGGAAGTACTGTCTCATCATGGGTAATTCAGAAAAGGGGTGTTGAAACACTTTTTTACTCTATTAGCAGTAAAAGAAAATATTTCTAACCTTGTAACTCAATACATAATATGTAAATCCTATATATATATAGAACTGAAACCAAATTTCACAAAACAATACTTACTATTTTGACTATGTTTCCATCCACTCTATTATAAAATATATATTCTATCCTCCTTCATTAAGGAAGAATAGGTTTTAACCCACTAAACTGGTTTCATGCTCTATTAATACATCACAACCCACAATTTTGAAATTATTGCTTTAGAACATCACTGTCCAATAATGGTATAAGGCAAGTCACTAATGCAAGCGTTGTATGTAATTTAAAATTTTCTAGTTAGCCACACTAAAAAGGCGAAGATAAACAGGCGAAATTAATTTTAATAATATGTTTATATAGCTAAAATATTATGATTTCAACATGTAATCAATATTAAAAATGATGAATGAGATATTTTCCTTTTTTATGCCAAGCTTTTGAAATCTAGTAGGTATTTTACACTCACAGCACGTCTCAGATTGGACTAGGCACATCTCAACAAGTGCTCAATAAGGAGTCCTATGGGACCTTTCGGCCAAGTTTAGAGGATACTTCACGGAGGAAGAATCAAGTGCTTATCCTGGTGTTTTTTACAGGTGTGTGAGATCCTGGCAACATGTTTATCTTTCTGAAGCTGCATTTTCTTGACACCTCTGCTCCAGCACCAAGAGATATGTTATAGCAAAATGGACTTGGAGTTGGTATCTGGATTTGCTGTTAGAAAGCCTATCTTTTCTGTAGCTTTGGGGGAACATTCAAGGAGGGTGGTAAGGGGAATGTTATTCTACCTCCTAAAAGGTTGGGGGCGGGAGGAGAAGGGGACAACAGAGAATGAGATGGCTGGATGGCATCACCGACTCTGTGGACATGAGTTTGAGTGAACTCCGGGAGTTGGTGATGGACAGGGAGGCCTGGTGTGCTGTGATTCATGGAGTTGCGGAGAGTCGGACATGACTGAGTGACTGAACTGAACTGAACTGAACTGAAGTAAACGTTAAGATGTAGAAGTTGACTGAATTCACCAAATTGTCATTGAACCGTTACTGTGTATCAACTGTAAACCAAGGTCTCAACATCTAAGTGATTTTGGTGGGGGGCTGTTTTCCTCAGAGCCAGAGGGTGATTTGCTTAGGGATTGTCCCTGCTTTGTCCCTAGTGGCCTTTCTTTGAACTCTTTCTGTACTGGGGGCTTTTTTCTCCCTGTAAGTCTGCTATTGACCAGCATCTCCTACTCTGGGCGTGACTGGGGTGGAGATCTGGCTGAGAGATCTGGTGTAAGCTGGAAGACTGGGCTTCAGATCCAACAAAGTTAATTATTGTTGATAATGACAGCATCTCCAGCTGACGTGGATATCAGCCTTTAAGATGAACACTCACAACTACACCATCTGATTTAATTTTCACAGCCACCCTGGAAACTGAAATCATTATTATCAGCTCCATTTGATATATGAGCAAACCAAGGCTCAGGGAGGCTGAGCAAAGAGGGGAGAAATGTATCTGTTGGGGGCTTCTTGTGTCAGATTACTTTAGAAATCACTTAATTAAACAGAGTTAAATAGATTTCTTTACAGAAGAAATTTTAAGAGCCTTTAATATGCTAATATGATTTGTGAGTCATGAAGATGGGTATAGATTTACAGTACATGTGTAAAGATACACATTATAAAGATAGATATAGAAATTGGAGGCAGCATAATGTAATGGTTAAAAGAATGTATTCTAGATTTGGATTGCCAGATGGAAATTTGGCTCCTCCGGTTGTGTGACCTCTCTTGCCTCAGTTTCCTCTTCTGTAGAATGGGCATCATGAGAAGATCACTATGAGGATTAACTGATACATGCAAAGCTCTTAGAGCAAAATTTGTGACATGATGTATGTTCAATAACTCCTCGATGAAAATGTTAGCTATATTTAGCATGCAGCATTTCCCAAATGTCAGATCAAAAACCCTTCCTTCTTTTAATAGCCTCTTCTGGGATTAATATACAGGGATGCTCTTTGTAAAATGCGTCTCAAGGACTTAGACCACAGGTTGAAACTGGAGAAACTTGGTAGGATGTAGCTATGTTGTAGAATGTGGGAAGAGACTGTTGTAAGCTATTGCTGGTTGAGAGAGATGTTGTCACTGGAGGAATGGGGTCCTCTCCATTGTAGTTTCATCTTCATGAAGGCACAGGTTGGTCATCCAAGAGCCTGGCACACAGGCTTAGCAAATAAGTGCCATGTATGTCATTAATTCTGCCATCTCCCCTCATGGAGACATTGCTAATGATCATTAAGCTCTCTCCTGCCAACCTTCTCAACTCAGCCCTTCATGCAACTCTACAAGAAGGGTGGAAACAGCATGTGGGATAAAACCTGCTTTCTAGCCCTGGGTCAGTCATCATTTGGTGATGAGGAAAGTAGCAGTGTTTCAACACTTCAGCAACACAAACATTGCTAAAATCCTTGGTGTGTGGGTCAAACAACTAATTCTACTGAGACACGAGCTTTGCAGCCAACTTTGTTTAAAGCTGGCTCTGAACCGAGGCTGAGGAAGTTAACGAACAACCAAACTCATGGTAGTCGTGAAAGTGAAAGTGTTAGTCACTCAGTCATGTCTGACTCTGCGACCCCGCGGACTGTGAGCCCCCCAGGCTCCTCTGTCCATGGGGATTCTCCAGGCAAGAATACTGGAATGGGTTGCCATGCCCTCCTCCAGGGGATTTTCCCAACCTGGGAGTGAGCCTAGGTCTCCTGCATTGCAGGCAAATTCTTTACCATCTGAGTCACCAAGGAATCCTCTTATATGAGAATTGTTTATCTACTATGAAATACCATGGACAGAAGAACCTGGCAGGCTACAGTCTATGGGGTCCCAAAGGGTAGGACACAACTTAGTGAATAAAGCAGCAACAAAAGCAACAGAGAAGAGGACTCAATGAAATATCATTATTTAAAGGAAATTTTATACTGCAATAATGAGTTCTTTCATACTTTGGAGTAAAAAAAATTTTTTTCGACCAAGAGAAGGAAAGTTTTGGTGCTACTCCAAGTATTTTGGAGTCTCTCTTGGGCCCAATGTGAGCATCCTGTTTTGCAGGTTCATTTGTAGGAATGAACTGGGGGAGATATTTGACCTCATCATCCGCCTTTCCTCATATGAGTACCTATTCCGGGAACGGAATCTTTCACAGCTCCCCACAGAGCCCGGGGAGCAGCCTGCATTTTTGCATAATCATCTACATGACATTCAGCCTCGGACATCCTCAAAAGTGCCTTTTCACTTGGGGGCTGTACCAAATGGACGTGTAGGGAGGAATGAATCAGTTGGGAGAAAAAATCTGAACCTGAACCCTTTCCAAGGAAGTCTTTCATATTAACTAGTTCTTTGGAAAAAAGTTTAAAGTGTATGTCTCAGCTACATGAAGCTGAGAAAATGGACATGTTCTCATATATTTATTTAACAGGTATTATCAACTGTCTGGGGCTTCCCAGGTGGCACTAGTAGTAAAGAACCTGCCTCCCAGTGCCCGAAGATTCCATCCTGGGGTCTGGAAGTTCCCCTGGAGGAGGGAATGGCTACCCACTCCAGTATTTTTTGCCTGGAGAATCCCATGGACAGAGGAGCCTGGTGGGCTACAGTCCATAGGGTCGCAAAGAGTCAGACATGACTGACTAACACTATCCCTTCACAGTCAAGGGCAGCCCAGAAATACAGGAACCTGTCTGGCCCCATTTTCTAGGCATTGCAGGAGAAGGAGCTTTAACATCTGTGGTTGCAAGCAGAAGTAGGGAGCCCTGTTCCTAGGAGGGCATAGAAGCCTATAAGGTTGTGAAATAGGAAGCCAAAACTTCCCTGGTAGTAACAGTCATTCCTAAAAGTGGAAAATGGAGGCTCTGTGAAACAACTGGGCTGCATTTTGCCTTCTCTCCTTCCTTTAACCCTCTCTCCTTCTCCCTTTTTCTTATTTTCAGATTTCTTTTTTCCTCTTTTCTACCTCCCTGTTTCTCTCTCTCCTTCCTTCCTTCTTCTTTCTTTCTTTCTTCTTCCTTTCTTTTCCTTCTCTCCTTGATCATTTTTCCTTCCTCTTCTCTTGATCCTTCCATTCTTCTAGGATTTGTTCTCTCTGCTGGCTATCTGATGGGGTTTTAGGTTCCATGGTATTATACGAAGAGCTAAGGTCCTCTCTTCCTCATATGATTACAACCTAACAGCCGCTGAGACTGCTGGACTCCACCCAGTTTTCATTACCCTCTTTTAGTGAAAAACGTGATATTATATGGGGCCATATTGCATCCAACCAAAAGATTACATTTCCCAGTCTTTCCTGCTAGAGTGGCCAGGTAACCAGGTAGGGTAGTGAGACGTAAGCAGAGTGTTATGTGGGGGATTCTGGGAAAGTTGCCCACAGGAAGCTGACCCGCTGAGAGCTGCAGCCTTCTTGCCCTTCCGCATTCCTCCTCCCATTGACTGGAGCATGGACATAATGCTGGAGCTCCTGAAATCATTTTGGACCATGCAATGAACTTGAGGATAGAATCTACACAATAAGAAGAGTAGAGAAAAGATAGAAGTAGTCTGAGTTCATGGTGGCACTGTGCATCTACTGTACCAGCCTTGGACTGAGTGTCTCTGGACTTTTTACATGTGAGAGAGAAATGCATTTTTAAGTTGTTTAGGAGATCCAACCAGTCCATTCTAAAGGAGATCAACCCTGGGTGTTCATTGGAAGGACTGATGCTGAAGCTGAAGCTCCAATACTTTGGCCACCTCATGCGACGAGTTGACTCACTGGAAAAGAGTCTGATGCTGGGAGGGATTGGGGGCAGGAGGAGAAGGGGACGACAGAGAATGAGATGGCTGGGTGGCATCACCAAATCGATCGACATGAGTTTGAGTGAACTCCGGGAGTTGGTGATGGACAGGGAGGCCTGGCGTGCTGTGATTCATGGGGTTGCAAAGAGTCGGACACAACTGAGCGACTGAACTGAAGCCACTGTTATTTCCAGTTTCTGTCCTACAGCTGAAATCATTCCTAAATGATCCACTAACCTCACCAAAAACTGTTTCCCATACTCCATTATCCCTTCCTGGGTCATTGACCCTCTGTCTTCACTATGAGGTAGGACAGGAGGCTTTGAGGAGCAATCTGGTCATTCTCACATTAGATGACTCACAGGGAACGGAGCATCCCTGGCTCAGTTCTCCATCCAACAAATCCTTCATAGCCACAGTGTAGAACTTCAAGGAGTGTGGAGTGTGGAGCTGCAGAAGCTGAACCCACAGCAGAGTGTCCTAGAGAAATGTCTCATGGAGAAACAAAGGCAATCTGTCTGAGGCTGTCAGCTGTCCACGATCCCGGACAGGGCAACAATTTATGAGGTGCCATAAGACACTGAGTGTAAGAGAGGGCTTCATCAAGCAGATTTTGCTGGCTGTGTTGTATATACATTCACAAAGTAATTTACAGTTCCCTTGGAAACATGAAATAGTTTGGATCTAAATTTAGAGTGTTCATTCTGAGCTGTTGTAATGAGCTCAAAGAATATTCAGAGTGAAGGAACAGAAGGAAGAGATGTGGGACAATTCACCCATCAGTCTAAGCACCAGCCCATCCACTGGGTCACAGAGACCGGGGTTGCTCCTGCAGGAGGCCAGTACTCCTCCCACTCCTCCCAGTCAAGGGGCAGAGGGGAGGTGACCACTTCTTTGTCTGCTCTAAGAAATCTGGTCCTAGTGCTTTGTTTCTTGGTTTACTCCCTTGCCTTCTCTGTTGTGTGAGGCCCCACGACATTTGCCATCTGTTTTCTGTTAAATTTTCTTGCAAAGTGTCTCAGTGTGTGGTCCCAGAGAATCAGCATGTGAAACTCCCAGGATGCAACCAGATTGAATTTTCAAGATTTATCTACATGCTGGGTTCCCAGGAAGGTTCTGGCAGCCTGTGAGGGTAACACACATCCATTTCCAGAGAGCAGGTGTGAGATGAAGCACTGGAAGAGGAGTGAAGGCTCTAGATAAGCTTTACCTTTTATGATCACGACGTATGGATGTCGGCCATCTCTGGGAACACTGTTCCTTCCCTGGGCTCAGTGATTTATCATCTCATGCCTAAATTGGAATATGAGTCCTCCAGCTGATCTTCCACTGCTTCCTGTCTGTCTCCCTCCCACCCATCCTCCACCCTGCCTGGGAGGTGATTCGGCTTGGATTGTACTCCATTCCTCCCTGCACGATAGCTGCCCACTGACCTCCCTGCTGGACTGTAACTGTGGCTGCAGAGCCATTTGCCCAACAGTTGGCCCATTGCCTATATTAATTCCAAAGAATTTTATTGAGTACCTGAGTGAATAACACCATCATACCTTTGCATATAACCTTGAAATATCTCCCTGTCATCTATGTCCCAAGCTTATTAACTTGATTTTGAAGTGCTTCATGATATGACTCTCGTTAGGTCTCCAGCTTCATCTCTTACCAATCCTGGTTTCTCGGCTTATACTTAGGAATGTGTTTCTACTATTCTGGTTCCTACCATGTACTAGCATGCACCCTGGAGAAGGAAATGGCTACCCACTCCAGTGTTCTTTCCTGGGGATCCATTGGACAAAAGAGACTGGTGGGTTACAGTCCATGGGGTTGCAGAGAGTCAGACATGCATTGACTTGTAGCACATTTCCTGAATTCTCTGGATTTGCTCCAACTGACCCTCTGCTTAAAAGCTCTTGACAGTTCTCCCTATTCCTTGCTCTCTCTCTCCACCAATGCATCTCACCTAGCTGACTCCTCCTTAATTTTAAGACTCTGTTTATCACCTCTTCCAAGAAGTTTTCTATAATCTTCCTCAATTTAGGATAGTAATTGTATCTCTTTTTGGCTTCCAGAGTTTTCTGTCATTGTCTTTCTACATTGCCCATGAGTGAATTTTTATGTCCCTGTCTGCTCTGCTAGACTATGAGGTCCTTAAGGGCAATGTGTGTATGTGTGCTAAGTCACTTCAGTCGTGTCCAGCTCTGTGCGACCCTATGGACTATAGCTTGCCAGGTTCCTCTGTCCATGGTATTCTCCAGTCAAGAATACTGGAGTGGGCGCCATTTCATTCTCCAGGGGATCTTCCCAACCCAGAGATTGAACTCATGTCTCTTATGTCTCCTGCTTTGGCAGGTGGGTTCTTTACCACTAGTGCCACCTAGGAAGCAAGGTCAAGGACCAAGCTTTTCATTCTGTTCACTAATATGTATTTATTGAGTATCTAGTATATTTTAAGTAATAGGGATATTGTAATGAGCAAAATATCTCCCAAGGAACTTACACTTCTGTGGTGGAAGAGAGAAGATAGACATATAAACAGAATATAGCAAGTAGGTGAGTGCTGTAAAGAAAGCTCAAACAGAGTAAACGTGGGTAGCAAAGTTGTGCTGGGGGTCTAAGGACACTTCTAATGAGAAATATTCAAACCAAGACTTGGAGGAAGTGGGAGAACAAGCAATGCAGATATCTAGAGGAGACACATTCTAGTCAGAGAGACCAGTAAGTGCAAAGGCCCTGAGGTTGGATTATATTTGAGATTTTCCAAGAATAGTATGAAGGCCAGAGAGAGGGAGAGTGACATGAGATAAAGTCAGAGGTGCTGAAAGCAGAGTCCATTATGTAGGGCCTTGGAAGCCCTAATTAGGACTGCAGTTTTTTTTTTTTTTTTCTGAGTAGGATGGGGAACCATTGGAGGTTTATGAGCAGAGGTGTGACATGATGTGACTTGCGTGACATTATGAAGGAAGAAATAATGAAGTTTGCTGATGGATTGACTATGGTAGGTGAGAGAAACAAAGAATGAAAGATAGCACCGAGATATTTGGTCTAAGCAAATAGAAGGAAGGCAGTGCAATTAACAAGATGGGAAAGACCAGGGAGGACCAGGTTTTGAGCACAGAGGTTTCAAGTGGGGATGAATAAAGTTTGTGGTAACTATTAGAACTCTAAGAGGTCATATTGAGGAGGAAGTTATTGAGGACATAAGCATTGAGGAGGAAGCTTATTGAGGACATAAGCATCTATGATTCTAGGAAGATATTGGGCCAGAGATACATTTTTGAAAGTTATTGTTGAATAATCCTGGAAGTGGATGGAGTGAGTGTAGGAGGAGGACGGAAGCATCCCAAGGATGAAAGCTGACGGTGCCTCGACAGTTAGAGGTTTAACTTGCATGAGGAACCAGAACAGGTGAATGAGAACGGAGCACGTACTGAGGCATGAGGAGAATTGAGAGAGTGGACTCATCAGCACCAACAGAAGACAGCATTTCAAGGAGAGAGAGGACCCAGTTGTGCTAGAAGCAGTGAGCCCGTCCACTAAGACGAGGACTGAGAATCGACCATTGGATTTGGCAACGTGGAAGTCATAAGTGACTTCAGAGCAGAGGAAAATAGGTGATGCGGAACAGAGAGGATGTTCAGTGAGTAGGTGTCCTTACGTGGTCAAGAGAGGTTGGGATCCAGTATTCAAATGGAGAGTGAAAGTGAAGTCTCTCAGTTGTGTCCAACTCTTTGCGACCCCATGGATTGTAGCCTACCAGGCTCCTCCCTCCATGGGATTTTCCAGGCAAGGATACTGGAGTGGATTGCCATTTCCTTCTCCAGGAGGTCTTCCCGACTCAGGGATTGAACCCGGGTCTCTGCATTGTGGGCAGACGCTTTACCGTCTGGGCCACCATTCAAATGGAGAGAGGCGGCTTAAATAAGAGCCTGGTCACTGAAGGGAAGGCAGAGTAAAAGCCAAGTGGGTTGGTAAATGGGAAACTGGGAGTGGATAGAATTTCTCTTCTGATTGCTTCCATTTCTCAAAGTGAGAAGCCAGGTCATCAGCTGAGAATGAAGGTAAGGGCATGTGTCTTATTCACTTCTGGGTCCCCAGCAATGAACATGCTGCCTGGCACATGGTTGGTATTACCACATGGTGGGTTAATTAACCTCATCCAGTGGCTTGGCATTCTCTGCTTGTTTGGGAAATGAAACATCAGTCTAGATTTGTGTTGTTTGCTCAGAAGTCTTGCTGGAATAGTACAAGATGAGAAGATAGAATACTATGGGAGAAACAAACTGCTTTGTGATAAAAAATTCGTGTGATATTCATCTACTGTGTATAAACGCATATACGTATACATTACATTTATGTTACAATACAAACTTAAACCAATTTAAACAGATATTGTCAATTACAATGTATTAGATAAAACCATCTTAGTCATTGTTCTTCCTTGTAAAGACATGAGCAACATTCTACCAGCTGTAGAAATACACGGACTTTCAAAAGATTATGGGAAGGCAAGTCTGTGGGAGGCTGGTAGAGGAGCTAGAGTGGGAGAAAGGAGCCTTGAGGTAGCATGAGCTACACTAGAGGGCTTCCCAGGTGACGCAATTGTAAAGAATCCACCTGCTGATTCAGGAGAGGCGAGAAATGCAGATTCGATCCCTGGATCAGAAAGATGCCCTGGAGGAGGAAATGAGAACCCACTCTAGTATTCTTGCCTGGAAAATTCCATGGACAGAGGAGCCTGGCAGACTACAGTCCATGGGGTTGCAATGAGTCAGACATGACTGAGCACACATACACTCACACACGGGGAAATCACTATATCTCCTCCACCAGCCCTAACCCTGGCTGGGGAGGACCTGGTCTCCCATCCTAGCTGATGACTTCCAACCAGCTACTTCTTAGTGACTTGGTCCAAATACTCCCAACACACTATCATCCTGTGAAAGAAGAATATGAAGAAACTCTTTTAAAAAGAATTGAAAAACCAAGGTGGGGGAAAGGGAGGAAAGGGAGTGTGAATGACTAAAAGAACAGAATTAAAAAGTTATGTCTAAATGTGACATGCTTTGCATTTGGAAACCTTCCCAGTCCAGAGCTAACTACAGTGGGAACAGAGGGGCACAGCCTGACATCTGTTGGCTGACGGTGGCTCCTTCAGCCGACAGAGAGGTAGCATGTCTTTGCTCCTAGAGTGGGAGCTCTGGAGGAATCTATGAGGTAAAGCCCTGTGGTAACTTTTAGCTTGCCTCACTGACCTACCTTTTTTTGCATCTTATTTTTCTCTTGTCTCCCCCTCCACCTTCTCTAACCAGTTCATGGAACTCACTGTGAAAAGCAAGCAGCAGGACACGTAAACTAGCCTCATAAATTAGGACAGGAGGACTCCCATCAGCTTGACTGAGAACCACAGAAGTGACAGGAGACTTAAGCAGAAACAAGATGAAGGCGAATGAAGATAGACTAGCTCAGGGGTCACGCCTGATGAGAGGCTGTCAGATGGGAGAGAGCTGGGTTGAAACATTGATTTTGAATCCCAGACTCTGAAATTATATTGGCTGGATCATTAGCACATTCAGAGTAAGAGGGTGGTCTCAGAGATGACTCCAGAGTGAAGAGAGATTGCATTTGGAATCCCCGGACCATAACTCAATGTATCGTCTATCGAGAGAGACAAATACAGAAGGAGCTGAGGGAAGACGCAAAAGCTTTCACCCACCTGCTTCCAGGTATACCTCAGCCATTATTAGCTCTTCTGTTTCCAAGTGTTAACGTACAATAAATATGAAAAGTCCTTTATACTGCCCCAAACCACATTTATTCAAATCAGCCTAAAGAAGCTTTCAAAAGTAAATGTCAACATATCAGAAAGATGCAGGGTATCTGGGAAAAAGAAGTCCTAAGAAAAACCCCCAATACATTCTCAGACTCTGACCATTGGTTTAATTCCAGGATCAACAAATTTACACTGTATACTTTGCTGTAAAATACCCATACCTTTCCAAGTATTCAGTGATCGTTTGGTTTCAGAAGGCTGAAGGAAGTGGGAAATGAGCTGTAAAGATAGTAACATATGTACAACACATTCCTGCTGGCAACTTGTAGCTCAATGCAGCATTTACTCTGTAGCATAATCATTCAAAAATATTACATGCATTAATAAAGGTAATTTAGAAAAAGCCTCATAAAGTCATTTGACTTTTTTGCCAATTGCCACAGTAATAAAATGCCTTAACATTATGCTGCCATAGAAAAGCTCTGCCCTTTTGCCTGATTAAGTCCCTTCCGCATTTACAACTGGATATTTGTGTGTCACGTTATTGCCATCTTATTTTAACTTGAACTATGGGTTTCCTGTCTCTGGGTGACACTGCCCTTATAGTTTTGGAGAAGGGAACTCTTATTCCACACACTAGGGGGATTGAGGTGATGAATGCTAGCTTAGAATGTTCTATCACTGTCAAGGGTCCATGATATTTATACCTTACCCCCAGGATTCCCAGGTCAATCAGGGCCTCCAGTCAATGCCCAGCAAGTGTTTACTATCACCGACTAAGTGCTCAGCACTTTGAAAGAGACAATGCAGGATGTTGAGGCAACATTATAAGCTGAAGGAAGACATTTTAAAAAGCCTTTGCCTCCTTGAGCCTGGAGTGGAGGCTGAGACACCCCTAACACATACACATTCAGAGTCCATGCCAATCACCACATTTCTCTGCCAGAGTCAAGGAGAATTGTTTTGAATCCAAGAAAGTGGGGTGGCGGGGCGGGGGGGCGGTAAGGAAGGAGAGACAGGAATTAAAAGAAGGGAGGACCCTAAGGAAGAATGACAGAGTCTGGATGGAGTAGTTGGGAAGGACTCGAGCAGAAGGGAGTGCAAAAAAATGGGTTCTGCGATTGATTGCTCCAGGAACTGAAATATGGTTTCCTTCTTCGTGGCTTCCAAAACCTTTGGGAGATTTTACCGTCCCGACAAATGTTTTGTTTGGGGTTTGATGTTTTGAGGGAAGGGCCTCTTCAAAGCATCTGCATTGGATAGTAGAGAACTGAATCGCAGCGTGAGGCAGAGGGAGTCATGAAGCCACAAGCCCATGGGAGAGCAACTGGGATTCGTCTGGCCCTGAACTTGGCAGGGTTGGGGTGGGGTCTGTGTCCACTAAATCAGGACAGAGAGGCACCAGAATCAGAGACTCTACTCGAAATACTCACAATCTGATAGGAGAATCACAACCAGCATACAAAGCCAAGGTGCCTGATAGAGACAGAACACAGTTAAATGGTGAATTGAGAGGGCTGTGGTTCTTAGAGGGAGACGAAGGAGCCCTGTAACATGAAGAAGATTTTTAAGGAGTCTCTTGATATTCTGACCAAGGAACCTAGGACATTTTTAAAGGAGGAAGTGAACTTAATGGGGGCTTAGAGGAGCTAACAATGGGCAGAGGAGCATTTGGGTGCATGCCAAAAGCGGGGCCCACATAGACAGGAGCAGTGGGGGGACAGGAAGTGCAGCTGGCCCCCCCATGTGCCTCCCCTGTTGGTCTGTGGGCAGAGCTTCCTGGCCCCTCATCCCTGTGACTGTGTCATAGGGCCTGACTCAAATATACCCTTTTATACATTACATCCAAAAAATAACGAACAGCGACAAATAGCATGGTTAACCCAGCCATCCACTCATTCAGTCAAGTGCCTGGAAGATAGTATTCTTGTTGCTAGGATTACAGTGGTAAATAATACAGACACAATCTCTGCCACTCTGTCCCATGGGAGAGACAGAGGCCTGGCGCATAAACCCACAACTAAACAATTCTAAATTATGAGCAGTGACCTGGAGGACATCAACAGGGTACTGGGATGAATACTGTTGGGCAAGCAGAAGCTACTTAAGAAAAGACACTTAGGGAACATCTTGCTGAAAAGGTGATATATTTCTCTCCCTTTTTTTCCTTTTTAGGAAAAAAATCTAATTTTTTTAATTGACAAAAGATTCTAACAGACACGTTACCCCTACTGTATAACACAGGGAACTCTGCTCAATATTATGTAACAACCTAACTGGGAAAAGACTTTGAAAAAGAATAGACACATGGATATGAATAACTGAATCACTTTGTTGTAGACCTGAAACCAACACAACGTTGTTAATCAACTCTGAGCCCATATAAAATAAAAAAGTTAAAAAAGAAGATATACAAATAGCTTATAATCATATAAAAATGTTCAATATCCTTAGTAAAATACAAACGATATTACAAGAGAGCCTATTACAAAGGCTGAAAATTTAAAAACCAACAGTAACCAGTGATCACAATGATACGTGGACCCCCAGAACTCTCATACATTGCTGGTTGGAAGGAAAGATGGTACAACCAACCTAAAAAACAGTTTTGCAGTTTCTTATACATTTAAACATAGATTTGTCTCATGACCCAGCAATCCTGAGGAGGTGATATTTAAACTGGAACTTGTAGTATGAGAGAAAGTCGGGCAGAGAGTATGGAGGTGGAGACAAATGACTCAGGGGGAGGGTAAGCATGTGCAAAGGTCCTGAGTTGAAAAATAACTTGGCACCTTCGAAGATTCTTGAAGCAGAAGACACTTGATGTGGTTAGTCAGAAGGTGATGGACATGACCCAGAGTTGGGGATCCAATTCAACCAGACCATGGGAGGCCTTATAAACCCAACAAAAGAGTCTACATTCTCTTCTGATTGCAATGAGAACTCATCAAAAGATTTTGAGCAGATGTTTTAAACCCATTCAAGGCTGTTTTCATTTCTTGGTCTCTGTAAACATTTTCAATAACAAATTCTCAATACTTTACTGGGGTAGATACGCCCCAGCCTCTGTGCTACAGAAGGTGGCAAGAACCTGCTGAGGTTTACTCATTACAGGTCTCTGAACAACCAACGAATGGATAATAACATTTAGTCACTGTGGACTAGTAATTACAGTATATATTTAAAGAAGAAATAGCTACATTTCCTGCTTCAAGCTCTCTCTTATGAAGCGGAGAACCAATATCTTCCAAATTGTATACCAGAGACACGATCCATAGTTCTCAGAACTGATTGAAACCTCCCCAAGGTTAATAATTCATGCATGACCTGTGATTGCAGTGCTACATTTTATCTGTTTTCATTAGATGTTCTCCTTTATTGAGTTTTCACAGTGTACATCAGTAGCCTCTGTGTGCCCCTGTTTGAAATAAGCTGCCTGCTTTTAAAATGTTCTGGACAATATAATTTCATCTGAACCATTATGGGGAACACATGGTTCCTGTGTGTCTGGCTTTCTAAATCTTTTCACATGGGTCTCTAAGACTGTGGTGGGCTGTTGATCTCAAGCTTGTGTGGGTCTAAAGAGTTGTGGCTCTCACTATCTTAGGGATCAAGTTGCCCCTCCTGCTACCCAACGCAGAGCTCTCTGATCCTGAGAGGAGGGTTTCTAACTCAGGGCATTTTTCAAGAAGGCACTGCAATACTTGGAAGTGAACAAAGTCTTGGGTCTGCAAGCAGCAGGGAGAGGATGACATCTCGGCCCTCCTGGGCTTGACATTGGCACCCCCCACACAGCATCAGAACCAGAGCTCATAGTCTGGCCTGGTCTACATCACGTCCTTGGGTCAGAAGCTGGGCTCCATCCCTTCTTTACCCCAAGACACATTCTTCCAGCCACAAGGTGGCTATGACTTTTCCTTTACTTTATCTTTCTGGAACTATATAGAAATTCCTGAATTAATATTAGCCTTGTAATTACTTGTGACATAGTGTAACTTATGGCAGTAGTCCTTCTCAATCTGATTGTAAAGTGAAAAGAAAGTGAAAGTTGCTCAGTCGTGTCTAACTCTTTGTGACCCCATGGACTATATAGTTCATGGAATTCTCTAGGCCAGAATACTAGAGTGGGTAGCTGTTCCCTTCTCCAGGGGATCTTCCTGACCCAGGGATTGAACCCAGGTCTTCCACATTGCAAGTGGATTCTTCACCAGCTGAACCACTAGGGAAACCCAAGAATATTGGAGTGGGTAGCCTATCCCTTCCGGAGAAGGCAATGACACCCCACTCTAGTACTCTTGCCTGGAAAATCCCATGGATGGAGGAGCCTGGAAGGCTGCAGTCCATGGGGTCGCTGAGGGTTGGACACGACCGAGCAACTTCACTATCACTTTTCACTTTCATGCATTGGAGAAGGAAATGGCAACCCACTCCTGTGTTCTTGCCTGGAGAATCCCAGGGACGGGGGAGCCTGGTGGGCTTCCATCTATAGAGTCGCACAGAGTCGGGCACGACCGAAGCGACTTAGCTGCAGCAGTAGCAGTCTATCCCTTTACCAATTGGAAACTATTTTGCTATAAAAATATACCTAATTTGTATAGATCTATATATAGACATGTGCATGCTGCTGCTACTGCTGCTAAGTCACTTCAGTCGTGTCCGACTCTGTGTGACCCCATAGACGGAAGCCCACCAGGCTTCCCCATCCCTGGGATTCTCCAGGCAAGAACACTGGAGTGGGTTGCCATTTCCTTCTCCAATGTGTGGAAGTGAAAAGTGAAAGCGAAGTCGCTCAGTCGTGTCCGACCCTTAGCGACCCCACGGACTGCAGCCTACCAGGCTCCTCCATCCATTGGATTTTCTAGGCAAGAGTACTGGAGTGGCTTGCCATTGCCTTCTCCAACACACCAGTTATTAATAGTGGCCATCTCTGGATGGCAGGATTTTAACTATTTTTCCTTTTGCTCATCTGTATTTTCTTTTTTGCCATGAAAAGATTATTCAGGTTGCATTATCTTGAATTATTTATCCAATAAAAAAGTAAAGAAAGGAAAAACACTTGCTGGGTCTTGGTGCCCAGAACAAGAGACCTGGCCATCACAGCGAGCCAGGGGAAGGGGAGAAATGCCCCTAAGACATCCTGCCAGAGAAGGCAATGGCAGCCCACTCCAGTACTCTTGCCTGGAAAATCCCATGGGCGGAGGAGCCTGGTGGGCTGCCTTCTACGGGGTTGCGAAGAGTCGGATACGACTGAGCGACTTCACTTTCACTTTTCACTTTCTTGCTTTGGAGAAGGAAATGGCAACCCACTCCAGTGTTCTTGCCTGGAGAATCCCAGGGACGGGGAAGCCTGGTGGGCTGCCGTCTATGGGGTCGCACAGAGTCAGACACGACTGAAGCGACTTAGGAGCAGCAGCAGCAAGACATCCTGCAGGACAACCCCCACCCAGGTACTCAAGGTGCGCGGGTGCCGCCGACATTTGCTGTGTGTCTGTGTGCTGTGCATGTGTGCCTGTTCCAGAGACTCAAAGCCTCCCTCTGCTGCTCCCTGCAATGTAAACCCAGGAAACACTTGGCTCAAGTTTCTTGCATCTTCTGGAGGTAGTGATGGCATGGAAGGGGTCCGGAGAGGTGCTGAGAGGGTGGGGAAGAGAGAGTCCTGGCTTCTCCAGGAGACCCGTACCAACAGTGAACCTGGCTCCTCTCCTTTCTGGTCTTCCCCTGCGTCTCTGTGGATCGTCCTCTTCTACCTCCTCCTCCCCCTTCCATATCTCCCCCTCCTTTTATTTTTATTCTTGCTCCTTTTTTTTTTTTTTCTTTTTTTGACTGGGTCTGGAGAAGGTGTAGTTCTTAAACCATTCATCATCTGCCTTCTCCCCAGTCCCTGTTGTTGGCGGACACTTTTAGTATCCAGTCCCTCCTACTCTGACTCTTCATAATCAAAGTCAAAGTTCTGGAATGTGGAAAATATCTCCTCTATGAAACATCAAATCAAAAAGCCCCAGTTCTTTTGTCCATCAAAACCCCTGGGACTTCAAGACTGTGGTCTCTGATGTGACTCTTACAATGTTTATTTGGAGACACGATCAATTTCTGTGTTTTCTCTGTTTTGTTTTGTTTTCTTTTCTTTTCTGTTGTTGTTGCTGTTCATTGGTTGCTTTTTGTTTTTGATTTTTGTGCTCATCCCCAATATTTGTGGGCAAGGCATAGCTTCTGAGGCAATGAAAGCTTTGACTTCACATGGGAAGGGGGATATGTGGTGCTCAACAAGGGAAAATTTCTTAGTTAACATCATCAAATTTTATTTCAACACACGTAATGTGGGACCAATTATGTACCTCTCTCTTAAGGTTGTTATGAGGAGTTAACAAGCTAATCCATGAGAACCTTCAACACACTGGCTGGTAGTAAGGCATAGGAAGGGCTCAATTAATGCCACCTATTATTATTATTGCTGATACTATCAGCTGCTCGTTACTTCCTATTGGGAAAAGACAGCAGATGCCTGCATCGCCTTCCCCAAGGTATGAATGGGGGTGGTTTGGAGCCACGTAGGAGCTCCAGTGAACCACACCTGGCTTCCCCACCCCAGGTAGGCTCCTGGCATGGAGGCTCTACCTTTATCTCCCACATCCTGCTCTAAGGGGCTTTGGGGTTCTTGCTGGCTTCTCATTCTGGTGTCAACGGCCCACTGTACTACCTTGTCCACCCCTGAGGCCAAGGTGGACCCTGGGTGGTTTTTTTTTTTTTTCTGAAAGAGAAGAGACCACTTGAAGTAGAAAACACTGTGGCAATTGCTGCCTCCCAAGCAGCCTGACTGGATGGTATCTCTAGACTGCCACAGAACTGGTTGGTAGAACCACCAGTTCCCCAGGAAGCCCTGCTACTGCCTTCTCACACATAGGAACACATTCAGTCACACACCCATGCACACACATGCACAGGCACCTGAGCACCACATGCAGGCATGTACACACAAAGGCATGCATGCACACACACACGGACACACACATGCCCACAGCAATGTCCAGGGCACTTGCACATCCCCAATACCTCGGGAGTGGGCTGGTCCTGCAGGATGTCTTAAGGGCCATGACTCCTCCCCATTTCCCCCTTCCTTGCTCCTCTGCAAATGCTAGATTCTTGAAAATATTGAGTGGGTGTGTAGACCAGTTAGGAGACATTTACATTTTGTGCTGGGCCAGTTGTTAAACGAAAGGAACTGGAGATCAGATCCTCGTGGATGCCATCTGTCCTGACACGACATTTGTGAAGATTAAGGCGAAGAACAGACAAAAAAGATGGAACTGTAAGCAAATGCTGAGGATTTACTAATGTCTCAGAGGAGCCTGGGTCTCCACTGACCTGGGCTGAATTTGGAGGGATTATGCCTCATCTGCACGCATAGAAAAGAGGCCTTTGAGTTCTGGGGCCCATGGAAACTCTGCCACTTTTCATCAGAGATTTGGAAGCCTCCCTCCTCAAGGCTTCCTTCTTTTGTAGCCCAGAGAGTCTTCATGTTTCTGCCCGACACAGGTCGGCTTCACCTGCAGTCTCATTGCCTCCCTTCAGCACACGCGTGCTTTGCTTCTGCAACGTGGCTTGCCCTCCCATGCTGACTCACTGGTCCCCCATGCCCCCATTTTCTCCTGGGCCTGCCCCCTCCTGGTGCCCCTTCCTTCTCTCCATCTGGCTTAGACCCCCGACCTGTCACATAGACCTCTCTATTGGCAAGTCCAGCTCTCTCACTCTCTTGTCCATCTATGGCAACTCCTGGAATAATCTCAACACTCCATTGATGGAACCCGCCACCTTACCTGGGAGAAAACCTATCTTCCAACCTTGTCATTTGGTGTCATTAAAGATTTATGACCAAGCGAGGCTTCATCATCCCTCTCTCTGTCCCTCCATCAGACCCTCAACTCCTCTTCCCAAGCCCCCGGTATTGTCACTCCACAGTCCCTTGCAACTTTGAGCTGCTTTTAACCTTTAACAGAAAATATAGAGACATTTAGGTGGAATCTTCCAAGATAAGCTCAGGTGTCACCACCTCCAGGGAGACCTCCCTGATAGCAGAATACTCCTCCCAACTCTGGGTTAAGTTCTAGGCTCTGGGCTCCGATGGCAGCTTGTGCTTCTCTTCTCCATAGCACTTATCACATCTGACTGCTGTGTCCTGTTCATGCTGTTTACTTGCCTCTTTGAATGGGGAGCTCCTGGAGAACAAGGACCTTGTCCTGCATCTCTATATCTAGAGTGCCTGGCACAAAGTAAATGCTCAAGACACTTTTGTTTGATGAATGAATAAATGAATCAATGAAGCCTACCCTTCACGGAAATGTGGACCCTGACCAGGCAGACTGCATGGGACAGAGTAGTCAGGGCCAGGGGCTCTCCCTCAAAGGGACCTGCGGAAACCCAAGGGGTCCCAAGAAACCGTTTGCAGCATGCAGATCTGAAAGCACAGCCAGTTGCATCCTCATAATAATGAGAAAGCTGTTTTCGTCAACTGGCATTCTGTCGATTTTTAGCTGATCATTTTCAGGGGCGGGGGAGTAATTTCTTTTCCTACTCTTCTTTTCCTCAAAGATAAATTCATCCTTGGCTTAGAGTCCTGAAGTGGACTATGAGCTGGGTCAAGGCAGAATGTGAAGGAGATACAAGCAGCATTTGGTTGCCGCCTCCCATCGAGTGATGTCCCGGAGAGATGTCGTCACATCTCTCTGCAGCTTATTGCTGCACCTGACTTACAATGTCCAGACTTTACACAGCCCTGTAGACCATCTGGCTCAATTATTTGCTTTTGCACTTGGTGGAACTGGGGCCCAAAGGGGTTAGTTCAAAGACTTGTCAATGCCACCTGGCTAGTAAAATAGGTGGATCTGGGAGCCAGGCCTCCAAGCTTCCAGCCTGCGTCTGAGTTCCCATGCAGCATCCTTCCAGCAGGTCTTGGTTACGTCGTCTCTCCAGTGGCAGACATTATCCCTGAGGTGCTAGGATAGGCCATCTGGCTGTAGCCCCTACCACCCAAGGACGGGAGCCTCTGATAGATCCTAAGAGCAGCTGTGTGGGACCCACCAAGCACAGGATGGTGGCCGGCAGCCTCTGCACCTTCGATGGAGCCACCTACCTTGGCAGCAGGTAGAGCTATCTGTTCCCAGCTTGGCAGGACTGTAGCTCTTAGTGATGGAAGAGAAAGCAAGCCAAGCCTGAAAAATGACTTAGCATTCTAACGTTGAGGAGACACAGACTAATGGGTCTCTCCTTGTCTATATTAGGTGGTACGGTGACTTAGGGGCACGCCTATGAAGAATGGCACTGGCCAGACCCAGCCAGGTTTCCCCTGTCACCTCTGCGCTTTCAGGCAGCACAGAGTCTGACATAGCTGGGAGTGGACATGTGCCCGGGGTTTATTGTGCCAAGTGTACCCTGCCATGCCATATGCTCGTCTGACCAGAGCTCCCACTTGGAGGTGGCCAAAGCAGCCACTGAAGGAAGAGTTCGCAGCAGAGGCGGGATGTAACAGGAACCAGCAGTGTGTGTCCTGAGTCCTCCTTCTGTCAACACCTTTCAGAGTCCTGTCACACCTCTGTCCCACTACACTTCCACGCAGCACTGTCAGATCTGACTTTTGGATATATTCATTCCACAAACACAGAGCACTCTCTGTGTGCCAGGCACTGTCTGGGCTCTGGGGTTCAGCAGTGAGTGAGGCAGCCTGCTCTACAGTCTAGTGGGGAGAAGGCAACACCAACAGGGATGTTATGTGATGTCAGGGTGCAACTGTTTGGGAGCAAGCAAGCTAGGAGCATGACCTGGTGACTGGATGGGCACTTGGGCTATTGCAACTCAGGTGCCCAAGGAAGAGGAAGGCCGGAATGAAAAGAAGGAGCTGGCCTCTCTTGAATCTGGGGGAAGCATTCCAGGCAGAGGGAGGAGCATGTGCAAAGGACCTCATGAGGACAGGCTTGGTGAGTTTCAGAAATGAACCAAACAGAAAGCTGGCACAGGACTTCCCTGGTGGTCCAGTGGTTAAGACTTTGTGCCTCCAATGTAGAAGGCACAGGTTTAATCCCTAGTCGGGAAGGTCCCATATGCTGTATGGCATGGCCAAAAAGTTTTTTAAAAAAAGAAGACTGTTCAGACTGGAGCCTGGTGAGCTCGGAGAAGAGAGAACAGAGAGTGAACCTACAGGAAATAGTGGACAAACAAGAAGTTTGGATTTTATTCTTCACATAAAGCTTTGGAGAACTTGAAGGGAGTGGAGAGTGACAGGAACTGATTTGTGTTTTGAAAAAGATAATCCTCTCCGCCAATCTTTATAGCAACATTATTCTCAATAGCCAAAAGGAGGAAACAACCCACATGTCCATCTACTAATGAATAAATAAACAAAGTATGGTCTACTCATGCAGTGGAATATTATTCAGCATTAAAAGGAAAGGAATTCCAACATGCAACAGGATGCATAAACCTTGAAGACACTGCCGCAGGAAATAAGCCAGACACAAAGGAGAGACACCGTATGGTTTCATTTACGTGAGGGGCCTGGAGAGAGATACCTGTGGTCCCAGAGAGCTCAGATTCAGAAACAGAAAGTAGAATGGTGGTTCCCAGAGGCTGGCGGGGAGGGGAGGATGGGGAGTCATTGTTCAATGGGTAGAGAGTTTCAATTTCATGAAAAATTTCTGGGGACGGATGCTGGTGACGGTTACCCGACAATGTGAATGTCCTTCATATTACTGAACTGTACACAAGGTAACAGTTTAAATGATAAATGTTACATTATGCATGTCTTATTAAAATTAAGAAAAAGACAAATAAGAACAAACAAAACCCAAATAAAGACCACCTGGCTTGCACAAGCATTGAAGCAGAAAAACAAACAATAAATAATAGCTGAGGCAAACGTAACAACCCAGATGATGGTGGTACGGATGAAAGTGGATATTTTGGAAGGAATAGAGAGAAAAAGAAAGGAGGAAGGTAATTTCAGACTTAGAGAAAAGGGGCAAAAATAGGACAGAAATTCCAAATAACTGTTTACCCAGGTGATCAGTGGAAAAGCTTGGAAATTAAGTCGAGTCAGCCTTACGATGGACCAGCCTGAGGGCTGGAAAGAGAGAAATTTAGAGCCCATTCCTGCACTTCAGGAAGTTAGGTGAGAGGGGCAGATCAAGTCATAGACCATTAAGTACCAGCCAACACAGGTAGGGCCCAGAGAAGGGAAGCGAGCTCTCCTGGGACACGCAGCCAATACATGGCAGGGCCAGGATGTGAGCTCAGGTCTTCGATCTGCAGTTTTTGATCAAGGGTGAAAATGCTTTTATTATGCCTGCATTTCACCTTTATGTAAAGGTCAGGGAGGAGTGGGCAGAGTCAGATTCTCAGAGATGGACCCTGACTCCCTGCTCTCAGGCTCCTGTGATCCTTACAGGGAGAGGAAGGTGAGTTGAGGCCTGTTAACTATTGAAGCCACCAGACTGTTGCACAGTTCCTGCATCTTCTAAATGAGTCTAGCAATCTGTCTATTGGGGCTGGGTATGGGAGTACAAGAACATTTCTTTCTGTTAAAAGGGTTTTAGTAGACAGAGTTCTACCCGAAATCTCTTCCCACACCCCTGAGTGTCTTCCATACCTCTTGCCGCGGGGACTGAACTCTCAGTGGTAAAACCATTCCTTGGCATTGCAAGCAGAGGTCAGAAAACACTCAGAAGCAGCTGGTCATGCAGCATTCATTCATTCATAAAGTGTCCAACTATGCCAAGCACAGAAGGACAGCACTGAGGCGTTCTCTCTTCCCCACCATGGGCATCTGGTATTGTGGAAAGAACATGTGCTTTGCAGACAGACAGAACACTTGGAGTACTGGCTCCATGATGCTTTAGCTATGTGATATTGAACAAGTAAGCCTCACTCTCTGAGTCTTGGTTTCTTCATCTGCACCATGGGAACCATGGCAGTTGTCAAACATGGCTGAGTCCCCATCAGTTCAGTTCAGTTCAGTCGCTCAGTCGTGTCCGACTCTTTGCGACCCCATGAATCACAGCATGCCAGGCCTCCCTGTTCATCACCAGCTCCCCATAGATGATAGCTTTTTGGAGTTTGTTTCTTATTTTGATCCATAGTCCACTTCCTAAATCTGTCTTCTAAATTATGCTTTCACTTAGACGTTGCTCAGGGTGGATAACTCCCTTCACAGAGGATAGCTAACCAGAGACACTTTCTTTCTTTGATGTCATAGACTGTCTGCATAAGATGATGCTTTGGGAATGTGTGTTAGTTGCTCAGTTGTGTCCAATTCTTTGTGATCCCATGGACTGTAACCTCCAAGGTTCCTCTGTCTGTGGAATTTCCCAGGCAAGAATACTGGAGTGGGTAGTCATTCCCTTCTCCAGGGGGATCTTCCAGCCCAGATATCCAACCCAGGTCTCCTGCATTGCAGGCCGATTCTTTACCATCTAAGCCACCAGGGAAATCCTGACAAATACTTTGGGAATGGCTGCTTTCATTTGAGGGACTTCAGTTGTGTGCATGAGACTTTGGCCATCAGGGTGTGTGGCTTAAGGACAGGGATTCAGGTAGGAAAGAAAATAGTCCAGGAGGTACTAAGGGAGAAAGAAGTCTTACCACCGTGTGGCTCACCATTACCAGAATATTCTAAAAGTCTTGTTCATAGGCTAGTTTCTGACTTACAAAGCAACAGCAGTTAAGGTGCATCAGGACCTGGGTTCTGTTTCTTTACTATCTGTCCCCCTGACATCAGTGAAATGGTGTGAAGTTGAAGACATGCCTGTAGTGTGCCCACCTGGGAGAAGGGAGCAGCTGTCAGTGTCTAGATGCTGGCCCACCCTGGACTCAGGTCTCTGGCCAGGTCTGACTCTGAAACCTCAGTGCCCTCTCCTTGGCCTCCATGCTCAGTCCTGTGTAACCCACTGGCTGCTGTGTTAACCCAGGAATACTTCATATATATCTGTGCATTTATCTGAGAACTTGCCCACTATAATGAACTGAATAAAATGCTTATAAACACAAAAAAACACAGCATGGCTGCAAATTCTTTTAGAGTACTTATTGAGAGGTGGGCTTTCCAGGTGGCTCAGTGGTAAAGAACCCACTTGCCAAGGCAGGAGACACAAGCGATGTGTGTTCAATCCCTGGGTCAAGAAGATCCCCTGGAGTAGGAAATGACAATCCACTCCAGCATTCTTGCCTGGAGAATCCCATGGGCACAGGAGCCTGGTGAGCTACAGTCCATGGAGCTGCAAAGAGTCGGACATGGCTGGGTGACTGAGCACATTGAGAGGTAGGGTCTATGGCACCTCCCCTTGAATCTGGTCAGACTGTGATTGCTTCATTGAATAGAATATGGTGGGAGTGATGCTATGTGAGGCCTGAGCCTAGGTCATGAAGGCCAGGAAGCCTCCTCCTTGTTCTCTGGAACACTGAGCCACCACATAAGCCACCATCCCAGAGAGACCGTAAGTAGCCAGTCAGCCTGTGAGTCACCCCGAAGCCTGGGCCAGACATGCAAGTGATAAAACCATCTGGCAGATGGATCTTCCAGCTCTGGCTCTTCTAGCCTCTGACCATTCAACTCTGATCAGAGACCAGCATTGCCCACTGTGCTTTGTGCCAATTCTTGGCCCGCAGAATCCATGGGCATAATGAAATGGCTGTTATTTTGCAGCACTAGGTTTGGGATGGTTTGTCAGGTAGAAAACCAGAGCTGTTCTACATCCCTGAGGACTACTGTGCTCTTTAAGTGGAAAATAAAGAAAGTGTACAAAGCCGGTATACTGTCTTAGAGTCTTAGTCCATTCAGGACACTGTCTTAGAGTCTTAGTCCATTCAGGATGTGTAACAAACACCACGGGCCTGGGTGGCTTAGTGATTCCTCAGTTCTGGAGACTAGAAGTCTGGGGTCAGGCCGATGGCATGGTCCGCTGAAGGCCTTCTTCCAGGTGGCAGATTTCTCGTTCCATCTTCCAGTGATGGAAGGGGTTAGGAAGCTCTGTGAGGTTCCTTTATTTGGGGGGGTCTTCTTTTATAAGAGCATTAACCCCATTTCATGACCTCATCACCTCTGAAAGACTCCACCCTCTAAAGCCATCAACTTGGTGGGGGGGGGGTGGTTAGGATTCAACACATCAATTCTAGTGGGGACAGAAACACCCAGATCATAGCATGAGGGTGCTTCTCAGAGCTTCCCAGGAAGGGCTTCCCTGGTGTCTCAGATGGTAAAGAGTCTACCTACCATGCAGGAGACTTGGGTTCAATTCCTCAGTCAGGAAAATCCCCTGGAGAAGGGAATGGCAACCCATTCTAGTATTCTTGCCTGGAGAATCCCATGGGCAGAGGAGCCTGGTGGGCTACACCCCACGGGGGAGCAGAGAATCAGACACGACCGAGCGACTAACACACACAGAGCAAGAGGGCCCCAATAAATATGTTTCCCTTTTCAGATGAAAGATCCTTACTCTTTAGCAATAAAAGTGGGCGAGTCAACTAATAACTAAATAGGCTGTGTAAGCATTGTAAAGCAAGCTGAGAAGGCAACGGCAAGCCACTCCAGTACTCTTGCCTAGAAAATCCCATGGATGGAGGAGCCTGGTAGGTTGCAGTCTGTGGGGTCGCTAAGGGTCGGACACAACTGAGCGACTTCACTTTCACACATTGGAGAGGGAAATGGCAACCCACTTCAGTGTTCTTGCCTGGAGAATCCCAGGGATGGGGGAGCCTGGTGTGCTTCCGTCTATGGGGTCACACAGAGTCGGACACGACTGAAGTGACTTAGCAGCAGCAGCAGCAAACATTGTAATAGGTATGAAAACAAAGTGCAAAAAAAGCAAACAAGGAGCTGTTTAACTTTGTGAGGACTGGGGGCTTGGGGTCTGTGTCAGGAATAACTTCAGAAGGAGGAGACACTGCAATCAGTCTAGAAAGACAGGCAGGTTTTTGGGGGCTCACCGACCAGACCAAGTGTGAGAGGGACGTTCTAAGGAGAGAGGTTATTCCCTTTTCTGCCCATCATTGGGCTGCTCCAAACAGCCAGTGAGTCTTTGGCGATATAAGTCAGGTTCTGTCCCTTTACCACCCGCCTTGGCTTCTATTTGGATCAAAGTCCTGATGGTAGCCCATAAGGAGAGTGACCATCTGATTTATCATCCAAACTGGGGCACTTTGAGAAGGAACAGGGACATTATTAATAATTCTGCCAAGGCAGGGGATGGGAGGAAGGCTCGAGAAGGGAGGGATGTATGCGTACGTATAGCTGACTCACTTTCTTGTATAGCAGAAACTAACACAACATTGTAAAGCAATTATCCTCCCATAACAAAAAGTAATAATAAAAAATAGTAATTCTGCCAGGACAACAGGTAGGATTCAAGATTGTTCTAGGAAATTGGGATAAATAGTCACCATGCCTAGTTCACTACCCCTGTTGCTAACCCCAGGCCAGCCAAGCTAGCTTTCCTAATGATCCTCAAATAAACGAGAAAAATTCCAGCCTCAGCCTCACTGCATCTCCTGGTCTCTGCCTATGATGCTCTTCTTCCTCTAGATGGTCACATGGCTCATTCCCCGACTTCAAGTCTTTGCTCAAATGTCACCTCTTAAAACTCCTGTCCCTGCTTACCCTGTTGAAAACAGACTCCTCGATAGCCTTCTCGTCTTCCTTGCTTTATTACATAGCACTCATCACTTTCTACTATACCATGAAAAGTGAAAGTGTTAGTCACTCAATCAAGCCCAACTATTTGGGACCCTATGGACTGTAGCCCATCAGGCTCCCCTGTCCATGGGATTCTCTAGGCAAGAATACTGGAGTGGATTGCCATGCCCTCCTCCAGGGGATCTTTCTGATCCAGGAATCAAACCCAGGTGTCCTGCAAGCAGATTGCAGGCAGACTCTTTATCATCTGAGCCACCAGGGAAGTGTATATAACAATATTTATTTTGTTAGCATTTTTGTCTTCCCTCATCAGAATGCAAGTTCCAGAAAGCCAAGATTATCTGGCTGTTTCATTTGCTCCTGCACCCCTAAATGTCTGGAACAATACCTGACACTTAGTAGACACATGATAAATATCCAGTGAAAGATTTCCTAAGCAAAAGCAGCTGACTGGTCTCCTTAAAGAAATAGAGTCTAACCACAGATAATTCAGGCTATTCGATCTAAGGATACTGAAGAATGTTTTGCATGAGAGATGTTTTTTTAAAGTTAATAGCTTTTGAAAACTAGCCAAGAGCCACATCTAAAACAAAATGTATGGCCCGCATTCAGCACGATTTTCTGTTATAAAGTTTCCCTCCACATCTCTTAGTATCATAAATTATTATAGCTGGGCGAAATCAGCTCTAAAATTCTATGTTTCTAAGTGAAAAACTATTACAACTTAAAAAAATTGAAATGCTATTTTTTTTCTGGATAGTAAAGAAAGCTGAAGGTTAGGGTAATAAGGGGAAACTGAGGATCTGAGCAATTTATGAGTCAATGTCTTGGGTTGGCGGACCATTGGATTTCTCCCAGTTGCCGTGGGGGGTATTTCAATCCTGTCTCTTGCTGCTGGAATAACATTTCCTCTATTTCTCTAGCTCCCCATGAAAGTCTGCAGATTCTGGTAGATAAATTGTCAGCAGTCCTTCCCATTTCTGAGGCATTAAGTTTAAATCCTGTTAAGGTTCCTCATATATTAAAAATAAAACTTCTATTAACTTTGCCCCTGTCAGTGCAATCAGAGTTAAATTAATTTTTAACACTTGGGTAAAGCAGCACAGGAGAGGTATGTCCCCAGAGCTGCTGCACGTGGGCTGCTGGGAGGGTGGGTCAGGGGGCCCGGACTGGCTGACTCTCCATGAAGCTTCTCCATGGCACCAACCGGTTGTATTGAGAGGGGCTCTGTCTCCATAGACAGGTCTCCCAGCAGTGTAATGAGGTGTTAATGGGATCCCGGGCCATGGTAACACATTGACTTTGTAAGACAGGTGCTAGAGCCCTGAGACGGCCCATCAAACTGACCTGACTGACTCTTCACTGATTTGGTCAGGTGGCATCATCACCCTTGGAGATGCCCCATGAGTCACCTTCAGTGCCCAGAGAAAGCTCATTTTTGAGGCTGGCCATATGATATGTGAGAGCATGGGCTTACATGTAGTTGATGTATAACCACAGATAAAGTTGAACCCCTGATTTCATCTCTTGAAAACTGTAAGACCTGAAGCAGAAAGATAAAGGAAGGAAAGAAAAAGAGCGATCATAGATTGAACACCTACTTTGTTTTGGGCCCTGAGCAAAGGTGTGTGTGTGTAAAACTTATGATAATATTATATTAACTACATATTGCGTATGCTATCACCTATATTAAATATGTATTATATATATTGCAAGAAAAGTCATTTAACTGTTAAATGACAGAGTTCTTATTTGAACCTAGGTCTATTGAAACCCAAAGCTAGGACTTTTAAAGTTTTAGTGTAAATTATTGAAACTCCCCGTTCCTTAGTTTCCCTTCTGTAAAATGGGGAAGTAGTGCCCACTCCATATGCTCACTGTGAAGATTTAAGGAGATAATGTGTGTGGAAAGCTTGGCGCAGAGCCTGGTATAGTGCTCAGCACACTATCTACTATTGCAGTAGTAATGGTAGTAATTAAATTTCCTCTTTCTTGCAAAGGCAGAAAAGATCCTTATGCTCAAATTAATTTCTTGACTGTTGTATGCACCATTATGCTGTGTACTGGGGGAAAAATGATAAAACCTTCATTCACCTTCATTCACTCATTCATTTGTTCAGTGTATGTCTATTTAAAAGGTATGGATTTAAGAAACACAAGTCATACCCCATCTTCGAGGAAGTTTACAATCTGGTTGAGATGGACAGACATATACACAAGGTCAAAAAACTAATAAAGAAGGCAATAAGTGAGCTAAGCCAGGTAAGTAAGGTTTGAGGAGCAGAGTCACTATGGGCTGGATATGTGGAGCTGAGGGGAACTGGGCTCTACACCAAGCAGGCTTTGGCTTTTAGGAGAGAATAAGGTCAGGACCCCTCATCCCAAAGACAAGAAAGTACTTTGGGCAACAAAAGGCAGTAGGTTCTCTTAGAAATAGAACTTTCATTTTGCCATTTCTACCCTGAGCTACACAAAATTGGACAGGATTCAGAGAAGGGGTGTTATGGATACTTGAAACAGGAGCAAACCCTTTCAAAAGAAGTATCGTGTTTCTTAATGAAAATGCTTTTGAATATGGAGATTATATTGTCATACTCTACCACAGTCCCCAGACCACCACCACCACCTTACCATCCCCGTTGTCATGATTATCACCACCTCTTTGTATCCCTCCATTATCATCACCTCTACCAGCACCACCCTCATTGCCTGCATCATGTCAACAGCACCACACCATCCCCATCAGCACCACCACCGTCATCAACACCATTATCACCTCCACCACCACCTCCACCACCACCTCCACCACAATCTTCACCACCACCTCCACCACCTCCACCACCACCTCCACCACCTCCACCACCACCTCCACCATCACCTCCACCACCACCTCCACCACCTCCACCATCACCTCCACCATCACCTCCACCACCACCTCCACCACCACCTCCACCATCACCTCCACCACCACCTCCACCATCACCTCCACACTTCCACCATCACCTCTACCACCACCTCCACCACTACCACCACCTCCACCATCACCTCCACACTTCCACCATCACCTCTACCACCACCTCCACCACTACCATCACCTCCACCATCACCTCCACCACCACCTCAACCTCCACCATCACCTCCACCATCACCTCCACCATCACCTCCACCACCACCTCCACCATCACCTCCACCACCACCTCCACGACCACCTCCAACACCACCTCCACCTCCACCACCACCTCCACCATCATCTCCACCATCACCTCCACCACCACCTCCACCACCACCTCCACGACCACCTCCAACACCACCTCCACCACCACCATCACCTCCACCATCACCTCCACCACCACCTCCACCACCTCCACCACCACCTCCACCACCACCTCCACCATCACCTCCACCACCTCCACCACCATCTCCACCACCAACTCCACCACCACCTCCACCACCACCATCACCTCCACCACCATCTCCACCATCACCTCCACCACCACCTCCACCACCACCTCCACCATCACCTCCACCACCACCTCCACAACCACCTCCAACACCACCTCCACCACCACCATCACCTCCACCATCACCTCCACCACCACCTCCACCACCACCTCCACCACCATCTCCACCACCACCTCCACCACCATCTCCACCATCACCTCCACCACCACCTCCACCATCATCTCCACCATCACCTCCACCACCACCTCCACCACCATCTCCACCATCACCTCCATCACCACCTCCACCACCGCCTCCACCATCACCTCCACCACCGCCTCCACCATCACCACTACCACCACCTCCACCACCACCATCATTACTTCCCATATCACTACTGCCACTCTTAACACCACCACCCCACCAGGCAAATCCCCGACTCTGAGCCCAAAGATTATGCAAATGAGTGGACTTCACTTAAAGGTTCACATCAGTCTAAATGGAATAAGAGTTTTATGTCTTCTGTTCCCTCATATGAGACAAGGTAGGGACTGATCTTGGCCCCAAACAGAACTTCCCACCTTGCTATCATTTGGTAAAGCTGATGTTACAAAGCAAATGAATCTAAAACTTACTTGCCTTACTCTGAACCGAGGTTCCCACCTCCTTCAAGTGTGCCTGGAGAGCTGAAGAGAGATCCAGTTGTTCACAGTTCCAGGAGGTGGGGAGATGGTGGCGGCCATGGAGAGGGGAGCCTGAGAAAACCTGGCAGACAGGAAGAGTTTCCTTCCCACTTGAAGCAGCCCACCCCCTTCAGGCAATAGACAGGTCTGACTTCAAACCCTAGTCGGGGATACTGCTGCATGAGTAATGCCCAGAAAGATTCTATAAATGGTTTCTTTCACCTCCTATTGAAATGAAAGAACAAGAGAGAGTGAGAGTCGAGATGAATTGTATTCCTGCTGCAGAGAGTTCATTTGATAAATAATGCATATAGAGTTTGCAGTAATAACTGCTCTTTTCCGATTCAGCATGTGCGGGTGAGTTTTGACATATATTCTCTGTATTTCTAACAGACGGTGAATGACTGGTGTCTGGATTGGCATTATGAAAGGCAGGGCAGACTGTTAACATTTGCTGTAGTGTCAGAAAGGTTAATCTGGCTTTTTCCCTTGAGCCAGGGGCAGGGCACCTTCTCCTTTCAGTGGAGATGTGGGAGAAGAAGCAAGAGACAGATGGAGAATTCTTCCTCTGGGCTCCTGGGAAGTGGTGGCAAGGAGGTGACACATGCCACCAAGGTGGAGAGGATCCAGGATCCAGGTGGGAGGGGAGATATCTGTCTTGAGAGTTTTGCTCTGCTGCCTTCTGTGAACTTCTTTCTGTTAGCATCCAAGAGACACACTGGGTGCTGGCAAGGCTGCGGAGACACACAACCAAGCTTTCCCTGTGGACTTCCCTGGAGTCTGGGGTGGGTGGGGGGCTTGCTCCTACCAAGACAGAAGACGCACTGGGATATTGAAAAAGTCCCCAATTCTGCCAGCCCTTGGATTTCCAGGAGACAAACACTGGACTCAAAGTGAAAAATTAGTCATTAGATCATCGTTATATTATCTTCCATTTTGCCTCTAAACAAGTAAGAATCTATGTTTTTATGATGTGTTTTGCCTTACAAAGTATCCTCACATGTCTTATCTTATTTGGTCCTCACAACAGTGGGGCAGGAATTATTACTCCCATTTTATGATGAAGAAACTAAGGCTAGGAAGGGTTTGGTAACTTATTCATGGTGGCAAAGCAGATAAGGGGAGAACTGCTCAAAATATTCTCCGAGTTAGGTTTTCTGACGCTAAGCTCATGCGTTTATTACTCAAGGTTTCCTCTCTAGAGCCATTTCTGCAGTGACTTTATTGTGCTTTGTGTGTGTGTGTGGGGGGAGCACACACATGTGGGCACGTGTGCACGTGCGTATACATGCTCAGGTGCACACATATAAATGCACACACACATGCAATGTGCACATGAAGGACACACATACACACACCCACATATGTGCACACACACACTCAGATGTGTACACATGTGCAGGTACACACACACACACACTCACACGTGTGAAACACATGATTTCACAGCTGAAGCCACGGGAGCATTCCCAGTAGGGGAGGCTTTCTACTATTCAGCTTGTTTCCCTTCCCTCAGTGAGAAATCACTCAAAACCTCAAGAATCACTCTTCCCGACCCCAGATGGATGGGTGGAGCACCCCGGGAGCCCCAGGAAATAGTTTCCACCCTGCAGGGGTCTGCAATTCTGTAGAATCATGATCTACTGCTTCTTTTAGCCACTGACCTCTGGTTGGGGTTTGTAGCAGCTGGTGGCTGCAATTTGCTGGGACTAAGATTTATAATGCTCAGTGTTCAAGAAGATGTAATTTACCTCCCAGGAGGGACAACTTTTGCTCCCAAGAAAATGTTTTCCCTGCCCTGGCTCACCTTTACATTTAAGAAATAACTCTGACAGGTGAAAGAGTGCCTAAAATTTTAAATATTAGTTTCCTTTCCACAAAGATTAGATAACATTAATGTCAGAGCTGACTTGTTTTTCCTGAAAGGTTCTTTTCTCGATTCTCCACTCAAGTAACCTACAAGTGACTTTCCATGAAATAACAGGAAACAAATTCTCTACATCTACTATGTTTCTCCCCATAATGCTTCTTTCTTCCCATCTTTTGCTTTGATTTCTTTCTGCAACATCTCTTGGGAAATCTTACTTCTTATTTTCAAGGGTTTACTGCTTCTGCTCATACTTTTTTTTCCTGTCAATTTTTAGGTTTCTCTTTTTCCAATGAGACTGTTTCCTTCCACTCCTATGAATTCTTAATGGTTTCCTTCACATGGTCTTTTATTTCTGCAGTTCTTTTGCTTTTCCCTTCCTTGTGCCCTGGGTCTTGTCCTCAGCTTTGCCTTATGTTTCCTCCTCCATCTTTGCAGGGAGGGGTCATAGGCAGAGTGATGCTTTGGGATTGGGATGGACATAAGTTTGACACCAGACTCTCCCCCTTCAATAGCCTCATGACCTTGGTCAGCCACTTTCCCAGTTCTCAGAGTCTTGGCTTCTATATTTGAAATGTAGGGTATTGATATCTATAATGCAGAGTTGTTTTGAGAATTAAGTGAGATCTTAAGGGAAACACCTCTCCCAGGACCTGATACATAACAGGTATCCCCAGAATATCCAGCTCTTTGATTCCTTAGCTAACTTGGATTAAGTTGCATGGGTTAACTGGGCCCATCAAGGTAGAAATGTCCTTAATTTGGTGTGTGTGAATGATCCCAAATAAGCCAGGTTTGTTTTGAAGCCAATAAAAATGAAAACGCAGAAGCAAAGCAAACAACGAAGGAAATTGTGAGGCCGAAATGCATCAAAGGGTCAGTTCCCCTCACTCTGTGTTTGTACTGAGAACATTTTGATAAACGAGGAAGAAGAAAAATCAAAAGAAGTGCTTCTTGGTTCAAACAGGCTGTCACCGCCTGCGAGATAAAGATGTACTCGTCCAGGGATGTCAGTTTCTAGACACACACCATTATTATGCACAATTTAATAATATACACAGACATTCTCCCGAGTTCTTATTTGGCAGTGGCCGACACTCCAAGAGCTGATCTTGCTAATTTTGTGTATTTGGATTCTGCAGTAAAACAAGCAGTCTGAATATTTGGGTTCACTGGGAACGGGTTCTGCAATTGTAATGATGATTAAGTAGGGGAACGTCTCTTAAAACACAGTTAATTCACACTGACAGGGTGAGCTTGAGATTCTGTGTAAATAGCACCACCCCTCTTGAGAATAACAACACGCCTCCACCACCTCAAACGATAACAACGGCCAGCAAGCCAAGGACAGGGGTCAAAGAATGCACACAGTGGATGAAAGGTAGGAGAGGGGCAAAACTGCGCCCTGGAGGGGCAGGGATGTGTGTACGTGTGAATAATGAGCTTTGCCAACAAGATAGTTTCCATTCTTTTGACAGAGTGCTAGACCATTTTAGAAACGGTTTCTGTAAAAATGTAGAATTGTATTACTGTACTTTTATTAGAGGTGGAAACAGGCCAACAGTATAACTTTCTAGAAGTCAGGGGCCAGAGCAGAAGGGCAAGTTTTCTCTGAATCACATTGAAGAAGCTCTGCCGTAAAAGATTCTGTATCTATTTTCATCTTTAAAGAGCCTAGAGTCCAAAGCAAGAGTCCTGGAGGGAGCAGGCGACCTTTAGGTAGGGCTTCCTTAAATTCACTTATATCACCTGCTTGAAGGTTTCGACAGGAGCTTCTAATTCCTCTATGTTTTCCAAAGATTTCAGGCCTCTCCTACTTCTATTTCAGAAACTCCATTATGTGTGCTCTCGTCAGCACCCCTAGTCTATCCTCTTTTACCATCCTTTCAGTGTATACACTTGTCCAAAGCCAAAGCATGAGCAAAGCCAGCTTACTTAGTAGCTCAGTTTATCATCAAGGAATTAGGTTATTTCTGCTTTTGTGCACTGATGTTCCCATCATGTTGGCTTTTGTTGTCAGGCTAGACTCCTCTTGATCTCAAAATATTTGCCTCAGCTCCAGTTATCACATCCTTACCTGGCAACATCCAAAGTTTGAAAGTGGGGTAAGAGGGACATTCCCATTTTTGTACCTCTGTTTTAAAGTGAGAAAGATCCTTTAAAGCTATCTCACAGTTCATTGGCCAGAATTGTGCATGAGCCCATCTACATGACAGTTCCTTGTAAGGAAGAACAGAGTTGCCTTCGTTGATCAAGATCCACTCTCCTCTCCTTCCTGCCAGGGGTTAAGAAGGAACAATCTTAAACTGATTTTTATCAGACACTAGAATGAAATTAGAATGATGCTTACAAAGAAGAAAGGCCTTCCCAGGCAGCACTAGTTGTAAAGAAGCCCTCTGCCAATGCAGGAGAGAGGGGCAAATCTGTTTTGCCCACCAGGTTAAATAGACATGGGTTAACCTTTGTCCAAGGAGCCCCAGGACTTCAGAAATCCAATATCCAGATTTAAAGTATTTAACAAAGTGTAAGCAATCCTGAAGAAGAGCAAGAATCCCATTAATTAAGACTGTAGATGGTACCGAGCTGGAAGACATTGCCAGTCTCAAGGAAGATGAGAAGTTAGCCAAAGGGACTAGACACGGAGAACCAGGGACAAGCAATGAGAAGGTCAGGAGTTGCTGGGAAAGTCACACACTTCAGACATAATAGCACCCAGAACACAGGCATTCAAGCACCTGGGAAATTTCTGGATTGTACACTGGATCATTCCCTAGCAACGGGCTGAGCAAATGTTACAAACTGAAAGGATACACGGGAACAGCAGTTCATGTGAGTTAAGGTCATTTTCTAAAGCAAGAAAGCAGCGCTTTGAGACCTTCCACTGTCATCTTACATTCACAGAGGCTAGAAAATGCTCGTTATGCTAGATATCATTTATTTTTTCATTGTCTTCTACCCTATCAATTGACTTTTATAAATTTCCCTGTTTTAATACTATAGACAGGGCACTAAAAATGAGGACAATTATTCAGGACTTGAGAAATCCAGCCACCAGTTTGCTGCTGGAGAGTGGGCTTTGCCTCCTAGAGGGCTCTGCCTCTCCTGGAGTGGGGAGAGGGCAGAGGGCAATTAGCCTTCAAGGCACTGGATTTGCCCTGTTCCTACCCAGGTGGGCCCTGAGTCTGGCCAGACCTGGAAAGCCAATATGCAGATTAGACCTTTTATTTCTTTTTAAAAAATAATTATTTATTTATTTTTGGCTGTAGTAGGGGTTCTAGTTGTGGCGGGCGGGGGCTGTTCTCCGGTTGCAGTGCAGGGGCTTCTCACTGCTGTGGCTTCTCTTGTTTCAGAGCGTGGGCTGTAGGGCCCACGGGCTTCAGTCATTGTGGCACATGGTCTCCCAGGCTTTAGACCACAGGCTTAATAATAGTTTTGGTGCATGGGCTTAGTTGCTGCTCCACAGCATGTGGGATCTTGCTGGACCAGGGATCAAACCCATGTCTCCTGCATTGGCAGGCTTTACCTGAGCCACCAGGGAAGCCCCTCGACCATTTGTTTCTAGTCTTCCATAGACTGATGGGAGAGACATCAATGTATTCCAGGCCCACATGCCAGGTGGCAGTCAGATATCCTGGAGGAACGAGCAAGGGCCCTCTTGGCCTTGGACGGGTGGATCCTATGACATGTGACTGTTCAAAACCGAGCTGGCCTTAATGGAAATCCCAGCTTTCCTCCTCTCTTACTGTAAGACCCTGAGTAAGTTTTTTTTTCCTTCTTTTAGCCTCTATTTCCTGATCTATAAAAGAGGGATAATAGTCCTGCTGAAGTTCCTAGATCAGGCTGTTTAAAATAAATAATCCGTGTAAACTTTTTAGATGGCGTGTCATAAAAAAATTTTTAGTTGGTTAGTCTGTCTGACTCTTTGCCACCCCATCAACTGTAGTCCTCCATGCTCCTTTATCTATGGGATTTCTCACCAAGAATACTGGAGTGGGTTGCCATTCCCTAACACAGGTCTCTAGCATTGCAGGCAGATTCTTTACCCTGTGAGCCACCAGGGAAGCTCTAAGTACTGGATAAATGCCAGCTGTTATTTTGTATAAGTCAGAGGAATAAAATGAGACTTGATGACAAATGCTTAAGTAGATTTCAAAGCATATTGATTACATAGCAGCTCAGAGCCCTTATGTGATTTTTTAAAAGAGCTTTTTAAAAAACTTAGACGGCGCTGGCTTTCCCCTCTGTGTGGGTGTAGTCTAGTTGCTGGTTTCTGTACCCCTGCAGGTTTGGCTCTGTGTGAGGCCCTAGGCTCAAGCTTCCAATGCTTGGCACGTAGTAGGAGACCCAGAAATAGATATTGAAAGAAAGAAGCAAGGATGAAGAAGTAAAGAAGCAGCCAAGAGCTGAACCTTGTACTTGCTCTGAAGCAGCCATGCTCATGGCCCAGACCAACCTCTGGAGTGGGCACTGCCCCCCTGAGCTGGATGCTCACATCTCTCTGCTGCTGATCCCTTGAGGCTCCCCAGTAAGCAGACCTGCTCGTTGTGGGGTGACTTAAGACAACTCTGTCTTGGTCCCCACATTTTCATACTCCTGTTTCACCAACTTGGACTCTGGCTCTGCAACCTTGACCTCAGCTCTGCCCCTGGTCTCTTGAACATGCTGTGCGGAAGTGGCCTTTCCACCATTACAGCATTTTTATTGCTTAAGCCCCTAATTGTCACCTATGGGCATCATATTGGACCTTGGCAACCCACTCCAGTACTCTTGCCTGGGAAATCCCATGGATGGAGGAGCCTGGTAGGCTGCAGTCCATGGGGTCGCGAAGAGTCGGACACGCCTGAGTGACTTCACTTTCACTTTTCACTTTCATGCACTGGAGAAAGAAATGGCAACCCACTCCAGTATTCCTGCCTGGAGAATCCCAGGGATAGGAGCCTGGTGGGCTGCCGTCTATGGGGTTGCACAGAGTCGGACATGACTGACGCGACTTAGCAGCAGCAACATGCCCTTTAATCATTAAAAAAAAAATCCTGAGAGTTAAAATTTTTAAACTTTATGCGATAGATTGGGAAATTAAGGCTCAGAGAGGTGAAGAACCTAGCTCAGGGACACACAGCTAGCAATCAAATACCAGTCTCTGGCTTCAAAGCTCATGAAGCCATTCAAAGCTCATTCTTCAGCCGTGGCTCTCCTAGTGGATGCCAACTTGGCCCTCTGAGTCTTGGGGCCTCAGAAAAGACTCCCGTGGTACCCAGTTTCCCTAGCTGATCACCTGGCTGCTGTCTCAGCTTGATTCTTTTCACAGTTCCTCAATCTCCCAGGAGGTACACTCCTGACCTCATTTTTCCAGGCTTGGAATGCAGGGATGTAAGTCCTGTCCTGAAAATCTGCCCAGTGACAGGGCCCTGCCACCACGACCATGTCTTCCTGAGCTAGGCGGGGTGTCTCCCAGCTTCTTGTGTAGGGCTCCCATCTTTGATCTGCTGTGTCAGGAAATCCTGTTTCTTATCCCAGATGACTGGTGCCCACCGCTTGTTGTATCAACAGTCATTGTCTGGCCTGTGGATAATTTATTCAATCTGACAGATTGCCCATTTAGCTCCTACAACTGCATCTACATGTCACCATCCCACCCAAATGGTCCACACTTAGCAGACAAAAACCTGGGTTAGGGGTCTCAGCTATCCTTCCATACTGGGTTCCCCGGCCATACACAAGCTGCCAAGACCAACCCTGGGGAAAGGGCACAGGGCACAGTACCCAAACTCCGTGGCCTTTGCTCTCTGGGGTGGGAGAAATAGGTCTTAACCCCTGAATCCTCAGAAGAAGGAGGTTGGAATTCCAGGGCCTGGAAGATGATTAATAGGCCTGCCATATTAGATTCGACCCATCCGGGCAACATTAAATGTGATTTATGACTTTGGTTTTAATTGAGATTTTACTGAATTATTATTTGATGCAGAGAGCAGTCCTGGACCCATATTCCTAAGTGTGCCAGGCGTCCTGTGCTCAGAGCTGGGCAAATATGTTCTGCCCAAGGGTGATGTCCATGCTCCCTCAGAGCAGAGCCCCAACCCTCCACCTCCCAGCTAGAGAGGGTCCACCTTGGAAGAGCCATAAAGGCAGAGTACTTTGTCTCTGCCCCTTCCTGCTTCATCCTTAATGCTTTCAAACCCAAGGTCAAATTAAAGAATGAACTGGTTCACAGAATGAAACCATGAACTCCATGAAGTGAAGGTATAAATGACTTCATGGAGCATTTCCATTCTAAAAGAGAACAGAAGAGCTGGGCAATGTTTAACTCAGAGAGATGACCTTTGCAGGGGTGGAATTTCAGGCCACTGGGGAGAAGGTCTTATCCACAGGCAGACATCAGGGGACAGCCACGAGCTTTGGAGGCAGGAAAGACAGCGACATGGTGGTCTTGCGTCCCCCTTGACCCACGGTGATTGTGACTGAGGCTGCCATGCTGGCCGGTAGCAATGACCATTCTGAGCACACCACTATCTGCGGGCATGATGGATGGTGAGGGCAGGGAGGAGGACCAGGAAATATGTGAGAACTTTCTCCCCACCCCCATGAGGCTGCTTCCTGACCTACCAGTGGGGAAATTGGGCTTAAACGACATTTATTGAATTTTGAACTGCATAGGGCCAAGAAAATTACTCGTTAATATATAAAGCACTGCATTTCCCATAACGTGAGTGCCAGTGAAAAATGGATTCGTACTTGCTTCATAGAGAGAAGCTTGCCTTTAAAGTAGTGACGTAAATGTGTCCTTAGGGAGAGAGGGAACAGCAAATTAGATAGAAGCTTGCAATATGATAGGGCAGCGAGGAAGCTTGTGCACGGCTCTGCGCCTGCAGACATCAGAACTCAAGGAGGAGGTAGGCAGTGTAGCAGGAGCAGTATCTTGATCTCTAGGAAGTTGGGCCCCTACCTTCCTTCCTGAACACCTTCTGAAGGTGAGAGAGCTTGCAGTTGCGGGTCAAGTGAGGGAGCTTGCACAATGTGGAGGGAAGGGCATGGTTACAGAGGAGTCGGTGTGGGTTGGAATCCCTCATGGTCATCTCTGGGCAGCTTGCTTACCCTCTCTGAACTTTAGCTTCCTCAACGATATATAGATGGAGGCAAAATACTTGCCAAATGGAGCTCATGTGACATTTCCTTTAGATACTGCATGCAGAGCATCTGGCTTCTAACAGCAGTCCTTTCCTTTACTTTTACACATTCCTTTGGCAAAATATTCTCATTTATGCCACATTTGTTGAGTTCCTAACCTGCACAACATGGCTGGTGACCCCAAGGAGTGTGGGATATTGTGGTAGGTGCAATGAATGACAAGCAGAGAGAAGTATGAAAATACGGAGGAGGTGAAATTAATCCAATGTGAAGATGTGGGAGGAAATCTGAGACAGGTGCCGGGAGGATGAAGAGACCCATATGTTTGGTCTTAAGCACGAGCAGGAACAGCCAAGGGAAGGGGCATTCTGGGCAGAGGGTGGGCAGGGGCCAAGGCATGGTAGTGGGAATGGCATGGTTCATTTAGGGCTTCAGTGTGGCCGGAGCATGAGGTATAGTCGGGGACAGAAACAGGTGACCCTCAAGGGTCCATACTGAGCAGGTGGACTTTTTTTAAGTGATGAAAGGTAACCATTGAAGGGCTGTCATCAAGAAGGGGACAGTAGATCTGGCAGCCTGTGCAGGTTGGCCTGGGGTGGCTGGGGCAGAGTGGCTGATTGGGAGGTTCTTGCTACAGCCAATAAAGGTGACAGTCACTGAAGGTCAGAAATGGAGTGTTGGAGTTGGAGTTGGGAATGGGCAGAGGGCAGAAATGAGACATTATTAGGAGGTAAAATGGGCAGAAAACAGGTTTGAGGAAAGAGTCACAATGGTCTTTGGTTTGGAGATTGCTACCAGCTGAGAGAGAATTCAGAAAGAGGAACAGATGGTGAAGAAATCACTGAGCTTTGTTTCAGATTTGTTGAGTTTGACGGACCTTTGGGGCTGCTGGCTGGAGATGACCAGCAAGCGTGGGGCCCCAGAGGGCAGGATGGTGGATATGCTGTGGCTTTCTGCTAGATGTTCTGTGCCTTCAACAGCAAAGAAGGCATGGCCTCCTCCACTGAGGAATTCGTGGTCCTTACAGGAGGGCTCATTGCCAAGAGAACACAGTTCAAAGGACAATTGACTATGTGTGGTTGAGTCAGAGGAAGTTCAGAGAGCAAGAGAGTTTTGAGATGGACCCTAAAGGATGAGTAGAAATGTACCAAGTCAGGGGTTGAGGTTGGCATGGGTGCTGGGGCTTCCCCGTTGAAGGGGAAAATACATAAAGACATAGAGGAGCTGGAATGATGGGTATGAGGAGGGTTGCAAGGCCTCTTCCAGCTGGACTGGGGCTTACACTGGTAAGAGAGGGAGCAGGAGGTGAGAGAGTAAAGAAATTCTAGATTGTGAGAGTGCTTAGAAGGCAGGCTCGGGGTCTCCAGTGGTGTAACTCTAGAAATGGGATCTAACAGTTTTAAGAATGGCAGACCTGGACTTTGGACAAAGTTCAGTGTGGTGCATAAACTGGAGTGTAGAGATGCCAAGGATGAAAATATGGAGACCAGCCTGGAGACAACTGTCGTGAGCCAGGTAAGAAATGTTGAGGGTATCACGTAGGGCAAACGAGCAGGACATAAAGGGCAACACATGAGCCCCTTCAGAGGGAAAATGTGCAGTGACAACCCCTAGACTGGGGTGGGGCAGGCAGGGAAGAGCCAAGGATTTCTGTGAGATTTCTGTCTGGGATGATGGTGTGGAATGATTGTGAAAAGGAATTGTAACAAGAGAAGAATGTGGAGAGGTGGGTGAATGAGTTCAGATTTGGAAAGGCTGCATTTTAGGGATCTACGGAGAAATCAAATAAGCAGCTGGTATGTGGATCTAGAGCTCAGGAGAAAGATTCAGATTTAAGACTCTCCAGTGGAGAAGGAAATGGCAACCCACTCCAGTGTTCTTGCCTGGAGAATCCCAGGGACGGGGGAGCCTGGTGGGCTTCCGTCTATGGGGTCACACAGAGTCGGACACGACTGAAGTGACTTAGCAGCAGCAGCAGCAGCAGTGTAAACATGATAGTTGCCTCCTTGGGAATGGGAATGGATTGGATCATTCAAAGAAAATGAGCAGGGTGAAAAGAAAAGAAGACAGAAGATGAAGCAGGGGGAGCATCAACATGGAAAGGGCTGGCAGAGGAGGATATCTGCAGAGAGAGCAGAGTCACAGTGATAAATCTCCCCAAAGAGAATCAACGTAAAGTCAAGTCTCAGCTCTTGGAGAGAAGCGTGCCTCCTTTAGGCTCCCCGCCACCCCGGGATTCCTAGTCTCCTTTGAATGCAGGAGGCACCTCTGTACTTTATAATTGCTTACTCACTTGCTTTTTCATTAGCCCTTTGGTGAGGTTGTCCAGCATCACTGTCAGCTGAACACTTGGCACAGTGCTGGCACTAGGTGGGGATTTGCTAAATCTTTGAGTAAGAGGTCAATGCTACCAAGCAATGTGGCGAGTCAGATAAAATGAAGAAATGGAGGTAACTAGATGGCACCGGCAACTTGAGCAGTTCCCATGTGGTGGTGGGATGGATGGACCGCTGGCGTGGGGCTGAGGGGCAGACTCCAGTCTGCACTGTCAAGACCAGGAATCTCATAGCTAATGAACATCTGAATCAGACAGTGCAGAGAGAAGAGCAATAAACACGCTGCAATTAGTAAAACACAAGAAATGTCTTATGAGTCATCATAAGACGGAAGTTAATACATCGGTCTGAGTAATAAACTCACTCATGTCCTTCCCCTCTCGTCTCTGTACTTGTTGCAGCCCAGCTTGTCAAAATCTTTATTTGTGATCCTTGACAGAACCAGTGATTGTGTCAGTCTGTAGTTGTTGCAGTATTAATAATTCGGGCTGTGTGTTGATTTGCAAGGATTGGTAGAGCTGTTACGTTGGGAAGGGAAGATGTTCTACAGGAAGTGGGTATCTGGTTGTTTGTGTCCTTTTGGGGCACTTGAGTCTCTCTTGACTCTTCTAACCATTACCACCATCAGTTAAACCAATGATGAGTCATGCCTGTCATCTGTTCTTCCAAACCAGTAGCTGAAGGACACCCCTGGAGTCCATGTCTCAGACCATCTTCGTGCCTGAAGATTAAGAATCTCTAGATTTTGAGAGTTATACCTAGGTACAGGTTAAGCTAGGGTATAAGGAGTACGGGTGGGAGGTTCTGGAGTATGAGTGGGAGATAGAATAGTGATGAGAGGGGTGACTGTTTTAAAATAAGTGGTGGTCCTGGAAGAAATTATTTTTCTGTCAGTATTAGCCCTTAGTTCCTAAGCCCCATTCACTCCTCTTGAATTATTATATTTTAGCAGACAGAAATCATAGTAAGGATTGTTCAACTCTACAGACAAGTACTAACTCCATCTCTGGGTCTAGTAAACCCCAGACACATGATTTCTTCCTAACACTTCTTTCCCAGCTGCCAAACACATTTTCCTCCTCTTTTCTTTAAACATCTGGTTTCTATTCATGTCAATAAGGTAACACAAACATGCATGCACACACTCATTAATCACTAGCAGACCTCAAAGATCCCCTGGCCCTCATCTTGAATTACACTGTCCCCTTGATGAAGAAACACAAGGGAGAAACATGATCTTGGACATGTTTCCAGCCAAACTATTGTCTCTAAAAAATGAAACAACTCGGACCCTCTCCTGGGGATCAGAAGCTCCAGATTGGAAAGAGAATCTAGTAAACCAGCAGTGACCTCCCAAGCATGGGGTACAGCCAGTTGGGTGGGCAGAGCAGACAGCCAAGTCCCATATGTCTAAAAAGCTTTGGAAACAAGATTTGGGTTGTCTCTTACCCTTGCCTGATTCTGCCCACTCGACCCACTGGGTAGCCATAGTGATGCTCGAAGGATAAGGCTGAAGCACTTTACCTTTATTCTTGCTTCCCTTTTATGTATGAGCAGCTAACAGACTGAGAAAGTACACTCTTTAATGTACAGTCTACCCAGAAAGATCAATGGCAGCTTAACATGCATTTCTGTCTAATATTCACTTTGGCAGGTCTTTGTAATAAAATGCTGGTTTTAATGAAGTGCATTAAAATGAGAAGATTCATGGCTAGCCTCTGTGCTTTTATCACCACTGCCTCCCCTTGAGCTGTCAGAGCACCCGCCACTCTGTGGGAAGGAGGGAAAGGGATGTCATTTTAGGAATCACAGACACAAAAATTCCCTGTTTCTGGAACGATCCATGTTACATGCGTACTTTTAACTTAATTCACTTTATTTCTATATTATGAAAGTGAAAGTATTAGTTGCTCAGTCGTGTCTGACTCTTTGTGACCCCATGGACTGTAACTCACCAGGCTCTTCTGTCCATGAGATTCTTCAGGCAAGAACACTGGAGTGGATAGCCATTCCCTTCTCTGTGGATCTTCCTGATCCAGGGATCAAACCCTGGTCTCCTGCACTGCAGGCAGATTCTTTACCATCTTAGCCACCAGGGAGGTGGCTCTATAATATGAGCCACCTATATATTATAGCCATCTATAATATGATGTCTTTCCAAAGATGTGTCTTTGGGGAGGACGTTGAGCTGTGGGCCAGGCAGCTGGAGATGACGGGGAGAAGAGTCATATTATGGGCTATGTTGTGTTCATTCAGAATATGACCATATTTAGAGAAAAGAAAATTAAAGGGGTGATCAAGTTAAAATGAGACTGATGTATGAGCACTCATTCAATGTGACTAGTGTCCTTGTAAGAAGAGGAGATTAGGACACAGTGCTACCGGGGACAGAGAAAAGACTACATGAAGCAACAGCAAGAAGGTCGCCATCTACAAGCTAAGGAGAGAGGCTCAGAGGAAACTAAGCCTCTGGCCCCTTAACCTGGGGCTTCCAGACTCCACACTGTGAAAAATAGATTTCTGCTGTTTGAGCTTCCCAGTTCATGTTATTTTATTATGGTAGCTGTAGCAACTAATACAAGACCCACAGTTTGGGACTGGAGCACTGGGCTACGAGTTTATTCTTCAGAAGAAGAAAGCGATCCAAGGACGTGAGAGGATAGCCCATAGCCAGGTAGTCCCTGGAGTGAGGTCAATGGGAACATCTGGAAACTTCTGGAAACCAGAGAATGAGGGTTTCAGTGGTAGTGGAAATCTCTGTCTTTGAATGCCTGTGAGGCTGCCCCTGGTAAAACAGAATACACTTAGAACAAGTAGCACAAGGGTACTGTGCTTATAACAGCAGGTAAAGAGTTTCAGAGCTACGTGGGTAGACAGGTGTTCAATATTTATTGAACGTTATGGAATTAACCGAGAGAGGGCACAGCAGAGTTGCTAGAAGCAAAACACTGAGACCCCATCTCCACCACACACCAGCTGTGTGACTGCCCCGTGCTTCAGCTTTTCTGTCTGTGAAGTAAGAGTAAGAGTAGTTCCTACCTCACGGGCTGCTAGGAGGATGGAATTAGTTAATACTTTTTACGTGCTTAGAGCAACGCCAGTCACCTGGACAGTATGCCGTCTTTGTTAAGTGAGTGAGTGATCTGGGCGCAACCTGAGAAGGTCCATGCAACAGTCACTCGTAATAGTAGAACCGGATGCCCTGGGGTGTGAGCTCTATCTCCAAGTCACCAAATGCCATCTGCAGCCGCAGAGTCCCCTAACCCCTCATCTCCATTCCCCTCTCCACTTTCCTTCAAGTTCTCATCTATTAATAGACTCCGCCAACCTCTTCTATCAACTTTCCTTGCCCCAAACATCTTCTCCCCCCATTTCCCTTCCACTATTCTGCCAAAAGTGAAAGTGAAGTCGCTCAGTCATGTCCAACTCATTGTGACCCCACGGGCTGTAGCCTATGAGGTTCATCCATCCATGGAATTTTCCAGGCAAGAGTACTGGAGTGGGTTGCCATTTCCTTCTCCAGGGGATCTTCCCAACCCAGGGATCAAACCCGGGTCTCCTACATTGCAAGCAGATGCTTTTACCGTCTGAGCCACCAGGGACTCCTTATTCTGCCAAAGCAGAAGTTTAAAAAAAAATCATGGCACCTTTTATATCTTTCTCTGCTTATCTCCATCACCTAAGGGCTTGGGGAGAAGGTATGGGGAGGCTGATATGAGTTGGTTAAGGAACTGCAGGAGGTGATGTTAACTATTGTGGATATGCTAGCTTTTCAGGTGTGAGAGGGATAAAATCAAGCTCTTTGGCATAAAAAGGGTCTTCTCTGGTATGATCTTTGGTATACTCCTCTGGCTTTATTTCCTGTTCAGTTCAGTTGCTCAGTCTTGTCCAGCTCTTTGCGACCCTATGGACTGCAGCACACCAGGCTTCCCTGTCCATCACCAACTCCCGGGGCTTGCTCAAACTCATGTCCATTGAGTTGGTGATGCCGTCCAATCATCTCATCCTCTGTTGTCCCCTTCTCTTCCTACCTTCAAACTTTCCCAGCATCAGTGTATTTTCCAATGAGTCAGTTCTTCGCAACAGGTGGCCAAAGTATTGGAGTTTCAGCTTCAGCATCAGCGTATCTCCTATTACTCAAAGTTTATGCTACACAAATGCAGAATGCTTACTGTCCTAGGAATACATTGTTCTGGGTTAATGCTACTGTGCCTTGGCACATGCTCTGCCCTGTGTATACTTTGTGCCCTGGAATACTGTTTTCCTTCTCCCCCCCCCAATATCCATTGAATTATGTTCATCTTCCCAAGTGCAGAAGGCCTCCTTCAGAAAAGCGCCCCCGATTACTGTCCAAATAGAATTCAGAGCTCCTGAATCATCCTGCTCTTATCCTGGAAAAGAAAAGAAAAATTGTTTCTTTCCAGTGTATTTAGTATCAATAAATAAAAATCAGGAGGAGAATTCAAGAAGTAATTAGGAATTTGAAATCATCTGGCATTTCTTCCAGAGTATTTGGCTGCATCTCAAAACTTCAACAGTCCTACGATATTAAATAAAATGGCACTTTAAGAAGCAAGTCAGCTCTGCAGTGAAGGAGACGGGGCATTAGAGTCAGAAGAGTAAAGAGTAAAGCTCTATGGTGGTAAAAGAGAGCTGGACAGAAAGACCCCCTATAGCCCAAGTGGGCAAGTGAAAGGAATGTCATGTTGGTTGCCATCCTAAAGGCCACAAATCTATCGACACACCTATGCCCGCAGTCCTGGTCTCACTCCACTCCATCTTGGGACACCTGAAACAACAGGAGAGATTCTTTTGGCCACAGGACTATCTCCCAGGTCTTAGAAGGAAGCTTGCATGTGCCATGATGACAAGACAGGGAGACCTCATGAAAACCACCATCTCTCTGAGCCATCAGTTTATACCTATCTCTCTACAGTAGCCTGACTTAGAAAACCGCCCAGAGGACTAAGTAGATGATGAAGGTCATAAGGATTTTCTAGCTCAGAACACCATACAGATGAGGCTTTGCTTTGGGTAGTACTGCTTACAGTGGTTTGGGTGTTCCTTGTTCCCTGGATCCACAGCCCCCTGTGTCCCAAGGCCAGCCTCTGAGGCCCTCTGGGCCTCCCCTCTTTGGAGATGGCTGAAACAATGTACTCTGCATCCCCTCTCTAGTCCCCCAAGGGCACGTCTCTCAAGGAAAAAAAACAGTGGTCTCTACTTAACAATCCTTTTGGGGTTCACTGGAAAGTGGATTAATGAATCTACTAAGTAATTTTTGCAAATGCATTAGCAGGTAATAACAACTTGGTGTGCAACTCAAACTAATAGAGGCCTATCATCTAATATTCTCCTTGAACCCCAAATGGTGACCCTCTGGGGAGCTGGAGCTGCATGGAAGCTCAGGATGGGGTTTGGAGGAAGCAAACACAGGACTTGAGACTCATAGTACTAAGGGGGCACCCAATCTCTAGGCTGATGAGTAAACTGCCAGATCCCATAACAGGGTTAGCACTTCTTCCCCTAAGTACACTTTAAGAAGAATGTAATGGAAAGGTAGGCCTGCATGGGAAAGGAGAGCCAAAAGAACTGAGTCTTAAATGTGTCTATATTTTGGTAATATGCTAGGAAAATATAAGTGAAAAAAAAAACTGCAAGGATAAATGAGATAATAATAACCATGGATCACTTTTAGTTCCTGGGAAGAAAAACACCATATAGATTTGAGGTGTTATTATTTTGCATATAATATATATATATAGACACTGTATATTTATTCACAGTGAAGCTCACATATGTCATTCCCACTAATAACATTTTCTTTTCTAACTCCGGCGTAAAAGGAGATATGCCATTTTCATATGTTCCACACATACTCAGAGGAACCTGCTTAGAATATTTTGGCTGATGAAATTTTCTGGATTGTAACATTTATCTTTTTGAAGAGCTCGCTTCCCACAACCCCACGTGGAGGGTTGTGCTTTTACCTCTCATTGCAGTGCCATCTACATGGGGATTTTTGTGTCAACTGCTTATCTCAGGCATTAACCAATTTCTCATCTGTTTGTATTGTTTATATAGTGCCGGACATACACAGTGCATCTCCGATGCGTGGAGACCCGGCTCCCTGCCCTGTGGCGAGCAGCATCTAATGAAAACAGACAAGCCCAGCATACTGGAAATCATACAAATACAAGACCCAGAAAGATGCTGCTGGCTTGGGAGTTGGAAAAGGCTAGTTGGGGCTTAGAGGATCTAGAGAAAGAGACAGAAGGATTTGGAGGAAGATTAGGCGAAGGTTGTGTTCACTGTGGCACACACATATAGCACACACAGTGAGTTCTTACACCAACACGGAGTTGGAAAGAACCTTCAGAAGTTATCTGTCCCCTCTCCTGTTTCTCTCCCTCTTCCTGTGTGTCCCTTGGCCATCTGCAGCGGTGGGGATGGGCCATTTAAGTGCGGATGTCTGCAGAGCAAGTGTTTAATCTCCAACTGGCTTCTTCTGCCACCCAGCATGCTTCTGGGTGGCCTGCTGCCTCTGCTGTCACTGGCTGGGTACTCAAAGAATGTAGATTCATTTGAATATTAGTGAGAGCAAGGCGCAATAGAGAAATGTGTTGCTAAGGGAAAAAACGTTCATTCTCACATGAAAAATAAACCATTTGGGGTTATGTGTAATTGCTCTCTTGGACTTTTCACTTCATTGGCAATTCTCTTTGGAGCAGATAATTGGAAACTCCCAGTTTAATTTATACACACAGTCCTACACAGTTTCGGGTGAGAGAACTTGTACCAGCTTTCAAGATGTGTACATGTTTTGCCCACATGGAGCGACATGTGTATGAGTGGAAGAGAGGAAGAGAAAGATGGGGAATGGAGCAGGCAGGATTTGGCTGTGTGAATTTAGAAAGAATAGAGTGCAACAGTGAGCAGAAATGGGGTCCCGTGCAAACACTGATTCATGGTCGGACTTTGTGCAAGTCTCTTGATGTCTCCGTGCTTGTTTCTCCATCTGCCTCTGCACTTTGTAAGCATTAGATTCCCGTTCTGGTGTGGCTCAAGAGGTGGAGTAGAGCTAACCCTGGGGCTCATCTTGGTATCTGTGAATTAATTCTATCCAGACCAGCATCCTTCGGGAACACCTATCTACCCTCCATCAAACAGACAGCAAACAAACAGAAAACCCTACCATCTGCACTTTTCCTTCAAGCAGCCACCAGGGTGGATGATGTAAAAAAGGATGGAAGGAGATCAGCACCCAGCTCAAAGTGCCCTCCACTCCACTGTGGGAAAGGACATCAAGGGACTTTACTTATCCAGGGTTACGTGGCCACCTCCCTATAGTAGGACCTGCTCTTGTTTCTCCAGAAATTGTGCTTAGGCTGTCAGTTTCCTCTTGTTAAATTCTCCTTATGACTGTTGGCAGTTAGGCCACTGGGGCTCATACTATACAAATGCAGGCGTTAAAAGGAAATAGGACTGTACACTATGGTTACAGGCTGGTAAATCCTAGGGCATATGGGTTATATTAGCCTTTCACTTAGGGCATTTATCTTGTGCCAAGCCTTTTATGAATATTATTTCATTTTATCTTAATTGTAACTTGACATTATGATCCTCATTTGACAAGTGAGAAAATTAAGATTAAAAAGAGTTTAAAAAAATTGTTCAAGATTATACACACTGTAGAGCAGGGATTCAAACTCCAGACAGTCAACCACTGGCAAGAGTTCACCCCATGCTGACCCTCTGATTCACCAACTGGCTGCCCAACCGCCCCTGTTTGCAGTAGAAAGGATCCTCTCTCCATGGACGGTACAGTCATTCATCGGTATCGAAGGGGAGTTGGTTCCAGGTCACCCTTGGACTCGGAACCCAGAGATATGGAGGGTTGACTGGATAACTCTTTGGTTTTCTTGACAAATTCGGGGCCACTATTTTTCTAGCACTGGACTGGAATATATGCAGAAGGCCCCTCCAGGGAATACCCGCTGAAGAATTTCCCCCTTACTAACAAGTCAGTATCCCCAAAGTGGAGGCCATTTTGTTTCAATCTCTTCTAAGTCCAGTGATTAGGCTACTCAGCTGGGGACTCTTCAAGTGGGTAAAACGCTCATCTTCTTCTCCCTAAAACTTTTTAAAAATTAATTATTTATTTTTGGCTGTGCTGGGTCATTGTTGCTATACGGAGGCTTCCTCTAGTTGTGGCGAGTGGGGGCTACTCTTCGCTGTGGTACACAGGCTTCTCATTGCCGTGGCTTCTCTTGTTGCAGAGCACAGGCTCTGGGCGCATGGACTTCAGTAGTTGCAGCATGTGGGCTCAGTAGTTGTGGCTCCCAGGCCCTAGAGCGTGCAGGCTTCAGGAGTTGTGGCCTACGGACTCAATAGTTGGGGCGCATGGCTTAGCTGCTCCACAGCATGTGGAATCTTCCCAGAACAGGGATCAAACCCATGTCCCCTGCATTGGCAGGAGAATTCTTATCCACTGTACCACCAGGGAAGTCCCTCCATAAAACTTTTAATCCTGGTGATCTGGTAACCTCAGGCTCAGCCCCCTAATTTCTCTAAGCTCTCCGTGGGCCTATCAGCTCCTGTCATACATGAGTCTGTTGGTTGGACATGGCAGCCAGAGTCCTGAGGTTGGTATTCAGTTTCACCCCATATACCATCCTTAATGCCAGACTAAAATAACAACAGGGCTTGGCTCCTCATGGCTTACTGCCTCATCAAGATCTGAGCCCTGGATCTGAGATGTGGATTTTAAAGGACCTCATGGTGTCCCTCTGTTATGCTTTGTGGCCAGTTGGTTCCTTTGAAAACCCTCCCAGCTGCTGTGGATAGCTGCATTTTCCTGTTACTTCTGAGCCAAGCTAATGAGGCATGCTAATTTTGGAAGATGCATAACCATGGACAAATCTACTTCAAATCTGATTTTAGAAAAAAGTTAAAGCCTTTGAGACCTCCAGGAAGTGGCTTCTGTGTTCATGTTGCTCAGAAGGGTCAGTGACGAGTAGTGACACTAGCCAAGTAAGAGAAGGGCAGAGGGGGGACAGGCCAGCCCTGGCCACAGAGACCCATCTGCACATGTGTGCTAAGTTCCGTAGCATCTCCACCAAGCCTTTCCCTCAGCCTGCTCATGGTAGCTGCAGGATTGACAGCAACCCCAGGGCTCCTTCTGTCAGTCTCTGGGACGATGGTCCTTGGCGCCCTGTCCAGCTGTGAGGTCAGACGCTGAGACTCACCCAGGGCTGCTCATTGAAAGAGATCTTCCCAGAGAAGGTGATGGGCAGAGGGAAGGGCTGGACTTAGTCACTCTGTGAGCAGTAGTTTGTCCCCACTGCCTCCACAGCCTCCTCCTTCCTCCCCTCTAGTCATAATGATGAATGTTTACTGAACACTTATTCAGTGCTTGGCACTGTGCTAAGTATTTTACATGAAAACAGCTTAATTCCTACCACTGTTAAGGGAGGAATTGGGAGGGAGGTGTAGAGAGGTTAAGAAGCCCACCTGAGGGGAGTTCCCTGGTGGCCTAGTGGTTAGGATTCCAGGCTTTCACTGCTGTGGCCTGGGTTCAATCCCTAGTTGGGGAACTGAGATCCCACAAACTCTGCAGTGCAGCAAAAAAAAAAAAAAAAAAAATAGAAAGAAAAAAAGACAAACCAATGACAATAAGAACAAAAGCTCAAACAACAAAAACAGAAACAAAAAAACTCACCTGAAATCCAAAGCTAGTAAATCAGAGAGAAGATTTGAACTGAGAACTCGTCCCCCAAAGGCACTAGTTACGCTACTTTTCTCTGACTTCCCTCTTTTCTCAAGATGCCTAATGTCTTCAATTCTCTTTTTCAAACCTTTCGAGTCTCATTTCACTACTCTATCTAGTCGCGTATCCTAGACCACTTCTCGTTCTTTTATTAATCTACACATATTGGTATTTATTTACCTCAAGTATTCTTCTTTCTGATAGAATAACCTAATTTCTGCTAAAGTGTTAATGACTACCAAGGAGTAATATATTACCTTAAACAGAAAATCCTCTGCATTGTCACTGTGGAGTATGATGCCTAAATACCAAGGGGAGAGAAATTTGTAAATCTCTGGCTTTACATATGGACCAGTGAGAGAAAAATTTGAGGTTAGGGTAAGAGAGAGGGGCATTCATTCTTGCACCCTTTAAATCACATTATCTTACTAGCTTAACATATAGTACATTCAATAAGTGTTTACTGAAAAATGACTGGATGAATGAATGCGTGAACAAACAATGAATATGAAAATACCTAGACAAAATTTAAGTATGTGGTAATACTATGTCTGGACAGTAGAGGCCACTGCTAACATTTTCCATCTCTGCTGGTACTAATCATTGAAGGGAAAGCCCCAGGCATGAAAAATTCTGGTACCCTAAAGGTTGATTCTGGGGACAAGAATCTCAGATGAATTTTAAGGTGCTCCCTTCCCTCACTAAGCCCTTTACCAGAGGGATTTTAGATACGAGCAAGGTATTGTTCTGTTTCTTGGAGAGAAGGTAAGGCCCTTCCCCAGCCCTAGAATGACCCATGCTGTTGGGGTGTTCCCCTGAGACACAGCCCCAGTAGGATGATCAGAAAAAGTACCTGTCCTATCAGACTTTGCTCTTGTGGGTGGCTCTGGAAAAGAGGATGATGGTTGGGCGTGGACCACTGGCTAAATATTGCTTTCTGCTTTTTGGTGTGTCTTTCTGATTGGAGCACTATCAGAAGCCAGTTTTCCAGATGACTCTAGTTCACTCTGGTAACCCAGATAGGAGTCTGGGGAATCTTGGTGGACCTAGAACTTTTCTCTAGGAACAGACATATTCTTCTGCATAGAAAGCCTTGACCCAGTGTGTCCTGTTGGAGTGTGTGTTGGTTGCTCAGTTGTGTCTGACTCTTTGCAACCTCATGGACTGTAGACCCCACCAGAATCCTCTGTCCATGGAATTCTCCAGGCTAGAATACTGGAGTGGATAGCCATTCCCTTTTCCAGGGGATCTTCCCAACTCAGGGATCAAACCTGGGTCTCCTACGTTGTAGGCAGATTCTTTACTGTCTAAGGCATCAGCTACTGCTGCTGCTAAGTCACTTCAATTGTGTCCGACTCTGTGTGACCCCATAGACGGAAGCCCACCAGGTTCCCCTGTCCCTGGGATTCTCCAGGCAAGAACACTGGAGTGGGTTGCCATTTCCTCCTCCAATGTGTGAAAGTGAAAAGTGAAAGTAAAGATCAGGGAAGGCCCTTAATCCGAGTGGCGGTTGGGCATTCCTCTGTACCAGAGCCATCTGAATAATGCCCAGGGGTCACCTCATCTGCAGGACCTCCCTGATAAGCTCTGCCTCCCCAGCCACAACCCTGCGCACTAGATGTACCAATATCTAGTGGTCAGTTCACGGTCATTTTCCATGTATGGCCCTGTGAATTCTTCAAAGGCAGAGACAGTTTTCTTTTCTTTCATCATCAGATTCTAAAAGAGTGAATGACTGAAGTCCACAAGGCTGCACAGTGCTGGATCCCAATCAGCTACGAGGATGACCAGCCTCACTGTTTTAACTGTTGTGTCATTTATGTCACATGAATACAGGAAGGGGAAGGAAATGGAACTACCTCTTCCTGACTTTGCCTTTGTGGCTCTTACTATGATGACTGCAAGGGATAAAACTTTTCTTGCTGAACATAATGAACCAGAGTTAATTTTATCCATGTTTATTTTCAGTTCTGCACGCTCAACAGGAGACTCTTAATGACCATCCAACTTGTGTCTTATTAAATTTAAAAAGATAAAATGAATTGCATGAACCATAAGCTTATATGCTACTGTAATCTAATGAGGAAAATACTGATTAAAGTTTACTCAGTGCAGAGCAGTAACACTCTGTACCCTGAGCATATCAAAATAAATGTATACCAAGAGGATATGCTCAGAAGGTAAATTTCTAGCCCTATTATTATTGTTTAGTCACTCAGTCATGTCCAACTCTTTTGCAACCCACAGACTGTAGCCTGCCTGGCTCCTCTGTCCATGGAATTTCCCGGGCAAGTATAAGGGAGTGGGTGGTCATTCCCTTCTCCAGGGGATCTTTGTGACCTAGGGCCCTATGTTTTATAATAATTAGTTGAATGTATGAATGAGTTAACCACTAAGAACAACACAATAAATGAAGAAGTTCAGAGCCCTCTTTTCCCTTCATGATTGATTATAGGAGCCAAACCCACTGAAACTCCTCTAGGATTCTTTAAAATGGGAAGTTAGCATCAAGAGCTGAAATTCAATCCTGCCACTTTCCCCAGGCCATGTTGGTGCCCTCACACAAGGTCTCACCAGATGGAGACCTCAGTTAATGAATGGTCTCCCATGGGGCTCCCCAAAGTTCTGTCTTACAGATGAAAACTTGTTTCAATTAGAGGAAAGGTTGTCCAATCATTCCAAACTGAATTAGGGGCCATCTGCAACTCATTTCACTGGGGACTTCTTTCAAGTCAGCTCCCCAAACTTCTTTCAAGTCCTCTCCCCAGCTCTACCAAACTTTGTGTAGGTGAGGATCTATGACAGGTACCAGTGGTAAAGATGAATGAGCAGGCTACCACCTCTGCCTTACCATCTTCTGGGGGGAGACAGACAAGTCAAGAGTTAATTAAAACATTATGGTCAGTGCCACCAGAGAGCTGCAGTGGGACCCTAAGGGAGGGGACACCTGATCACACTGCTTGGAGGGACAAGTTAGAGGGCCAGTGATCTTTAAGAGGGGGAGGAACCTGGGCTGAGTCTTGAGATGAGTTCAATATGAGGTCAAGCACTGTAAGGTTGGGGGTTGGGCAAATACAGGGAACAAGCCCCAGGAAAAGGAGGCTTATCTGTAAAAGAATGAAGGCCCATTCACGCAACTTTAGGTACTTCAGTGAGGCTGGAACACAGTGGGAAGAAGGGAGCATAAACAGGCCAGATGGAGGAGGGAATGGAGGCCTGGATGCTAAGGAGTTTGGATTTGATCCTGAAGGGACTAGTGAGTCACCAAAGGATTTCCTGATACATATGAAAGGAGGCTGCTATTGGCTTTGAACCTCTGCACTTAGCTTAGAGGTGAGTTGTCAGAATGTGTGAGTTTGATGGAGGTGAAATCAGACCCCAGAAGCAGCTGGATGCAGGGGGCTGAAAACCAGGAGCTTGGGCCCCCAGTTCAGGCTCTGTCACTGAACCCCTCTGAAGCTGGAGGCTCTCGGTGGCCAGCCTCTGGGCCTGCATTGCCCTGCCTGGTCCACAAGGCTGCCATGGGCCTCTCGTGCTGGCTCCCATGACCCCTGAATGTTGTAACTCTCATCCCCCGAGGCCGCCCTTGCTGGTTGACTTGTCCACATGCCCCCACGGACTCTGAGCTCCTGGAGAGCAAGGACCTTGTTTGGCTCAACACGGTGTCCCTAGTGCCCAGCACAGAGCAGGCCACATAGAAGGTGCTTAACAAATACTGTTCAGTGACCTAATGAGTGAATGAATGCACGGATAAACTGTCATAACCTCTCTGAGCCTTTATTTAACTTATATAGTGTGAAAATCCCATGGACGGAGGAGCCTGGTAGGCTGCAGTCCACGGGGTCACTAAGAGTCGGACATGACTGAGCAACTTCACTTTCACTTTTCACTTTCATGCATTGGAGAAGGAAATGGCAACCCACTCCAGTGTTCTTGCCTGGAGAATCCCAGGGACTGGGGAGCCTGGTGGGCTGCTGTCTATGGGGTTGCAGGGAGTTGGACACGACTGAAGCGACTTAGCAGCAGCAGCAGCAGTGTGAAAGTATTAGTCGCTCAGTCATGTCCGACTCTGTGCGACCCCATGGACTGTAGCCCACCAACTTCCTCCATCCATGGGATTCTCCAGGTAAGAATCCTGGAGTGGGTAGCCATTCCCTTCTCTGGGGGATCATCCCTTGATCCAGGGATGGAATCTGGGTGTCCTGCATTGCAGGCAGATCCTTTACCATTTGAGCCACCAGGGAAGCCCCCATTTACTTTATATACTTATTGGCAAAATTCAAGCTATCTCAGAGGAGTTCCCTGATTAGGACTGTGCTCACTCTGGGGAGGACCTGGGTTTAATCTCTGGGTTGGGGGTGGGGTCCTAAGATCCCACAAGCCATGCAGTCAAAAAAAAAGGAATCCATCTCTGTGCTCCCATGAATCCCTTCATTCTAACCATCTCGAATCTCTGAACTCATTGCTTTTCCTCTCTCCCACATCCTTCTACCTTCTTGCTCTCTTCTTCCTGGACATTGGGTCTTGCCAGTTTCTCTTCTAGGCGTCCTGTGGGGCACCATGCGTTTTCCTGTGTCCTGTGCTCAGGTGTGGTGCTCCAGTCCTTCACTTGACCTTGGCTTCTGTATTCTATCTGTCCCCTCCTTTCTCCTCCCCACTCTCTGCCTCTGCAGCCCACATACCCCTTGCCTACTCTGCTTCCCTGGCTTTCCCGGTCTCCTCTCTCTCTCTCTCTCTCTCTCTCTCCGACCCTTGCCTGTTTCTTTCCACTGAGTCCTCCTTTGCTTCCCCAGTAGTCCTCACCCTCATGAAATTTCTACTAACCCAATTTCCTGTTTGGCTTCTGCTCCTGGCACTTGGTTCTCACTGACCTCCAGACTCTTTTCTCCATTTACTCTGAACAGAACAAATTGGCAATGATTATGGTACAGATGCTATTTCAGCAAAGAAAGGAGTAAAGGAGGGGAAGGTGTCTTTGAAGGGACTGGCAGGTCGGCTGTGGAGAGAAGGAGGACCTCCACTAAGCATACCCCGTCCTTGGATGGGGCTTCCGAGAATCTGGGAGCATCTGATGAGCATCTGCAACTGTTCTTTCTGCAAAATAATCTATCAGAAGGCAGAAAAATAATTATGTTTCCCTCAATGATCCCGGCAAAGATGTTTGCTCTCCTGAAGGACCTCGAGGCACTCATAAAACTAGGAAAACTGAGTTAAGTGCTTTTTATTAAACCATTAAGAGGTTTTATTCAGCTAAGACAAATGTCTTCACTGAAGGATACAGAGTTTGATAGTGTAGAAAATACCCAGATGAAAACTTGTCGGAATAAATTAGACTGATGCATGTGGCATTTTGGGCTCCGACTGTCTGATTCCCTCCTTCATCTGATTCCCTTCTTCAGCCCCAACCTGCCAACCAAGGAAACATTCTCTAATGTTGGACTCACGGAGTCTGGGGAAGAGGAGGGGAGTAGGCATGAGAGAGAGGTCTTGACTGCATGGAAGAGTCCCAAACCGCAAATGGCTTTGTAAGAGCCTTACCTCTAAGACAGAGGTAGTGAGGAACCTGTCTTCCTTCCTCCATAGCCAAGGACTCCCAGACCTTTGCGGCCTCGTCCACTTTGGCAGCTCCAGGGAGGCTGAATGACAGACCAAGGAGACTGGAAGATTGGCAGTGAGGAAGGGCAGGCAGAGATGCAGAACCCACATCCAGTTTCAGGGCACTCACATCTTTGGTCTGCCATGAAATGCACGAGGGTGTAGACTCAGAGAAAGTAAAAGTGTTAGTGGCTTGGTTGTGTCTGACTCTTTGCGACTCCATGAACTGTAGTCCATCAGGCTCCTCTGCACATGGAATTCTCCAGGCAAAAATATTGGAGTGGGTTGCCATGCCCTGCTCCAGGGGATCTTCCCAACCCAGGGATGGAACCTGGGTTTCCTGCATTGCAGGTGGATTCTTTACCATCTGAGGCTCAGAGAAGACACATTTAAAGACTTTTACCCCCAGCTTTCCTGTCGCACCTGCCAGATCCTTTGTGATCCTAGAACAGATTCTTTGGGGGGGATATCACAACTCTGCCCTTAACTGTTTTCCCACTTTTCCAAAACGGAAAAAGTACTGGCGATGAATGAGCATCTTGTGTACCAAGAGATTTAGTACAATAATGTTTATTTATCAGGAGTAAAACTGAGCCTACACTGTGAGTTTGCAATGGCTCAGAGTTAATAATAGTAATGCTGCTGCTGCTGCTAAGTCACTTCAGTCGTGTCCGACTCTGTGTGACCCCATAGACAGAAGCCCACCAGGCTCCCCCATCCCTGGGATTCTCCAGGCAAGAACACTGGAGTGGGTTGCCATTTCCTTCTCCAATGTGTGAAAGTGAAAAGTGAAAGTGAAGTCGCTCAGTCATAGCTAACGTTTATTGGGTATTTACCATGTCCCAGGCACCAAGCCAAGCATTTCACATACAATGTCTTCCTTTGTCCTCACAACAGCTCTCGCAGGAATATGTTGTCATCCCCATCCTTTTGATGATGTACCCAGGGTTCAAAAGGTGATTTAACTTACTCAAGGCCACTCTAAGACTCATCCAGTTGAAGATCTTCCCAGCATCCTTTTCCTTGTGGAACTGACTAGCTTCCTTCTTTCCTCTTCCCCTTGCCTTCCATCTACTCACGTGGCTACTGAGGGAGCTGCTGTGGTTTCCTGTGATTTTCCCCTGCCAGTCATTCCTTCCCCAAAGTATTTTTTAATCTGGGAAGAGTGACTGTGATCAATCTGAAGTTCTCATGTGTGATGGTAGCCACATTACCTGGCAAGTGACCTGGGAGAGGAAGCAGAGAGTCACTGCTAGGAGTCAGGAATGACCACACACACTCCCAGGGCACACTGATCAACTTTAAGTCCTTGGCCCCAGTTGTTCCTGAGGCCCAGTTTGCATTCTTGGGTTCCACCAGCTACCCTCGGGGTGCTTATAAGAAAGACTCTCCTTTGCTTTAGCTACTTCAAATTGGTCTCAGGAAAGCAGTGTCATGCAGTGGAGACATGCATGGCCTTTGGCATCAGGCAGCCTAAGCATAAACCCAAGTCATCAATTTCTGGTTGTGTGATCTTGAGCAAATGACTCACTACCTCTTGCCTCAACTTCCTCTGAAAAATGGGGATAATAATAGTACCTACTGCAGAAGATTTCTTGGGGATTATAATGCAGGTTTGTACTTAGCGCCATACCTGATATGGAATGAGGTTCCAAAAAAAAAATAGTAGTCTTTATTTTTAATACAAATTTCAATTGTAATTTGAGTTATTATCATAAACATTATTTCTCCTGATGATCTGTAGAATCACAGTGTTCTAGTTAAGGTTTTCTGGTGGTATTGGGGATTTTGAGCTGACCACCCAAATTTTCCAAATTTTCTGCTCCTTGCAGAGAGGGTGGAGTTGGGTGTGTAGATGGTTGTGAATATTCCTGTGAATGCCTTAGCTGAGGGCATTGAGCTGGTGCTTTCCTGCAGGACTGGGGGAAGTTCCAAAAATAAGAGCTAATAATATCTTCAGGAGACTGCCATTCTGTGCAAATCATGAGGTGGGGGTGCAGGAGAGCAGAGAGTCACATTGATTTTTAAAAGGCTGAACTTCGAGGCTGTTGTAAGAAGCAGCCAGCAGATGAGAGATCTATAGACTCTGCGAACACAGTGCATCACCGCGAGTGGTCTGGGAGATGGATTAGGCATTGAGGAGGAGTATTTGCAGAACAAAGAAGTTTTTATATGATGTCAGAATGTGAAAATTCCCAGAACTGCTTTTTTTTTTATGGGCAAAGTTGGGTAGGGAGGGAAGAGTGGAGAAGGAAATTAAATTTCTTAAAAGGATCACTGCTGAGGATTAAATGCTGGTTGGAAGAAAGTGCTAGAAGCCAGATGTGATTTGGGAATGCAGTGAGGGGCAATGGAGGGGAATAGATTCAATACAATCCTGCCTGGTTTTTCTACTGGACTGGGAAATTGATTTAAGGTGAGCTGGGCAGAGTATCCTCAGAGACCCTGGAAAGTTGGGCAGATTTGTTACCGGGTCCAGCTTCACGGGCTTTCTGGGCAACTCTCTCCAAGAAAGTCACTTGGGTGAGAGCACTCATTATCCATCCCCAGCTGCCACCAAAGCTTGAGCATGGTCCAGTGCAGATGTCACTCATGGAAATATGAGAAGATGAAACTCCCAGGATCCTTCTTCCACTGCGAAAACCTGACAGATTACATGAGGGATGGGAGAGGAGAAGGAAACATTGTTTGCTGGTCCCAGAAGGATGGATGGGGTAAGGGTTGTATAGGGTAGTTGGGGAGGGAAGTGTGCTTGCTCTCCAAGGAACACCTAGAAAGGACGGAAATTTGGGGGTAAAGGAATAGGAATCTGAGCCCAAAAGAATGTTGAGAGTTGAAGGGATCTGAACCTGCAAGTGAATTGAAAGTTTTCCAGGGATGGTCAGACAAAAGTCACACTATGTAGTAGAGAATATGTCACAGCCCTAGAACTTCAATTCCCTGAGGAACTTATGCATTTATTTATTGCCATTTTCACACACATTTTATTTATCTTTTCATTAACTATATTTCCTGTGAGTTCTTCCCTGATGGCTCAGATGGTTAAGTGTCTGCCTTCAATGTGGGAGACCCGAGTTCGGTCCCTGAGCTGGGAAGATCCCCTGGAGAAGGAAATGGCAACCCACTCTAGTATTCTTGCCTGGAAAATCCCATGGACAGAGGAGCTAGTAGGCTACAGTCCATGGGGTCGCAAAGAGTTGGGCACGACTGAGCAACTTCTGCAATGTATTTATTTTATAACTGGGAAATTTGTGCCCTGTGTGTTGGAGAAGACTCTTGAGAGTCCCTTGGACTGCAAGGAGATCCAACCAGTCCATCCTAAAGGAGATCAGTCCTGGGTGTCCATTGGAAGGACTGATGCTAAAGCTGAAACTCCAATACTTTGGCCACCTCATGTGAAGAGTTGACTCACTGGAAAAGACTCTGATGCTGGGAGGGATTGGGAGCAGGAGGAGAAGGGGATGACAGAGGATGAGATGGCTGGATGGCATCACCGACTTGATGGACATGAGTTTGAGTGAACTCCGGGAGTTGGTGATGGACAGGGAGGCGTGGCGTGCTGCGATTCATGGGGTCGCAAAGAGTTGGACATGACTGAGCGACTGAACTGAACTAAACTGAACTGAAGATGGAAGTAAGGGCTTCCCTAGTGGCTCAGATGGTAAAGAATCTGTCTACAATGCAGGAGACCTGGGTTCGATCACTAGGTTAGGAAGATCCCCTGGAGGAGAGCATGACAATGCACTCCAATATTATTGCCTGGAGAATCCCCATGGACAGAGAAGCCTGGTGGGCTATGGTCCATGGGGTCGCAAAGAGTCAGACACCATTGACCGACTAAGCACAACACAGCATAAGGGCTTCCCAAGTGGTGCAGTGGTAAAGAATCTGCCTGCCAATGCATAAGACACAGGTCCAATCCTTGGGTTGGTAAGATCCCTGAGGAGGAAATAAAAACCTGCTCCAGTTATTCTTGTCTGGAAAGTTCCATGGACAGAGGAGCCAGCAGGCTACAGTCCATAGGGTTGCAAAAGAGTCAGCCATGACTGAGTGACTGAGTACACACATACACACATGGAGAAGACGGAGGAGAGATAGTGCCTTCTTGGGGAGACCATGTAACCTCATCTTCCCTGTAGTCCCATCACCCTGGGAGACCTGAATGCACAGAAGTTCAGAGTAACATTAATTATTTGATGTTGTGAACATTTATATGAGACCATTGATCATGGGCAAGTGGCCTCTGTGCTTGGCGATATTTGCTTTTTAATAACGCTCACCATTCAGAGTCTGATCATTCTATTTCTCCAAGAGCTTTATATCTATCATCACTTGTGTTTTACAAAAAGTTGACATTCAAAAGTTGAATACATATTTTCTAACTTTAACCAAAGGAACTACACATTTTCAGTCTGAATATGAGTTCCTTGTAAACATAATACATTCAAATATTAATTCATTTCCTATTCTTTTCACTACACTATTCTAGCATTTCATCTCCTGACTTCTTTACCTACTTACCAGTGAGGGAGACTGAACTATGATGATGTACTCTCATCCACAAATGAGAAATCAGAATCCCATAGTGGTGAAGTAATTGCTTCAGGATCATATAAATTAGTGGAAGCAGCCAGACCTCCTGAGTTTAAACAATAGATTTCATACTATGGCATAAACATCGATGTAATTATTTCTATTTCTAAATTCCCAGGTCCAGGTTTTAAGTCATAAACTTTTTGATTGCTGGTTCCACAAATTACTTAAAAGTTGCACAAAAAAAGGTCACTCACTGTGGGCCAAGGGCCATTAATGGCAATCAAATGATGGGTCCAAATTCAGGCCTCCCGGTAACCATTTTCAGAACCAAGTTGGTTTTCTTGCTCAGTGAACAGATTTAATCAAATTGGGGGTAGGGAGGGTATTATTTGAGGGGTTAGTCTCTGGAGAAAGCCCAGGTTTGTTTTGTCTGTTGCTGTTGAATACTGCATGTGGTTCTATCACTTACAAGAGTCATTTGATGATCAGATTGCCTGTCTCCCTCGTTTAGATGGTTCTGCAGATGGATCGGCAGTTGCTCACACACAGCTGTGCGCATCTGGCATGCAGGTGTGTTTTCTGATAGGTGACTTGCTTACAAAATGATTTCTTCTGGGAACGAAGACAAGAAATTGCCCAAGGCCTTAGATAAAACTGTCCATGAATTGGGGCACCGATTTGTTTCTAAGAACGGTTTTCTGAGATGGATCATCTGGCCCAGAGGATGAAATACCCATGCTAAAACACTGAGGTGGGTCACAGGATCTCCATCCCCAAAGGCAGGCGTGTGCCAAGGCCTGAGGTGCTTTCTGAGGCTTGACACGGTCTGGAGGGTGAGCGTTTGAGTCCAACTGCTCCCATGAAGATTTATGGATGAAATTACATGAACGATTAGAATTTCTTAAAAAAAAAAAAAACAACCCACGTGGGTGTGGGGGTGTGGGGAGTGAGGGTTATGGATGGAATGAGAGAGGTGGAGAGTTGGTGATTTTTATAGCCAAGTGATTGGTACACAGAGCACTTTATTTTGACAACTCTTTTTATTTTTATGAATTTAAAAATTTTTCTGTAATAAAAAGTTAAAAAACAAAATCTGTTCCTACGTATGGGCCCTCCGAAGTCCAATTCATATTATGAGGCTTTTTATGAAGTTCAGGGAGCAGATGACTGTTGGAGTGCAGGAAAGGACACAGGCAGTAGGAGCAGCAGGAGATGGGTTGAGGGTCTCTCCCAGAGCAAGGAGGACAGGAGGATAAGAAGAGGCTGGGATGGAGACGAAAGTGACAACGGATGGAGAGAGGGAGGCGAGGAAGCGAGGGAGAATGGACTTGGCATACTCACCGAGTGACAGCTCATTCTCCACTGGCAGCCCCCACCCCCCACTGAAAGCAGGAGCCTCGTCCTCATCCCAGTGGCTGTCCCCTCCCTCCGTCCCCCCCCCCAGCTTGCCAATATCTCCAAGGAAGGGAGCTTGAGGCTCCTTCAGTTCAGTTCAGTTCAGTCGCTCAGTTGTGTCCAACTCTTTGCAACCCCATGAATCACAGCATGCCAGGCCTCCCTGTCCATCACCAACTCCCGGAGTTCACTTAAACTCATGTCCATCGAGTCGGTGATGCCATCCAGCCATCTCATTCTGTCATCCCCGTCTCCTCCCACCCCCAATCCCTCCGAGCATCAGAGTCTTTTCCAGTGAGTCAACTCGTCGCATGAGTTTCAGCAGCTTTAGCATCAGTCCTTCCAATGAACACCCAGGATGACCAGCAAAGGGGCTGGTAGAAATTAATGTGTATTGGAGCTACATTCAGTCAAAGATCCAACCCTGATCTCTAAGGTGTCACCTAAGAAGAGGAGAAAGGTGAAGGAAACAGAGAGATGACAGAGTAAACAGAAAACCAAGGCTGAGTTAGAAGGAGTGTTCCTCTTCCGGGGAAAAGCTTAGCTGGCCAGCCATCGGCCTGTTTATTCAAGAGGCAGGTGCCTGGAAGAGTGAGCCTGTGTGACTCAGGCATCCGAGGAAGCCTGGCCCCTCTGATCAGCTGGCTCTGTCCTAACCAGGTGAAGGCCATGGCTGACTTTTACAGTCTTAACAGAAGAAGTGATGGCTACCCTTCCAGCCAGGACAGCCCCCCTCCCTGACCCTTCCAAAGTCACAAATACTCTGAACTAAGCTGGTGGATGACCCTTTTCCCATTGTCAGCTCCCAGTCGGGTTCCAGGGTTGGCCTCTCTCCTTCCCTACTGTAGGAGACAGGCTTGGGGTTGAAGCCCTGGTGTTGGGTGGTCCTGGGGACTAAGCCATGGGGGTGGTGGGGGGCCAGTGCCTGGCAGGAGCTGAGACCATGTTGTCCTCCGGGGGATCCATATGGCTGCGTGGCCACAAATAGCTGCACCAACTTGCAGGAGACGCCCACTCCTCTGAAACCGGCTCTGCACACAAGAGTCAGACACACGCTGTCCATCTCCCCACACGCTGTCCTGTCTCTGAGAGATGAGGCTCAGTCCAGCCCAGGGGACCTACAGCCTCTCTTCTGGGAGGTTTGCCCGCTAACCTCAGTTTCTCTTGGTTCCCAGGAGCTCTTCCTGACTCTTCTCCCTCCTTCCTCTGGGTCTGGGCCTCCCCCTTCTAATTCCTTCTCCTCTACCCCTCCTTCCAGCCATCCGCACAGCTGGGCTCTCCCCCAGGGGAGGCGCTTGCTTGTTTGGGCCGCAGTTCTCTGGGCCCAGGTGGCACTGGCAGATGCAAGTTCTTTCCATCCATCGGGTAAACAGTAAACACTATGTTAAAATATTCATCACCGGGGCCTCTGCTTGAATGTTAATCTGGGGTGGGAGCAAATTCCTTATCCCCAGCTGGCCGGACAGTGCTGCTGGAACTGGGTGAAGGGAACTGGGTGCTGGAACTGCTGGAGCAGGGTGGTCAGGAAAGGTCGACCCCAGTGGAAAAGTGTGGATTTTGCATTGGCTCTGGGGAAGGACAGACAGTGGAGCTTTCTAGCCTGGGGGCCTGGGGAGAACGCTTTGGGTAGGGCATCATTGCTGCTGAGCGATGACTGGCTGCCACACATCCCCAGACCTGCGGAACAAGCCTATATCTGACACTGGTCTCCTGGCACCTGTTTATCACCTTTGTATTTATCTGTCTGGCTCTGCACTGAATGCTAACAAGTCCTGGGGCTCTTTACACATCTGCTGGTGATCCATTTGGTCTCTGCTGTTAAGGATTACATGCCACGTATCGGCTCCACCTTTGCTGTTGAAGCCAAGGTATCCTAATGGGTCTGGACAATGCCTCAGTGATTTCAGACGGAGGGAAACCTAGCCTCTTTCTAAAGGATAAATTATTAGAGGATTGGACATACTGTTCCCAGTGTCTAAACATTTCAGCAAGTTCCTGCTTGTAATGTATCTAAATCCCTCCTACTTTGGAGGAGCTAAAAACCAGTGGGACATGGGGCTCCAGGTGCGTATCTTCATGGCTTTGACACTCCTAGGTCACAATCATTTCTGCAGGCATGGCTACATGCATCCTTACACCCTTCCTTTCTTCTGAACCCTTGCGTGCATTTGCTCATCTCTGCAGTGTTTGTTTATGGATTGCCTGCTTGGTGACACACAGTGGGCCAGGCCAGGGGAAGATGAGTCATCTTCCCTACCTGGCCTTGACTATTCACAGACCGGTGCAGAGAGAGACAACTACAGCATGTACTATGCTAATTAGTCAGGTCAGAGAGCTATTGGAACGCAGAGGAGGGAGTGACAACATCGCCTAGAACAGATGATGTTCTAAGTGATATTTGAGTAGGAATAACATTTCATAAGATGCAATACTTATCCAGCACTTACCGAATACAAAGTACTCTTTGAAACACTTTCCAGACGTTAATGTAATTATTGCACGTGGCTGCTCTATTTGGTTCATGCTATTATTACCCCTATTTTATAAAGGGAAGAATGGAGGCACAGGATAAATGGCTTGGCTAAGAATCACACTAGTAAGTGTCTGAACTTGGATTTGAGTGCAGGCAGGCTGACTTTTAACCATGTACCTCTGGATTCCCATGGTATAACTGGGGGCCCCACGAATGACTCAGTATAGCTGGGGTCTATTGATTATGTGTAAGAGTGGTTGTCAAACTGGAGATGGAGTGGGGCCAGATTATAAATATCTCAACATTATATCACATGACGAGATCTCATCCTATAGGAAATGGGGAGCCAATGGGGACTATTTTCTTCCAAATAGCCCTACTCCCTCCAGACTCAGCACTGTTCTTACTTGTCAGTTCTCAGTGGCTCTTGGCTGAGTCCTCTGTACACTTCCCACACTCCTCACTGGGGAAACCGCCTATCATGCGTGACTCTAGAGAAGGGCTCTCAACAACACTGACCACCTGAAGAGAGAACAACATTCTTCCTGTTCCCAGAGTCTACTCTTTTTCATGTACCCAGGAATGGCACTCATCCTTTGTAGCAGTCAGCCTGTGCTGCCAGAACCAAATATCACAGACTCAGTGGCCTAAATAATAGAAATTGATTTTCTCCCAGTGCTGGAGGTTCAAGATCAAGGTGCCAGTCTGGTTGGTTTCTGGTGAGAGCTCTCTTTGAGCTGTAGATAGCTGCCTTCTTGATATGTTTGCACATGACTTCTCCTCTGTGTGAGTAGGGAAGGGAGTGTGGTACACATGCCTCTCTAGTATCTCTTTTCATAAGGGCACTAATCCCATCATGAGGACCCCATCCCCATGACCTCGTCTAACCCTGGTCATATCCCAAAGGCCCCATCTAGTGTCATTGCATTGGAGGTTGGTGCTTCAATATATAAATTTTGAGAGGACACAGAAGTTTATAACATCCATGGAGACCCTGACCCATAACCTGTATCACCCAGTTGAAGAAAAGCCCTACATTGCTGAAGCAAAGGCTAGCAAAGTCCTGAATGGCCTGCAGTTTCCCAGCTTATCAACTACTCCTCCCCCATCTTCATGTGCTCCCCCTCCTACTCCTCCTCTTCCTTCTCTCTCCATCCCCCCAGTCTCTCACACACATATAAGGACATTTGATTTCAAGAAAACAATCATACAAGAAAACTTCCTTTCATCATCCTTTACACAGGTCAAGGTAATCTCCTCATTTAGTGCTTCTGAACCTACCTTCTGTTTAACTCCTCAACACACACGAAACATTACTGAATATGTGTCTTTTGTCTGCCTTTCTGGCTGGACTATGAGCTTCCCATGGGCAAAGATCCGATCATACTCATATTTTTAAATATAGAGCCTGCACAGTGCCTGGCTCATCACTAAGTGCTGTTGAGTGAATGAGTGAAGTTATTCTTAGGCCACAAATATGTGAAAGATGATTCCTGCTATCCAGGAGCTTAGACTCATTGTAGGTGGAATATGGAGAACATAATACGATGGAGTCACTGAGGATGCTCCTCAGCACTGACTCAGGACCAGCTGCCACCCCCATGACACACTCCATGGCCACTACGTGCTGGCTAACCGAACTCAGATATAGAGACCATGTAATGATCATAATGTGGGTCTCCAGGTGGTGCAGTGGTAAAGAATCCACCTGCCAATGCAGGAGACGCAGGAGATGATCCCTGGGTCAGGAAGTTTCCCTGGAGAAGGAAATGGCAACCCACTCCAATATTCTTGCCTGGAAAATTCCATGGACGGAAGAGCCTGGTGGGTTACAGTCCATGGGGTCGCAATGAGTTGAACACGACTGATCACGAGCGTGAATGAGCACAACAGCATACACGCCATTATGCCAACCGTGACCCGGGTCCAGCATCAGGCATTTTGTGTAGCAGTCCTGTTAATCCTCACACACCTAAACCGCGTTTTTAAAACACATTCAGGAAGAGGAACAGAATGAAGAGATTTTGCTACAGTCCCTGAGGATTACCTGTGTCACTTCCCCGGATCCCATCGATGTACCACAGAGAGACACTGGATTATACTTCGGGGAGAGTAGAGGGTTGATTGATTGGATGCTGGCTGGTGTCTAACATCCTACCCTCTCAAGGCATTGGGGAATTGATTTCAGGAAGTCCTTTCATTGTTTTTCCACATGGAGAACTTCACATTCTTGTATATTTTCCTCTTATTAAACTAGAAAGGCTCATCACTCTTATTTTCTAAGTGCCTGACTCACAGATTCCTATGTCTCTGTGCTGTTTTAATTCTCTGGTCTATTTGCCACTGAGTCTTCTGGAGCCAGATCCATCTCACTTGTTTAAATACCTTTCACTAGGTATTCCCTCACTTCTCCTTGTTTTCCCACCCTGCCAATCTGTGTGGATGTGCTGCGTATGTCTCTCTAATAACCTGGGTGGGAGCTCAGCGTGCACATGGCTCCTTATTCTGTGAAATAAGGAAAAATTAAAGTGCTGGCTGGCACACACTCTTCTCGGTGACTCGGGGCTGCCGTGTGCAGGAGCTTCCCTGGCACCGTTTACCGACGTCTCTCATTTTCTGTCTTGCTGGGATCTGGGAATACTTTAAACACTCAGCCCGAGGTAGCACTTAGCATTTATTAACTGCCGGTTCTGTGCCAGGCGCCCATCAAGCACGTCTACATGCACCATCTCAGCTAATCTCACCATCTGAGAGATGCTTCTGTGAGGCCATGAAATGAGCCTTGTTTTACCAACAAGAAATGGAGGTTCAGTGTTTAAACGCAAGGGGCTCAAGGTCTCCTATTTAAGAGGGGAACAGAGGTTTTCACCAAGCTTTTGAATTTTATTCACATCCGCCCAGGGCTTACTGTGTTCTAGGTGTCACTCTAAGCATCTTATAAAGGGTAATGTGTTTAATCCTTACCACATCCCTTCAGGTAGTTACTATCTGACATTAAAATATAAGGAAACTGAGGCACAGAGGGGCTAAGTAAAGTGCCTGCATTTATCCCACTGGTAAGCAATGGAACTACAGCATCTGCTGCCTCACAGAGTTCTTGGACTTCAGGTCAAGCTTGATCAAGTTCAGGGTTTTAGGTGGGAAACTCTAATACAGTCAAGTCCACCAGAAGGACTTCCCTCTCCTCAGCTTCTTAATTGTGACCCTAATTACACATTGCCTAGGCTTTCTCCTTTTCCTCCTCGGTTCCTTTCAAGAGAACTTCAGGGGAAAAAATAGTGGTTAAAATCAAATTTTCAGGCCACACACTTGACAGCCAGCCCTCCATCTCCTCTCCCTCTGCCTTGCCTCATTTCAGGCCTATGAGAGCTGAAGGCACTAACTCCCAGAACCATGGACTCCTCCGCTTGCCAGCTTACCCTCTCTCTCACTGTCAATTTCGAAATGTCATTAACTTGAAAGGCAAGGGACCAGGAAGAATGAATTTTGAATTAACTAGTTCAGATAATCTGATGTTTCCACTGGAGCATGACAGGGTATCCAGTTAGCTGGGGAACAATTGCTTCCAATTGTATGTTCTCCTGGATAAATCAATATCTGCTTAGCACGGTTTTGCTGTAAAGGACTATCAAATAGACATGGACCTAGGTTCCGAACCTGGATCTGGCTTCCTCAGGGTGCTGATGGTGGGTGGGGTGGGTGGGTAGGGGGTGTGTCTATGGAGGAATAGACTTCCACTTTATGTAAGAGTAAGAAAACATGCTTCTGGAGCTCACGTGTGTTCTCTGCCCGAGTTCCTGGTCAGTACTGTTAGCTCATCCCTCTGAATCTTCAGTGCTTGTGTTAGGGAATAATCACTAGTGCTTAAACCAGACAGGTCCTGCTTGAGTCCTGACAAATGCTTTGTAACAGAGATGACATGCATGCATCCTAAGTTGCTTTAGTCGTATCCGACTCTTTGTGACCCTATGATCTCTGGATCCCCAGGCTTCTCTGTCCATGGGGATTCTCCAGGCAAGAATACTAGAGTGGGTTGCCATGCTCTCCTCTAGGGGATCTTCCTGACCCAGGGATTGAACCCCATCTCTTATGCCTCCTGTATTGGCAGGAGGTTATTTACCACTAGCACCAAATGGGAAGCCCAACAGAGATGCCAACTACCCACCAAAAATGTATACAACTCTTGTGAGGAGCAGCTGCTTTTACTTCTCCCTCATTTGTGACGAGCTCTCAATAAAGGGATATAAGCCTGAGTCACATGTGTCGCTTCCAGGCCTAAGAGAGTGCGTAGGTGTGTCTTTCCCCTGTCTTCTCCCTCTAGGTCCAGAGAACCCTGAGAACCAAGGGATGATGGAGCGGTGAGATGAAGGATCCTCAGTCACCCACGGAGGAAAACTTTCCCCTGATGAGGAACTGGCTGCTAAGAGAGTATGAAATAGACTTTTATTGTGGGGTGTCTGTTTCTGCAGCTCATGTCACCCTGACTTATGTATCCTATTCAGTCCTTCTTAGGTTTTTCTCCCTCATTAAGGCAGAGAAGTTGCATGTCCTCATTTGCATCTAGGCAGAGAAGGGAGATGGTCTCAGAGAAATCACCACAGAGGGAGTGTATAGATGCTGGTGGGCCAGCAAAGTGCGGGAGGAAGGGACTGCAATACCAGCTACATTCAAGTCATCCTCTGAGTAGTAACCTAAGTTCACTGTCTATCTGGTGCAACCAGTGACCATGCAGCACCTATAATTCATAGCAGCAGCATCTATCAAAAATATGGGCTGTAAGAACGTGGTCATATGTTGCATTTGATTACAGCATTAAACTGTGTTTGCCCAACTTCCATTGCTCTATTTGAGCCACACTTTATGCAACAAGACCATTTGATCATAACTGAAAAGAAAAATAACAGCAGAGGAAACACAAACCAGAAACAAAGAGCCAGCATTCTGCTGGCCCACGCCTAGGACTCTGGCTCCTTGGAGGTTTGAACTGTGTAGGATCTCTCCAAGCACAGGTTTCATTTCTGTATTTTTGTTTCATTTTGGGGCGCTGATTTTTCCTTTCCCAATATATACAGTAGAGGCAGAAAAAATATTTCACTGGAGTAGAAATGGGGACTGATACTGTCCTCCCCTCCAATTAAAAATAACAAAGAAAATCATGTCTCATGAGTAGTAACAATAATTACGTTAAAAATAACTGACATTTTGGAGTGGTTAATAGGGGCCTGGCATAGCTCTGAGAGCTACACTTGTCAAATGCAGGTTGGTGGAGGCGTGCTACCCCTGCAGAGACCATGGAAGCTGAAGGGGTGATGCTGACCCATCGTCTCCCTGATCCCTGGCTTGTCTCCTGATGTTAAAACCTGGTCTGTTTTGTATCTGATGCCCCAGTTTGCCTCCCTTCATGCCCTCCCTTCTGGGAGCCCTCAAGCCCCATGCCCTAGTCTCAGCTGGCGTGGTTGGCTTCTCTCACATCCCCGTTGCCCGTGCTCTGAGGGGCTTCCTCCTTGTTAGGCTCTTCTGGGGGGAAATGAACTAGTCAACTAATCCCTCTCCCCCTCAATTGGTTAATCCAAGGGTTTCCTCTTCCTCCATCAAATGGCTTCAGTGTTCTGGTTAATGTGCCCTCAGAGTCCTTTGGAAGTGGGGGGATAAAGATGTGGAGTTAGGGTGAAGGAGGAAGCCACATTTTTTTGTAAGCATGCCTATCTTACTGCTCACCTCCCACTTGCACTACAAAGCTACTGTGACCATATTTTTATTTTTATTTTATTTTTTAAAAGTAGGTATTTATTTTTGGCTGTACCATGTCTTAGTTGCAGCACGTGGGAACATTTTTTAAATTTTTTTAGTCATGGCATGTGACTTCTTAGTTGTGGCATGTAGGATCTAGTTCCCCGATCAGGGATCAAACCTGGGCCCCCTGCCCTGGGAGCACGGAGTCTCAGCCACTGGACCACCAGAGAAGTCCCTGTGACCATACTTTTAGAACTAAGCTTGAATTGGTTTGACAAACACAAATTATGGTACAAAACAAAAGAATGGCTGAAAGTGACAGCATCCCAGAAAATACATAATACCTATGGTCATGGTCACCACGAGGCAACCAGAGCCTTTTCTACCATCTGCAGAGAAGTTTGACTGCACAAATGACTCAACACGTTTCTCTCCTGCCCCCCACATGGTGATGATGTTTGCTTCATGATAGCCTCAATCTTACTGAGACTTGAACCAAATGGGAACAAGAGCAAAGTCAGAACAACAGCCCTGGTGGAGCTCAAAGGCTGAGTTCTCAAAACTGGGGCTACATGAAGGAGTCAATACTTTCTTGAGGATTGGCGGGGGCAGTTTATTTTTTGAGACACACTGGTCACTTGGGTTTCTGGACATGGAATGTTGAGCCCAGGGAGTTGCAGGCAGGTTTTTCACTTGCCAGAGAGACAGCTGAGAAGTAGAGCTCAAACCTCACAAGTCACTTTCTCCTTTTCTGTTTTCTTGAGATGGATGTAGAATTTCTGAGTTGATCTGGGGTTGAGAGGGCCTCCGAAGCCCAGTGGCCCTGACCTAACTGTAGATTCCATAAGCCCAGGAACCTGTAATATGCCCAGATGAACTGAAGTTGTGTATTGACAACAAAGGATTCTGGGAGGAGGCAGGAGAGAACCAAGGCTGTGCTATTGCTGGGTGACCTTGGGGACAAGCACACATTTGACTTCTATGCTTCTCTGCCAGAGTTTGTTTTAAAACCAGAACCAGATGCTGCCTCTGAGATCAGCTTCAGGGCTGAAAATAAATTAGGAAAAGAGGGTTCCATGCAGGGAGACAGCAGGGCAAGGAAGACAGCATGGCCTAGAAAAGACTGATTAAGACCATGGCACAGAAGGGGAGTTGCCCTGTTCAAAGGGGTTGGACAGAAGAGGCATGGGGCAGAAGGCTATCTAGCCCTTTGCCTGGCTTTCCCTTCTAGCAGTTGTGCTGCTAGTTAAATGAGGTCTTGGCAAAGAAATAGTTGTCCAGTCCTGATGGGCAAGGAAGAAAAGCAGGGCCAGGCAGGCTGGAGATGGCTTGTGTTCCAGTGTGCTAGGCAGGGTTCCAAAGTGGCCTTCAACATCCCCATCTTCTGGTGTAATGCACACTGGGAACTGCTGGTATAGGGAATTCTGGGATGCCCTGTTCAGATATCCCTTTTCAGGGCAGACAATTCAACTCCCACACTGGGAGTATTGGTTGCTGAAGGCTCCCACCTATGTCCCTCACTGAGAATTGCCATGGGCCCCAGGGAACTTCCCGGAGAAGGCAATGGCAACCCAGTTCAGTACTCTTGCCTGACAAATCCCATGGATGGAGGAGCCTGGTAGGCTGCAGTCTATTGGGTCGCTAGGAGTCGGACATGACTGAGTGGACTTCACTTTTCACTTTCATGCATTGGAGAAGGAAATGGCAACCCACTCCAGTATTCTTGCCAGGAGGATCCCAGGGACAGGGGATCCTGGTGGGCTGCTGTCTATGGGGTCGCACAGAGTCGGACACGACTGAAGCAACTTAGCAGCAGCAGCAGCAGGGAACTTCCATACCCGAGGGATCCTGTTAGACTTCTGCAGGGAAAGAAAGGCATGGCCTCAACTTGGGACAACTCTCAGGGGTCACCCCAGCTCCAGAGCTCCCAGGAGGGTTGACTGAGGTCTCAGTTAGAACCACACTGTCAGTCACCTTCTCCCACTGCTCAAGCCTACCTTCCTCACCCCCTGATAGATCTACTTCCCAAGAGTTCTCCCTGGTGAACCTACCCCATGCAACTCCCCTGCCCTTACTCCCAGTCAGTTTACTCCCTGGTTCAGAGACTTTTTTGGGAAGACTAATCTAAAGCCACGGATGTGCTGTGCTGTGCTTAGTCTCTCAGTTGTGTTCAATTCTTTGCAACCACATGGACTGTTGCCTGCCAGGCTCCTCCGTTCATGGGGATTCCCCAGGCAAGAATACTACAGTGGGTTGCCATTCCCTTCTCCAAGGGATCTTCCTGACCCAGGGATCAAACCCAGGTCTCTCACATTGCAGGCAGATTCTTTACCATCTGAGCCACGAGGGAAGCCCAAGAATACTGGAGAGGGTAGCCTATCCCTTCTCTAGGGAATCTTCCCAATCCAGGAGTCAAACCAGGGTCTCCTGCATTGCAGGTGGATTCTTTATCAGCCGAGCTACCAGGGAAGCCCAAAGCCACAGATGAGAGTTAGCACGACAGGTGTTCTGCGTCACCGATCAGCAGGGAAACACAAATCAAAACCATGATGAGGTATCACCTCACATCTCTTAGGATGGCTATTACCAAAAAGACAGGAGATAACAAGTGCTGGCAAAGACTTGGAAGAGTTGAGGGTGGCAAAAGGTAAAAGAGGGGAATAGAAGACATGATCAAAGATTTCCTTGATGAAGATTACTGAGGCTACAGGATGCATTGGACCTACTGGACCTACTTACTGGATGAGTCATCCCACTTTCAAGATCCACGGGGTAGAGTGACTGCCTGAGAGGGTTAGAGAGAGCAGGATGCCCCTCCACAGCTGTTCACGAGTGAACACGGGGCCCTTATGAGCATGCTCAGTCATTTTGCTCAGGATGACTGGGAGGCCAGAGCTGGACAGAGACACTGGGCCCATGGCTGAAGAAATGGCTGGTTCTCCAAGAGACAGCTCAAGGGGAATCAGCAGGCTGCCTTCCAACAGTGTGGGCCACAAGGATGGATCCCAAACAAGCACAGGGCCTACGCCTACAGCGCTCAGTGTGTAAGGAATTGGCCCGCCCATGCTCTTTCTCCATAATGGATTGTAATAGCTCTCTTCGTATGGAAGGAGTCAATGTATTCCTAGAGTATTATATTATCATATATTATCTATAAATTAGGTAATATATATGAGAGCACTTGGTAAATGGAAGAAGAGCTGTGCAGATGAAAGGTATTCTGTCTTCTTCTGTGGTATTTATGTAAATGAGCTGACAGGGATGACTGTGTTCTGGAAACTGTAAATCCCTGTACAGGCGAGGAGCCGCGCCATGTGTCTCACAGGGTGTGCGTGGGCCCGGGGCAGGCGTGCCCTGGCTTCCCTCCTGCGAGGGCAGCTCTCCCCCAGCGGAACGCCCGCAAGCATGCAGAGCGAGTGGGCCGAGGTCTCTTGACGCTCCGTTCACAGAGCCCTGGAATAACAGTCTTCAAGCCGAGCAATTTGCAGAGAGTAAATTAAGGGGAATAAAATTCCTGTAACAGATCTTAGGAGGAGGGAGGAGACGAGAAGGGAGGAGGAGGCAGAAATTTTTAGCGTTGCCTGCCGTTTGCTATAGTTCATGCATGATGAAAGGCATACTGGAAATCGGAACCAGGTAGAATTGGGCCCGTGAGGAGTGTCCTTCTGGACGGTGTGTCAGAGTGCCAAGTTGACAAGGGGCTTCTAGTTTCAAAAGAGCCTTATCCTAAGGTGTAGCCCTAATGGCCGATGCTGTGACGGGCCAGAGGTAGGATGCACTGAGAGGGCTGATGCCCAGCAACTCTTTAAACATTCATTGCCCAGGGTGAGGCTGGTCCTGGAAAACTTTAGGGTTTGAAGGGGGTCTCACTTGCTGCGGCGAAAAATCTCCCTTGGGTTGGTGATTCAACAGGTGTCTTTAACATCTCATATTATTATTATTGTGGTTATGGCTGTCACTTTCCATGTGACCAGTGTTGCATAACTGGCCCTTTAATAGGCCCTGTGCTAGATACTGTGCATGCATCGCCTCTGTATCTCTTCCATCACTAAAGTAGGTGCTGCTGATACCTGTTTTATAGACGCAGGCACTGAGGCTTCAAGGGATTGGATAACTCGTCCAACCAAGTGGACACAGCTCATCGGAATCAACACCGCATACAGCTCCCACCGTCTTGCAGCCCCTGATCCTACCTACTGGCCCCTCCGCTGTGACTCCAGTCCTCACTCACGCCTCACTCTGAGTTTGAGTACTGGCTCTGGTCTTGGCTGCTAGTCTGCAAGTCTGTTCAAGATCTAGAGAGTACAGCGTGGACCCAGACAGTGGACCCCCAGGTCCTGTGGGGTCAAGCCCTACTCCCCCCAACCAGGTCAAGTGAGCCAGACCTGGGGACTCCCACTCCTCAGAAAGGAGAAGGTTCTGTCAGGGCAGTTTTCAAGCTTCTCTGAAGCTGTCAGGGTTGTGGGGACTGACCTGTGTCCTTCCAGGAATTCATATGGAGGGGGTGCTTTGAAGTTCACAGCCCAGTGCCTCAGAATGTGACTGCCATTGGAGATAAGATCTTCAAAGAAATGACTAAACTCAGATGAGGTCAGGGTGCATGCTCAGTCACTTCAGTCATGTCCAACTCTTTGCAACCCCTTGGACCATTGCCAGCCAGGCTCCTCTGTCCATGGAATTCTTCAGGCAAGAATACTGGAGTGGGTTGCCATGTCCTTTTCCAGGGGATCTTCCCAACTCAGGAATCAAACCCACATCTCCTGTATTGCAGGCAGATTCTTTACTGCTGAGCCACTGGAGAAGTCAAATGAGGAAATAAAAATGAGGTCAGGGGCTGGGCCCTAATCCAATATGGCTGGTGTCCTTAGAAGAAGAGATTAGGACACAGACGTGTACAAAGGAAGACAGTATGAAGACCCAGGGAGAAAATGGCTGTCCATAAGCTGAGGAGAGAGACCTGGAGCAGACCCTTTCCTCAGACGCCTCAGAAAGAATCAACCCTGCTGACATCTTGATCTTGGAGCTCCAGCCTACAGGACGGTGAGAAGATGAAGCTCTGTGTTGAAGTCGCGCAGAGTGTGGTTGTCTGTTTCAGAGGCCTCAGCGGATTAACACCAGTGTCACCGCCAACCCGCCCCTACTGTCCCGCCATCCCCACCACAACTCACGCTCCCTCGCTGCTTCTGCTTGGCGGTCACCTGCACCTCTAGCTGACGGGATGGATCCTTGCTTCCTGTCACAGAGGAGTCTCCCCGCTCCAGAACTCTTGCTTGCTGTGTTACCTCCGGTGTCTCCAGGCAGGAGGAGGGACTAACTGAGAGGCAGCTGAGTGGTCCCAAATGCAAAGAGGTGTCAGGGCGTTCTTGGGCTGCCACAGAAATTTAGATACAGTAAAGGTGACACCCACACCGGGGTGGGCAGTGTGCTGTGGTGAAAAGGCCAGGCTCTGCCATTAATGGGCTGTGTGAGTTTAGGTGGGTTACTTAACTTCTTTGGACCCAGTTTTTCCCATCTGTAAAAAATCCAATTTCTGCCTAATAGGATTGTTGTGGAGAGCATGCTAAGAAACAACAGGCGGAATGTATTCTGTAAGTGATGGGTGAGATAACCAGCTCCTGGTGAGATGGGGTGGAGGCTGTGCTTACTGCAGCCAGGCTTCCCTGGAAGGATGGTCCTACGCAGGAATACTGAGTGATAACTCTCCTTCTGACTTTCTGAACAAGCCTCAAAATGCTGAAAACTTTTAAAATGGAGCTGAGTCTAGAGTGTCCATCTGTAAGATTGGTTCAGAAACCAACACTTTGTTTTCTCCATGTTCCTTCCAAACCATAGATGGTGACCCTGAGCATTTCAGTGGCATTCTATTCTAGGAAACATTCTAAATACTCTTATTAGCTCATTTAATCATGGTATGGACTGAATTGTGTCCTCACCTTCAAATTTGTAGGTTGAAGGCCTAAGCCCCAGTACCTCAGAACATGACTGTATTTGGAGAATTGGCCATGAAAGAGGTAACGAAGTTAAAATGAGGCCATTGGGGTGGATCCTAATTCAGTCTGACTGGTGTCCTTACAAGGAAAGGAGATAAGGATGCACACAGAGATACCAGGAGTGCATGTGGACATAGAGAAGACTGTAAGAGACAGGGAGAATGTGACCGTCTGCAAGCCAAGGAGAGAGGCCTCTGAGGACACCAGCCCTGCCAACACCTTGGACCTCCAGCTTTCCAAAGTGTGAGGAAATAGAGTTCTATTGTTCAAGCCACCCAGGGTGTGGTCACTTGTTATGGCAGCCCTGGCAAACCAATGCAATCCTCATGACAAGCAATGAGCTAGGAAATATCATCAGCCCCATTGTCATTCATTTGCTCATTTGATGCAAATTTTCCAATTTTCCACTCTGCCCAGGACTAAGTGAGGTGCCAAAGGTGCAGTAGTGAATGAGACACAGTCTCTGACCTTGGGACGCTTAAGGACAGGTGGACCTGTCTGAGAACGAGACAGACAAGTCAGCAAATCACAGCACATCAGGGGTGTATGTGTCCCAAGATGGGGTGTGTGTAGCCCATAGGACCCTCATGGTACTAATGGGGTTGGAGCCAAGTCTGAATGGGATAAATGTAAAGTCTCCATGTAGATCCACTACTCTGTGCCTGCAAAGACCTCACCAGGGCTCCATGGACAAGAACAGCCATGTTACCTGAGCAGTGGCCTCCTCTGCAGTGGCAGGGGTGCCCTATTGAGAGAGGGTAGGGCTGGTGTGTGGGAACACAGGCCAATGAGGATGGACATGCTAGGCTGACGTCCATGTGTCCAAGTGTCACAGGAGCTTCAGTGGGTTGCCTGGGAATCCTGCTTTCAAGGATTCTGAAAATTAATTCACCTGCAGGCCAGATGAACGGTGATCCTCACTCTTTCTGTTTTCTCAGATTTGAAGTCCTCTACGTTGCCACCAGACTTTCTAAAACAGAACCACAACTGGTGGATCTGAGCACTGCTATGTGCCAGGAAGTCTAGGTGAGTTATCCTATATCAGTGCCTAATGGAATCTGAGAGTCTTCCTACAATATCTGAGGTCACTGAGGTCACTGAGTCTTTCTCTGCCTGTCCATTCAGCCTCATGTTTGGCCCCTACCTTTTCCCCTTTTGGACCCCTTATGTCCCCCCACTTATACACATCCCATACCTCAGGCCTGTACAACCTAGTCCATGCCTTTTCTTGTCTCTATACTGTTCCTTAGTCTCAAATGTTTTCTCCATCTATCCAGCATAATGAATGCCTATGCATCCTTCAAGACCCAATTCCTTGTCTTTGTTTTCCTGTAGTACTAGGTCCACACCTCTATTAAAATACATATCACAGTGTGTCACCTCTAATGTGTCTGCCTGTCTCTCCATCATCAGCCTGAGTGATGAGGGACCACCTATTTATTTCGTATCCCCAGCACCTAGCATATCAGTGATGCAAAGTGGGTGCTCACCAAATGTCCATGTAGATTTCTTTTTCTTTTTTAATTCTGGTGTTTTTGTTGGATAAACAATTGGTTATAGTCTGATCCTTTATTTTAAATAAAAGATTCTGTATCTTGAAATAAGAAGAGCTAAAACTATATTGTTTTCTCCATTGCCTCAAGGCTAAATGTTGCTCTCTATACATTCTCTTCACCGGGAATATACGGCTCTGTTCCAGATAGCCCGATCTTATTCTTATCCCCAAAACCATGCCTTTTTCCTTTCTCATGCCATTTCCCCCTAGTTGAAAGGTCCTTCACACCTACCCCAAACCTTCTCATCTCTAAAGGTTCATAAGATTTGCTATTCAAAATGTGCTCTGTGGTTAGCATCAGCATCACCTGGGAGCTTGTTAGAAATGCAGAACCCCAAGCCCCACTCAGAAACCACGTTTTGAATCAGAAACCACATTTTAACAAGATCTCCTGATGATTCATGTTTGTATTAGTCACCCAGTCGTGTCCGACTCTTTGTGACCCCATTTACTGTAGCCTGCCAGGCGCCTCTATCCATGGAATTCTCCAGGCAAGAATACTAGAATGGGTTGCCATGCCCTTCTCCAGGGGATCTGCCCAATCCAGGGACCAAACCCAGGTCTCCTGCATTGCGGGCAGATTCTTTACCACCTGAACCACTAGGGAAGCCCTGTGATGGTTCATAGGCACATACATTTTGAGAAGTACTCATCTAGAGTAGGGCTCTGCAGAACTTTTCTGTAAAAGTTTAGACAGTGAATACTTTAAGCCTACAGACTATAGGGTCTTTGTCCCAATGACTTAACTCTTCAACTGTTGGCACAAACGCAGCCAGAGAGCATAGGTAAACAAATGGGTATGTTGTGGGCCAATAAAACTTTATTTACAAAAGTTTGTGGCTGGCCCTCTAGTTGTAATTTACTGAAACCCTTCTAGAGTTCAACACCTTTGCTTACTGTAGTGGAAAGCCTTTGGGTAGCCACCTGCGATGCCACCTCCTGATGTTCACACCCTTGAGTAATTCCCTCCCCTGGAGTATGTGCTGGATTTCTTGACTCACTTGTAACAAACAGAATGTGACAGTAGTGATGGTGTGTCGCCTCCAAGGTTAGGTCATAAAAAGTCTGTGGCTTTTGTCTTGGGACTTTCTCTCTCTCTTGCTCTGTCTCTCATATTGATAGCTCCAGCAGAAGCCAGCTGCCATGTTGGAAAGCACCCTGGGGAGAGGCCCACATGACTTCCGATGACCACAATGTAAACATGGAAGCACATCCTACTCCAGTGAGACCTTGAGCTGACTGCCGCCGAAGCAGAAATTTCTATTGCAGCCTCACAAGAGACCCTGAATGTAAACCAAGCAACTAAGCTGATTCCAGATTCCAGACCCTCAGCAACTATGAGACAATAAATGATTCTTGTGTTCAGTCCCTACATTTGGGGAAACCTGTTATCAGCAATAGATAATTAACACTGTTTATGTGTTCCAAACTACTCCCTCGTATCTCTCCCTTCTAATTCCTACAGCATCATTATGTGAGTCCTTGAGGAGAAATCATCTTATATTGTTTCCTAATGACATGAATCAGTCCAGAAGTAGATTACAGATTCTTTAAAGGTAGGGACTGTATCTTTTAAAGTAAATAGACATTTTTCACAGAGTATTTATTGAACTAACTTCCTAGAGTTTTTCTTGTTTTCTGTTGGAAAGGCAGGAGCCATTACTCGTTGGAGCAGTTGTTTCTGTTTCCTGACATCTAGTTTTCTTTGACCCTGCATAGGAACTATGATTTTTCCTTCTACTAGTACAGTTTTTATTTGACAACAGTAAAAAAAAAAAAAAAAAAGTTAACCAAACACCTGAAACCTTTTTTCAATTACCTAGTAAGTTTACTTAAGCTGAACTTTGCTGTAGAACTGATCCTTTTCACTTTTTAAATTCCTGGATGGAAGAGGAAATAGTCTTTGGACGATAAAGCCTGTTCCCAGGTTATCTTTGAGAAAAATGTAATCCACTGTATTCTTTTGCTTTCAGTTTTTCTCCTACCTCTTGATTTTGTTGGCTCTTATCTCCTTTTTGTTATTTCACAGTTTCCTGGGCACTTAAAGAACTTCTTCTCCCATCACTCCCATTTTCAAAAGCCTGTTCATGGTACCTCCACACTGCCTCACCTCTGCTGACTGACTCTGGGAGTAAGAAAATGGTGGGCACAGAGGGCAAGCTTTTAGAAAGGGATCTTTTTCAGTTGATTCAATGACTTGGCCCAACAGTAACCTGAAAGAGCAAATAATTCACCCTGTCTAATGTTGGCTTGAAAAAACTCTGACCAACAAAGAATGGATGCTTTGTTCAATGTAGAGATCCCTGGATCAGGGCCCATCTTATACTGCGTTTTTTTAATTTTCTGATTTTTCCTGTGAATGGAATGAAAGCTTTCCAAATAGGGGACACAGGCTCTATGATGTGTGTGCATGTGTGTGTGAAATTTCTTTCAAAAATGTGTTTAGTTTTTCTCCCCTAAGTCTACTTTCTTTATTTTATCTATAAATTATATCCTTATCTCCAAAATGCGCTTGATTCTAACAACTCTGAAGACCTTTGTCACAAAACTAAAAAGACACAAGTCACCATCCATAAATACAAGTCAGTTATTACTATTTTTGGTCATGATCCATAACCAGTTCACAACATATATCCTGTGATAACTGTGACCTGCCCATGGCAGTCATCCACATCACCAAATCCCCATTCTGGCATAGAGGTCATTGTGCTAGGTTAGTGGTCATAGAAAGCAAGCAATAACTGTAGTCATGTATACTTTCTATAACTATAAACTGATGGGAAACTCTTAATTGGATCTATAAATTACTGATTCAGGAAGCTGTAAAAAGAGGAAATTGGTTTAATATCCAGGACTCCAAATTAAAACCAATATTATTTGGACATTCCAAGTCATTTATTCTATAAATCTAGGGGTTGGCACGCTTTTTCATCAATGGCCAGATAGTAACTTAATAAACATATCTATGACTTAGTTCCCCCCCTGAACTGTTAGTATTAGTATCTGAGAACTAGAAGACTGTTTTTCTAGAAAGTTTAGGAAGGGATGGTGTTTACAATGCACTCAAAAAATTGTTCAGCTTAGAATTTATGTAGAATGAACATTGAGACTGATTTAGGATTACTAAAAGTAACTTTCTATGGCAAAAATGTCACCAGGGTGGAGGTGAATATCTCACCCTTGCTTTGCAAGAGCAAATGTGTGGGCTTCCGTGGTGGTCCAGTGGTTAAGAATCTGCCTTGCAATGCGGGGGTTGCTGGTTCTATCCCTGGTCTGGGAAGATCTCGCATGCTGCTGAGCAAATAAGCCCAAGTGCCCCAACTACTTTGTGCCTAGAGCCTGTGCTCTACAGCAAGAAAAGCCACCACCGTGAGAAGCCCGTGTAACAAAGAGTAACCCCAGCTTTCCACAACTAGAGAAAGCCCGCGCACAGCAACAAAGACCCCACACAGCCAAAACATAAAAAGCAAGTCTTTTAAAAAATCAAACAGTCAATATGAGTTTTGTTAAAACAACTTCCTACCCAAACCCAGTCTATTTTTAGTGCCAGTGGAACCAGAGTGTGGGCCTGTGGGACCCTTAGAATTGGGTCCCCTTGGATCCCACAACTTCTGTTTCTTCAGCAGCAAGTCTCAGAACCCGTAAGTAGACATATGATGTGGCAAAGCTCTCCTGCTATCAAAACAGATCACGCAGAGAAAATTAATTTAAATAAAGCATGACAAATATTTGCTTCAATTTAAATTCATAACATGCCATTTCATTACATCGCGTTTTCATGTATGTCATGCCAAAGCTATTTTTAAAAATTACTTCAGAAGTTAGAACATGTAGGAAAACACATTTTTAAAATAAACTACACTGTCATGATATAGATATTTGAAGCTTGTAATATTGATTTCATAGCAGAATGATGGATCTGAAGTCTAAGAATTTTTTAAACTGCAATTAACGTAAACATTCATGAGGGGTACCTATGCCCTCCTCCCTGTGATGACCCTACAAGAACTGCCAGGTGGCACTTCTGAGAAGTAACACTTCTTGTTCTCATGACTCTAGCACATCTTGGAATGAAGGGTATGGATTTGAATAGACTGATACAGAGCAGGAAGGCCATGTCCTTGGAAGGAAAAGAAGGTGCCTTTCTCCTAATGGAAAGGAGGCCTGGGGAAGAACTTACTTTGTGAGCCATGGGGCCACCAGCCCTGACTCCTGGGCCTGCTTCTTACACAGTTCTCTGACAGTTTCCCTTTCCTTCCTCAAAACCCCCATTGATGTGATCATGAACTCTCCTCCCAGAAGAGCACAGCAAACCTGACTTTTGGAGCTGTCTCCTGGCATCATTTCCTGGCATATGTTGATATCTCTTTAAGCATGATATTTTTATATTACTCTTTGAAGAAAGATGACTCTCATTCATTCCTAAAGTCAATAAAAACATATTGAGTAGTCACTCTGAGCCAGGTGCTGTAATAGCCTCTACAGATAGAGGATAAAGAAGATGAAATCATGACACTGAAGATTTTGTGGTCAGGTAGGTAGACATGTTCATAGGCAATAATGACAACATAAGTGGATCTGGAAGTCACTCCTAGAAAAGGTCTGGGAGAAGAACCCTCTTCACCAGAAGGGAGCTTGAGGAAGAACTCTGAACTATCTGGGGAAGTGGACTCACTTAGAATGAGAAGCATCCTCTCCAAAGGAGTTAAGATCTCTGACCGTTTCCAGTAAGAGGGGAGTCATCATCCTGAGGATTTCATTGGAAGTGAAAGTGTTAGTCAGTCAGGTCTGACTCTTTGTAACCCCATGGACTGTAGCCCACCAGGCTCCTCTGTCCATGAATTCTCCAGGCAAGAATACTGGAGTGGGTAGCCATTCCCTTCTCCAGGGGATCTTTCCAACCCAGGGATTAAACCTGTGTCTCTTGCATTGAGGGCAGAGATTCTTTACCATCTGAGCCACCAAGGGAGCCCTGGGGGATTTCACTAGTACTGATATTTCAGTGAGGTTGACTCTAAATATAAATTCAAAATATTATTTAAAAAAATTATCAGACACCCAAAGTAAAAAGGTTTTCTATTTTTTTATTGTGTTGACCAAAAGGTTTGTTCAGGTTTTTCCTGTAAGATCTTATGGGAAAAGTGAACAAACCTTTTGGCTAACCCAGTATTTGGAAGGAGGGGTTTTTGAGGGACTACAGGTAAAATAAATAAATAAATAAAGACATGGGATAGCAGCTTTCTGTAGATTCTATTGGGTATCTACCAAGCTTGCAATGATTTCTGTCTGAGAATTGCCCTCCCTCCAAAGTATCCCTACAAAAATGGAGAGATGGGCCCTATGACTTCAAGCTTCTATACCCAGTGGGGGTAGCTGACCTGACTTGAGTCAGTCAGATTCTCTCTCCTAGGGATTTAGCACTGGGACTAAAAGAGAGCCAATCAGTCTGCAGTGTCCAGGGACAAAGGACTTTCAAGAGTTGTGGAGAGTCTGTCGTCTGCTCACCTCCTACATACTTGCAAACACAGAGAGAAGATGGCATTTGTCATAGAGAGAAGCAGAAATGAGGGAGGAAGAGACAGCACTAACAGAGCCTGAAGGTGTCTAGTTCCTGGGACCTTTTTCTCTTGAGTTCAACAAGACACCATGGTCCTGAGGCACATTCCCTCTTCCGGGTAAACCAGCTCAAGTTGGTTTCTGTAACCCATAACCAAAGGGGTCTTGCCTATACTTATTCTCTCGGGTTTAGGTAGAGTCCTGCCTAAGTGACTGAAAGCTTTTCTTACTTATGTGCTATCAGGATTCCAGGTTTGTGACTCCCAAGCCCCACATTATACCTGTTGAATCTGGTCCTCTAGGGAGAGATCCAGGAATCTACATTTTGTAACAGATCATTAGGCCATTCTGATGGGTTACCAGGTTGTGAAACTGTGGGATAATATGATGCTCCTTGTAACTGAACTGTGATGTACCACGTGGTACCACATACACTATAGCACTTTTCTCACAATGACCCTGTGACATAGGCATTATTTATTATGGGGAATACTGAGTCCCTCTTTTAATGTTTCCTTCCGTGTGGGGGCAGCTCTACTGGCTGGAACACTTCTGTCTAATCTCTAGCCCCTTACTCACTGGTGACCTAGCTGGATGCTGAGTGTTTGGAAGGAGAAAACAGACATGTGTAGCCCAGCTTCTTGCTTTTCCTTTTTTCGGGATGCTGGCCTGCCTGCAGAGAGTATGTGCTCTCAGATGCCTGCTCCTTGCTGAAGATTCTCCTACATAAGCTCTGCCCCTGCAACAGGGACTGTGATGAGGGAGACCCTCCCCAGTCTAATGCAGCCGTGATGGGGTGGGAAATTCTCCTCATCATTATGAGATTCAATGTTCTACCTGCAGGTAAAACTCTATGACCAGATTCTGGCTTACCAATGTGCTATTTTGGCTCCCATCTGGCCCCACGTTTATGTCTTATGTCTCTGTTTGTTCAGAGCTCTAACAGGGAAGGGGAGTTCTTAATGGGATCCTCAAGATTCCTCTATAATTACATACATGGTTCCAGATAAAACCAACTGTCTGTCCAACACCAAGTCCAAGTGCCTCTCTCGGTCCCATGGGGAACTTCTGGAGTGATGCCTCTCAGTATCGATAAGCTATATATTCCCCTGGGAGTTGGTGAAAAATGTAGATTATTATTCTGAAGGTCTTAGGATAGGGCTTGTGAGTCTGCATTTCTAACAAGCTTTCAGGTGACACCAATGCTGTTGGTGGGAAGTTCACACTGGATCCACACAATTATATAAAGGATAATTTCCAGAGGTTCAGAGCCATATAAGTGTAGCAGGCAGTATGACAGCCCTCCCCAGCCCACCCCTCAAAGGTATCATGCCTGAATCCTTGGAACCTGTGTATATGTTACTTTATATAGCAAAGGGAAATTAAGGTTACAGATGAGGGGAAGGTTGCTGATGAACTGTCCTTAAAATAGGGAGATTATCCTGGACTTGCAAGATAAACCTAGTATTATCATGAGGGTCTGTAAAACTGGAAAAGAGAACCTGAAGAGTAGGCCAGAGGGATATGATATGAGAAGGACTCTACTAGCTATGGCTTCCTTAGAAGATGGAGGGAGGGAGCATGAACCAAGGGGTGTGGGCAGCCTCTAGGAGGTGAAAAAGACAATGAAACAGATTCTCTCCTCAAACCTCCAAAAGGAATAAAACTCTGCTGCCTCTTTGATTTTAGCCCAATAAAACTCATGTCAGACTTCTGACCAACAGAACCATAAGATAATAAACATGTACTGTTTTAAGCTTCCAAGTCTGTTGTCATTCATCATGGCATCCATAGGAAACAACGCACAAATACTTGCTTCATGGCAGTCTCATCCCTAAAGCTGAGGTATTCCAACCAGGGAACCAGCCTTTGAGGTTTATAAGAGATGCTTGGTAAAAAAAACATACAGTGTCCCTTGATGAAAAATTCTAAAGTTTTAAATACCAAAACTACCAGACTGAGTGAATAGGACTGACTAATGCTCTGAACAGGCTTGATTTTAAGTTAAGTGAGCATGACGAGCACGTTGTTAAAAACTCAAACCTGATTAAATCTCTGATGAAGCACAGCTTGATAAATGCCAGGCGACCACAGCTCTGTGAAAGAAAATGCAGAGTGCAGAGCCAGGAGATTTCCTGTGGGGGCTGGAACCCCGGGCCCAAAGAAGACAACATGGGTCACCATGTGGTTCGACCTGACAGTGGTGTCCTGCCACGGGGAGGCGTCCTATCCATGCCGTGGAGTCTCTTTTTTTCAGGTATTTACTGAAGAGTGGGAGGATAAAGAAGTTGTGATGGTATCACTTGCTGTAGGGAAACTCACTTGTTCTGGGCCAAGTCTTCACTGACTGAATTTCAGATTACAAAAATAAACTTTTCAAACACTTCTGCCCAGAGTTGGTAAATGGAAGTGTGGCTTCTAGAACTTGTACAAATTGTGTCATTGGGTTTATTCATTTGTTTGGCCATGAAGTCATTTATTTTATCACTGGTTCATTCATTCACCAAATGTTTATTGTATATCTACCATATTCCCCGCCTTGAAAATGCAAGATTAAACACTATGGAGTCATGTAGGTCTAGTTGGAGAGACAGACTTGAGCTTTCAACTGTTATCGTGATGCCGTATTCATTGAGCTGTGCCCCCCAGGTGCTAAGGAAGCATGGCGGAAGGGCACTTAACTTGATCTGGGACTGGATCAGAGAGGGACTGAAGAGGTGGCACCATTCAAGGTAAACTGTAAAAGGTGAGGATTAGGTTGGAGGAGGTACTCTGATGTGAGAAACAGCATGGTGCTATGAAAGGGCACCGCACTTTCAGAAATGATGAGAACTTGGGTACTGGAATTCAGGATGTGTTCCTATAGGGAACAATAGGAGAAGAAGCTGGAAAGATAACCAGGGGCCTGGTTATGAAGGCTCATGTAACGTGCTAAGAAGAGGAGGATGGTGCAAATGAGTGGAGGGTGAGACGCAGGAAGATGATGTAGTCAGATTTGCGTTTAGGGAAGAGCGCCTGGCAGCTCTGAGGAGAGTGTCCTGCGGGGAGGGAGACTGGATGCAGATGGGGCGGGGAGGAAGCCAGAGAAGATGACCTTAACGTCTGAATGGGGCTATGGACAAAGATGCTCTTTTTCTTTTCATTTTTTAAATCGAAGTGTAGTTACTGTGGGCTTCCCTGGTGGCTCAGCGGTAAAGAATCCGCCTGCAGTGCAGAAGACGCGCGTTCAGTCCCTCAGTCAGGAAGATCCTCTGGAGAAGGAAATAGCAACCCACTCCAGTATTCTTGCTTGGAAAATCCCATGGAGAGAGGAGCCTGGTGGGGTTGCTGAAGAGGAGGACACAATTCAGTGACTAAACAACAACAATAGTTGCTATACAATAATGTGTTACAGGGGGACAATATATTGATACACCATTTTAAAGTTTATACTCCATTTATCATTATAAAATATGGGCTATATTCACCGTATTGCACAATATAACCTTGAACCTTACTCTCTACCTAAAAGTTTATACATCTTAATCCCCTACCTCTATATTGCCTTTCCCCGCTCCTCTCTCCCCACTTGGCAACCACTGGTTTGTTGTCTATGAATGATGCTCTTTTGAAGAACAGACTAGCTTTGGGGAAAAACTAAGGTTTATTCTAAGTTGGGGTGAAAGCATTTCATAAATTCAGAATTTATTCAGTTCACCTGAAAAAGGTGTTAAGGAAATATTAGGAAAGCAATAAACATGGAAGGTTGTTGGTGGAGACAGCAATATGTTCTGTTGGCTCCAAAAGAGTTTGTGGACTGAGAATAGATGGAAGCTAGGACTGCATTTAATATGCAGTTTTGTATTGTTGTCATCTGCTGTGATTATAGGCTTGGCTCCTGTTTTTTTCATTCAGAGCCATTTATTCAGAAAATCTCTTATTCAGAATTTGAGTTCATTCCTTGTTAATTCAATGGCAATTTTCTGTAGCCCAGTGATTGAATTACCTAATCGCACCTGCCTGAAATGATTAACATAAGAGGAAGCCATGGGGTTGTATTTGCTATAAATGATTTGTTTCCTGAAGTTGTAATTTTATTAAAGGGGGACCCAGTGAACCACCTTCACAGACGAAGGAGAGGTCCTGGCTTCTGGGAGGTTAATGAACGATTAGCAGCTGACAAATGGCAACATGGTGGGGGGATGGAGGTGGGGCTTGAGGAGGATGGATACACCCATCGGGTGGTGGATCAGCAGCCCTAGGAAAGTGGACCAGAGAGAGAAGTGTGGAGAAGACCCACATGGGGCTCAGGAACTCAGCCTCAATCCTACTGCTTGGGTTATTCTCAAGTGGATCTATCAGTGGTGAAAGTTGCTCAGTTGTGTCCAACTCTTTGTGACCCCATAGACTATATAGTTCATGGAATTCTCCAGACCAGAATACCAGAGTGGGTACCCTTTCCCTTCTCCAGGGGATCTTCCCAACCCAGGGATCAAACCCAGGTCTCCTGCATTGCAGGTGGATTCTTTACCAGCTGAGCCACAGGAGAAGCCCAAGAATACTGGAGCGTGTAGCCTATCCCTTCTCCAGTGGATCTTCCGACCCAGGAATCGAACCAGAGTCTCCTGCATTACATGTGGATTCTTTACCAGCTGAGCTATCAGGGAAGCCCTAGTAGAGGTGAAACTCCACTAATTCCCCTAAGGGGAGTTGGGATGATGTTCTGCGTTTCTGAGACAGAGTCAGGCAAGGTGGTGCTAACAGGACCTGAGTTTTTCTTCGGAAGTGAACTGTGGCCTTTGTACTAAGATTTTTCAGTAACTTTAAGAGCCAAAGGGAACAGGAAGAATGAAGAGATGGACTACTATTAAATATTATTTCATTTTGTTCAGCAATTGGGAAAAAAATGCATGTTCTTTATCACTCATTGTTTACTCATTATATCCACTTTCTAATGTTGTTGTTTTCATGTAGACATAAGAATACACACACAATTTACATGCCATTTAAGGACAGAAATAATTTGTCCTTATCCAAATATAAATTGAATATTTCCATGGTATTGATGCTTTTTAATCCCAGAGAATCCTGAAGAATGAAATGGTCCACCAAGGACTGGGCAGGGCAGACCTTCAAAAGACAGCATGGTGGTGTCAACCCTCATCCTTAGATCCACATTTATTCCCATAACTAGAGGTACTGGAAACGTCTTTTCTGGACATTTTCCTTTCTCCTTCCTCCTGCTCCCCTCACAGATACTTCAGTTCCTGTACTGCTTTATTCCTTCTGAAGTGAAAGCAAAAGTGTTAGTCTCTCAGTCGTGTACGACTCTTCAGACGATAATCCACCAGGCTCCTCTGTCTGTGGAATTCTCCAGGCAAGAATACTGGAGTGGGTGGCCATTCCCTTCTCCAGGGGAATCTCCCCAACCCAGGGATCAAACCCATGTCTCCTGCATTGCAGGCAGATTGTTTACCATCTGAGCCACCAGGGAAGCCCTGCTTTATTCTTTCTGTTCTAGAGGAAATTGGGTCTTGGTGGCTCAGTGCTGCCCGTCACCATAGTGCCATTCTAGGAGTCCTTTGCTGGGACACTGCATAAGTCACTTATGTGACTGTTCATTGAGGGACCGGTACATGTGCAGATAGAGGGGCAGGCAGGTGGAGGATAATTTTCTACTGAGAAGAAAAGGCTTCTAAGTGCTACTCAAACCCCACTATTAGGACAAGTGTACTGAAAAGAATGGCTTGGCCTCCACCCATGAAATAAGCTTTCCCCACCTCTAAACCTTCTCCATATAGGGTCCGTTGGCTGACACTAAGGGTGCCTACATCAGACACATGGGAAACTCTCTGGGGGAGTTTTTACTGTACAGATTCACAAGCTGCACTCCTCGCCAACAGAAGTCAATTCCCCATGAGGTGGTAGGAGATTCCTAGTGGTTTGGATGTAGTTGGTCTGAGAGGTGGTCCCTCCCCTCTCCCCGCCCTCCCCCTCCCCCTCCCTTCTGACCTTCCCGCTGAAGGAAGTTGGAGACTGGGGAGTTGAATGGGAGGCCGAATGCCCTCTGCCGTGACCACTTCCTGGCCTGGCCCTGCAGCCCTGGCCACTAGAGTCCAGACTTGCACCCTGTGTGCCTTGGAGGGAATCCCACTGCAGTTCTGCACGTGCAGGCTCTGGGTCAGAGCAGAGAACTGGGCAAGGCCTGGAAAGGGTTTCAGCTTCCACCCGAAGCCCTTCAGAGACCTGCCCTGCTGGCCTCCACCTTGGGACCCTTGGAGTCACTTTGCTAACCTGACTGGTGGGGGCAGGGATGTCATAAGAAGACCCATTTCATGAACAGAGAATATTCTAGAAAGCAGAGGTCTATTCAGGGACCTTGGGACTTTACTTCTGGTGAGATCTTGGGCTGAGTCCAATGGGTACCAGAGGCAGAGCAGAGGGACCCGTGTCTGTGGGTCTCCTTGTATAGACGATGAGTCCACGTGGCTGTCTCTGGTCCGCTTGGGGGCTCACTTCTTGGCCAGGTCCCCTAATCCCTAATGGGCCTGGGACCATCTGTCTGTTCTCAGGTATACCGTCTGCACTCTGCGTACATCTCTAGGCTGCTTGATGCGGAAATAATAGCAGCAATTGGGAAGCCTTTGTGAATGCCAGTTCCCAGGTTCCTTTGCAGAGCCCATGTCAGGACCTTCCTGATCAGAACATCAGTACAAGTGACTTTAGACTCTCTTCCCAACTAAAGGTCCCTAAAGTTAAACAGTGAGCCCAGAGGATTAATTTCCCACTTCCCCACTTGGAAGCATCATCCATGGCTACAAATGTAAAAAAAAAAGAAATAAGTAATCCTCTGTACACATTCACTTCTGCCACAAACTCATGCATTTCCCAGATATTTTGTTTACACATCTGCTCATGGAAGTACTATATCTGAGCTAGGGTGCTGGCATGCCTAATTTAAGAACAAAATTTAGATTGTAAGCTGGAATTGTTGCTGCAGCCATATCTGTTCATCCTGAACTTGCTTCACACACGACAAATGCCTTGTACAAGCAGGAGCAGCTGTGCTAAAGCCAAATAACCCACAGGGACATGTCTAGTGAACAGCCCTCAGTAACCTCAGTCTAGGGACACACAGGTATGTACGTGTACCCCAGGCCACCCTCAGTCCCACCCCGCCGCCTCCTCTGGTCTCTCTCACTAAATGGATCATTTTAAATACCATCACAAGGCTCCTGATTTTCCTGGCCATCATCATCTTTTCCATTAACATCATTATCCTATTCCAGGGCCCATTAGAACTCCTACTGTAATGAGAACTTTGGGTGTAGCTGTTCATCACGTCCGTGGTCACCCACAGCTCCCTCCAGCTGTCGTGATGAATGCTCTGCACACAATCCTCACCTGTTTCACATCGTCCCTCTTGCTTCCATTAAGATGATCATCTTCTCCCCCTCCCCACTCTGTAGTCATCACCTCATTACAACTCCATTACCTTTTAGCATCATCTACATTATAACTCCATTCCCTTTCCCATCACCACCATTACCTGCCTCATCACCCCCTCCACATTTCGGTTGCCCTCACCTTCTCCTTTACAGCCACCAGCTTTTCAATTACAGGTCCATTACCTTTATTATTACCTCGGTTACAATCATAATTGTCCCCATAACAATTTCCAGGTCTTTCTCCACCCTTCTGCAATGCAAGACCCTGGCCACCTTTGAAAAAGCTATTACATACTAGACACTCCAACATCTCCACAAATGTTAGAAGCCCCTTCCTTTTCCCCATCAGATCACCTGTGATAATGTTAAACACAAAAGATCTGCTCCTTTTCCATGGCAATCTCACTATTGCCTTTGTTCCTCTTATGTACAACTCACAGCTGCATCCTCATTTCTCTTTCAGGAACTGCCAAATGGTAATAATCCTCCTCGGAAAGAGACACCACCATCTCATTTGTTCAGCCCTCTGCTATATTGCTTCTCTCCCATCCAAGTACTAACCAGGCCCAACCCTGCTTAGCTTCCGAGATCAGAAGAGACCGGGCACGTTCAGGGTGGTAGGGCTATAGACTACAGCTGCCTCTCTGACTCCACGCATCCCAACTACCAATTTCTTCTTCAAAGTAGCTCAAGGCACTATTTATATAACCAGCCAGGCATATTGCATTTCTGATATCCCAGTGTGTGTACTGGGGGCAGTCAAGTTGTTTACTTTTGTTTTATCCATTCAATGGGAAGCTCACGGTGGACTAGACCTCATTTCCTTTCCAGAGCACACAGCAGCTGGTCAGAGTTAGCATTCAAGAGAGCGTGGTTGATCAAATGGCTCTTCTTTTATCTCTACACCTAGAGTCTATTGCTGTCGCATTGATCACTATCAAAACCTCATCAATACACTCCTTATGGTTTCATTACCTCAAGCTCCTCCTCTTTGAGAAAAGCTACATTTGCTCTTCCAGATCTGGCCATTATCTCAGTAATTATCATGGCTTCAATGGCAGTAGCTCCATTACAACTCCATTACCTCTTCTTGATCATGGAGAGATAGGTCACTCCACCACTATGCCCTGAGCCCCTTCCAGAACAGCCCTCAGCCCCTGAAGAAATTACTGAGTCTGTGCAGCCTCTCTCCTGGGTAGTCATCCTTCACTGTACAAGTGATGCTTACAGTCTTGCCTGAATGTGCCAAGGTTTGAATGACAAAAGGTGGCTTTTCCTTCCTGGTGTCTTGCTGTGTGATTTCAGACACATCTTTCAGGGTAGTGATTGTATGAGGAACTCTGGATTCAGACTCCCTGGGTTCAAACCCCTAGTCTGCCACTTACTAAGTTGTTTGACCTTGTGTGTGTGTTAGTCTCTCAGTTGTGTCCGACTCTGAAACCCCATGGAGTATAGCCTGGCTTGTCCATGGAATTCTCCAGGCAAGAATACTGGAGTGGGTTGCCATTTCCTTCTCCAGGGGATCTTCCTGACCCAGAGATCAAACACAGGTCTCCTGCACTGCAGGCAGATTCTTTACCGTCCTAGCCACCAGGGAAGCCCTATTGTTTGACCCTCAGTTCAGTTCAGTTCAGTCGCTCAGTCGTGTCCGACTCTCCGCGACCCCATGAATCACAGCACGCCAGGCTTCCCTGTCCATCACCAACTCCCGGAGTTCACTCAAACTCATGTCCACAGAGTCCGTGATGCCATCCAGCCATCTCATTCTCTGTCGTCCCCTTCTCCTCCTGCCCCCAACCTTTCCCAGCATCAGAGTCTTTTCCAGTGAGTCAACTCTTCGCATGAGGTGGCCAAAGTATTGCAGTTTCAGCTTTAGCATCAGTCCTTCCCACGAACACCCGGGATTGATCTCCTTTAGAATGGACTGGTTGGATCTCCTTGCAGTCCAAGGGACTCTCAAGAGTCTTCTCCAACAACTTAATTTAGCTTTCCTGTAGCTCAATTTCCTTATTTGTAGAATGGAGTTAATAATAATACCTCAAGAACTGTAGTGCTGGAGAAGACTCTTGAGAGTCCCGTGGACAGCAAGGAGATCAAACCAGTCAATCTTAAAGGAAATCAACCCTGAATACTCATTGGAAGGACTGATGCTGAAGCTGAAGCTCCAATACTTGGGCCGTGTGATGCCAAGAGCCGATTCACTGGAAAAGTCCTCAGTGGTGGAAAAGATTGAGGGCAGGAGGAGAAGGGGCTGACAGAGGATGAGATGGTTGGATGGTATCATCAGCTCAATGGAAATGAGTCTGAGCAAACTCCAGGAGATTGTGAAGGACAGGGAAGCCTGGCATGCTGCAGTCCATGGTGCCAGCAAGAGTTGGACACAACTGAGCAACTCAGCATAAATAACAACAATGCCTATTATTACTGACTGTTAGTAACAATATCTATTTATTAGGAGTAATGAGTTAATGCCTAGAAAGTAATCAAAACAGCACTTAGCAGATAGAAAGCACTCCATAAATCTTAACTCTTCTCAGGGCTCCATTTTCTGCTCACTGGAAGAGGAGGGTTAGACTAGAATAATTTCTCAAGTCCTATACCGAACATTTGATGTGTCTGTGTTTCTGGTACCAGATCATCAGAGTCCTTGCAAGGTTTCAGCATCATGGTTCTTCAATCATTTCCCAGCTTTGCTGTTGTCTGCTGACTCAGCTGGGGAGCGTGGCTCTCCCTTGGCCCACGGCCACAGTTGTTCTGCAAGTGGAGTGATCTCTAGGCATTTTCTTCTCTGTGCTTCGTGAAAGACTTGCGGTTTTACCGTGGCTGAACTAGACTTAGCTGCACACACATAGGTTCAGTTACACAGCTTCCCAAGCAGCCCTGACTGCTAGTCTTGTCATCCTGTCTGTCTCCCTCCTCTTTGATCTCCTAAGCAATGGTGAGGGTTCCCGGATGGCACCTGGATGCACCTGTCTTTTGCATGGGAACTCTGTAATCAGCATGGGCTTCTCCAGGCCACACCACGAAGGAGACAAAGTTTGCATCTAGTTTTGGTCCATCATGATTTTCTCTCTGTCTCTCTCCTTCTGGCTCGATTCTCTACCCCTCCTCTGCTCATCAGCTAGCCAGACCATCTGCCGCTTGCACGGGATACCCTCCTCAATCCTGCCTTTCCTAGCAGGGCCCTGTGTTCCAAAATTATTTTTTCATCTTCTTCCACCATCATTTCTCCTTCTCTGCTCTGTACTTTCCTGCTCTAGTGACTTTTAGATAGAACACATGCCTTGGGACACATGCCTTTCAGAAGGGACATTTGAGAAACGCTGTGCCTTAATAAGACTATATCTTAGATAGTAGAATTTCAGACACATGACAGAACTGAGGATTTTATATCTCATTTTATATTCTTAAAATCTGAGATGGGGTGAAGGTAGGGTTGGGGAGTGATTTTCAGGGCAAGGAGATTTCACAGTGCCAGTTAAAATACATTTTGTGGGCAATTTCTGCTCTCTCAAATCTACTTGAAATGCATCCAATAAATTATACTTAATTTACCAAGCTCTCTATTTCTTAGAGCCTACTGGAACCTTCAGCTAATGAAGCCATCTCGTCTCTCGTGAAGTTTTGGTGGGTTCTTTACGCCCTATTGTTAGTAATGCGAGAATTCAGTTGTCAAGGATCAGTCTGAAGTGTGTGAGGCTTTCCGTGTAAACAACATTCCTCTCAAGCAAACACAGGGAAAAAGATGCTTCACTTTGTGATTACAGAGACAACAAAAATTGGCTGGCTCTAGTCCAATTCTATACAGACATCTGGAATTACAGAAACGTGTTCTGCCTCTAAATCGTTGGTCTTTGGCCAAGGCAATCCAAAGGTTGGCACAGGTGCCCAGAGAGATGTGAGGCAGCTGTGATAGCTCTGCCGTCACCATCAGCAGCAACTTTCCCTTCTCCTGTTCTCTTTTGCCCTCTTCCCTTGGTCTGACTTTTTCCCATAGTCCAAGGAATCACGTTTATTTTGACTCCTGGCTTTGAACCACCTTTGCTTAAGACTAAACTTAAGGACTTCCCTGGTGGTACAGTGGATAAGAATCCACCTGCCAATGCAGGGGACGTGGATTCAATCCCTGATCCAAGAAGATTCCACATGACTTGGGACAACTAGTCCTATGAGCTGCAACTTCTGAGCCTGTGCCCCAGAGCCTGTGCCCTGCAGCTGGAGAAGCACCACAATGAGAAGATCAAGCACCACAGCTAGAGAGTAACTTACATTCACTGCAATTCGAGAAAAGCTCAGTTTACATTCCCACCAACAGTGCAAGAGGGTTCTCTTTTCTCTACACCCTTTTTGGTGGTGGTCATTGGGACTGCTGTAAGGTGATACCTCATTGTAGTTTTGATTTGGATTTCTCTAACAATGAGTGATGTTGAGCAGTTTTTCATTAGTTTATTGGCCATCTGTACGTCTTCTTTGGAGAAATGTCTGTTTAGGTCTTCTGCTCATTTTTTGATTGGGCTGTTTGTTTTTTTCTGATAGTGAGCTGTATGAGCCCGCACACAGCAAAGAAAACCCAGTACAGACAAAAAAAAAAATGGAAAAAAGTAAAATGTGCTTAAAAAGACAGCCCACAGCCCACTACCTCTTCCATGAGGTCTTCTTTGGCCATCTCCACTTCCCTGAGCCCCGTGACACTCATTCTCGCTTGGTTCTCAGTAACTAACACAGCCGATGCCAGGGTGTTCTATTTAGTACTTGCTTATATTGTTGTGTCTTGGTGTTTCACTGGTTTTCTGAGAGTAGAACTGTCTTCCTGACTCAGTCCCAAAGAGCTTGAGGGTGGGAACCAGTGTAGCTGCTTCTGTGTGGCCCTTGTGCTTATTTTTATACTTGGTACATGCACAGATAACTCAGTAAAAAAATCACTAACTGGGTCTTCTGGCCCTTTCTCGTTTTCCCTTATCTTCCTGGCCTGTCCTCTTGGCCACCGCATTTCACTTCTGTTTTTCTGCTGCACCACTGTGTAAGTATGTTGGATGTACCCAGGTTTAGGAGATTTCTGATTCCTAGTTTCCTAGGAGCTGTGTGTACTCTGTGCTCAGTCGCTTCAGTCATGTCCAACTCTTTGTGACCCTCGTGGACCATAGCCCACCAGGCCCCTCTGTCCATGGGATTCTCTAAGCAAGAATACTGGAGTAGGTTGCCATGCCCTCCTCTAGGGGATCTTCCTGACCCAGGAATCGAACCTATGTCTCCTGCATTGCAGGCAGATTCTTTACTGTGAGTCACCGGGGAAGCCCTCCTAGGAGCCAGGAATTTACTGAGTGACCACCTGGATACCACACCTGATAGGACTAACTCTGGGCCAGTCCAAATCCTTTGGTTTGATGTGAGATGGGAAGAAAGAGGAGCTAATCTCTGGGTTATAAAAAGTTGCCATAGCAAAAGCTGTTATGGGGCCAATCGAATCCACACATAAAAAATTCAATCACAAAATCATAAGTGCTGGTTAACTTCCTACAACATAGCTGTTAACAGTACTGTTGATGCTTTCATTTGGGGAGAAATCTGAACCATTTAAATGTGCTTTGATGACATACCGAAGGGTAACTTTACATAAATGTTTTCACTATAAATATGGGTCCTGCTTAGGATCAATTCTCATCAGTATGTTGGAAAGCAGTTTCAGTAAGTACTTTGCTTAATCAATTCGTATCTGCTCATTGACCTTCGGGATTCTGTGCAAGTCCCTTCATGCAGTGTGCTCTGCAATTCTCCGTCTCCTCAGATAGCATATTTCACAATATTTGTACATGGCTTTGATACTCAATCAGTGCAATCATCTGTTCCCTCCTTTCAACTGCTTCCCTTGCCTGGGGAGGTGAGGGCCGAGTGGCACCTCTGCCACATGTGTGTTAGAGAACACTTGTTTACTATATCCCTAAAAATCCAGAGAACTAAGAAGACAGTGGGCATTCTGGGATAATAAAATAATGAGGGAAAAAAATTATCAGCTTGTTTATACAATTATGTAAATTATGAGCACTTATACATGGCTGATTCCTCAATTATTCATGGTTTGAAGCTCTTGAAAATTCAATTAAACTAAATAACCTTTTCTTCAACACTTATTCTGGGCAAGGTAGTGTAATTTGAGGGAGGGGAGACAAAGGCACAATTTGATAAGGAAAAGCAGAGAAATACACAGAGGACTATAGCACAAGTTGAGAGAGGACAGTAAGAAAAGCACAATAGGTGCCCTGAGGGTTTCAAGCAGGAAGAGAGAACATCTGTTTGAGTGGATCCAAAACATGATTTGTGGAGGATGGAGGACCTTGTGCTAGCATCTCTCCTCCATCCCCGGGGCCACTCTTTAAGTTCAGGTCTCTCTCCTGCTTCTCTGGATGATGAGAGCAGCTTCATGTCTGATTTTCCCTTTCTAATTGCTGCTTCCGGTGATCTTCCTAAAAGGCAGTCTGAGTACTACATCACTCCCTGGCTTCCACCCCAGCATGGTCCACAAGCAAGAGTTACAGCTTCTCAGGATCGCACATCTAAGACTACGTGTCTGTCACGCTCTGTAGCCTCAACACAGAGCATGTCTGGCTGCTGTCTACCTGTCGTGCTGCCTCAGTGGCGTCAGTGACCTTGCCCATGGGACTTCTGTCTGGACGGTGCCCCACTTTTCTCATTTTCTCCTCTCCCTGCCTGGGCTCCTCATTTGTCTAGAGAGCTCCTATGGCACGCTGTTTGCCACTTCCTGCCCCCAAGACATAGATGATGATTCCCATCCCGCCTGACTGTGGTACCCAGCACTTTTACACACTTTGTAATTCGGCAGGGAGGGATAGCCTGTTTGCCTGCCTTGTAAGAGTGTGTCCTTCTTGTGGTCAGGATCCAGATGGGGTGTGGCACACAATATGTGCTCCATGCTCGTTTACTGAATTCACTTGAATCTGTTGCATAGCGGGGGTGGAGGGTTAGGATGGACCAGTTTCCATGAGATTAAAGAGTGACAGTATGGTGAGACATGAAGGTAGACCATTTTTTTCAAAAAGATAATCATGAAATTAAGGAAAAGCTGCCTTTGTTTGCTGGTTTGACTGCAGATCAAGTCTGGTTTATAAGCAGAAGGGAAAGAACTGGCAGAAAGTGAAAGGAAATATGATTGAGGCAATGACTGGATGAAGGCTCTGGAGGAGGTGGTGGAAGGGGACTAAGGGTTCCATGGAAGAGTTAGCCTTGGCAAGGAGCAAGGACACTCTCTGTCCAGAGACACAGGACAAAGCAAGTCAGGGAGGATGGCCTGCAGAGGCCTTCTAGGAAGGAGAGGAGCAAAAGAAAGTGATGCTCTTTTTATGTGGCCCCAGGATTAGAATGGGTCCACATGTATGGATGTGAAAGTTGGACCATAAAGAAGACTAAGCACTGAAGAATTGATGCTTTTGAACTGTGGTGCTGGAGAAGACTCTCGAGAGTCCCCTGGACAGTAAGGAGATCAAACCGGTCAGTCCTAAAGGATATCAACCCTGAATATTCATTGGAAGGACTGATGCTGAACATGATGCTCCAATATTTTGGCCATGTGATGGGAAGAGCTGACTCACTGGAAAAGACCCTGATGCTGGGAAAGATTGAGGGCAAGAAGAGAAGGGGCAGCAGAAGATGAGATGTTTGGATGGCATCACTGACATGATGGACATGAGTTTGAGCAAACTCCGGAAGATGGTGAAGGACTGGGAAACCTGGCGTGCTACAGTCCATGGGGTCGCAAAGAGCTGGACATGACTCAGCAACTGAACAACAGCAGCAGCCTTAGCAAAAGGAGAGGTGAGCTGGAGGGTAAACGGCCAGTGGACACACCCAACTTCAGTACATTTTGCCCATGTAAACAGCAAGACTTTGAGAGAAAACACAAATATTCAAAATATGTTAATGAGCATTGGCCTTTTAGATACTATGCTCTTCTTGAAAGTTTATCACCATTGAATGGGGTGCTTAGTTTGCTCTGGAGCAGGACTGAAGGTGGAGGCTCATTGGTGACTCCTCTGACAGGACACTCTGCCTTCCTCTAGTTAGAGCGACATGGAAGCCTAGGTGAACTCTGTCCTGCCTGAGGCTGATCCAAGGTTTAGGAGAGAAATACACACCTGGAGCCCTACTTAGCTGCTCCTCTTCATTTCCATTTTGATGAGGCAGCTGGAGCAGCCATTGTGTTCAAACTGTAGTTTCTGTTTGACTCCTCTCAAGCCACAGTTCACATGGATTACAGATCTTTTCCTCCTGAAACTCCTTCATGGCCCCTAAAGGCTGGGTGAGTTTGGGATTCTTAGGACCTGAGCTGGAGAAGTGGGTGAACCCACAGCTGTGGCTAGGCCCAGGTTCTTGCATCTACTCTTAGCTGGCCCTTTGAAATTCTTAGCTTCACTTAGGAAATGTGTGTGTCCATGCTAAGTTGCTTCAGTCATGTCCAACTCTTCGCAACCCCATAGACTGTAGCCCACCAGGCTCCTCTGTCCATGGAATTCTCCAGGCAAGAATACTGGAGTGGGTTGCCATGCTCTCCTCCAGGGAATCTTCCCAACTCAGGGATCAAACACATCTCTTATGTGTCCTGCATTGGCAGGTGGATTCTTTACCACTAGCACCACCAGGGAAGCCTTCAGGGAAACATGGAAGAAGGTTTTTTCCCACTGGAATGCAAATGCAAGGTTTAAGCTCAAGGTTTGGCTTCTTCAGAAAGGCCGTAAGAGCAGAAGGAAGCTTACATTAAGGGCACTTCTGGGTTGACTACCTCCATCAAAAGTGTAAGCTGTGATTTTAAGAGCCTCCAGCTTTCATCCTAAGGCCACCCATGGGTCTGGTTTGGTTTAGGGAAAGATGAATGGGAGAAGACAACTCAGTTGTTGTTTATCTGTTTGTAAGAATACATTTATCTCAGGACTCCCCTAGTGGTCCAGTGGCAGGGATTCCATGCTCCCAGGGCAGGGGGCCCAGGGTTTGATCCCTGCTCAGGAAACTAAGAGCTCACAAGTTGCAACTAAAGATCCTGCATGCTGCAACTAAAAAGAAAGAAAGAAAGAAAAAGATCCCAAGTGCCGCAATTAAGACCCTGCACAACCACCTAATAAATCTTTTTTTTTTTTTTTTAAAGAAGAATACAATTATTTCAACACAGAGCCATCTGTTCCTGTTCACCTTGGGTTGGTTTCCCACTCCACCCGCTCCCATTCCGTTTTTAACTTTTTCTAAAACTTACAGAAGAGTGTTAAATTGGAAGGCAATCATATCCTTCCCAGCACTAAACCCACCTAAGAGAGTTACAGGGGCGGTGCCGAACATGAGAACCAAGACAAAACATTTATGCCTCTGACCATTTTACATTAGTCTCAGCAGAAAGTCAGGTATTAACATCAGTATTGAATTAAATTGCCAAATAGTAGTTGCTCAATAAAGCTTTGTTACCTGGAATTGGAAGCTATCAAAGATCCCATGGAAGAGGGCATGGCAACTCACTCTAGTATTCTGGCCTGGAGAATCCCCATGGACAGAGGAGCCTGGTGGGCTACGGTCCATAGGGTCACACAGAGTCAGACTAATCACAGCACAAGTCCCTAACTCTCCTTTCCTTGAAAATGCATAATCATGGACATGCATCTGCACACAGAATCCTAGGCCTTTAGAGACGAAAGAGACCTCACAGACACGTGTGGGCATGTGGGATCTTAGTTCCCTGAACAGGGATTGAACCTGAGTCCCCTGCATTGGAAGGTGGATTTCTTAACCACTGGACCACCAGGGAAGTCCCCCATTTATACGACTGACCTCACAGGAGAGCATGGATTGTCCAGATTAGCCTCACAACACAGGATCAGGTTGCCAGAAAACAGGGGAGAATGTGATTCTTCAAATCCTGACTGCGGTCGGGAGCCGTCATGAAGCTGGGAGCTCAGCTCCCCAAATATCACATTTATCTCAATTTGGTGAGAAGCTGAAAGCCTATCTGGGGCCATTTAAATTCTAATGTTATTAAGGGCTCATCTAATCAGCTTTTAAAATAAGCTGCTTTCAAATGCATGGGGAATGAAGGTGGGGCGGCCGTAGGCTGAGTAAAACAGTTCACACCAGCCTGGTGAAGGCACCTCTGTTCCAGCTGACCTTCCTGCTTGGTAACTTCAGCAATTCCAACACCAAACCATGCAGGTGAGCAGCTATTTGGAAGTACATGGGGGAGGGGGCTAATCTGCTCTCCTGTGAGGTCAGTCGTATAAATCGGGGACTTCCCTGGTGGTCCAGTGGTTAAGAAATCCACCTTCCAATGCAGGGGACTCAGGTTCAATCCCTGTTCAGGGAACTAAGATCCCACATGCCCACATGCCACGGGGCAACTAAGCCCTCGGGTACCGCTGAGCCCACACACCACAACTAGAGAGAAGCCTGGGTGCCGCAACAAAAATTCTGCGTGCTGCAACTAAGACTTGATGCAGCCAAATAAATGAATAAATAAATATTTTAAAAATCGTATACATGTAACAAGTCTTCGCAGAGAGAGACTGGCCTCTGTGTCGGGAGACCGCTTTCAGATTTAATCAACAGAGCAGTCGGTGCTTCTGAGAACTACCTCTGGATGCTGCTTTCCATAGACTTCTGAGAAGTCCCGCCCTCAGGGTCCAGCAGGATCCAGCTCCTCTGCCTGGAACCATCGCATGTAGCTGGCTCTCACACCCAGCTATGGCTTGACTCTCCCTGAACCTGGGAGAAACTGAGTTTAACCCTGCATGTTTATGGCTCTGACATAGTTTGGGATTACAGTTCTGATTCTGACACCAATTCTGATGTGTGGTTTCTCCCCACACACACTAAGGAGTTCTCTGTGACACCAGCTGGGTGTCCTTCTATTCAACTCAATTCTCACTCCATCTATTCAGAGAGAGCATCAGACTCCACAGCGTGAGGGCTCAGTTCCACAAGACTACCCTCCACTTCAGATTCTAATCACAAATCCAGGCTGTCATCTGTGCTTCTGACCTACTGCTACAAATTGGAGATTCCCATACATCCTCCGGTTCTACTAACTTGCTATTAGAATGACTCACAGAACTTGGGAAACCACTTGACTCACTAGATTACGGGTTTATTATGAAGGATATTGAAGGATACAAATGCACCAACAGCCAGATGAAGGGACACACAGGGGAGGTTCTGAACAAAGAGTTTCAAAGGAGCTTCTTTCCCCAGCATGGTGGCACATGGAAGCATCCTAGTTCACCAACCCAGAAGATCCCAGACCCCCACCTGGTGGGTTTTTATGGAGGCTTCATTACACGGAATTGATTGAATCATTGGCCATTGGTGATTGAACTCAGTCTCCAGTCCCTCTCCTCTCCCCTCCCCAGAGGTTGTTCAGGGTGGGACTGAAAGTTCCAACCCTCTAATCACATGATTGGTTGCTCTGGCAACTAGCCCCCATCCTTAGGAGATTTCCAAAAATCACCTCTTTTAACAAACTTGAGTGTGACTGAAACCAAGAAACAGTATTTCGCTCTTACAGCCTGGGAAAGTTTTAGGAGTTTTGTGCCAGAAATGGCATGAACACCAAATATATATTAATATTTCTCATTGTAAATCACACTGTTACAGGAATCATCCCCAGATCCTGCTTTAAACTTCAGTCTCATCCTTGCTTTTCCTGAGTATTCTCTGATTTGGCAGAGTTCTCCTTGCTTCAGTAAGCCTGCCTCCAGATAGGATGCGGTGTTTGTCTCCGTTCCCTCTCCCACTACCCTGCACACAGGCTTCTCAGATGCCCCACAGAGTCTCACTCAGGCTGGTGAGATCCTGGGCTCCTTCTTTCATCCCTCCAACCCTTCCATCAGATATCATCATCAGATATCAGGAATGAATGAAAATATGTGGCTGTTCTTGCCAAGCTCATAATTTGTCTCACCTTTAAACCAATATTCTTTCAATATTTATTCAACATTTATTTAGAGGAGGATAGCATCCCAGATTCTACTGAAGCCAGGTTATTCAGAAGTCAGTTCAGAGACCACCTATTTTTATTTAAGCAAGTTTCTTTGAGAGAGGATGGGGGTTGGAAGAGTTTTATCTTTAACTGCAAATAGTTGGTCAAATGTTCTATACAAATACTGTCTCCAAATAGAGAGCTGATAATTTTAAAAGTCTTCATCTTAATAGTTACCCCTCGTTGCTGTCCAGATGGTCCACCCTATTCCAGCTCTGCTTAGTTGCGGAGAACTTGATCGCAACCAGCCGTTAGCCTAAAAGCATCAAATTAACCAGTTCACTCCTAAGTGTGGGCTGATAGCCCGCTTAGTGCAATGATGTCTCTTGTGAGTTTGTACATTCAAAGGTGTTTTAAATGGCCAGAGGTACTTTGTGGTCAAGTGTCCCCTAAGTAAGGCAAGATGTTGCTGAGGATATGCTGGGTTAATTCTAATACAGGGTTTCATAAAAGATGTGTCTTGCCCCTGTAGAGTGCCATGATAGACAATGAGAGCATCATGAATCTGAGGAATGAAATGAGTTTTTCCTGAACAAACCTTAGCAGTTTTGTGAAAGAATGGAGAAGAGAAGGCGGGTGGGTATATTGTCATTGTTTTGTATAATTTAAAAAAAAAAGAGCCACCCCTCTTTGAAAAGTTCCCAGTTCGGTGTACCAAGTCTGAGTGCCAAGAAAAGTTATTAAAGAAGCGAAATATTCATCGTGCCTGTCAACTCTGTTAATCCTGAGAGCCTTCTCCCATGGACCATTTTTTAGAGGTTATTATTTCAACCTGAAAATTCTTTAGACATATATATGTGGTATGAAAAAGGAATTAGGAAAGCTTTTAAATTAAAAGAAATAAAACGACAGATTTTTCCTCTAGCTATATAAATAGTTATGGATAGAGATAAAGAGATGGATATTCTTTCATAATACTTTATTAGAGGTTTTGGAACTCCAGAAATTTTAGAGTCAGGCTGGTGAATAATTTAGCACTGATTCCTGCAGGCTCAGAGCATGCATGGCTGGGTTGGGGAGCAACTCTAGCCTTGTGGAGGGGCCGAGTGTAGTCACACACTTTGATGACCAACTATGTTTTGAAATGCATTTCTGAAATATTTTATCAGATGTCAAAACCTTGGTGCCCAGTTTATCCAGCTTTTTCTGAGGTAGCATAAAGCCCAGGGGAGCTGGTGCTCTTGACCACATCATGGCAGGGAGTCTGTCCCTCGGGCTCTTGTTGCAGTGACAAGGAGTCTCAAATCCTGGGACTATGCAGTCACAACTGAAAGCCTCAGACTGGCCATTGCAATGATGGATGGTTGAAGTTTCACGGAAAACGGTACCTTTAGTGATGGTGTCCTCAATGTTTTCTCTTATCCTAGTGCCCAAAGAGACCTGGTCTGTGCGGTAGCGATGATACAGCCACCTGAAACAGAGACAGGGGAGGGAAGAAATACATTTATGGCTTTAAAATAAGGAACTTGTGTTTCCCTTTCCATCACAAATGCCACATCTCCATTTCAAAAACCTTGGAGGTATAATGTGGGTTTCTAAAGAAAACTGTTATTTATTGACATTTTTTTTCCTCTTCAGAGAGTTCTCTTTACTTCATTAGTTTTCTTTCATTCATTCTCATAGCTCTGCAAGGAAGCAGCAAATATTTAAGGTCAAAATTCTACAGAAGGATTATATATCCAGCTGTGTGTTTTATGTAGCAAATCCCTTCTGAGTCCTTTAAAGGTGGCTGTGGTTACATACTTAGATGATCTGATTATGACAAATGCGTGACACTTCCTCTGGAAAATCTCTCATCCCCCCTAAACCTGAGCCCCTCTCGTGTTCTTCATGTCCGGGACACTCAGCGCCTTGCTAGGTCACAGATGTCACCCCTCATCGTAAGTTTCTTCATTTGTGTTGTTCTCACTCTGAACTCTCAAATCCTCAAGGGCAAATTCTCTGTCCCTATCACAAAGCTAGCATAGAAGCTTTCAATAAGTACTCTTTAAGGAAATGAATGCAAAACAGCCATTTTCTCAGGTTCGAACCACAACCAGCAGAGCAGCAACACCTCCTGCAAGTGGGAAGCTTCTGTGTCAGTAATTTGTCAGTATCTTTCAACAGGGTTGGGGGAATTCCCTAGTGGTCCAGTGGTTAAGACTGTGCTCTCACTGCCAGGGGCCTGAGTTCAATTCTTGGTTGGGGAATTAAAGTCCCACAAGTTGTGTTGCACAGTCAAAAACATTTTTTTTAATTTAATTTAAAAAATAAACAGATTCCCTCTGCAAAACTTAGACCAGTCACTCCCTACCCCCTACACAGTCCCCGTGCATCATCCCACAGTCCATCAGTTCGGTTCATTTGCTCAGTCATGTCCAATTCTTTGTGACCCTATGGACTGCAGCATGCCAGGTTTCCCTGTCCATCACCAACTCCGGAGCTTACTCAAACTCATGTCCATTGAGTCAGTGATGCCATCCAGCCATCTCATCCTCTGTCGTCCCCTTCTCTTCCCACCCTCAATCTTTCTCAACATTAGGGTCTTTATCAGTGAGTCAGTTTTTCACATCAGGTGACCAAGGTATTGGAGTTTCAGCTTCAGCATCAGTCCTTCCAATGAATATTCAGGACTGATTTCCTTTAGGATGGACTGGTTGAATCTCCTTGCAGTCCAAGGGACACTCAAGAGTCTCCTCCAACACCACAGTTCAAAAGCATCAATTCTTCAGCACTCAGCTTTCTTTATAGTCCAACTCTCACATTCATGCATGACTACTGGAAAAACCATAGCTTCGACTATGTGGACCTTTGTCGGTAAAGTAATGTCTCTGCTTTTTAATATGCTATCTAGGTTGGTCATAACTTTCCTTCCAAGGAGCAAGCATCTTTTAATTTCATGGCTGCAGTCACCATCTGCAGTGATTTTGGAGCCCCAAAAATAAAGTCAGCCACTGTTTCCACTGTTTCCCCAACCATTTGCCATGAAGTGATGGGACCGGATGCCATGATCTTATTTTTCTGAATATTGAGTTTTAAGCCAAATTTTTCACTCTCCTCTTTCACTTTCATCAAGAGGCTCTTCAGTTCTTCTTCACTTTCTGCCATAAGGGTGGTATCATCTGCATATCTGAAGTTACTGATGTTTCTCCCAGCAATCTTGATTCTAGCTTGTGCTTCATCCAGTCCAGCGTTTCTCATGATGTACTCTGCATATAAGTTAAATAATCAGGATGACAATATACAGCCTTGACATACTCCTTTCCCAATTTGGAATCAGTCTGTTGTTCCATGTCCAGTTCTAACTGTTGCTTCCTGACCTGCATACAGGTTACTCAAGAGGCAGGTAAGGTGGTCTGGTATTACCATCTCTTTAAGAATTTTTCACAGTTTGTTGTGATCCACACAGTCAAAGGCTTTGGCATAGTCAATAAAGTAGAAGTAGATGTTTTTCTGGAATTCTCTTGCTTTTTTGATGACCCGAGGGATGTTGGCAATTTGATCTCTGGTTCCTCTGCCTTTTCTAAATCCAGCTTGAACATCTGGAAGTTCACTGTTCATGTACTGCTGAAGCCTAACTTGCAGAATTTTGAGTATTACTTTGCTAGTGTGTGACATGAGTGCAATTGTGTGGTAGTATAAGCATTCTTTGGCGTTGCCTTTGGAATTGGGATGAAGACTAACTTTTTACAGTCCTGTGGTCACTGCTGAATTTTCCAAATTTGATGGGATACTGAGTTCAGCACTTTCACAGCATCATCTTTTAGGATTTGAAATAGCTCAACTGGAATTCCATCACCTCCACTAGCTTTGTTCGTGGTGATGCTTCCTAAGACCCACTTGACTTTGCATTCCAGGATGTCTGGCTTTAGGTGAGTGATCATACCATCATGGTTATCTGAGTCATGAAATATTTTTTGTATAATTCTTCTGTTTATTCTTACCACTTCTTCTTAATATCTTCTGCTTCTGTTAGGTCCATACCATTTCTGTCCTTTATTGTGCTCATCTTTGCATGAAATGTTCCCTCGCTATCTGTAATTTTCTTGAGGAGACCTCTAGTCTTTCCCATTCTATTGTTTTCCTCTATTTCTTTGCACTGATCACTGAGGAAGGCTTTCTTATCTCTCCTTGCTATTCTTTGGAACTCTGAATTCAGATGGGTGTATCTTTCCTTTTTTCCTTTGCTTTTGGCTTCTCTTCCTTTCACAGCTATTTGTAGGGCCTCCTCAGACAGCTATTTTGCCTTTTTGCATTTTTTTTTCCTGGGGATGGTCTTGATCCCTGCCTCCTGTACAATGTCACAAACCTCTGTCTATAGTTCTTCAGTCACTCAGATCTAATACCTTGAGTCTATTTCTCACTTCCACTGTATAGTCATAAGGGATTTGATTTAGGTCATACCTGAATGGTCTAGTGGTTTCCCCTACTTTCTTCAATTTCAGTCTGATTTTGACCATAAGAAGTTCATGATCTGAGCCACAGTAGCTTCTAGTCTTGTTTTTGCTGACTGTATAGAGCTTCTCCATCTTTGGCTGCAAAGAATATAATCAATCTGATTTCAGTATTGACAATGTAGTGATGTCCATGTGTAGAGTATCCTCTTGTGTTGTTGGAAGAGGGTAATTTGCTGTGACCAATGCGTTCTCTTGGCAAAACTCTATTAGCCTTATTCCTGCTTCATTCTGAACTCCAAGGCCAAATTTCCCTGTTATTCCAGGTATTTCTTGACTTCCTACTTTTGCATTCCAGTCCCCCATAATGAAAAGGACATTTTTTTGGGTATTAGTTCTAGGAGATTGTAGCCACAGTCCATAGACAGATGATTATGCCTTCAAGGACATGCTTCCCAAAAAACCCTTCTGAGTCTTCTCCAAAGTGGACACTGAGTTTACAAGATTTCATTTACAGGTGCCTAAAGAGACTACTTAAAAATCAAGTAGCACCAGGGGAGTAAGGAGCAGACCTTTGACTAAGGTGTAGGCTTGCTCATCCATGTTGCTCCTGAATGAATGAACCTTCTCTGGATGACCCCATGGAGCTTTAGAATTGGAGGAAAGATCATTTAGCTCTGGAAGGCCAGAAGGGTTTCATCTCTGGAGAATCCTCCAGAATACCACCAGGGAAGTGGCTGCCTGAAGAGTGGAGCTGGGATGGATTCTGAGCTGCATCACTGGGAAAAACAGTGTTCATCAAGAGATCACCAGTGCCCAGGGTGGGCAACTGTTGGAGGTGACATGAGTAGCAGGTACTTTTCTTCCTCTGATTCAAATTAGCTGCTTACCAAGTGGAAGCATCGCATATCCTTCAGTTCAGTTCAGTCGCTCAGTCGTGTCCAACTCTTTGCGACCCCATGAATCACAGCACGCCAGGCCTCCCTGTCCATCACCAACTCCCGGAGTTCACTCAAACTCATGTCCATCAAATCGGTGATGCCATCCAGCATCTCATTCTCTGTCGTCCCCTTCTCCTCCCGCCCCCAATCCCTCCGAGCATCAGAGTCTTTTCCAGTGAGTCAACTCGTCGCATAAGGTGGCCAAAGTATTGGAGTTTCCGCTTTAGCATCAGTCCTTCCAATGAACACCCAGGATTTATCTCCTTTAGAATGGACTGGTTGGATCTCCTTGCAGTCCAAGGGACTCTCAAGAGTCTTCTCCAACACCACAGTTCAAAAGCATCAATTCTTTGGCGATCAGCTTTCTTCACAGTCCAACTCTCACATCCATACATGACCACTGGAAAAACCATAGCCTTGACTAGACGGACCTTTGTTGGCAAAGTGATGTCTCTGCTTTTCAATATGCTATCTAGGTTGGTCATAACTTTCCTTCCAAGGAGTGTCTTTTAATTTCATGGTTGCAGTCAGCATCCGCAGTGATTTTGGAGCCCCCCAAAATAAAGACATTGTTTCCACTGTTTCCCCATCTATCTCCCATGAAGTGATGGGACCAGATGCCATGTTCTTAGTTTTCTGAATGTTGAGCTTCAAGCCAACTTTTTCACTCTCCTTCATCAAGAGGCTCTTTAGTTCTTCTTCACTTTCTGACATAAGGGTGGTGTCATCTGCATATCTGAGGTTATTGATATTTCTCCCGGCAATCTTGATTCCAGCTTGTGCTTCTTCCAGCCCAGTGTTCCTCATGATGTACTCTGCATATAAATGCATATCCTTAGGACAGGGTAATTTGGACAGTGACTGTTCCAAATCCTAAAGGAGATCAATCCTAAAGGAGATCAGCTGAAACTCCAGTACTTCGGCCACCTGATGTGAAGAGCTGACTCATTTGAAAAGACCCTGATGCTGGGAGGGATTGGGGGAAGGAGGAGAAGGGGACAACAGAGGATGAGATGGTTGGATGGCATCACCAATTCAATGGAAATGAGTTTGGGTAAACTCTGGGAGTTGGTGATGGACAGGGAGGACTGGTATGCTGTGGTTCACGGGATTGCAAAGAGTCGGACACGACTGAGCAGCTGAACTGTCCCAAATTTTCTGGCTATTTTATTGGCAGATAGCTCTGATGTTAGGAAAATCTCTGCTTCCATGGAGTTAAACTCCCTCTCCTTTTTATTTCTACCCTTTGACTCTTTCTTTCTCATCCTATCTATGAGGTGGTGATGTCACTCTTAGAAGGAATACAATCTCTTTTGAACCAACTAAGTCAAAACTCATGATAAGTGTTGGCAAAATCCTCTTCAATCTAGTTCATTCACATTGATATCTTCAATTCAGCTTCTATTTTAGCAGTATTATTTTTTCTCGACTAGATATAGGCACAGTCATTCATTCATACAACTCACATATATTTGTTTATTGTATTTTAAATATCTTTATTTGATATTTATTTGATATTCTTGAAATTATGAAAGTGATAATTGCTCATTGTAATAAGTGAATCCATATGAAGATGTATACAGAGAAAGTTAATAATTTATCCCTAGCCTCAGGCCCTTGATGTAACATATTATTTTTTTAAGATTTTTATTTTTTAAAAAAGTTGATTTATTTTTTAGCTGAAGGATAATTGCTTTACAGAATTTTGTTGTTTTCTGTCAAATCTCAACATGAATCAGCCATGGGTATACATATATCCCATCCCTTTTGAACCTCCCTCACGTCTCCCTCCCCATCCCACCCCTCTAGGTTGATACAGAGCCCCTGTTTGAGTTTCCTGAGCCATGCAGCAAATTCCCATCTTCTACTGAAGTACATTTGACTTACCATGTTTCAGTGTATAGCAAAGTTATTCAATGATACATATATGCTAAGTCACTTCAGTTGTGTCCGACTCTGTGCGACCCCACAGACGGCAGCCCACCAGGCTCCCCCATCCCTGGGATTCTCCAGGCAAGAACACTGGAGTGGGTTGCCATTTCCTTCTCCAATGTGTGAAAGTGAAAAGTGAAAGTGAAGTCGCTCAGTCGTGTCCGACTAGTAGTGACCCCATGGACTGCAGCCCACCAGGCTCCTCTGTCCATGTGATTTTCCAGGCAAGAGTACTGGAGTGGCTTGCCATTGCCTTCTCCGGATACATATATATGTGTGTATATATAGAGATAGATATCTTTCAAATTATTTTTCATTATAGGTTATTATATGATATTAAATATAGTTCCCTGTGCTATAAAGTAGGTCCTTGTTTTTTATCTACTTTATATATAGTAGTATGTGTCTATTGATCCCAAATTCCCAGTCTATCCCTCCCCCATTTTTCCCCTTTGATAACCATAAGTTTGTTTCCTATGTCTGTGAGTCAATTTCTGTTTCATAAACAAGTGCATTTGTATCATAGTTTTATATTCCACGAATAAGTGATATCGTATGATATTTGTCTTTGTCTGACTTATTTCACTTAGTATGATCGCCTCTAGGTCCATCCGTGTTGCTGCAAATGGCCTAATTTCTTGATGTAATATTTTAATAGACTAACATGTATCCTTCCACACTGTCATCAGTCCAGTTTCCAGGAAACAGGCTGAGACAGGATAAACACTCTGCAGGGTTATAGGGGCAACTCTTGTGGGGAGCACAGGAAGTCGAATTGGCCAGAGAGACCTCTGGAGCTGTCCTGTATTGAAAAGGGACAGGCCTTTGGGCCCCACCGGTCTTTGGAGGTGGACTGCTCCCAGGGAGAGGGCAGGCACAACCTTGGGCAAAGCAGCTCCCTTTGACGGAGGTCAACGCCGGAGAGGAACTCAGCTGTGAGCCGTCAGCAGCCAAGGCTCCCATCAGTTGCTGGGCTGCGTGTCTCAGCTGGGTGATGCCTTGCAGCACCCACAATATACGTCTTCCCTGTGCTTATTTAAACCCAATTATGCATATTTATACAGACAGATGGGATGCTTTTGTTTATAGTTTTTAACTGAAATACTCTGCAACTTGTTTTGACTTAAGAAGATCATCAGTTCCCCCCTAATTTATGCACACATATAGGTCCCTGGTGGCTCAGATGGTAAAAGTGTCTGCCTACAACTCAGGAGACCCGGGTTTGATCCCTGGGTCAGGAAGATTCCCGGGAGAAGGAAATGGCAACCCACTCCAGTACTCTTGCCTTGAAAATACTATGGACGGAGGAGCCTGGTAGGCTATAGTCCATGGGGTCGCAAAGAGTCAGACACGACTGAGCGACTTCACTTCACTTTATAGGTACTTTTACAAAAAGATCTTAGTCCACATCTAGGCTTTTTCAGTGCAGTCCCCTTATTTTTTCCCTCAGTTCTTTACCTCTCTCTACCTTTTTCTTCCCCCACTGTCCATACTACCTCAACCAGCTAGGCTAACAGCATGGAATATAGACTTCTGTGCTTTCCTGCATGTGTGTAACCACATGTATACGTGTGTGACTAGGGACAGACATGCTGATATGGCGTTTTGGTCATTGGCAGCAACTATTTATTAAGAGCCTTCCGGGGACTTCCCCAGTGGTCCAGTGGTTAAGGATCTGCCTGCCAGTGCAGGGGACATGGGTTTGATCCCTAGTCCGGAAAGATCCCACATGCCTCAGGGTTACTAAGCTCATGTGTACTAATCATGATGTGTAGTAATCATGAGTACTGAAGCCCACACACCTGCAGCCCTGCTCCAAAATAAGAGAAGCTGCCGCAATGAGCAGCCTTTGCAATGAAGAGCAGCAACTGAGGCCCAGAGCAGCCAAAAATAAATTAAAAAAAAAAAATAGAGCCTTCTGAATGCCTGGGCCTGCCCCAGGCACTGGAGATACAAGGGGACAGATCCTCTGCTCTCAAAGAGGTCCTGCCCATCGGGGACAGAAACCCAGAACTGTCAGTTACCACAGAGGGGAGTTCACTTATGGAGACAGGCGCTAAACACACAGTTATTTGGAGAATTAGAACTAGAAAGTGTGGCTCCTATGTTCTAGTCCCGTGTTCTTTTCCTTTTCAAAAATGGCACTTAAAAAAAAATGTTTTAAACTGTGGGCTGAGCAATGGCCACACTGATTTCCAGCCAGCATGTGCTGATCTTTCTGAAGTCGTGTCGAAACCTGCCTGCTCTGTTGGAGAAGCTGTAGTGAGTCTAACATATTGGCCCCTTTGATAGAATTACATATGACCTCACAAATAGATCCATTTAATTTAATTGACGAGTGGTACAGCCCTGAAGAGATTGCACAAAGACCTTATCTTGGAGTAGATTTTCATACAACTGGTGATAAGAAAAAGGATTCTTATAACAGAAATACGTGCTGGCTGTCACCATGTGGGCCATCATTCCTGTGCTCACAGGTTGCAGAGACAAAGCTGTGAGCAGAGGCAAATATCCAGCACAGGGTTCATGGTCCCAGTTCCGTATAGTCTACACACTTCCAGGAAGGCCTGCAGACAGAGGCGGTGGGACCATGGGAGACTCACGGAAGACAGAAGAGCACGCTGACCTGGCCCCATGCTGGGAGCACTGCACTGGGAGCACAGTGGTCGCGGGGAAAGCCACTTCAGCACACTGCTGTGTTCCTCCTGCCCATTCTCTCTGCCCATCATTTACCTGCACTTCCCTCTTAGCACCCAGCATTTCCCCCACAGCCATTCTCTGAGGTCAACTTGTAACAGCTCATCTTTGAAAAAACAACAACTGTTTTTCCTACGAAATACGTCCAAAAAAATGTGCATTATGTAGATTTTTCCTCCGCAAATTCTGACCCCTCTGACACTTGATGTGAGTCCAGGAATCCAAGAGGCTAGGCTTTGACTTTGTCTTGACGGTACAGTCAGGACCCGTGGGCCAGACAGTCCAGAGAGTGCAGCTAGGAGACCCCGTTGACCCCAATCACAGACTTTTCCCAAAGCCCCGTGTTTTTCCCATTTTGGCAGAGGTGAATCATGGGCAGAAGGAAGATACCACCAGGCCAGGTGAGACAGAGTTCCAAAACCTGCAGAGGTTTCAGACTTCACAGCAAAAGTCCATTTTGTTTTATTTATTTATTTGTTTGACTGTGCCAGGTCTTAGATGCAGCATGTGGGATCTCGTTCTTTGACCAGGGATTGAACCAGGACCCTATGCACTGGAGTCTTAACCACTGGACCACTAGGGAAGTCCCCAAAGTCCATTTTGATATTCAGTATAAACTCTCTTACTTGAATGGTTTTGGTTTGTTTACTGCAGATTGCTAGAGATTGCTCCAGATTGCTGGAGATGTTCCAGGAATAGCCATGAGATTGCAAGGATGCTGATCAGCCCTAGACAGACTATCCAGTATGCTGAAGCATTGTTAGTTCATGTCTTTTCTCAGTTCTCACAGCAGTCAATTGCTGAAAATGGATCCGATAATGATAGACCAACAAACTGTTCTTAGTCATTTTAATGAGAAAATGGGAAATTTGGGCAACTAATGGTGACCTGTGTGTGTGCTAAGTCGCTTCAGTTGAGTCTGACTCTTTGCGACTTCATGGGCCGTAGACTGCCAGGTTCCTCTGTCCATGGGATTCTCCAGGCAAGAATAATGGAGCGGGTTGCCATGCTCTCCAGCAGGGGATCCTCCCAATCCAAGTATCTCCGGTGTTGAAGGTAGACTCTTTACTGCTGGGCCACCAAGAAGCCCATTGGCAATCTGAACTATATTTAACTTTTAAACTCACAGAGTCCCCTAACAGAAGGGGCCTTGAATGACTATTATTTGGGGCTCTTACATTCAGGCATATAAATGTGAATATTTCTTAGAAGGACTTTTCTGGCCCATTGTTAATGGCAAATTCGGTGAGATATGAAAAGTTCATGTATGCTCAATTCATTGTCTATTACTGCATAACAAATTACGCCCAAATTCAGTGGCTAAAAAACAATAAACATTTACTATCTTTTGGTTTCTGTGGATCAGGAACTCAGAAGTGATTTATCTGGCTGGTTCTGGCCCAGAGTCTTTCCTGAAGCATCCTTTAGGATGTTGACCAGGGCTATAGTCATCTGAAGACTCGCTAAGGCTGGAGGACTGGATTCTAAGATGGTTCATGTATGTGATCTGATTGTTGCAGAAGGCCTCCCCACTTAAGCATCTGCTGGGCTGCTTGAGTATCCTCAAAACATGGTGGCTAGCTTCCCCCAGATCAAGCTACTCAAAAGAAAGCCAAGTGGGAGGAGCAGCGTCTTTGATGACCTGCCTTATTAGCATTTCTGAAACATCCTACTGTTTACATGGATCAGCCCTATTTAATGTGGGAGGAGACAACACACGAGTTATGAATGCTAGAAAGCAAGGATTAATTGGGGGCCATCCTGAAGATTAGCAACCACAAATGCCTTTTTCCTTCATTATGGTAAAGACCTGGAGGCAAACAATTCTGTTTCTTGGGACTTCCCTGGTGGTACAGTGGTTAGGAATCTGCCTGCCAATGCAGAAGACATGGGTTTGGTCCCTGGTCTGGGAAGACTGCACATGCCTCGGGGCAACTAAATCCGTTTGCTACAACTACTGAGTCCATGTGCCACAACTCTACTGAAGCCCTTGAGCCCGTGCTCTGCAGCAAGAGAAGCCACGTCAATGAGAAGTCAGCTCACTGCAACAGAGTAGGCCCTGCTCTCTGCAACTAGAGAAAGTCCGCTCACAGCAACAAAGACCCAGCACAGCCAAAACTAAATACATAAACTTTTTAAAAAGCATTACAATTTTTTTGTGTGTGTCTTGTATCTCCACAGAACAACAAATGAAAGGGCATGAAATTTAGCTTAAATTCTACCTCACACCTGCTCCACACTTTTGGAAAAGATGTGTATATAATCCCTCTAAGCACACTTTTTCTGATCTGTAATGGGTGTTCATTGGAAGGACTGATGCTAAAGCTGAAACTCCAATACTTTTGGCCACCTCATGCGAAGAGTTGACTCACTGGAAAAGACTCTGATGCTGAGAGGGATTGGGGGCGGCAGGAGAAGGGGACGACAGAGAATGAGATGGCTGGATGGCATCACCGACTCGATGGAGGTGAGTTTGAGTGAACTCCAGGAGTTGTGATGGACAGGGAGGCCTGGCGTGCTGTGATTGATGGGGTCGCAAAGAGTCGGACACAACTGAGCAACTGAAGTGAACTGAAAATGGGAATAGTGATATTCCCCACTGTGAGGATTAGCATAGATAATATGTGTCAAGGGCTGAGCTTGGTGTATGGAAAAAGGTAGGAATTCAAAGCTTATTCTCGCTTTCCCCCTTGTCCTCTCTCCCAGGGCTCTCATGTACCACCTTTACGATGTGATTAAACGACCCCATCTCAGAGTCAGCCGTCTCGCCCCCAACCCCCTTGCATCCATGGTTTCCCAACCAAAGGAGGGGTTGGAGGTTTCTTCTTCCCCAAGGAAGATTTGCTGAGGTTTCATAAGTCAGGATGTATGAGAGACACTGCAGTTCTTTCATATCTTAATTAGCAATTAATTAAGTGGAGGTGCGGGTGTCTGGAATATCTGACAGACAGGCTCCATAATTATCTTTCATCATTATTACTAATGGAAAATATGGTCAGGGTGGTTCAAGTTTCCCCAGAATTTCAGGTTTAATTGAATGACCCAGTGGAGAATCGAAATGAACAAGCTGCCCTTTCCACATTGTTTTATTAAAAACATTTGGAAATTTGGCAGTGCCTTGCACTCAGGAGCTTTGCTGGCCTGTTATCTTGAGCTGTGATCTTTAACTAGGCTTAGAGGAAGAAGGGTGTGCCCCCTCAGGGTTTCAGGGTCCCTGCAGGGAAGCACACAATCGCATTCTGAAGACTATGCAGGTAGCATTTCTTTAAGACCCTCCTTTTCTCCCCTATGGAAGGTCTTTCTTTGAAAGTCAGAAAAGGACACTGGTCTAAGGACTGAGCTGGAGAAGAGAAGAGACATGCTTTTCTAAGAGAACTTCTAGAGATATTGACCCAAGGGTCCCAAAGGCTCCACCTAAGAGGGACTGCTGCTGCTGCTGCTAAGTCGCTTCAGTCGTGTCCGACTCTGTGCGACCCCACAGATGGCAGCCCACCAGGCTCCTCTGTCCCTGGGATTCTCCAGGCAAGAATACTGGAGTGGGTTGCTGCAAGACCCTAATTTGGTGATGCTGTCACAACCTCATGGTCACATAGGAGGGCTGGCAAGTCGGGTGACCAGAAATTGGTCACTGCTTGGAGGGCTCATGGGGCTGAGTTCTCTGGGGGATCTTGGAAAAAGTAAGCTAAGGCCTGGGTTCTTCTGTGTTCTGACCCCACACATGGTGGATTCTCCACAGGTGTTGTTTTCACCAAGTCTAGGCAAGCCATTCCAAGGTGTCAGTCTTCTAGAGTTAACCTGGGACAGCTGGACATGTGTCAGACTACTCTTTCACCCCAAAGAGAGCTGGGTGGTATTGCCACAGGGCATCATCTGAGGTGACAGAACATCCTTCTCTGGCCACACGTGTGTGTTTCTGTGGATTGTGTAATATCTCCTAGATTCAGTGCCACCTCATTATCATTATTTCTCAATAGGCTGTTTGGATGAGCCCTCGAGCTCTGCCTGGATGTGTCAGGGATCTGATCTGAACATCTGGCAAGTTTTGAGCAGAGTCGGTTGGTATCCTTCATCAAGTGGGTAATTTCCATTACAATTCACGGTTCCGACGTGAGATAATTCATCAGGTCTAACAAGAGATCTGAGATCAGTGGGACAGCTCCTCTGAGTGGGGCTGGAAGGTTCTGGCATGTCCTCTTAGCTTCCAGGGCCCCCAGCTCTATTTCTTGATACTTCACTCTATCTTTGGGTGATTGTGCTGCAAAGATCAAGGGCTCCTTTGTCATCACTGGGCCTCGTGTAGTTTCTGGACTGCAACGGTGATGCTTTGGGTTGTTTCTTTACTGACCATTCAATTATTAGACTGAGTGAAATAGCAGTCTAATAACTCTAGGTGGGGCAGATTCAGTGTATGAAACATGGATTAGCAATGAGCTCCACTGTCTTGAAAGTCAAATTACTGGGACTTTCCTGGTGGTCCAGTGATTAAGAATCCACCTTTCAATGTAGGGGATGTGGGTTTGATCCTTGACTGGGGAGCTGAGATTCCACATGTCTTGGGGCAACTAAGCCTGGGCATCTCAAACCCCGCATACAACAACTAGAGAGAAGCCCAGGCTCTTCAACGAAGATTGAAAAAATAAATGATAAATTAATTTGCAGCAAAAATAAAATGATCAATTAATTTGGAAAAAAACAAAAAAGGTTGAACTACTACACCAAGAGTTAGCCTGTTTTGATCTCTGGGTCACATTTTTAAATGTCCTCTGTCTTTTCCCATTTAATCTAGATTTCTTAGCTTTTCAACTATGTTTACATTTTTCTTTGGTCATGAGAAAATCAATGTTATTTTAAAATTTTAGAAAGTATACTTTTAACTTACTTGATCAAGCGTTACAGCAATGGTTCTTAGCCTGGGGTCCACAGAGAATTCATGAAACTTAGATGGAAAGAAATTACCTCTTTATTTCCACCAACTGCTAACCAAAATATAACAATTCCTCTAATTTTGAATGTAGGCAACCAGCCATAGTGGTATTAACAGTAGCTGTAGTTTTGTCACCAATAGAAATCACAGATTTTTTTGTATCTTACTACAGTTGTTGCAGATATGCTGAAATATTGTTTAGGCTTATTACTACTTCAAAATTACAATAGTTATTTGACTTGCCAGCAGATCTTTTTATTTACTGTGTTAATAAAGATGCATATGTATTACCATACAGCAAATTTGTTTTTTTAGTATTTTGATAACTGCATTTCAATAAAAATGCAGTTTCTTCCGTAATCCTATGTATTTTACTTTCTACAGTTAGACCATAATTCTGAGAAGGAGTTCATATGCATCACCAGACTGCCAAGGAGGTCTACGACCAAAAAATAGAAAAGAAAAAAGATGTTAATTAGCCCAGGCTTAGAAGCAGAACTGGGAAACTGGCTTGCACTGAGATCACTGTGGTCCAGGCCTAGGGCTTTCTGTGCATTGCCTACTGAATTTTCCCTAAAAGCCTATGATACTCATTTTACAGACAGGAAATTGTGAAATTAAGAGGTAACTGACTTGCCTAAGGTCTCTCAGCTTTTAAGTGGCAGAGCCGATTTGAGTTCAGAAAAGCAGGATGCACCTGACCGTCTTTATCTTGCCTCAAGTGCCCCGTGGGTCCGTATTGAATGCACTACCTCACGTGTTTGTGTGCCCTTCCCCCCACCCGAGCCAAATGGGAATTTGTTGCCTGGAAGGTTGATAGGGTGTGTTTGACCTTTCCAGCTACAGTGCAAATACCTCAAGGGCAGGGGCAGGGTCACTTCATTTATCCCTCCCAAGTACCCAGGGTAGTGGAATTAAAGAATAATATTCCAGGGACTTCCCTGGTGGTCCAGTGATTAAGCCTCTGTACTTCCACTGTAGGGGGCCGTCCTGGTCAAAAAATTGAAAAAAAAGAAATTCCAAGCAGTGAATTGATCAGCAAATATTACAGAATTACAGCCATTGAAGGCAACCCATGCCCTCAACTCATGCTGCAGCCTCTCTCGGTAGTTGCTGTTTAGTTGCCAAATTGTGTCTAACTCTTTTGTGACCCCATGGACTGTAACCAACCAGGTTCCTCTGTCCGTGGGATTTCCCAGGCAAGAATACTGGGGTGGGTTGCCATTTCCTTCTCCAGGGGATCTTCCTGACCCAGGGATAAAACTCACATCTTCTACCTTGGCAGGTGGATTCTTGACCATGGAGCCACCAGGGAAGCGCATACCCATGGCATGTCCTTGGCCAAGCTGGTTGTTCTTGTTCTGAGGTCTCCTCTCCAGCATATGCTCTGCCTCTTCCCTGCTCTGCCTTCCATCCCCACCTCTTCTGCATCATAAGGGCACTGGAATTTCCGTTGCTCAAAGCCTGACAGAGACAAATGCTTCATTACTCGGAGGACCCAAATGCATGGTCATTAAGTGATCACCAAACTTGGAATGCCACACTGGAAGGGCGCCCCTTGGAGAATGCTTAACTGGGACCTAATTGCATTTGCTAGACATCAGTCACCAGGGTAATTTCCTGTCTTAAGACATGTGCTCTCCTCCTCAAAAGAAACCTCAAAAATGGAGTCAAAAAAGTAAAGAGAAAGCTTTAGATCTAAGGGGAGCCCTGGCCCTTTCTTCACCTGATAGATAGCACTGCCTAGCCTGGGCATGAACAGAGGTGAATATTTCTTCTCTCCTCTAAATGGCTCCTGTGGGACAGGTAATTGGCTATGCTGGTGCTTGGCAGGCAAAGGCCAAACACTCAGGGCCAGAGGCTGAGTGTATTTTTTCTGATGGCGGGCGGCTCTCATGTCATCCTCAAAGATCACCAGTTTCCTCTCTAAGGACCTGACCCCAGGGAGACATCTTCACAATCAGCCCAGGAATCCCTGTCTTCTCCGTACGTGTTCAGTTTTAATTTGGTCGGTACCATCATCTCCCTTGGATCTGCAGTTAAGGGGGATTGGTTGCTAGAGCCATAAAAGATCAATTTCACAGGCATTTGATGAAGGGCTCTCCTCTAGGTCTGGTTGGGCTGCAAGCCAAACCCCAGAGGCTCCCCCATCAGCCAACTGAGGAGGGCACAGACTCAGACTCTGAGTAGAAGACACAGCTGGTACCCAAGTCTCTCTCCCAGGGCAGGGACTCAGTCAGGCATCTCAGTGGACAAGGGCCAGCTGCTACAGCCTGTGTACTGGGCAGGGGAGCAGCTGGGGAATCACCCAGTCAGACAGGAAGTGGATTAAACCAAGGGTCGGTGTAAATCCAGTAAAGACGCCATTGTCATTTGGGATGGAATAATTGTTTTGGCTGGGGCAAGGGGTGAAACTGTCCAAGGTCACAATCTGGAGAAGTAGAATATTTAAGAAATCTGTGCCAGAACAAAATAGAGGAGGCAAAGCCAGAGGTCAAGAGCTTAGTGAATGCAGGAACAACCCAGGAGGTTGGGTACAAAGCCAGAAAAATGCAAATGGGACCCATGGGGCCACATGGGGCAGGAGTGTCCAATCTTGCTGTGCTCAGATGCTGGTCCTGTGGGAACTGGAAAGAAGGCTATAGAATTGGAGCAGAGAGAATGGCCCTGTGTGTGATGACTAGTCCACTGTCCCTTGTAGTTTGAGTAGAATCTCCACCTTAGCATGACCTGTAGAGGTAATGTGGTTTGAACCACTGTAGAGGAATCCTAATGGTGGGTTAACATGAGGTGGTGGTGGTTTAGTCGCAAAGTCGTGTCTAACTCTTTGCGACCCCATGGACTGTAGCTTGCCAGGCTCCTCTGTCCATGGGATTCTCCAGGCAAGAATACTGGAGTGGGTTGCCGTTTCCTTCTCCAGGGGATCTTCCTAACCCAGGGATTGAACCCAGATCTCCTGCACTGCAGACAGACTCTTTACCGACTGAGCTACAAGGGAAACCCTGGAAAATGAAGGTTTCTTTTCTTTCATTGGCATCTGGGTCTTCAAAACATAAACTTTTGTCCTGGTACAACCAAAGGTCATTGTCTAGTTAGAGCACACAGCTACCATTTTGGATTAGTGGATTGGATCATTGGGTGAAACTGTCCATGGTACTGCAGCCTCCGTGCACCCCCAGCCTCCATGCACCCCCAGCCTTCCTGCACCCCCAGTCTCCATGCACCCTAAGTTGGCATGCCCTCCACCCAGCACTGTGACCACCAGACACACAGTTCCAAAAATCCCTGAGATAGAAGGGATAGGAAGCAGGAAAGCAGAGGCAGGACCACTTCTGGTTAACCCAGTTTCTCTGGGCCAGCAGGGAGGTGACCGATCTCTGAGATGCTGGACTTATAATCAAAAGCCTGAGGCAAAGTCTTGGGAGCCTCCTCGAACCCTCAGATTTCAACTTCGTCAGAGCTGGCTCATCCCAAGTTGTGTTTTTCAAGGCAAGGCCATTTTCATGGGCCCAGAGAAAAGAATGCTTTCAGCATTGTCAGCCACTAACACCTGTGTTCAAACTGACACTGAGATCCTTGAAGGCAGAGAGTGACTTTTTTATCTCGTCTCCCCAGGGAGGGCCTGAGGAATATGACGGTCTAGCTTTAAGAAAACGAGGGAGATGCTCCCAAACAAAATCCCACTCAGCTTTCCACATTGTACTCATCTTCTTGCACCCTGCCTTGCGAAAAGAAAAAAAAAGAATTTCTGATCATTTATTATCTGCCAGAATTAAAAGTCACTGAATAAGAAATGGTTCCTGCTTTCCAGAAAGGGGCTCACAGTCCATGGGGGGAGACATACTCATGCATATAAAGAGATATTCCCACAGGGCTTCCGTGTCTGGAGTCTAAAGGAGGCATGCACCTGAGCAAAGCACCCAGGTACCCCCAGCATGGAGTCAGAGAAGGCTCACAGCCAAGAGTCATCAGATGAAGATGGGAGCACCAAGCCTCAGAAATGGGAAAGAGCATCCGTTTCTGGAAACAGAGAACCAGTTATTTGGAGAGCTGCTGCTGCTGCTGAGTCACTTCAGTCGTGTCCGACTCTGTGTGACCCCATAGAAAGCAGCCTACCAGGCTCCTCCATCCCTGGGATTCTCCAGGCAAGAACACTGGAGTGGGTTGCCATTTCCTTCTCCAATGTGTGAAAGTGAAAAGTGAAAGTGAAGTCGCTCAGTCATGTCTGACTCGTAGCAACCCCATAGATTGCAGCCTACCAGGCTCCTCTGTCCATGGGATTTTCTAGGCAAGACTACTGGAGTGGCTTGCCATTGCCTTCTCCAGTTTGGAGACCTGGTGCCTCCTAAATCTTTGCTTGAGATCCATTTCCTCAGAGTGAGGCTGAAGAGAAACACAGGTCCTCTCAAACTCACACCACTGAAGTCTTATAGAAACCTCACAGTTCTTTCAGAATGTGTCAGAGCCAAGAAGGCCCATCCTTAGGCTGGGCAGTTGTTTATTAAATATGATTGGGAGGTCTTCACAAAACCCTCCCTATTTCCCAAACTCAGATTTCCACCACTAGATTGACACCATTGTGTTACTGTTTGCCATTCCTCAGAGATATCAGCACTTCAAATGAGAGCATAAGTCACTCACATTATAGTATGAATTAATCTCATCAGCTGTTGGTCCAGGACACCAACAGAAGGAAGACTTACAGATTGCCATGTGTGCTGTATACTTAGTTGCTCAGTCATGTTTGATTCTTTGGACTCCAGGAACTGTAGCCTGCCAGGCTCCTCTGACAATGGGAATTCTCCAGGCAAGAATATTGGAGTGGGTTTCCATGCCCTCCTCCAGGGGATCTTCCCAACTCAGGGATCTAACCCAGGTCTCCTGCACTGCTGGCAGATTCTTTACCATCGAGCCCCAGGGAAGCCCGAAGATTGCCATAGAGGACATCAAAAGGATAACAGGAGTATGGTAAGGCCATCACAAGCAGAGACAAAGGAGAGAAATGAAATCTACTTTACACTTTCTGTGCTTTGATCAAAACGACAGCAAAGGAGGCACCATCTGGTGAATGGATCTCTTATATAGAGTGGGGAGGAAGCAGGAACTGGTTGGTTTTTGTTTTTTGCTTTTGTAGTCAGACCACATTATTGCCATGGCAATTTCCTCATCATCCAGTCCTCCTCCTCATCACACTGAGCAGTGCCGCCTTGATAACAGAGGCTCCACGTGACCTTCCTCATTCAGAAGGTATGGGCTATTCCAGACAGTCTGTGGAAGAAATCTCAGGTGGTCTTCACCTCTCCCTGCACAGGGGTTGCCCTTCTGAGGCATTATCGATCACATCCCTGTATTGCAGGAAGGAGGACCCCTTCCAGGGTCCAAGTGTGGGCTCTTGACTGACCCTCGGAAATGTGTTGTCCGAGGAGACACACGTGGTGACAAAGCAAGAGCTTTTATTAGGAAGGGGTGGAGAGCAGTAGGCTATTGGAAACCAGAGGACTGCTCTGCCACGTCGCTCACAGTCTCATGTTTTATGGTGATGGGGTTAGTTTCCGGGTTGTCTCTGGCCAATCATTCTGACTCAGGGTCCTTCCTGTTGGCATGTGCATCTCTCAGCCAAGATGGAGTCCAGTGCAAGGGTTTCTGGGAGGTTGGCAGGACACATCGTCTCTCCTCCTTCCTCCTTTGGCCCCTTCCAAATTCTGCCGGGTTAGTTTTGGTCACACAATGGACTGGCATGTCCTCACTCCTTTTGGGCCCTTCCAAATTCTCCCCGTTTGCTTTTGGTGAAAGTACCGCATTCTCTATCGGTACTTCGCTCCTACTGTGAGGCAACTCAGACAAGCGATTATCATCATGACTGGCCAAGGCAGGTGGTTTTTTTTCACCAGTAGTTCTCTAACACTTGGACAAAATGAATGGGAAAAGTAATCTTCCAGAATCATTCAGCTCCAGGGGTTGACTGAAATCTTTGAATGGTGATGCCAGAAATACCAGAATCTAGGGGTAAAAGATGTTCAGTTTCTTACATTGGTCAGGATCACTGTCAAATTACCCAAAGCAGATCATTCTGGCCTCAAGAGAGCTGATGGCTCAGAACAGAGTCTAGCTCTTAGCACTGTCTGCTGGGACAGCTGATCCTGCCTGCCAATGGCACCAGCGTGAAGTCACAGCGTTTAGTCTCTTTGGATAGCAAGCAAGTGCCTCAGCCTAGCCCTGAAAATGCAAAACTGGAAATTCATCTCCTGTACCTTTCTTTACCACATTTTCTTCTGGTCCAGCAATCACTTCAGTCCACTGTTTCTCCCCGTTCCCTTGGCTACTCACTTTGCCCAGGGTCCTAGCTTCATTTGCATGTTTTTTCCCTCCTTCCTTTTCTCCCTCCTCCTCCTCCTTCATCCTCTTCCTCCAACACTTTCTCTGCCCCCCATCTTTCTTCATCATCATTTTGTTTCCTGCCACCACTCTCAGCCTGCTTCCAATCCACTCTTCATTCTGCTCTTAGGATGTTTCTGCATCCATGCATGCGAAGTCCTTTCAGTCATGTCCGACTCTTTGTGACCCCGTGGACTGTAGCCCACCAGCCTCCTCTGTCCACAGAATCCTCCAGACAAGAATACTGAAGTGGGTTGTCATGCCCTCCTCCAGGGGATCTTCTCAACCCAGGGAATGAACCCACGTCTCTTAGATCTCCTGTACTGGCAGGTGGGTTCTTTACCACTAGAGCTACCTGGGAAGCCCCAGAATGTTTCTAAAGTAAAACTACTCAGGTTATTTCCCTTGTTAAACCTTTCAAGGTTTAAGGTGTGCCCAAGATGTTTCACGGAGAAAGCAATGGCAATCCACTCCAGTACTCTTGCCTGGAAAATCCCATGGATGGAGGAGCCTGGTAGGCTGTAGTCCATGGGGTTGTGAAGAGTCGGACGCAACTGAGCGACTCACTTTCACTTTTCACCTTCATGCATTGGAGAAGGAAATGGCAACCCACTTCAGTGTTCTTGCCTGGAGAATCCCAGGGATGGCAGAGCCTGGTGGGTTGCTTTCTATGGGGTCGCACAGAATTGGACACAACTGAAGCGACTTAGCAGCAGCAGCAAGGTGTTTCATGATCTGATCCTGCCCTGACCTCTACTCTTGTTGCCACCCTCTCCTGCCTGCTCCCTGTCCTCCAACCAAGCTCGACTACTTGCACTTTCCCAATTTCCAAGCTCTCACTCTCTGGGCCTTTGCATCTATAACCAGGCCTCCACCTGCCTGCCTGGTTAATAGTTATCTTCCTGGATCGTCTCCTCCAGGAAGACCTCCTGACACTCCAGGGATGGTTTAGGTAACATTCTATCCATCTCTTCTCCTCTATACCATGAACGCTCATAATAATCTTTACATATAAGTCGGCATGTTCTCAGCACCCGGCTTTGTGCTTGGTGTGCAGAGGAGGTTCAGTTAGCATCAAACCACAGCGTGAACCCTCAGAGGTCCCTACAGCTCCCTGCACCTACAGCTTGGAGAACTTGATTCACTATGTAAAGGGGAAATGCCCATGTTAAACACTGCTATATGCTGTTAGAAACTGCATGCAGAGGGAAAACAAACAAGTGATTAAGTAATGGCAGGCAAGTATTTCACTAAGAGTCCTATCCAAATAAAATAACAGGAAAAGTGCTTTTCAGTACTGATTAACCGCAGCTGAGAATTAAAGATCATTTGTAACAAATCATTACAGTCAACTGATTAAAAATGAATGAGTTTGTACAACAAACCATTACTGAATCTGGAAAAAAAAGACAGTTAAAGCACATTAACTCAAGACTTCCAACCTGTGTGTCGCTGCCTAAGGCTGATTTGCTATTTACACCAAAGTGGCACCAAACGTGGAAAAAGAGCAGGAATCTGTGTGTGAGTTCACAAACCCCACGCCTGGCTCTGTGAGGTCGGTAAAATCTCTCTGAGCTTCTGGTTTGGCTACTGAGAAAATGGAGATGATTAGACCATATCATGTGGTGTGAAACTGAACCATATGAAATTGTCAACAGTTGACTGTATTTAACCTACAGAAATGGCAGTTTCATATGGCTCAACCTATTATTTTTGTGAGGATCAAAATGAAATAAATAGGAAGATATTCTACACATGCAGAATTTGCTGGAAGTATCTCCCAGCACTAGTGCAGGACTGAGATAACTGGCAGTGGCGTGAGGTTCACCTGGGGTAAATCCCAGAAACAGTGAGCCTCCTTGTTTGCATTAATAGCATTAGGTTGGAGAAAGAGGGATGAGAAAGACTATAAGAGATGAAAAAACTCCTCCAATTCCCAACCCAGGCCCTTCCTTCCTCCCACAAGGACACTATGCCCCATCCCTGCTATTATTTTATTTGTAAGTGTGAGCTTTATTTCACTGTAAGTTTACAGTGAGTGCAGAGAAGGCTGCTGCTGCTGCTAAGTCACTTCAGTCGAGTCCGACTCTGTGCGACCCCATAGACAGCAGCCCACCAGGCTCCCCCATCCCTGGGATTCTCCAGAAAGGAACACTGGAGTGGGTTGCCATTTCCTGCAGAGAAGGCTGCTGTGTGATATTTGATGTGGCTGTTCTTGCCTGGTGGGCTTTGAGAACTCATTCATTTGTGCGACTGTTTACTCAACTAAACATTTATTAGGACTGTTTTCTTGTCCATGACTTAGGTGCAGAGGTTTCCCCAATGCAAGGACATGCATACTAAATTGCTTCAGTCGTGTCTGACTCTTTGCAACCCTATGGACTGTATCCTGCCAGACTTTTCTGTCCATGGGATTCTCCAGGGAAGAATACTGGAGTGGGTTGCCATGCCTTCCTCCAGGGGATCTTCATGACCCAGGGACCAAATCCATATCTCCTATGACTCCTACATTGGTAGGCAGGTTCTTTACTACTAGCGCTACCTGGGAAACAGGGAATTAACTTTGGAGACTGACAGCTGCTGCTGCTGCTGCTAAGTCACTTCATTTGTGTCCGACTGTCATCTGTCCTTCTGTCTTGCCTGTCCTTCTGTCATCTCTGGCAGAGCCCTAGTAGAAAGTGTGAAATGAAATTCATATTTTATGGTGAGATAAGAAAACTCTCTCTGCCCTTTGGCCTGCTCTCTCCCCACACTGTGCATTGTGTGTCTGCAGGATGCATTGATCCAACAGCCCCCATCAGCAGGACTACCTGCTCAGTCATAAAGAGTAGCATCTCCTAGCATCAGGAAGACAACTCCTTCAAGATAACATTCCTTCCTGATCTTGTATGGGGTCACATGACCTACCACGTTGACCCTTAAATCTGGATCATGTAAACTGTCGGTAATACGTCATTTGATGTACAGTCCTCTGTCTCAAAAAAAGATTTATATAACTGTGCTTTGACTTCTAATGAGAAGAACAGTTCTCAGAGCTTTCTGAGATGCTCTTTCTTTCAGGGTTGTAATCCTCAGATTTGGCTCAAATAAAATTTCCCATTTCTTTCTTAGACCGACTGACTAATTTTTTGTTGACCAAGATAAAGGCACTCAGTGCTCACACCCCGAAGCCAAGGAATTAACATCACTCTGCATCTCCTGAATTGATGCAAACAGTGACAAGCAATTTCTTCATAATTACAAAATGCTTCTAATGAGATAGCTTATTCTTACTTTTAAAATAACTTCTACATGGCATTGGGCCAAACCCTTTACTTAACCAAATAATCATATACATTAATCACATACACACACATACATGATTTTTAAAACTCCCTTTTCAACTGCATTAATTAAAGACCTTATTCAGAATTAATTTATCTTACCAGATTATGTCTAATGATTTTGTCCTCATGCAGGCAAAAATGCATTCTCTCTTCACCCTTGCTAATTCATTTTCCTGAAGAATTGGTATGTTCCTACCTTGACCTCTGACATGTGACTTCTGCTTGGACTGGGATGTATTGCTGAAGTCCAGCTTCCTGAACGTGAGAACCATGTGATTGCACAGGGCCTTATGCTTAGAAGGCACCAGTGCTTGACTTACTGCTGTGCTGTCGCCGTTGTGAGCTCCTTAGTCGTGTTGGGACAAGGAATCCCACATTTTCACTTTGCACTGGGTCCTGCAAAGTCCTTAGCTAGTCTTGGTGGAGGTGCACAGGCAACAGCGAGGAAGCACTGGAGACGGCAAGAATGACAATGTAATCTAGTCATTGTAATCCAATCCTGGAAAGTCTCAGGAGTGCCTAGACTGGCCAGAGGGGGCGTTTCTCCATGGAAAGCCGGAGACCAGGGAGTCCACCTGCAGAGGAGTCTTGTTAGTTGGAGAGACAGGCTCTGGGAAAGGGAGGTTTGCTAAGGATTTCTGGGAGGTTAGAACAATCAGATTCATGCTAGGAAAACTGACCGAGAGACCATGTTTAACACAAAGGCAACAACGAAGGAGACTATGTCTCCTGGAGCCAGTAAGCAGCCAGACAGTAAAACCAATAACGGAAAATCTGCCCATTGTGTTCATGTGCCATGGGCTGGACTATGTCATTCCCTCATTTATTCTTTCCCTCAAGAAACATTTACTGAGTATCTTACATGCTCATACTGTGTTTTTTTCCTGAGCTATTTCGAAGATGACAATAATTCAGTCCCTACTGTACTACTAACAAAGCTAGTGGAGGTGATGGAATTCCAGTTGAGCTATTTCAAGTCTTGAAAGATGATGCTGTGAAAGTGCTGCACTCAATATGCCAGCAGATTTGGAAAACTCAGCAGTGGCCACAGGACTGGAAGAGGTCAATCTTCATTCCAATCCCAAAGAAAGGCAATGCCAAAGAATGCTCAAACTACCGCACAATTGCACTCATCTCACACGCTAGTAAAGTCATGCTCAAAATTCTCCAAGCCAGGCTTCAGCAGTATGTAAACCGTGAACTCCCAGATGTTCAAGCAGGTTTTAGAAAAGGCAGAGGCACCAGAGATCAAATTGCCAACATCCGCTGGATCACGGAGAAAGCAAGAGAGTTTCAGAAAAACATCTATTTCTGCTTCATTGACTATGCCAAAGCCTTTGACTGTGTGGATCACAATAAACTGTGGAACATTCTGAAAGAGATGGGAATCCCAGACCACCTGACCTGCCTCTTGAGAAACCTGTATGCAGGTCAGGAAGCAACAGTCAGAACTCTACATGGAACAACAGACTGGTTCCAAATAGGAAAAGGTGTACGTCAAGGTTGTATATTGTCACCTTGCTTATTTAACTTATATGCAGAGTACATCATGAGGAAAGCTGGGCTGGAAGAAGCACAAGCTGGAATCAAGATTGCTGGGAGAAATATCAATCACCTCAGATATGCAGATGACACTACCCTTATGGCAGAAAGTGAAGAGGAACTCAAAAGCCTCTTGATGAAAGTGAAAGAGGAGAGTGAAAAGGTTGGCTTGAAGCTCAACATTCAGAAAACGAAGATCATGGCATCTGGTCCCATCACTTCATGGGAAATAGATGGAAAAACAGTGGAAACAGTGTCAGACTTTATTTTTTGGGGCTCCAAAGTCACTGCAGATGCTGATTGCAGCCAGGAAATTAAAAGACGCTTGCTCCTTGGAAGGAAAGTTATGACCAACCTTGATAGTATATTAAAAAGCAGAGACATTACTTTGCCAACCAAGGTCTGTCTAGTCAAGGCAATGGTTTTTCCCGTGGTCATGTATGGATGTGAGAGTTGGACTGTGAAAAAAGCTGATTGCCGAAGAATCGATGCTTTTGAACTGTGGTGTTGGAGAAGACTCTTGCGAGTCCCTTATACTGCAAGGAGATCCAACCAGTTCATTCTAAAGGAGATCAATCCTGGATGTTCATTGGAGGGACTGATGCTAAAGCTGAAACTGCAATACTTTGGCCACCTCATGCGACGAGTTGACTCACTGGAAAAGACTGATGCTGGGAAAGGTTGGGGGCGGGAGGAGAAGGGGACGACGGAGAATGAGATGGCTGGATGGCATCACCGACTCCGTGGACATGAGTTTGAGTGTACTCTGGGAGTTGGGGATGGACAGGGAGGCCTGGCTTGCTGTGATTCATGGGGTCGTGGAGAGTCGGACACGACTGAGCAACTGAACCGAACTGAACTGTGGAGACCACTAATCTATATATCAATATAAGAGAAAGGCATGAGTAAGATAACATGATTCATGTTATAAAAATGAATGTTGTTCCTTTTTGTGAGGTAGGGGCCAAGGGGATAGGCAGAGTTTTGGGGGATGGTCTTATGAAAGGTGTTCAGACTAGATCTTGAAGGGTCAGTAGGAGTTCAGCAAAGAAAGATGCTGAGAAGAGTATCTGGACAGAGGGGATGGCATGAGTACACACCTGGGAGTGGGAAACACCGGGGGGCATTTTGACAAAATAATAAGTCCAATACAGCAAAGCAGAGGGTGCGAGATGCTGAGTAACAGGATAGGGTGATGAAAAGAAAAGTAGGATCCGGGTTGTGAAAAGCCTTGAATGCCATTGTCTGGAGCCCAAATTTTACTGCGGGTGAAGGGGACAGCCTCTGAAGTTTCTTAAGCAGAGAAAATCAGAGTGGAATGGATCCCACTCCAGAGATCGGAGTGGAGGTGATTAGAGTGGAGGGGATAGCTTTTGCTCCAGTCCAGGCATGGGTCTGAGTGAAGAGTGACAGAAGCAGGCAGGCAGTTAAAGAATCACTAATATTTAAGCAAGAAACAGTTAGGGCCCAAGCTCAGGTAATAATGTAAACAATGGGGGAAGAAATTGGAAATTTATCTTAAAGGTGGAATGGATTGCAGTTGATTCACTAGACAGGATGGAAAGGGGGAATAATTCATCCTTCCCAGTTTTCTGATTTGGATTAACAACATTGTCATTTACTGTTTTGGAGAATAAAGGAATAGGAAGGTAAGAAAATGAGCTGAATTTTGGACAGGTTAAATTCCAGGGACTGCTTCCAGTGGTGGTCTGTGTTACAAATTTGGAAGCAAGTCATAAGAACATAGATGCTTACTGGAGTTAAAAGCACGGATAGAATTACCTATAGAGGATTTGGACAGCAAGAAGCTCTGAAGAGCATCAACATTTAAGAAGTGGGTAGATCAACATGATCCAGTGAGAGAGGCTAAGCCAGAACAAACTGTTATAAAGGTAGAAGGGGAACCAGTGTGGTAGATCAGCAGTCCCCAACCTTTATGGCACCAGGGACCAGCTTCATGGAAGACAGTTTTCCCATGGACTGGGCAGAGGGGCAGAATGATTTCGGGGTGATTGAAGTGCATTACATTTATCGAGTTCATTGAGCAGAAGGTGGAGCTCAGGCAGTAATGTGAGTGATGGGAAGTAGCTGTAAATATAGATGAAGCTTTGCTTGCTTGCTCGCTGCTCATCTCCTGTGTGGCCCAGTTCCTAACAGGCTGCAGACTGGTACTGGTCCAAGGCCTGGGGGTTGGGGACCGCTGTGGTAGATTGTATTATTGTTCCCTTTTATTTGCTCTTTTTCCTGGAAGATCACTGTGCTGTGCTTAGTCGCTCAGCCATGTTTGACTCCTTGCATCCCCATGGACTGCAGCCCGCCAGGCTCCTCTGTCCATGCGGATTCTCCAGGCAATAACGCTGGAGTGGATTGCCATTTCCTACTCCAGGGGATCTTCCCAACTCAGGGATCGAACCCAGGTCGTCCACATTGTGGGCAGATTCTTTAACCACTGAACCACCAGGGAAGCCCAGAAGATCATTGGCCCTGCTCATTTCAAGTGGGAAGAATGGACTCCTTTGGTTTCTTGAAATCAGGCTTGGACCACATGACTTGCTTTGGCCAATGACACTTGAGGAAAGGTGAGGCACACAACATCCAAGCAGAAGATTTAGGAGTCACTATGTGGTTCCCTTGGAAGGAAAGTTATGACCAACCTTGATAGCATATTAAAAGGCAGAGACATTACTTTGCCAACCAAGGTCCGTCTAGTCAAGGCTATGGTTTTTCCAGTGGTCATGTATGGATGTGAGAGTTGGACTGTGAAGAAAGCTGATCACTGAAGAATCGATGCTTTTGAACTGTGGTGCTGGAGAAGACTCTTGAGAGTCCCTTGGACTGCAAGGAGATCCAACCAGTCCATTCTAAAGGAGATTAGTCCTGGGTGTTCATTGGAAGGACTGATGCTAAAGCTGAAACTCCAGTACTTTGGCCACCTCATGCGACGAGTTGACTCACTGGAAAAGAGTCTGATGCTGGGAAAGGTTGGGGGCGGGAGGAGAAGGGGACGACCAAGAATGAGATGGCTGGATGGCATCACCGACTCTGTGGACATGAGTTTGAGTGAACTCCGGAAGCTGGTGATGGACAGGGAGGCCTGGCGTGCTGTGATTAATGGGGTCGTGAAGAGTCGGACACGACTGAGCGCCTGAACGGAACTGAATGTGGTTTGTCTGTTCCCTCCACCTGGATCCCCGAGTGAAGAACAGACAAGAGCAGAGCGACGTTCAGCCCTCAGCTTCTGCAGGCTGTGAGCAGAAAGAAGGCCTCTATTAGTGTGAACTACTGAGATTCGGGCAGTATTACCTTAGTGTAACATAGCAAAAGCCAACTGTTAAACCAGAAGAGTGTCTCAGAGATGAAAGAAACACTTCAAGAAAAAGTGAGCGGTCAAGATGGTCAAAAGTGACAGAGAGGTAATTAGAAATAGCAGGAGGGAGGTTATGGGTGATCTTGGTGAGAACACTGTTAGCAGTGTGGCAGGAGCTGAAGCCAGATGGCTATGGATTGATTCCTGAACGGGAGGTGAGGAGGTGAAGATTCTAGGTGTAGATTACTCACTTAATGATGTTGACTGAAGGGAAGCAAAGAGAGAGGGAGAAACAGCTTAAGGTAGAGACAGAGTGGGAGCAGAGTTTTATTTAGGATAGAGGGGATGTGAAACTGTTTGCAGACTGAGGAGGAAGACTTACTGGAAAATGGAGAGATTGAGGATGTAAGTATAGCCAGACCTCTGGAGCCACAGGTTCTGCGTCTGAGTATTAAACCATCGGCAGGTCAAAGTTATTTAGGAAAAAAAATTCCAGGTGTTCCCCAAAGCAAAAAAATGAATTTGCTGCTCATCAGTAACTACTCACAAAGCATTTACATTGTATTAAATAAGTTGTCTAAAGATGATATAAAGTATGTGGGAGGGTGTACTTAAGATATATTCAAACACCAAGGCATTTTATATAAAGGAATTGAGATTCTGAAACAACCCTCCTTCCCCCCTCACCGTGGATACTGATGGGCAACTGTATTGAGGCTATATGCCTGAAAATATATGTATCTGTGACTACCCCATAGTATTAAAAACAATAATAACAAGCACTTAGATGGTGCTCACCAAGTGCTCAGTGCTGTTTTGAATGTCTTGTATGTATTAATCTGCAAGGGAACTCTATGAGGGAGGTAGTGTTATTATCATTCCCATTATATAGTTGAGTAAACTGAGGAATGAAGATTTTATTAACTCACTGGAGTTAGCATAGCTAATAAAGTGGCAGAGCCAGGGTTCTAACTAAGGCCATCCATCTCCAGGTGGGAGAGTCCTTAACCACCACGCTGTATTGTCTCTCATGGAGGTCCTTAACCACCATGTCATATTGTCTCTCATGGCGGAGCAGAAGGATTTTAAGCTGTAAGCTCTGCCTGGGAAGATGATGTGCCAGAGAGGGCCACATCCATCATGAATGAGGGATATGGCAGAGACATATACAGGAGAGGGCCTGAAAAGGAGAGAGCTCTGGTTTCTCAGAGAGTAGAATTGGAAAGTTATGGGCACTCGTTGACTGGGGGTACCAGCCTGGTCTTTTTACAGACTCTGCCAGGCTGACTGTGATGGGGTTGTGAGAAAAGATGAAAAAGGAGAGGGGAAATTAGGTCAAAGGAGGGCAGAAGAGTCGAGAGGAAGAGAGGAGGCCAGGCGCACTTTCGCGGCGCACTCAGTACGCACTCTGTGCCAAGCTCTGTTCTGGTGGGGGTTCCAAAAGGAAGACCGAGTCCTTTCTCCAAGGAACTCCCCCAGATAATGGGAGGACAGACACAAGAGGTCTCTCTGACTCTGGGGTGAGGCTCAGTGTGATGTGTGCCAAAAGCTAACGAAGAGCAGGCTATGGAGGGACAGGATCCCTGGGCACAGATTCCATCGAGTGGCAAGCAGAATTGCCAGTCATCTCTCATCCTAAGGACACCCCCTCCTTTCGCGGGCTCTTTGTGAAGATCAGGGCATGGCTGGCTAATGGAATGTGGAACTCCCCTCCAACCTGGACTAAAGGCAGAAAGGCCACAAGGGCAGAGTTGCTTTCAGAGTTCAAAGTTGGAGAAATCTAAAACGGTACCCCACATCTAAGTACCCCAGCTCAGCGGGCCTTTTAGGAGGCATTTCAAAGTGTGAGTGGCCTTTCATCACTATGGAGTCGGCAGGATGTGTCGTGAGTTGTCAGGTCACCCTGTGTCACCTCAGTGTGTGGCGGATGCTCTGAACTGGAGAGGACTCCTTTGGACTCTTGGGAAGTCTGGAGACTCCCCTCGGTAAGTGCGCACAGGGAAGCAAGTGAATTTCCCAAGATGGCAGCGTGGGCAAATGGGCAGGGGTTCATTTCAAGTCAGCAGCGTGTTTCCCAAATCAGTGAAATTGAGCTGCAGTGACATGAAATTGAGCTGCAGTGACATGGGAAACTGGCTCTGCTCTGCAAAGAGTTTGCCCTTCTCTCCTTTCCTTCCATTGCACTGTACTCTGTCTTCCTAGCTCATCCCTGACTCCCTTTTTAAGAGCAACTATTGTCCAAATAGACACACCACAAATATTAGCTGTCTTATGTGTGCCAGGAGACTTCTGTCTCCCAGGTAAGTCAGCCTGCCTTCTACAATCTGCTTTGCAGAGTCCTGACCCTGGAGCACTGCACACAGCCTGTCTGAGCATCTCTGACACCAGTGTCTTCTACCCAGCATCCCCCCAACAGACTGACACTTCCCACCTGAGTCATGTTAAAGTCACCTGTCCCTGAATTTTTTTCATGTAGGTTTCATCCTCTTTGAGGGAGTCCACAATTCTGCCAACCCTTCACCTGCAACTTTGAGCCTACATAATCTTTACTTCTCCTTTAAAAATTTTTATTACATTTTAATTAATTTTTATTGGAGTATAGTTTCTTTATAATGTTGTGTTAGTTTCTGCCATACTGCAAATTGAATCAGCCCTACATATACACACATCCTGTCCCTTTTGGACTTCCTTTCCATTCAGATCACCCCAGCACATTAAGAAGAGTTCCTTGTGCTATACAGTATATTCTTATTAGTTATGTTTTATACATAGTATCAACAGTGTACATGTGCCAATCCCGATCTCCCAATTCCTTCCACCTACCTGTTTCCCCCTTGGTATCCATATATTTGCTCTCTATGTCTCTATTTCTGCTTTGCAAATAAGATCATCTAGTGGAAACAGTGTCAGACTTTATTTTTTTGGGCTCCAAAATCACTGCAGATGCTGACTGCAGCCAGGAAATTAAAAGACGCTTACTCCTTGGAAGGAAAGTTATGACCAACCTAGATAGCATATTAAGAAGCAGAGACATTACTTTGCCAACCAAGGTCCATCTAGTCAAGGCTATGGTTTTTCCCGTGGTCATGTATGGATGTGAGAGTTGGACTGTGAAGAAAGAAAGCTGATCGCTGAAGAATTGATGCTTTTGAACTGTGGTGCTGGAGAAGACTCTTGAGAGTCCCTTGGACTGCAAGGAGATCCAACCAGTCCATTTTAAGGAGATCAATCCTGGGTGTTCATTGGAGGGACTGATGCTAAAGCTGAAACTCAAATACTTTGGCCACCTCATGCGACGTGTTGACTCACTGGAAAAGAGTCTGATGCTGGGTGGGATTGGGGGTGGGAGGAGAAGGGGACGACAGAGAATGAGATGGCTCGATAGCATCACCGACTCTGTGGACACGAGTTTGAGTGAACTCTGGGAGTTGGCAATGGACAGGGAGGCCTGGCGTGCTGTGATTCATGGGGTCGCAAAGAGTCAGACACGACTGAGCAACTGAACTGAACTGAACTGATACCATATTTTTGGGCTTCCCTAGTGACTCAGCGGAGAAGGCAATGGCAAGCCACTCCAGTACTCTTGCCTAGAAAATCCCATGGATGGAGGAGCCTGGTAGGCTGCAGTCCATGGGGTCGCTAAGGGTCCGACCCAACTGAGCGACTTCACTTTCACTTTTCACTTTCACACATTGGAGAAGGAAATGGCAACCCACTCCAGTGTTCTTGCCTGGAGAATCCCAGGGATGGGGGAGCCTGGTGGGCTTCCATCTATGGGGTCACACAGAGTCAGACACGACTGAAGTGACGCAGCAGCAGCAGCAGCTAGTGACTCAGACTAGGAAGAAGCTGCCTGTAATGCAAGAGATCCAGGTTTAATCCCTGGTTTCAGAAGATCCCCTGGAGAACAGAATGGCAACTCACTCCAATATTCTTGCCTGGAGAATCCCGATGGACAGAGAAGACTGGCGGGCTACAGTCCATGGGGTCAACATGACTGAAGCAACTTAGCACGCATGCATACCATTTTTCTAGATTCCACATATATGTATTAATATACATTATTTGTTTTTCTATTTCTGACTTACTTCACTCTTCATGAGATTTCCTAGGTCCATCCACATTTCTAAAAATGACCCATTCCATTCCTTTTTATGGCTGAGTAATATTCCACTGTGTACATGTACCACATCTTTATCCATTCCTCTGTTGATGGACATTTACATTGCTTCCATGTCTTGACTAAGGTAAATAATGCTGCAGTGAACACTGGGGTGCATGCATCTTTTTGAATTATGGTTTTCTTTGGGTATATGCCCCAGTACTGGGATTACCGGGTCGGATGGTAGGTCTAGTTTTAGTTTTTTAAAGAGCCTCCATACTGTTTTCTAAAGTGGCTGTATCAATTTACACTTCCACCAACAGGGCGTGAGGGTTTACTTCTCCTTAATTAAATGGTTCAGTTCAGTTCAGTTCAGTTCAGTCGTTCAGTCGTGTCCGACTCTCCGCGACCCCATGAATCACAGCACGCCAGGCCTCCCTGTCCATTGCCAACTCCCGGAGTTCACTCAAACTCATGTCAACAGAGTCGGTGATGCCATCCAGCCATCTCATTCTCTGTCGTCCCCTTCTCCTCCCACCCTCAATCCCGCCCAGCATCAGACTCTTTTCCAGTGAGTCAACTCGTCGCATGAGGTGGCCAAAGGATTGCAGTTTCAGCTTTAGCATCAGTCCTTCCAATGAACACCCAGGATTGATCTCCTTTAGAATGGACTGGTTGGATCTCCTTGCAGTCCAAGGGACTCTCAAGAGTCTTTTCCAGCACCACAGTTCAAAAGCATCAATTCTTCGGCGATCAGCTTTCTTCACAGTCCAACTCTCACATCCATACATGACCACGGGAAAAGCCATAGCCTTGACTAGACGGACCTTTGTCGGCAAAGTAATGTCTCTGCTTTTTAATATACTATCAAGGTTGGTCATAACTTTCCTTCCAAGGAGTAAGCGTCTTTTAATTTCATGGCTGCAATCAGCATCTGCAGTGATTTTGGAGCCCCAGAAAATAAAGTCTGACACTATTTCCCCTGTTTTTCCATCTATTTCCCATGAAGTGATGGTTAAATGGTTAGCTTCTTAATTAACTCTCCTGATCCTTGTGTCCCTTGAAGTGGAAAAGATGAAGTACAAATCAGTGGTAAGAACTTCAGAGATAGTGAAATTGGGGCTGGTATTATAAGGACAATTAACAGCCTCTTTGGACAAATAGACAAAGAAGGGGAGTGTGCTCTAGGTAGAAAGAACAGAGGATATGCAGAAGCCCCAAAGTGTGACAGGACAGAATGAATTCAGGGAAAGGGGCAGTTCAGTGGGATTAAAGTGCATACATATGTGTGGAGTGTGGCAGCTACAAATGACACTATTGAAACATGTAAAGAGCATTAACTGTACTGCTAAGAAATCTGGCTTTGGGCTTGGCTCTGTAGATAATTGAAGTCCACCAAGAGTTTTTTAGCAGAAGACACATATTTGATTCCTGGGTTGGGAAGATCCCCTGGAGAAGGAAATGACAACCCATTCCAGTGTTTTTGCCTGGGTAATCCCAAGGACAGAAGAGCCTGGGAAGGCTACAGTCCATAGGGTCACAAAGACTTAAACAGCAACAACAACAGATTTTTAAGTAGGGAATCCAACATGATTAGATTGGGTTTTAGAACTCTGAGAGTAGCTATATGAAAGGTCGATCTGCGGGGCAAAGACTTGAGACAGAGAGACTTTCCCATCTGAAGCCACTGAACCTCTACCACCCCAGGGGTACCACCCCAGGTCCCACAGCCAGGTTCTCAGCATTTATCTCCATGGTAGACCAGGCACAACCAAGGCAGGGACTCAGCCTTTTTGCAGGGTGCCATCTCATATCCTCTGTGGGTTATAGTCTCAGAGCCATGTCTCTCCACCCCTCCCTTCCATATGAAGGTAGAGATTGTAGATTTTCTGAAAGGGAAGCCCAGAGACCCTTGCTAGGAATGAAGCCTGGCTGAATCAGGGTAGAAAGCAAGGTCTGTCTTGCTGCCACTCCATTTAGCAGCAGCAAGAGAAGCCATCTCTGTAAATTTCCTCCAAACATTGCACACATTTTCCTGGCTTGCTGATGCCCAGTAGGCTATAATGAGAAATGCAGCATGTCAGGAAGATACTGAAATCAGACTATTTTTCACCTTGTCAATAGCTCTATTTCTGCCTCCCCGCTTCCTCTCTTCCTTCCCTTTAGTCTAAGATCAAATCGTGTGTGACCTTTTCATCCTTTTCAGGCCCCTTCTCCCTGCTGGATACCTGCCAGGGGCTCTCCCACCAATTTCACTCTAAGCTAAAATTAAGGAAAAAAAAAGAAAACGTGAGATGAGAGGGGAGCCTCTTCACAAGGGAGTGTCTTACAGTGAAGGTGAGGAGACACGAGGCTAATGAACTACAGAATATTGGTTACATCTCACTTGATTACACTCAGAAAATGTAAAACCATCTTTTAGTCACGACTGGTCATTTATCTGCTGAAATGTTCACAGCAACACCCCTACTCACATTTATCTCCCCCTTCAACTTCTAGTCAAGGTTTCTAGAAATCAGTAATTCATCACTGAATACAACAGCTATCATGGGATCTACCAGGCAGGAAACATCACCTCATCCCTGTGCCAAGGGGCTGTCTCTCATTGGTAATATCTTCATGCAGTTGGGTGCTCCAGAGACACAGCGAAGCATGTGTCAGAACAGCACCCTCACCCGAGTGTGCATAGCCGTACCACTGAGGACAGATCAGAACCACAGCTCTCAGGCTGTCTTCCGGGGTACTAATTAGCTTCGATTTGGAATGGAGGGTGGGAGTCCACTCAGAGTCAGCTTTGGGTTCCTAGGCACATGAGGCTCGCTTGTTTGGATGAAAGGAGAAAGGCTCATTCTTCCTGAGCCATAACTCAAGAGGGCACCACTCACATGTGAAAAGTTAGGGGTCAAGTCTGCTGTTAGGTCTACAGCACAGATATTAGCCTTTATACAGTAATAATGTGTTAATGGAGACCTACAAGACTTCTAATTAAACTTCCATAATAAAAAATGTACATAATTATTTCTGTTCCCTCCTAAAAATCTCACCACAGTAGGCAGAATTCTATGATGGCTCCCCAGATTTCCAACCCCTGGTATATATGCCTTGCCTGATTTCTGGGACTGCACATGAGATTTTACTCCTGTTACTAGATATGTTATATGGAACAGTTGAACTTATGATAGGGAAATTGTCTAGGTGAGCCTGTCCTAAGCACATGAGCCATTTAAAGGCTTTGAGGGTGGGAGTGGGTGGGTGGGGGGGCTGTTTACAAAAAGGGAAGGCAGAGAGATTTGAAACACAAGAGGAATTCAACACAAGTGAGATTCCCTATTGCTTTATAGGAGGAGGTCCCATGGCAAGGACCTGAGACAACAGGCCAGCAAAACAATGCAGACTTCAGACTTGTAATTGCAAAGAGATAAATTCTGCCAACAACCTCATACTACTTGGAAGTAGGTCTTTCCCTGGTCAAGCTTCCAGATGAGGATGAAGCTGGACAACATTGCTATTTCCGCATTATGGGATCCTAGACCAAAGACTCAGCCAAAATATGTTGAATACCTGAGCCACAAAAACCGTGAGATAATAAATTTGTGTTGTTTTTAGCAGCTACATTTGTGGTAGTTTGTTATGTAGCAATGGAAAACTAATACACTCTCTTAAAGGAATAAAAATTTAAACCCATCAAGGGGGCACTTGGAGAAGGCAATGGCAACCCACTCCAGTACTCTTGCTTGGAAAATCCCATGGATGGAGGAGTCTGGTAGGCTGCAGTCCATGGGATCGCTAAGAGTCGGACACGAATAAAATGACTTAGCAGCAGCAGCAGCAGGGGGCACTTACAGCAGAGAAGTGGCAAGCAAATTGTGAAAGGTCAGAAGCAGGTGGACTTAGGTCACCAATTTAGAAGAGCAGAGAAAGTATTAATACTCCCAGAAGAGGAAGTCAAAAAGTCGTAACCTGATTTGGAACTCAGGAAGGACTCTGGAACTAGATATGCAGGTGCCTCTGAAGACTGAAGTACAGGGAGCACAACAAACGTGAAGACGGGGGAAAGCCCGTGTAAGGAGCTGATAGACACCCCCAGATCCTCTCTCCTCCCCCTCCAATCAGACAGCTTCCCTACATGAACTCTATAGAAGGCCAGAGGTTTAATTTCTGCAGACACTGAACCATGTAGGCTGTGAACTTGACACTAGTCACAACTGATAGCAGATGAAAGCGAATGTATTAAGATTCATATACTGAACCGTAAGACTGTCCCCACTCACTAGTTCTTTCCCTCTTTCACTTAAGCGTGTATTACTCTCAACCACTGAAAAGGAGACAGGAAACATGTCTGGAGGAATGAAAGGTCTCCTAATTAAGTGACTCAGAATAACTGATGGCTCAAATTACTCTGTAGTCATAGAGGCACCCCCTCTCAAAGTATATGTGCACACACATATGTGTATGTTTATAACATCTAATTAGCTTTCTAGTGGCTCATTTGTATTTAAGATATGAACAGACAAAAAAGAATTAGCAGACATTTGAGAAACGACTCTAGCATAGAAAAGATAAAAACAAGAAATAGAGATTCAAATGAAACAGAAAATGCAAGGAACAAAAAAAACCTGATGAAACAATATTTCAACCACGAAGCAACAAGATACCGTCCTATTTCAAAGAGACATTCAGAAAATAAGAAAAAATAGTCTTGCATATTAAAGATTAAGAAAACAGAAAATAATTTAAAAATCAAAAAAATATGTAGAAGGTTAAAAAGTGAGGCAATCTCCCAGACAGTAGTACCCAAAAAGTTGGCTTAAAGCTCAACATTCAAAAAACTAAGATCATGGCATCTGGTCTCATCACTTCATGGCAAATAGATGGGGAAACAGTGGAAACAGTGGCAGACTTTATTTGGGGGGGCTCCAAAGTCACTGCAGATGATAACAGCAGCCATGAAATTAAAAGACGCTTACTCCTTGGAAAGAAAGTTATGACCAACCTAGACAGCATATTAAAAAACAAATACATTACTTTGCCAACAAAGGTCCATCTAGTCAAGGCTATGGTTTTTCCAGTAGTCATGAATGGATGTGAAAGTTGGACTATAAAGAAAGCTGAGCACAAAAGAATTGATGCTTTTGAACTGTGGTGTTGGAGAAGACACTTGAATGTCCCTTGAACTGCAAGGAGATCCAACCAGTCCATCCTAAAGGAAATCAATCCTGAATATTCATTGGAAGGACTGATGTTGAAGCTGAAATTCCAATACTTTGGCTACCTGATGCGAAGAGCTGACTCATTTGAAAAGACCCTGATACTGGGAAAGACTGAGGGCAGGAGGAGAAGGGGACGACAGAGGATGAGATGGATGGATGGCATCACTGACTCAATGGCATGAGTTTGGGTGAACTCTAGGAGTTGGTGATGGACAGGGAGGCCTGGCATGTTGCGGTCCATGGGGTCGCAAACAGTCAGACACGACTGAGCGACTGAACTGAACTGATAGAAACTAGGAAAGAAAAGATAAGAAAATTAGGTGATTCATTCCTGGAGGTCCAACTTCTAACTAACAGGAGTCAGGCAAAGAGAGAACAAAGAAATTAGAGGAATGAAAATTATTATGAAAATAAATAAGAAAAATTTCTTCTTTTGGAAGACATAACTTTACAGATTGAAAGGACTTATTAAGTGCTTAGTACAACAAAGGAAAATAAGGACCACCTCAAGGCATGCTGTCATAAAATTTCACACCAGAGAGAAAGAGATCTTAATATCCCTTTTAAAAGAGTTTAGAAATAAAAAGGCAAGTAACATGCAAGATATCAGAAATCAAAATAGTATCAGCTTTCTAAGAGCAAAACTATATTCTAAAAGGCAATGAAGTTGTTTATTCAAAATTTCAGAGTAAAAATCATTCTCAACCCAAAGTTTTATACCAAGTCAAATTGCCAATCAAGTATGAGAGAAGAATAAATGCATTTTCATATATCTAAATTCTCAGTCTCAATTTATCTCTGATGCACTGTTTCTTAGGAAAGTAGTAAAGGGCGTATGCCACAAAACAGAGGAGTAAGTCAAAAAAGCAGAAGATATTGCTTTGGGTGCAGGAAACAGAGGATCTTACAGAGAAGTGAGTAAAAAGAAATTCCTAAGATCCAAGTAAAGGAAGATCCATGAGGATCAGTCTGTTGGAGAGCTGGAGTCCACCAGTCAACAGGGCAAGAAGACTGAAGACTCTAGAAGGAGTATCTCCCAGGAAAACACAGAAATGACACTACATTGTATGTGCCTGTCTGTTTTATGTCTTATGGATCTGTCAAAGAATTTGCTAAGAATTGTAATTAGTCACAAAGATGAAAAGTTGAACTCAATGGACAACTAAGAGGTGTGCAAGAGATTGGCTGTGATAATCCTATACCTACACCAGTTGTGTTGTGAATAATACTTACAAAGGTAAAATAATGTAAATACTAAATATTATGATTTTAGTGATTGTGATATGTGATTACATATGAAAATAATGTAAATACTAAACAATAGTTGTGATAAACTACATTGGAAAGATGGGTTGAGGAAATGTCTGTGTACGTGTGTCGTAGGTGGAATGGGGCCAGTGCTGTACAAGAACTAAATCCTTAACTCCCACGAGAGTAAATCAATATTTGATTTCTAAAATTTCAAATAAAAAATAGTCCCAAGAAATAGTACTCTAAATGTATGGTCTAAATTTGTTTAGGTAAATACAAAAATAAATGGCTATAAGTATTTCCCTCTGAAGAAGAGCCCCAGTGTTGGGACGAAGTAGCCAAGAAATTGCTTTTCTTGTTATAAGTCTCATAGTATTGTCTGAGTTTTTAAGCTCTGTGTCAGCAAGCAAAAGCCCATAGAAAACCTATTTTAGCTTGCATAGTACCTGGGCAATATAAATATTCTTTTATGCCATGATTGGGGTAAGAGGTAGAAAAGGATTATTTCTGATAACTTTAACCTGGCTTGAAAACCAGGTTTTTGTATATGAGGATATATTCCTGTATTAACTTGAGTTTTGAATGGCGAAGTCTATCTGTCTAGAGTTGAGACCCAAATATAACCATGCCTATTAACAATACAGTGTTGTTGAATCTACAAAGCCATGGCACTCCTATAACTTTGTTTGATCCTAGTAGCAATCTTGTGAGGTAGTCAGGGCAGGGAACAGTATACAGACAAGGGAACTGAAATCCAAAGAGGTTGGATGACTTTCCATGGTCACACAGCCTAGATTCGAAAGCAGCTTTCTCTGCAGCCCTACTGAAGCCATTGATCTAAGGCAAGGGGAAATATAGCATAATTTTGGAATAAGTCATTATCTACCTCTGGTCCATTGTCTATCTTCAGACTCCTAAATAGGGACTTCGAGTCATTCTATTCTTTGCTTTCCCTGTCTTTCCACCATGCCAGTCCCTAATTTTTTCCTTCCCATTCCTGAGTTGCTCATTTTTGTTTGTTTGTTTTTCTTCTTTAAAGATTTATTTTTTATTTACTTTTGGCTGTGCTGGGTCTCCATTGCTGCATGTGGGCTTTCTCTAGTTGCAGTGAACGGGGGCTACTCTTCATTGCGGTGTGTAGGCTTCTCATTGTTGTGGCTTCTCTTGTTGCAGAGCACAAGCTCTAAGTATGCAGACTTCAGTAGTTGTGGCTCTAAGGCTCTGGAGCACAGGATCAGTAGTTGTTGTACATGGGGTCCGTTGCTTCAGGGCTTGTGGGATCTTCCCAGACCAAGCATTAAACCCATGTCCCCTGCACTGGCAGGTGGATTCTTAATCACTAGACCACCAGGGAAGCCCCCTGAGTTGCTCTTTGTTCAATTGCTTGGATCTTACCCCGCCCCTTTCTTCTTGCCTCCAGATTTAATTCTTGGCTTTGGGAATGGAAGCATTTGAAATGCTGAGAGTGACTAGATATATCGTGATTGTCATTATTCTACCTTCGTGGTTAAAGGTAGCCAGCAGAGCCTGTCCCAGCCTTGGGATCTGAATTAGACCTGGAGTTCATTTGATGAAAACCACAAGGCACCCAGCTCATCACATGTTATCTCCTCCACACTCTGCTCATCTAAAGGTTCAGCTTTCCACAAACACAGTGGTCTTGGCATATGGAATAGACCTCAGATGATGGTCTTTCAGTCTTTTGATTTATTTTTCAAGCACACACGCAGTTCGAGGCTAAAGAAATGGTGAAAAAAATGAGAGAGAGAAAGTGGCAGGGGTAGAAGAAAGATCTTAAGTTCAGAAGATTTGCATGTCTGTGCCTACTATCAATGTCAGCTGAGTGATAAGGTAGTTGAAGAGGTGCCTGTTTAAGCCACCAATACTTTCTCCGCCCTCAGGTTCCTTGGAGATCTCTTGATCCCGTTTTGTGTTTGAGGTAGATAGGATCACAGCTTCCAGTGTTATGGCTGCAGGCATAATTCCAACATCTGAGAGCATTTTCCTCCCAGATATTTAATTTCCCCTTCCAGCCGTTTTACCACTGGGGCCCTAGACATACTTCACAACTCTATCTACCACATCATCTTAGCCTCTTTTGCAAGTCTTTTAATATCCATCGGAAAATAATGCTGTCTTTGATTCTGAGGCAAATCCCTAACACTTCTTCCCTTGTTTCTAATTAGCAAGATTTCTGTGGTAATTAAGACAAGAGCAATTCCTCACTTATGCAGCATTTTCGATTCAGAAAGAAAAATACAACAATAACACAAAGTGGGTCTAAGACTGACTCCATTAGCTGATTTGACTCTTGTAAATAATTTCCGCACCTTGGTGCATGCGTGTGTGCACACACACAAACATACATGTCTATAAACACACATTCACAGTCCATGGTATGCATGCATCTACACATACTTGCTCACATGTATACACACACACACACACACACTCATGCACAAACAGGAACATTAACCCATTTCAAAAAGAAACAGAATCTGGGCTTCCTTGATGGCACAGTGGGTGAGAATCTGCCCGCCAAGTCAGAGGACACAGATTCAATCCCTGGTCTGGGAAGATTCCCCATGGACTGGAGCAGCTAAGCCCCTGAGCCACAACTACTGAGCCTGCGTGCTGCAACTACTGAATCCCAAGCACCCTAGAGCCTGTGCTCTGCAACAAGAGAAGCCATTGCAATGGGAAGCCCATGCACCGCAACTCAAGAGCAGCCCCCACTCGCTGCAACTGGAGAAAGACTGTGCAGCAACAAAACCCAGTGCAACCAAAAATAAAACAAGTAAATAAGCTTTTTTTTAAAAAAAAAAAAAAGAGGAAGAAACAGGATCCAAATGCACTAATGGAAATACTGATATTCTGTGGGCAGAAAAAAATGCCTCATCTTAAACCCTGGGCATCCCACAAAATGAGGGATCTCAATGGACAGAATGCTGGATGGCTGAAGATGGGCCAAACACCCAGGGACTTGGCATTTGCAAGACTCTACAAATGCCCATTGCATATGTTGCCCTGTGTTAGCGTTTGCTCTTGCTTAGTAGAGAGGGTAGGTTGAAACTGCATTGCAGGACAAAATCTAGTTTTGTCGGCTGAGCCCAGACAGCTAACAGTGCTGTAATTTCCATTTTAGAGATGGAATTCTAAAGTGGGTCTAAATTCTGGGTGTGTGTATGTGGGAACAAACATGTGCTTATATGTACTCCTAAGGGATTAATAAAAAGATGTTCTGTATCTCGAAATCTAAAGAAAAATATCCTCTCTGCATATTTGACTTTTTAAAACCAAGGCTCTTTACAGCATCAGCCCTTGCTTCTATCACCAGTCACACCCACAACTGGGTGTTGTTTTTGCTTTGGCTCCATCCTTTCATTCTTTCTGGAGTTATTTCTCCACTGATCTCCAGTAGCACATGGGCACCTACTGACCTGGGAGAAGAGGACAACGGAGGATGACATGGTTGGATAGCATCACTGACTCAATGGACATGAGTTTGTGTGAACTCCTGGAGTTGGTAATGGCCAGGGAGGCCTGGGGTGCTGTGGTTCATGGGGTCGCAAGGAGCTGGACACGACTGAGCGACTGAACTGAACTGAAAACCAAGGCATATTTTGAGGCTGGTGCTCATCAGAGTTCAGGCAAGGAGCTCTCATAGTTGTTTGTGTGTGTGTGTGTATGTGTGTGTGTGTGTGTGTGTGCGTGTGTTTGTATTTTAAGGGAATGACATATACCAAAGGGCTTTGTTTGGAAATTGTAATTATTTCAGACTGTTTCATAATTCAGTTCAGTTAATTTGCTCAGTCGTGTCTGACTCTTTGTGATCCCATGAACTGCCAGACCTCCCTGTCCATCACCAGCTCCTGGAGTCCACCCAAACCTATTTCCATTGAATTGGTGATGCCATCCAACCATCTCATCCTCTGTGTTCCCCTTCTCCTCCTGCCCTCAATCTTTCCCAGCATCAGGGTCTTTTCAAATGAGTCAGCTCTTCGCAGGAGGTGGCCAAAGTATTGGAGTTTCAGCTTTAGCATCAGTCCTTCCAATGAACACCCAGGACTGATCTCTTTTAGGATGGACTAGTTGGATCTCCTTGCAGACCAAAGGACTCTCAAGAGTCTTCTCCAACACCACAGTTCAAAAGTATCAATTCTTCTGTGCTCAGCCTTCTTTATAGTCCAACTCTCACATCCATACATGACCACTGGAAAAACCATAGCCTTGACTCGATGGACCTTTGTTGGCAAAGTAATGTCTCTGCTTTTTAATATAGTATCTAGGTTCGTCGTAATTATTTCTCCCATAGTTAGTTACTTTGTTTCTTCAGGCTGAGCTGTGCTTGCCAAGAGCTGGAGCTGCGCACTTTGGGATAGCTAAGGTTGTGGGCAAGGCCCATGGGGTCTGTGGTCCCTGCCGAGGACAGTCTCCCAGCTCCATATGTCTCCAGATTGCACCCTGAGCAAGCTCCTATCTGGGGAAGCTGCACTAATGAGAAGGATGCCTCTCTTTTTATTGGTTCTTTTCCTTCACTGTGAAATCCAATATCCTTCCATTCCGTGCCTGTCAAATCATTAAGCCACAGGGACTTGGCATTGGTTGGGCCTCATGGATACCTTTTTCAAACTTCTCATCTTATAAATGAAGAATTTGAGGCTCAGAGTGAAAAGTTACCCCAAGGTCACACAGCAGCTGGGCACACAGGTCCCCTTGCTCTGAAGCTAGTGCTCCATCCATCTCCTTCTAGTGACTTAATTTCTTTAATTAAGCAACTATTATTGAATTCCTAGTAGGAATTCACACTAGGTGCTGCACGTTCACGGAGAAGGCAATGGCAAGCCACTCCAGTACTCTTGCCTAGAAAATCCCATGGATGGAGGAGCCTGGTGGGCTGTAGTCCGTGGGGTCGCTAAGGGTCGGACACGACTGAGCGACTTCACTTTCACTTTTCACTTTCACACATTGGAGAAGGAAATGGCAACCCACTCCAGTGTTCTTGCCTGGAGAATCCCAGGGACAGGGGAGCCTGGTGGGCTTCCGTCTATGGGGTCACACAGAGTCGGACACGACTGAAGTGACGCAGCAGCAGCAGCAGCTGCACATTCAAAGGAGCCACAAAACAGAGGACACAACAGATGTCAAATGTGACAACATACAGAGGGAAGCTCACACAGTGCCTGGCTCAGAGGCGGTATTCAAGGTCCCCCTTCCTTTCCCTTTGCCCCTCTTTTCCCTAACAAGGCACCTAGAAAGGGGGAAATCTCGGGTATTTGAATTTGTCAAGTTCTTGCAGGTTTTGGTTGAGAATCTGATGAGCAACTCCTATTACCCTTTCAAAAGCACACTTTCTTGTTCTGTGATGAAGCCTCCTAGATCAAGTCCATGCCTGGAAGAACTCTCTAGGTGTCATATAAACGCTTTGGTGCCTTCCACTGCCCCTCTATTCCGGGGTGTTGGGGGAACACATGGCTCACCTACGCTGGTCTGACTCATAGATACATTTGTGCTGACTCACTGACACCTACAGAGCAGGAAAAGCCATCTCCTCAGGTGTTGACTGGAGATGGAGACCTTCATAAGATACAAAAATCAGCTCATCTCAGGGAAGGATCACTGAAGGACACTACGGGCTGGTTGCCTGGGAAAAATATTGTCAAAGCCATTTGGCCTGGAATCCAAGTTACTCTGTTTCCTGAACTCATAACAGACTCTCACATGCCAGAGATTAAAAAGTCCCCTTGCTTTACACTTACCCAGAAAACCAGAGGCATAAAACTATGAAAAGTCTGTAATAGCTGAGCCAGGTCATCTCTGCTTTGAGCCTTGAATGGGAGGATTCAAGGTTCCTTCCAACCCTAGCATTTTTTCTAAGACTACCAGTCACCACACTATAGGCTTTATTAATCAAGACTGTATCTAGAGTCTCTGGGTCCCTTTGCAAATAGACTTCCCTTGCTGGAATGTGATGAGATCCAGGGCCATCTTTCAGGTAGGTTCCCTGGCCAATGTAGCCACCATCCTAGGGCTTTATCCCCAGCTCCTTGCCCTTTGCGTCTTTTCTGCCTCCTCTTCAGAGGGCCAATAATCTGTAGCACAAAGCTGAACATACCCAGATTGGTGGCAGGCAGCCTTATTAGTCACAGATAGCAAAGCACAAAATAACAAATTCCCAAGGAGGATGAAGTGGACATCAGTGAACAAAGAACAGATATACTGCCTGGTAGAGAGCCAAGCTGAATCTCAGCACACATCTTTTCTCTTTTTCTAAATCTACCTTGTAACTAAACACAAAAACTGTCTATGTTGTGTGGAAACCAGGCCTTTTCTGGCAAGACTTCCAGGCACAACCTGTCCTCACCACAGTATTTGTCTTGCTTAGCCAAAATGCCACCCTGGGGATCCTCACAAACACTCACCTCCTGAGTTCAGCTTTGCTGGTTTAGCCCATCAGCCTTCCTGACTCTCTCCCACTTGCACTTTCTCCATCTCAGTCATCCTCTCCTGTGTTCACACGTCGGTGTCTGCCTTCAGAGGGAGGCACTGGTACTCTCGTTTCCTCACTTATTTCCCTGCCTGTGGCAGAAAGATTCCAAAACGGCCCTCAGTTATCCTTGCCTCACAAAGTCACACCCTTGTGTAATCCCCTCACCTTGACCATGAGCAGGATACGTGATGCATTTCTAACTAACAGAACATGCCAGAAATGATGGGCTGTCACTTCCAGGATGATGTTACATCAGACTATAAAATCTTCTTGTTGGCAGACTCCTTCCCTTACTAGTTTTGTTGGAGCAAGCTGCTGTGTCGGGTAGGCTTGTGTGACAAGGAGTTGAGGATGGGTCTCCAACAATCCCAGGAGCTCCCAACAATCACCAGGAACTGAGGATGACTTTCAGCAAGATGCTGTAGAGAAACTGAGGCCTCTATCCAGAGTCTGCTGCTGCTGCTGCTGCTAAGTCGCGTCAGTCGTGTCTGACCCTGTGCGACCCCATAGATGGCAGCCCACCAGGCTCCCCCATCCCTGGGATTCTCCAGGCAAGGACACTGGAGTGGGTTGCCATTTCCTTCTCCAATGCATGAAAGTGAAAATGAAGTCGCTCAGTCGTGTCCGACCCTTAGCAACCCCATGGACTGTAGCCTACCAGGGTCCTCCGTCCATGGGATTTTCCAGGCAAGAGTACTGGAGTGGGGTGCCATTGCCTTCTCCGATCCAGAGTCTAGAAGGGGCTGAATTCTACTGATAAGTATGTGAGATTGGGAACAGATCAAGCCTTGAGAAGAGACCACAGCCTTGGTCAGCAACTTGATTGCACCTCTCAGATCAGACTCTCGGTAGGAAATCCAGCTAATCATGAACCACAGAAACTATTAGATGTTAAGTGTGTTGTTCTAAGCTAGAATACTACTCATGGGAATTAAATATATATAAATATATAAGATAGTTTGCTCGTAGAAGCACCTACTAATGTGACTCTCCTTTGAAACAAAGACTTTTTGGATGCAACACTGTGTGAGAAGGACAATAGGGAACATTTCCTGTAGCCTCCCTGGATAAGGAATACCCCCTCTCCAGCACCTTGGACAGTTCATCATCCAGCCCTGTCCTAACCTGAACCCTGATACACCAGGGAAGCTCAGTGTCTTACCAGATAATCATTCTATCTATGGACAGTTCTTTATTTTTCATAATTATTTTTTATATATGCAGCACTGATTTTGTGCTTTTTACTATGCCTTCATTTATATACTTTACTTAAATTATTCCTTATAATGATTCTATTGTCAATTCTATTATCTACTTTATAAATATTAGGAAATGAAAACCCGGAGAAATCAAGCAGTTTTCTCAGGACTCATAAGCATCAAACAGAATTTAACCCAAGTCTATCTAACTCAGAGTCCATATTCTGAGCCACTGTGGTGTATTACTCCAATCTTCTTAGAAATCTCTTACTTATGCTAAACCAAACACTTTCTTCTTCTGATAGCCACTTCATTGATCTCTTGGGAGCTTTACAGACAGAAATTGAATTTCTCTTCTCCAGGAAAAACTTTAAGATAGTTAAAGATTGTCATCATGTATCCCTTTTCTTTCTTTGGAGTTTTTTTAAAGTACATTCTTTAAAATGTATTATGAATAGGGATGAATACGTGGAGCACAGAGAAATTTTAGGGCAGTGAAACTACTCTCTATGATACTATCATGGTGGACACAAGTCATTATACGTCTGTCTGAGCCCCTAGAATGTACAAAACCATGATGAACCCTCCTGTAATCCGTGGTGATTGTGATGTTTCAATGTTTTTTCATCAGTGTAACAAATCCACTGCTCTGATGAGGGATAATGATTAGGGAGACAATGCACACATGAGGACAGGGGTATATGGGAAACTTCTGTTCCTTCCTTTTAATTTTGTTGTGAACCTAAAATGTCTCTGAAATACAGAGACTATTTTTATTTTTAAGTTCTCCCTGTCTTAAAAATAAAAAAACAGAAAAAAACTTTCAGTGGGAAATGGGCAGACATTGCTTAATGGACATGGAGTTTTATCTGGAGGGATGGAAATATTTCGGAAATAAATAAAGGCAATACTGGGGTTTCCCAGTGGCTCAGTGGAAAAGAATCTGCCTGCCAATGAGGAGACACAGGTTCAATCCCTGGGTCGGAAAGATGGAGAAGGGCATGGCAGTCCACTCCAGTATTCTTGCCTGAAGTATTCCATGGACAGAGAAGCCTGGCGGGCTACAGTCCATAGGCTCGCAAAGAGTCAGACACGACTTAAGCGACTTAGCACACAGGTGTGCAAATGCAACAATAGCACGATATTGTCAATGTTCTAAATTCCGCTGACTTGTTGACTTTAAAATGGTTAATTTTATGTTATGCGAATTTCACCTAAGTAAATTTTTTAAAAGAAATAAAATAGAATTTGAATGTTTTAATGTTAGAAATGGGATAAAAATTAAAATATCATAAACCCAGGACTTTCCTGGCAGTCCAGTGGGTGATCCAAGTTGCATTGGTTGCCTTCCAACGCAGGGAGTGCAGGTTTGATCCTTGGTTGGGGAGCTAAGATCTCACATGGTCTCATGGCCAAAAAGACAAAAAATCACTAAATAAAAACAATATTGTAAAAAATTCAGTAAAGACTTTAAAAATAGTCCACATCAAAAAACTTCTTTAAAAAATTAATGTAGAGCCTTATAACCAATATCCAGTTTAAAAATGAAATAATACGAATAGAAGTAAGGTTCTTGCTTTTCCACTACCTCCTTGCCCTCCCTTTTCACTGAAAAGAAGCACTATTCTGGATTTTGTAGTCCTCACTGCCAGGTATGTCTTTATTGTTTCATTTCGCATATCTGTATCACTGAACAATAAATAGCACTGTTGTGCACATTTCAAAACGTAAATAAATGCTCTCATTCTGTAGGAATTCTTTTCAACTTCCTTTTCCCATTCTGATTATTTTCGTGAGATTTATGAATGCAGGATTTTTTCTTTAGCCATTCTGCTGTTGATGGACAGTTAGGTTATTTCTATTTTTAGCCATCATGATCAATTCTGTTAGGAAAGTTCTCATAATATGTCTTTTTGTGTACGGATGCAAGAACATTTCTAGGTATATCTAGGAATATCTTTAGTTCCACCAGCTATCAGCAAGTGACTCTCATAGTAAGATTTTGAGATGCCTCACCGTTGTATGTGCCCTTCCTGGAGATGCTCTGGTTTGTTAGGAACACTTCTCCAGTACAATGAGACATTTGCCTCCTTCATCTTGGACAGAATACCTCTACCAGGGATCTGAGATTGCAGGAAACATTTCATAAGCTTTATATACTGTAACTTGCTATTGATATTTTATAGTTAGACAGTAATCCCTAAGTATTTTTTTCCATAAGAATTACTTTTAAATCAAGTATCCCCAGTTTGTAACTGCACAACCAATGTTTATTTTAAACCTAATTACAGGATTTTAATTCTATCCCTATTGAATTTCTCCTTGTTAGTTAGCCATTCCTAGATTGTATAGTGGAGAAGGCAATGGCACCCCACTCCAGTACTCTTGCCTAGAAAATCCCATGGATGGAGGAGGCTGGTGGGCTACAGTTCTGCTGCTGCTGCTGCTAAGTCGCTTCAGTCATGTCCAACTCTGTGTGACCCCATAGATGGCAGCCCACCAGGCTCCCCTGTCCCTAGGATTCTCCAGGCAAGAACTCTGGGGTGGGTTGCCATATGGGCTCGCTAAGAGTCGCACACAACTGAGCGACTTCACTTTCACTTTTCACTTTCACACATTGGAGAAGGAAATGGCAACCCACTCCAGTGTTCTTGCCTTGAGAAACCCAGGGACGGGGCAGCCTGGTGGGCTGCTGTCTCTGGGGTCGCACAGAGTCGGACACGACTGAAGCGACTTAGCAGCAGCAGCAGAAGACTGTATAGAGACAGTTTGAGTCCTGGTTCTGCTATTTTGTCCATAAACTTGATAAGCAAGCTTTCTGCATCTTTATCTAAGTCTTGATAAAATAGAGACAATAGAGCCAAGGATGAAAACCTTCAACATACTACAAGATGTTTTCACAATATTGATGTAATCCAATCCTAGGTATCGTTGGCCAGCTCACCAGGATGATAGCTAAAAATATGTGGTCCTCAATTTTCCATTCAATCCATAAGAGTATCAAGGCAAATGTTGTCTAGGACCTTGCTCTATCTACAGTATTGAGCTGACTAATATTACCTTACCATTTGGAAATCGAAGAAGGATATGGCAACCCACTCTAGTATTCTTGCCAGAAAAATCCCATGGACAGACGAGCCTGGTGGGCTATAGTCCATGGGGTCATAAAAGAGTCAGATATGACTTCACGATTAAACAACAACCACCATCTGGAAACAGGGCTCTACTTAATATGCTTTGTTCTCAGAGAACCTATACTAGCTTCCAGTAATTTCTACCTCCCACCTGAGACCTCATGGAAGATTTGAATGGCAAATGATCTTAGAATTTCTATGGTAATCAGTATCAAATTCACCAGACTGTACAAACTGGAACCCACTTGCTTCTATGAAAATCCAGATTTTTCTCATCTCTAATTTTCTGGTTTCTCCCCTCAATCATCTTTAAATTGTAGTTTTTATGAGAATTTCTAAAAGTTTCTTCAAAATCCTGGTGTGAAGTATGTCAGGTTTGGAAACTTTTAAAGCCTCCAAGTGACTGCTTACTTTTTGTTTGTTCAGTGTGAGTCTCAAGATCATTTTCACAGTATTGATTCTATTCTCTTCTGCTGAAAGATCTTGTCTTTTTGGTAAAGAAACAAAATACTTCAGTGGTTCTCCTTTCTCTTCTCGTCTTTAACCTTGCACAAATTTCCTCAAGCAGTGAGCCTGTCTTTTTAATTCTGAGCGTAGCTACTAAAAGCTTAAGTGTTGTCTCTGGCATTTTCTGAAGCCTCTGCTCATTCTGAGCTTTAGTCTTCCTGGCACTGTTCCTACAGGACTGTGATACTCTTCTGTATTTGTCCTTGGCTTGTTTTTCTCCTTTCATCTTTTATATATGATCTTTTGAAAAATGAGTTAATCAAAGAGCTTTATGGGCAGCCTCACTGCTACTTCAGGGTACCACTTCATTTTCTTCTTCTTTCCTCAGAAACAATGCTATCGCTTGTCCACTTCCAGAGAGGAAGAATGAGGTCCACAGACAAACGGAAAGCAGTGAAATCATCACCTTAGCAAAAATCTCCTTCCATGCCAGCTCCACTGCCTATGGTTGGTTTCTGCTTCTTCTATTCCCTTCATCCTTGGGGAGGCAGGATATGTCAGAGAATAGAAGACAACTGTGAACTCACAGATGCAAAGGACTTTCCAACTTCCTTCAGCATTTCGGTCCTATGATTTGCAGGGTTTTATGGGACTAAAGATACTCACTGGATCCCAGAGGGGGAAACCATAGAAACCATCAAACTGCTGCATTCAGACCTTAGAGAGATGACAAAATCTGAATTCCAAAATGTGTGTGTGTTGGGGGTGGGGGGTAGTGGGGAACTGGTTGAAACTGTTTTTCATTTCTCCCATGTTAAACCTGAGATTTTTTTATGATGGCTTGGTATGTAGAATGACACAGTTTAGAGCAACCTCACTCTGGAGACCCTCAACCTCAGTGTCTGTTTTTTCTGTTTTACAATGACTGTGATCCATTGTGCAAGTGATCCACTGGCAAGAAAATGAGAATAGGCCAGCTGAGTTGCATGCTACGCCCAGCGTACTAGAAGTTCTTTTGCTCTCCTGAACCACTCTTCAAATCCTGAAACGTGAGAAAACTCTTACGACTTCCTGCCATCAACAGTGGGAGGGCAACAAGACAGCTAATGATATAGTACACTGTAAATCTCTTGGATAAAGAAAAGGAGGCATTATATTTTGTATGTCTAACAGTGCTCATATCCAGTAGGTACTTGCAATTTGCTAGCTGTTCTTTTACTCAAAGGCTATATTGTTATATTGTCTCTAAATAATATCTCTAGTCCATTTCCTCTTAGTATTGGGGAAAACTGATGAAGATTTTATAAATTCAGTGGCTCCCAGGCTCCCACCCAAGATGACCGCCTTCACTATTGTTAAAACATGCCCCATTCAGACACATTTATATGCCCAGGCCCCTCATACAGCCAGTGAACCCTAAGTGATAAACAGATTTGTCCTGGACTTGGAGCCTGAGCCTGTGGAGCGAGGCTTAGATAATTTAAGTGCCTCTTGTAACAGAAGGCAACTGGAATTCAATAGAGATAAATGTAAAATATTGAACTAGGGAGTTGAACCATCAGCAGGGCAGGATTCTAAATGGAAAGGTTATGGCTGAATGACTAAGCAGAAAAGAACATACAACACACCCAAGGATTCTTGCAGAAATACAAGTCCCTGGTGGATCCTGCAGAGAAGAAGAGAAAAGATGCTGCAGAATAGTACAGCCAAAGGAGAGCCACCAGGACTCAATGGGTGTTGCGGCTGGGGAGTATCCTTCTTGGTGTACACTGGCTGTCAGGGGCTGGACGAATTTGGTTGGTGATGTGAATCTGCCAGTTTTTAGTTGTTATTGTGAAGAGTCAATATTGCTTTTTCTCTGCCAGGCCCTAAACACCAGAGTAAAATGTCTAATGGTAGCCTGAGGCGTTGGTTGTGTCTACTGAAAAAACAGCCACTCAGGTTGGTTAATTCAATCAAATGTCTGGCCAAGTTCCACAAAGAGGTCGATAGAATTCATTGTTTGAACAAATGGACAGGCCAAATCAGGGAGCATGATCGATCCCATTGCCCCACAGAGCATCAGCCCAACAAGGCACTGTATTAGAGCGCCAAGGGCTGTCCTGGGTGTCTGTGAATTTTCCTTGTAAGAGCCTATGACACTGGCCACGAGCCTCATATACATCCAACAGGGCTTCCCCTCTCCCTTCCTTGAAAGTATGTTTTCATAGAATTCACTGAAGGACTGGGACTTGCTCTTTTTTGACTGGCCACACCAGGAAAAGAAAGATGGAATGGGGGAAAACCAGTTAAAAGGCATGGATGAACATAAGCTGGGATTTAAAAATTTTCAAGTTGGCCCCCAAATTTCTTGGGACCCAAAAATAATTTTCACTGCTTTCTAACCAAGGTCCCCCAACTCTTAACATATTAGCAGACCCTTGGGTAAGTACTTCAGGCCTTACCTAATAGCTATTTAAGGCTCCTCAAGTAGCTCACCAAAGGGTATTATAGACATACCGGTTATTAACCTTGATGATAAAAGGGGCTACAAGTCAATTTCTCCCTTTGTCAGCCTCCTCTGACCCCATTTTGAGAGCTCCCAGTCCCCAATGAAGAGAGAATCCATCAGTGAAACGAGGGCAGCTTTACAAAGCTCTGTACAGTGTTGACATATATACTAAGCCCTTTTGGCCCAATTTCCAGATTCATTGCTTAGTTTTGGCAGGACACAACATGAAGGCTTCTGCTAGCAGTATTCTTTGCTGCCTGAATGCATGAGAAAGAGGAGCCAAGACTCTGGCACTGTCCACAAGAGCTCTGCCCTGCCTACTCACAGGAAAGGATCTCTTGTTTTCTAATAATCAAGAGCAAGGGGACCCTTTCTGACGTGTTGACCAGGCTGTAGAGTGTTTCTCTTACATCTGTGTATTGCAGCAAAGGGTTTCCTTTAAGGCTCATGTCATCCAAGCTCTGCAAAACCTTCTGAGAGAACTGGGCTCATCTTCTCTCCTCTGTCATTTTAGAGGCAGCTGTGCACCAAATCCTCATTCTTTAGAACAGAGTCACATAAACCCTTCCAACTAAAGAACCAGTTGTTGATTTAGACAAAGATTATCAAAAGCACGGCTTCCCCGGTGGCTCAGATGGTAAAGAACCTGCCTGCCAGTACATGAGATGCAGGAGAGATGGTTTGGATCCCTAGGTCTGGAAGAGCCACTGAAGGAGGGCACAGCAACCCACTCCAGTATTCTTGCCAGGAAAATCCCACGGACAGAGTAGCCTGGCAGGCTATGATCCATACGGTTGCAAAGAGTCAGACACAACAAAAGCAACTGAGCACACATATAGCAAAAGTACAGTTATTATCATTAAGGAACCTCAAGGAGGCCTGTAAATAATAAGGGAAAGAGCAGGAATCTGACTCTGCTCACTGAGGTCCTGACTTCCTCAAGGCACTTGAAAGGTACCTATGGCTTCCCCATCAGAGACGCTTCGTCTCCCTCCTGCCCTGCCTCATGGCTCATGGCTCATCTTCCCATTGCAGGAGAGGGTGGCTGGCTGAGAAGTGCATCCCTGGATTCAAACCCGGGAGACCAGGGGCTTTCCCATCAGCATTCAGCTGTTAGACTTTCTTGAGCTGTTCTGTGCTTGACAGGAGTAAAGAGAAACATCATTTTCAAGAGCTTTAGAAAATCTCAAGAATCTTGAGAGTAGTGGTTCTTTATTAATTCGCTTAATCAGTAAATTGCATAATTAATATTTTAAATGGTACCTAGAGGCCCAGAATATTTAAAAGGAATTTTTTATTGGTTGCATATTCTGCTGGTGATTTTAGATACCACCGGTGACAGCTCTAGAATTTCTGTGTAGGAGGGGCTTAATGGTGCAGTTAGACTTGAAGGAGAGGTTTAGGGAACAAAACTGAGATTAAATGTTTATTTGGGGTGGTTTGTGGCTCAGACGGTAAAGAACCCGCCTGCAGTAAGGGAGACAGACCTAGATTCAATCCATGGGTTGGGAAGATCCCCTGGAGAAGGGAATGGCAACCCACTCTAGGATTCTTACCTGGACAGAGGAGCCTTACAGGCTACAGTCCACGGGGTCGCAAAGAGTCGGACACGACTGAGCAACTAACGCTTTGAGAGGGGAGACAGGATGAGATTGAGGTCATCCCCAAATATCCCTGTGCTCTGAGCCCTCCTGCATCCGTGCTGCTCTGCATCACACCTGCAAGTCCAGATGGCTTTGTGAGAGCACCCAGCTCTTCCCTTCTTCCCCACTGCCCCCATCCTCCTCCTCTTCCTCCCTTGATTCCCTGTGTGACATTTTGCCTCTTCAGCTCTACACCTGCAACTTTGCCCTTTCCCTCATCACTAACTTCATTTCAAAATCTGTCTTCTCTTGATCTCAATCTAGTAATGACCAGCCAGAAGGCAGAAATGCCCAGGGGACCACCATAAAACCAGAATTATGATGTAAGAGCCTAGGCTAAAAGCTGAGATCACTTTTCTATTTTGAGAGCCTTTGTTTTAGGTGGTTCAGCTCATAATGAATTCTGGACCTTAAAGGAATCACAAAAGTTTTCATTTCTTTTCCTTTTCACAAGCAGGAAGAAACAGGGTGATGCTGTGAAACCTGACATTGTGTTTCTGAGGTCCCTGCCTTTCTAGGAAGGAGCTGGGACCTCTTACGTTTTTCTGGAACTCTCTTGACTTGTTAGTCTTCCCCTCCCCAGTGGAGGTGGAAATGGTGAGTCTGCAACCCAGGTCAGACAAACCAGTGGAGGATGAAAATGGTAGACTGACCTTTATAAATACGCAGTATTGGATTTGAAAGGGCTCAAACTTGGACAGCAGTCACAAAGGGTAAAGGCATTGAATGGTAATGCAACTCCACGGAAGTTATTTTCCCCTGTTATCTGACACTGGAAAATTTTCTCCCAGGAACCACTGAGTGAGGGTACAGGGAATAAAAACTCTCATATGCTGTTTGCACAAAGTTTCTGGAGTGTAATTTGGTATCAAGTGTCAAAGCACACATCCCTTTGGCCCAGCCTTTTCTTCCAGGATTTTACCTTTGTAAAGCAATTAAGAAAATGTACAAGGTTTATTTATAAAGCTTTGGTAGAGATACTGAAAAATAAAAATAATCTAACTGTTTATAGAGTCCAGTTAAGTAGATAATGGTGCCACATACAATGGAATACTGCAATACTTGCTGCTTTGCCTCACACCTGCAAATCCAGATGGCTCTGTGAGAGCACCCAGCCCTTCCTTTCTTCTTCTTTTAAATGTTTATCCATTTAAAATACAGCAGTGTATACATGTCGATTTTCCCATCCTTCCCCTCAGCAACCATGAGTTCATTCCCTAAGTCTATAAGTCTGTTTCTGTTTTGAAAACAGGTTCAGTGGTACCATTTCTTTTTAGATTCTGCACATAAAGAATACCATAGGTATTTCTCCTCTGTCTAACTTACCTCAGTTAGTATGACAATCTCTAGGTCCATCCATGTTGCTGCAAATGGCATTATTTTATTCTTTTTAGTGGTTGAGTAATAGTTACAATGGAAAACTCTGAAATCATTGGAACGAATTGTGTATGTTGATATGAAAAGTATGCATAAGAAATTGTTGAGCAGGGTCAGAAAGCAGAAAAGATATGACTATAAACTCAACCTTGGTCCTCAAAAAGGGTGCATTTTAATCACAGATGGATGACAAGGAGAATCTTGAATAGGCTTTGAAAATGAATTTCAAAATTAGAGCATGGTTGGTTGTTTTGTTTTTTATCCTCCAAGAATCCTTGTTGTTTTATACAAGTTCCAAATTACTCAGCATCAAGCAGAGCAAGAGGAAAATAAAGAAGACTATATTAGGTTGGGAGCAGCTCCCTGAATAATTGAGAGTTCATTATGGACTCTGAGTACATCAAAATCCAATTAATTCATTAGCTCGGCACTTGTGCTTTCCTTCTTCCCCACCTCGGCTGCCAGCCTTTTACCCTATGATGTAGTTTATTAACAACCCCAACATGGGTGTGACAGGGGAAATAAAAAGGAGATAAAATCCCAAAAAATCCATTTTGTTGCTTATTAACCAGAGACTCAGGTGGGTGGTGAAGGCAGGTGGCACTCAAAACACCATGTCTGGGTGGCTCTGATTGGATGAACAGTGTCTGGCACACAGTAGGGCCTCTGTGATGGGCATCCTATGGATTCTGAATGAGGGAATCTGCTCTTCGACCTTGGAGCTATAGGCCCCAAAACCACATGCTCTACTCTGCCAATTATCTGGGATTTCCAATAAGAAAGACAGTTTAGCCAGAAGGGGTTCATGCTCTACGGTCCCCCTACACCGGACTTCTCTCCAGGGACAGGACTCCTCCTGTCCCTTTGGGGTCTCTGAATGACAGTAAGGCTCCATGTAAATGGCCTGATGCAGGCATTTGAAGGGAGTGTTCTCATGATCCGGTTCCCCCAAACCAACACTGCACCTACTGTCTATGTCATTACTCCATAATCCTTTTCCTGCTTGAATATCATAAATTGAAATATTTTTATTGTCCACAAGGAGAAAACAACTCTGATAACTGTGGTCTCTAAAATGGCCATTTTTCAAAGTATCTTTAGAGAATAAAAATACAAAAGGAGACATCATGCATCACACCGTGAAATCATATTTGCAGCTACAGTCCCTATTTGAAATGTGGTACATCTTGTCTGCCATCAGCAACCATGGTCTTATTTTCTTTCCCACACAACCATTACCTAAGTTTTTATTTTCTGTCCTGTTTCTCTCAGCCAGAGAGTCATTCTTTTAAGATCTTTCAAGATCTTTAAGATAGCCACATATATCCTGCTACTTTTCCTGTTCAACAAATAATGTGAAAAATTTAAAACCGCAGATCTCCGAGCAATTGTGTGTGTGTGTGATGATGTTTAATTATGTTTAGAACAGTATTAAGTTGAAATTCCTTCAGAGGAAAGAAGAGACTTACATGTGTGTTGTAGAATGAGAAAGCTGTCCTAGATGAAAAAATTATCTATTGGATAATTCACCATATGAGCAACTCAGTGATGACTGGACTTCTGGCTGATATGCACAACCAAGGTCCCCGTAGACAAGAACTTGCCTCTCAGGAGGTCACGGAGGGCTGTAACCCTCACTCAGGACCTCTCCCTATCGTTTACCTACAAGGGATATTGTGCCATTCCTCAGAGCTGTCGGGTCCTGTGTATTGAAAAAGCACCTCAGCGCACAGCAAGGAGAAACAATGGTTGAAGCATCAGCCAGCTTCACCCAGGGTCTACAACAGCCATATGGAAACAATACCTGTGTGATGTTTAAATCATACCGAGAGCTCTTCCGTCTAAGGGGTGGAAAGGGTGGTTCTTTCATTTCCTGGGACCTAGAGCCCTGTGTGACTTGGATGAACACCTCTGGCTCAGGGACTCCTTTGCCCCCATTATAAATAACAGTGGAATGAGGGCCCTTCCAGCTGGTCTTTCTAGGGCCCTTCGATTCTTTCATCTAAATGGAATGGGGTAGATGTTCTTATTGGGTTGTTTTCAGTCCCATAGTTCTTGTATTCTTATGATTTAACTAAAAATAATAGTTGAAATGAAATGTGGGTATTTTGTCCATATGCCCTAAACCAGGGATGATAACAAGTTAGCAGGTATATTTACAATAACATGCAAGCATGCATGCTTAGCTGCTCAGTCATATCCGACTCTTTGTGACCCCATGGACTGTAGCCCATAAGGCTCCTCTGTCCATGGGATTCTCCAGACAAGAATACTGGAGTGGGTTGCCATTTCCTTCTGCATTACAATAACATGAGCCTACCCTAAACTTGTGTGAACTAGCTGGAGGTGACCTAAGACCCCACACCCGACCTGTGCTTTCGAGGTCAAGGCTCAGTGGCCCAGAGTCAAGTCCCACCAAAGTCCAGCTACAGAGAGAGACAGCGTCTCAAGAACGATTTATAGATTCTGTTGCACATACTGTTACCCTCAGTTTGTAAATGTTTCTCTAGCCGTGATGATGAATTTATTTAGTATGATGATGAATCACTATTGCTCTCTCTTTAAACAAACAAGCCTGACTTCAGGTTTTCTTTTCCTTGTTAATAGCTAGTTTCTACCTATTTCGTATAATTGTTTGAAGAGCATTGGGTCCGTAAAACTAGCTTGGTGGGTCTTGCTCAGCAATCAATTTACCCTTTTCATAGCTCCCACCTTTCCCACAGAGCTAATGCCTTCATGTTACTGAAGGGGCTCAGGTTTGAAACAGTTTCTATCTCTCTCCATCATCCATCAGCCTTCTTTATGCCCTTTGTCTCTGCTGGTTCGTGTTCTTAAACATGGCTTCCCTTCTTATTGGTCCTTTGGCTTTGATTTTCACCATCTGAGTGTCTGGGACTGGTTATCTGATGTATCCAGCCCTCTGCTTCCTGCCTGGTCCTGGATCAATTGCCAGAGTCCCGAGTAAGTTAACCGCATTTTCGATCAGTTTCCACTGTGAAGCACAATGTGGAGAAGAACAGAACATGGGGGCTGGAGTTCGTGGCAACACTCTTCCTGGGAACTTGAGACTCTTGAAAGAAGCCATAAAGGCTTCTCTGTAATGAAATGGAGGGAGGGCGATTCCACTTTCCTCAGGGCTGGCCTCACAGAGAAGAAAGGGCTTGCCTTCATTTTGATCCTGGGACTAAGTAAAAGTTCCTTTTAAAGGGTCTCTCTCTTGCCCTAGCTGCTCACTTACTTTTTTTTTTTTTTTTAGTAAAAGGCTTTCCCTGCTCTCAGTATTTTCCTTCTAATTCCAGGGCAAGGATTGCCCAATGAAGGGCTCTTAGCTGGCCAGGAAGGAGAGAAAGCACAGTACTTAGAAGGGGGAGAGGAGAAGTCAGGGCCAGACACTTAGTCCTCTCAGGAGATAGTGAAACATCACCCAGAAGGCTCAGAGAAAATTGCAGCTTAGGGGCTTTCCTGGTGGCCCAGTGGTTAGGACTCCATGCTCCCAATGCAGGGCACGGATTTGATCCAAACCGTGATTTGAACAAAGACCCGACATGTTGTAGGGTGCAACCTAAAACAATTTTAAAAAAGAAAAAAAAATTTGCAGCTTAACTTGACTTGCAGCCAACATCTCTTTTTTCTCTTATTTAATTCCTTGCACACTGTATTGAGAGATGAAGACTGCAGAGGTCTGCAAGAATACACACCCCCCCAACTAGCTCTGCCTCTCCCCAGTCTCTGGTCTATCCAGCAGATAGTTGTCCCATAAATGTGCATGCTCACAGCACCCCAAATCCAGTCCAGGAAAGATCCAAGGTTCAAGCCCCCTGTATCACTGACGTCAGCCATCACACCTCGCTGATGCTGGGCAAACTACGTGTGACCAGATCTCTGGATTCAAGCAGCTTACCGTATCATTGCAGGGACAAGACAGAGACAAATGAAACAAAGAAAACCAGTATAAAGCTATTTATCACTCATTGATGAAATTTGTGGCTTTTGCAGTTCCGTTTTGACCAGTACTCATAGACCTGTCATCGATCGATAAAATACTTGCTAGTGATATCAATGTGTCATCCAAATTAATAGCACACCATGACTGTCATTTACTTGCTCATTCAACAAGTACTTATTATGTACTTATTCTAAGTCTCTTTTGCATTTGTAAAGAACTTTACAGTTTGCAAATCACTTTCACACAAACCCACTCATTTGATTTTTATTAGGCAGACAGGTTTGTAGGAGATAGACAGTGAGGCACGGGAAGGGTGCATGGTTTTCCCAAGGTCACTGGGTTATTAAATCTGGGGCCCAGGATTGTAATTTCCCCTATCATCCATGTGCCCTCCACCAGTCTACCTTAATAGCAGTAGACAATGAATATGAGTGTGAGTCTGTGGTTAGTGAGTGTCAAGGAGGGGTCAGCTATGACGTTATGCATCCTACCCACCCCAGCCTCACACTCAGTGACAGATCAAGAGGCTCTTCTGCAAGTACTCAAAATAGGAATCTTAGAAATTGCCTGAGTTTCATATAGGTCTGCACACATACTTTGCTAGCCCTTAAATTCAGCTTCTTTCAGCTCTGACCATTTGGTGTGGAGAAGACCAAACTCCTGATCTGTGATCTTTGTGAAAGTCTCCAGAGGCCTGGGATGAACTTTCCAAAGTCACCTCAATTTAAGACTGAGGGTTTTGGTTGTCTACACAACTTTCCTCATCATCCTCAAACCCTGATTAAAATGGTGATTGAGGGCAGCTGGGGTGGGAGGTGAAAGAAGAAAGTGTTGGGCTTCATACAGGACATTAGAGGAGGGTGAGTGTGTGTGTGTGTGTTTAGGGTATGGCGGACATGCTGACTTCATTCTATGTTGCAGCTGACAGCACTGAAAGGACTAGCCTCCAGAAACTTATGTATAACAATTCCTCTCCCCATCCCTAAAGTCAGGAAGTCTGAAGTCTTTAGTTAATGTCTTCAGAGGCCAAGTTGCAAAGAAAAGCATCATGCAGAAGATGGATCATCAAAGATAACACAACATGGGAGTCCAGGAGATAGCAGTACACTGCTTATGGTATCTGCTGGAACATCCATGCCTTCCACTGAAGATTTCTGATTAAAAACAAGCAAACCTGCAAATGAACGCCCTGAGGTGAGCTGTGAATTGGGTTTGAGATCTTGCTGAGCATGCAGCCCTAACATGGAAAATGCCCTCACTGTCTGCCACGTGTAACTGTATCCCCACTATCCCCACCCTGACTGGACGTGGCACGTTCTGAGGCTGCTGCTGCCCCCGACACTGAGGCTAATGAGCTTGTACCAGAACAGCAAAATGACTCAGTCTGAACATACTGCCTCGGTTGCCTGTGTGCAGGCAAAGTTGCTTCCGTTGTGTCCAACTCTTTGCAATCCCATGGATAGCAGCATGCCAGAATCCTCTGTCCATGGGATTCTCCAGACAAGAATACTGGATGGAGTTGTTATGCCCTCCTTCAGGGGGTCTTCCTGATCCAGGGATCAAACCCATGTCTCTTTTTTTTTTTTTGAAAGGTGTTCATAGGAAACTATTCCAAATTTATTCTTTATTACAGTCTTTGGGGATACAACAAAGGGGAAATTCTGAGGTCTGATTAAACAAACCCATGTCTCTTATGTCTCCTGCACTGGCAAGCAATCTTTACCACCAGTGCCGCCTGGGAAGCCCATATTGCCTCAGCTGGCTTGTTCCAAACGAACAGCAGCCTCTGCCACTTCATTCATTCTGTCAGTCAACAAGCATTGCTTGAGTACCCTGAGCTAATCCAAGTATACCATAAAGAATATGACATTTGAATCAGAAAATAAATTACTCAGTAATCAAGACTTCCTTCCTATATTTACTGTCAGAAAATAGAATATGAAGCCAGAACAGGTTCAGGGTACTGTAGAGAATGGATCCAAGGGAAAGAAATGGGAAGGTAATGTTCCTCCTGATCTTCTCTTGGTCCTAGGAGTGTACAGGGGAGGGATGAATAACTTCGATGTGAGTCGTAACAATCAATAGGTCCATCAAAATGAGCATTGTCATTCATTTGTGATGTTTGTGTTTATTCCAAGTATAAAGCAGCATGCCCATTGTAAGAAATTTATAAAATATGGAAAAGTAATAAATTGAGATGTGTGTATAATATGTACAAATCATATATAATAAATATAACATGAGTGTGCCTGCTAAGTTGCTTCTTTGCAACCCTATGGACTGTAGCCCACCAGGCTCCACTGTCCATGGGATTCTCCAGGCAAGAATACTGGAGTGGGTTGCTGTACCCTCCTCCAGGGGATCTTTCTGACTCAGTGATCGAACCTGCACCTCCTGCAACTCCGGCATTGCAGGTAGATTCTTTACCGCTGAGCCATCAGGGAATATGTGTATGTAATTGTATGTAGGTATGTGTATATGTGTGAGTCTGTATATCTCTCCCAATTTCTGAATTTCACCTTTTTATCATTTGGCATATTCTTTTCCAGTACATCTGACTCCATCTTTCTCCAGCACATAAAACAGTTTTTTAAATTCATCCACATATAGATGCCGTATGATCACAGTCCATATCTTTTCACTGCACCTGCACTTCCGCACATGATTTAGAATTTCTAAAGCACCTCCTCTTTTAAAAGGCAAGGAGCGGGTGGGAGGATATATATACCTTAGGAACAGGAGACTTAATGCTGAAATAGTTAAACTGAAAAGTGTTGGCTGTAAGACACTGTGTGATTCATCCTGGAGCCAAATGCATTTATGTGGCATTGTGTTTGCCTTTGTTGGAGATTTTCAGTGGTCCAGACTGATTGTTTCATTAGCCTGCCTAGGACTGGATGGCATCACCGACTCGATAGACATGAGTCTGAGTGAACTCCGGGAGTTGGTGATGGACAGGAAGGCCTGGCGTGCTGTGATTCATGGGGTCACGGAGAGTCGGACACGACTGAGCGACTGAACTGAACTGAAGCCAGGACTGACCACAGAAGTATTTCCTGCCCCTGTACTCGTGTACAAGTGTGTGCATGCACCCTCGGGACACACTCCTCCAGTCCCTCAGTGACACTGAACGAGGAGGAAGTCCGTGTGGCCTGGGGCCCACTCTCTCCTGCAGAGCAGGGCAAGGTTCTGGTTTTGCTGGGACTGTAAGCCTGCCCCGCCATCAGCATCCCCAGTGCCTCCCAGAGAGTGAGCGGGTTAGGTAAGAGGACAGCAGGGTGGTACTGGAGTAATGAAGATCCTTGCTGTTCTTTTCTGGAGGGAGAAAGCCGGCTCCCCTGAGCAAAGTAAGATGGAAAGAAGTTACTAAAGAGTAGCTTGTCTCACCCACCCAGCCTGACAGCGGGACAGGTGAGTTAGCAAATGCTACATTGTAAGGAATTGCAAGCTATTTTCTGCAAAGTGGGCAAAGACTCTGGGATTAACAACTGTACAGCATGATAGATGTTGGTAAAGATGGCCATAAATTACCAGCCATAAACCTGGCAAAGCTTATCCGATTGTATGATGCAGTCGGGTGCTGGCAGATTCCCAGCACAGGCTGGGGGTGGGGGGGGTGGGGGCAGGGGCTGATGCAGGAGCTGGCGATGCCTACCACCGGCCGGAGGGTACAGATGGTGAGCTTGGCAGACGACCAGCGTTGGAGGCTGCAGAGGCAGCCAAGCTGCTGGACCGGCTTTACCTTCTCTGAACCTCAGTCCCCCATCAGAGAAACTGGAAAAGCCCAGACAAGCTTGGACATGATCAGTGCAGGACCCTGGGCTCCTGCTCCTCCCCTAGTTGTGAGACAGATGGCTAAGGGGGCCTTTCCCTGGACATGATCTCAGTTGTGTTTCGTCTTAGCCCTTGAGGAAGAGGAGGAGGGATGGTGGGGAGAGGGGTGGAGAGGACCTCAAATGACTTCTGCTCCCGACTTTCTCTGCCACAGCTTCCACGTCTAATCAAGCATATCTAAAACTGCGACCGTGACAGGGGCGTTCAGACCATGACCGAGGCCTCGGATGCTGATCAGTTTGCAGTCAGACCCCAGTCCTGTGCTCACATGCCTAACCCAAGGCTGGTCTTCTCCCCATCCTCTTTTCTCATCTGCCTTTGAGATTTTGAAGAAAGGAGTGAGACAATCAAAGCAGAGGAGAAAACAGAAGAGAGGGGAGGAAAACGAGGATAAAATGGAAGAAAAGATGTGAGTATGAGTGAAACAGACAGTGCTACCACAGGAAGGATGACGCCCGCCCTTCAGAGGTTCTCTAGCGCGGACCCCCACCACCAAGTACTGCGTCAAACACAAAGCTGATTAACTACTAGTGGGGGATATGCAGTGATAAAATATGGAGCTACAACCTGCCTTCTTCCCCTTCGGTGTTACCTCTTATACATACACACACACAGACCTTTATACACACATTTCAAAAAGTATCTGCTTGCCAATTAGTAAAGAACAGTCTCAGTGGGAAGCCACTGTACAGCACAGGGAGCTCAGCTCAGTGCTGTGTGATGACCGAGAGGGGTGGGATGAAGGGAGGGGGATCTAAGAGGGAGGGGGTATATGTATACACAGAGCAGGTTCATGTTGTTTTACAGCAGAAACAAATACAACATTGTAAAGCAATTACACTCCAAGAGAAAAAAGAAAGAAAGGAGGGAAGAAAGAAAGAAAAGTCTATACAGGTAACGGTGCCCTGCCCTTCCTGCCTCTCCTATGGTGCAGAGAAGATTGTCCAAGCAACACTGACTCTTGTGTGTAAGGCCTACAAAGCTGCTGCCTCCCGAAGGCTTGGAGTCTAGAGGCACAGAAGGCAGATTCAAGGCCAATAAAGCACAAAGCTCAACTCTGGATTGAGATAAAGGGTCAGAGCCAATGCTCTCCATCAACCTAAGTATTTATTGAGTCTCTATCAGGTACCAAGCACCATGCCAGCCACCAGGGGTTCAGTGGTGGATAGATTAGACACAGCTCACTCCCCCATGAAATTTAGTAACTAAGCCCTTTAGAGAAGGCATTGGAGTGATTCACCAAGTATTTCTAGCTCTCTGCCTTCTGGACACATGGCAGGACCGCACTTTCTGGCCTCTTTATGTTTGGTGGGGCCATGTGACTTGTGAGCAGAGACAATCTGGGTCACCTTCAGAAGAGAGCTTTATTTCCTTGCCAAATGTAAGACGCTCCTGTGCAGTGATCAGGTTCAAGTTTCAATGGCACCTGCTATTACCATTCTGGATCACTGAGTGACTTCAATGAGCATATCTGCTAACTGACCACAGTGGACATGCAACACGAACTAGGAAGAAACTTTTGTTGCTTTGAGTCACTGAGATTTGGGGGTCCTTTGTTGCCTTAGCATAACCTAGCCTATCCTGGCTGATATGTGCCTCTTAGCAACCAACACATTGATTGAGAATCTACTCTGCGCTTAGAGTGATGGTTGGTTTCTTCACGTGCATAACTTCGCTCCTCAAGGAGGTGGTGAGCAGGCGGAGGGTAGAGATTGTGACCCATGAGATAGGGGCCTGGCTCATAGCAGACTCCACAGCAGGAGCCAACCATCAGTGGGAGCATGATGCCAAAAACTCAGCTTCTCTGTGCACTGATGCCAAATCAAATTTCGGAGACAGCGTTTTGAGTGAAGTAGAAAAGACTAGCTTTATTGCTTTGCCAGGCAAAGGGGGAGACAGTGGGCTAATGCCCTCAAAACCAAGTGTCCCAATTTGGGGAAGAGAGTGGCAAGGTGTATAGTGAAAGAGGGTGTGATCAGCTCACAGACAATCTTCTGATGTGCTGGGGAGATAAACAGGAAGCAACATCACCAACGTTCAGGCTTAGCTGGTCTGGGGTCTACACGCTTGTGGGGAGCATACCATGAGTTTCTCCCACCTGGAAGGGGTTTCAGCTGGGAAATCTGGAAAATAGCTCAAAGATATTGTTGTGTGTATCCACTGATGGGGAAACTGGACCTTGCCCCAAGGATGCTCTTAATTGTTTCTCCCTGGTCTCACATCCCCTCCCTTCCCTAATTAACCACAGCTTGATTCTGCCCATTGGAACTCAGGGAAGTTCATGGAGGCTGAAGGAAGGCTGTTTCCTGTAATCAAAGAAATGGGGGACATGGAAAGGCTCTTTGTCCAGGAGCCCCACAGGGCCCTGCACAGTATAAACCATGTGGTTGATTCTCGCTCAATGCATTGGTAGCTGGTTGGAGTGTGCAAATCAGGCTAGGCTGGGTGATGGGACAAAGGTGAAGGATGAACAAAACTCAAAGGAGAGGGAGTGCCTCTGGCTGGCTGGCGAGGAAAGACTTCATGGAGGTTTTGGACTGAAGCTGAGCTTGAAAGCTAAATTAAATTCAGCAAGGAGAGCAGAAGCACATAGCGGGTTCTGGGTATGAGAGGGTCCACAATGCACAGTGCACCAGAGGGCTAAGCCATGCTTGGGCGCAGTTGGTCTAGAAGATGCCCCCGTGCAGCGGTGAGACGGCCTAGCACCGGGGACAGTGCTCCTAGCTGGGACCAACTGGGAGAGGGCAGATGCTAGTGGAAAAGCCCATGGAAGCTGCCAGGATGGAGGAAGGAGGTGGCGGAAAGGGCAGGTGACCCTGGCTGGCACAGCTGTAGGCTGCTATTGGAAACATCCTCATTTGGGGACCCGTGTCTTCAGCCAACAGCCATTTTTCCCCCCTCCATTCCCTGCCGAAGGTAATAACCTGTCACCAGAGCAAATAAAGTCTGATTTACATGAAATTTAATGCTAAGCATTTTCCTTTATTCCCCGGCACTGCGGTGGCAGAATGGTAGTGCTGGCACGGCACAGCCTGCTGTGTGCAGCAGCGGGGTTTCACCGGAAAGAAGTTTAAAAAGAAATTACTTTCCTGTGACAGGGTCTATCACTCTGGGCAGGGGGTCCCAGTCAGCTTGGCAACTTCCCACCTGTTCTTCCAGAAAAAGAAGCAAAGTCAGATGGAGAGAGCTGGAGGAGGAATGGGGGAGGGAGGAAGAGCAGGGAGAAACACACTCAGCTTGCCCAAGCTCTGGTTCCTGACCCCCAGCCTCAAAGTGACAGTGGCTTGAGTCCCTAAACAGCATCACGATGACACACACCATCGCCATTGTCATCACAGCACCCATGACTAGAGACACCTCTTGAACATCAGATGTGACCATGCCAGGCACAGAGCTATGAAAGCATGGCCACTGCCCCACAGGATTTATAATCCACAAGCAGTCACATCTTTATAGAAAAGCATCATTTTCTCTTGACCTCCATCAACGTCCCGCCTGATCACCCCATGCTTCTAAACACTCCGTGAATTTTCCTGCTCTTTGCTAATTGGAACCTTTCCACTTAAAATATCTGCATGAATTCTTTTAAGACTCAGCTTAAATGCCACCTCTTCCATGAAGACTTCCTCAATTCGCTATACCAGAATGTCTCCCCATTCTCTCTGCTCCCAATTCACACTAATTACATTTATTTGGGGCTTCCCTGGTGGTTCAGTTGGTAAAGAACCCGCCTGCCAAAGCAGGACACCTGGGTTTGATCCCTGGGTCAGAAAGATCCCCAGGAGCAGGGAATGGCAAACCAATCTAGTATTCTTGCCTGGAGAATTCCATGGACAGAGGAGCCCAGGGGGTTAGCAGTCCATGGGGCTGTCTGGACATGACTGAGCAACTAACACTCACACACATTCTTTCACCTTTATTTCAGTGCTCAGAACCTCTCTACTGCAGATACGGTAATCAGCTTGCATGTTCTCAACCACTGGATGCTCTAACATCCTTATGGGCCAGTTGTTAAAAACCTTAGTAATGAGCCAAAGAAAGGCCACCCATCCTTTCCCAAGCCTGCCTCCTGGGGGCCTCAATTCATTTCCCAACTCTAAACATCTCAGGAGAGGACCTTGTGTTATGCTAACGTGGCAGGCAGGAAAGTGCATGCAGAGAGGTAAGGGTAGATAATGTAGAAGTGAAACAGAGTAGGAGCCTAAGTTCCTTCCTCCCCATTTCCTTAGTTTGCCTTTTGTCTGTGAAAAATGTTAGCCAAAGGATTGTGTAATCAGAGAAGTGAGAAATTATGGAAGCAAAGAAAAGCTGTTCAACAAGATTAAATAATAGTAGTTTTGTCAGGAAGCAAAGTTAAGGACTTTTAGTATCTCTTCATGGACTATAGATAATATTCTGAGCCTTATCCTGTGAGCTGTCTTGTAGACACTGAAACCCCCACCAGGTGGAAGAAGTTAACTACGTGATGACCAGACTGTAGCCATGACATAAACTGCCACAATTCCGAGAAAGAGTCTTAAGGAAATGGAAGCAAACCGACTGTGGTACTACAGATTGAAATGATCAAGATGGTGTTGGTCAAGCCACCACAGGACCAATTTCAAGACAACTGTCAGAGTTGACTGTGCCCTCTCCTTACATCTATAAAAGATTTTGCCCACTGATTGTCAGTGGGAAGGAGTCAGCTTTTAGACACCTGCCCCCCAGTTGCCAGCATCTGAAAAGCAAACTCTCCTTTCCACCAACCTCGCCTCTTAAATGGCTTTTGAGTGGCTCAGACCCCACTTTTGCTTACACAAGAGGTAGACTAGGGAGTATGGGTTGACTTTAGAGGCAAGAGGGACCCAGGAAAGAATTCAAGGCAGCTGCCTTGATGGAGTTTAATAATGTTCCCTACAGTTTGCCTGGCTCCAAGATCACTGCAGTTGGTGACTGCAGCCATGAAATTAAAAGACGCTTACTCCTTGGAAGAAAAGTTATGACCAACCTAGACAGCATATTAAAAAGCAGAGACATTACTTTTTCAACAAAGGTCTGCCTAGTCAAGGCTATGGTTTTTCCAATAGTCATGTATGGATGTGATGAGTTGGACTATAAAGAAAGCTGAGCATCGAAGAATTGATGCTTTTGAACTGTGGTGTTGGAGAAGACTTTTAAGAGTCCCTTGGACTGCAAGGAGATCCAACCAGTCCATTCTAAAGGAGATCAGTCTTTTGTGTTCATTGAAAGGCCTGGTGTTGAAGCTGAAACTCCAATACTTTGGCCACCTGATGCAAAGAGCTGACTCATTGGAAAAGACCCTGATGCTGGGAAAGATTGAGGGCAGAAGAAGGGGACAACAGAGGATGAGGTGGTTGGATGGCATCACTGACTCGATGGACATGAGTTTGAGTAAGTCCAGGGAGTTGGTGATGGACAGGGAGGCCTGGAGTGCAGCAGTTCATGGGGTTGCAAAGAGTAGGACTGAGTGACTGAATTGAACTGAGCTGAACAGTTTGCCTGGAGAGGGTCGGGGGATGGTGGTGGGGAGTGGGGGTTCTGTTTGGTTGTTGCTTTTCTCTGAACTTGGGATTACTATTTTAGGACTTCACCGTGCCGGGAGTGAAGTCACTTCTTTTTTCTTGAGCAAGAGGCTTGAGGCTTCACTTGTTTCCATCTTATCCCCAGGTGGTTCTATTTCAGGGACGTTCCTATTGCTTGACTCTCGGGGAGCAATCAGCTACTCTCTCCATTGTGTATCCCAGACCATACTGAAAGCTGGGGTGGCTTTCCTTTGGCTTCCACTAGGCATCTGACACCACTCCATACAACCCTTGGTCAGTACGGGTGAATGGGGAGCAGAAATGGCTTATCGGGCAGGGACGAGGGGTTGGGAGTGAGGGTCTGGGGACGAGGGTGGCAGCCAAGACACTGGCTTTCTCCATTACAGGGGACAGTGCTGCCTTTACATTGCCTCTCCTGTGGGGACTCTGCAGCATAGTCCCATTCCATCAATTGGCCTTTCCTGCACTGTACTGTATCCCAGGGACGGGGGATCCTGGTGGGCTGCCGTCTATGGGGTCGCACAGAGTCAGACACGGCTGAAGTGACTTAGCAGCAGCAGCAGCAGCGGCAGCGGCAGCCGCACTGTACTTTGACTATCAGCCACAGCAGAACTGCACCGGGAGGGAAATCCACCACCCCAAACTCAATATTCCAGAGCCTGTTAGAAATGAGGTCTCCATTGTTCTGTAGGGGGAGATTATCCACACCATTGCTCATGCAGATAACTAAGGGTAGGTTGTCAATATTCCACATATTAACTGTGTGACCTTGAGCAAGTGGCTTCACCTCCCTGAGCCTCAGCTTCCTCATCTAATATGAAGGGAAATTGCCTTGAAAAGTTGTAAAAGCAAGTGAGGAATGAGCATCTATCTCAGGGCGGCCATGGGCTGGGTGCTCTGTATACCTCATCTCTGTCGGAGAGGACCTCATGGGCACATGTCGTGGGAGCCTGGCTACACAAGTCTGGCCCCAGAGGAGAGCTGAACTGGGCTCCCTTGTCAAGTGCAGGAAGTCAGAGTGGGAGGGGTGCTGGCAGCCCTGCCTGGATATCTGGAGTAGATTCAGGTAAAAGCTGAGACAGAGAGCAAGGTGCCCGGGCCACTTAACTAAATAGATAACTAGGTAATAGCAAGATGAAGGGGTAATGGAGAAGATAAACAAGATTGATGAAAGAGATTAAAAAGGAGGGGGGAGCCTGAGCACCACAAGGGGATATAAATAGATCAGAATATCAACAGGATAGATGCTGTGGACGGAAAGAAGCCAGAAAAAAGAAGAGACAGGAACTATAAACAGGGTAAATAGCACAACAGATAGAATTTGAAAATGACATGGGCAGATAGACAGGAAGCGTTACTAGACAGATGCCCCGGAACGGCAGGAAGAAAAGGGATGAATGCATCGCCATGGGCAGCAGATGAATGAAAAGAGGAAGGATGGGGTCGTGGTGGGAGTGAGGAGGGAGACCTGGCCCCTAACCCCGCCTGGGTTTGCGAAATCTGGCTCTGGCCCATAAGGGTTTCAGTGATACAGCTTAATGAGGAGATCCCTGGAGGTGAATTGGAATTAAAACAAACGAAAATCCTTATTGGGATTTTGTCACCTTTTCTGCACTTACGATTGAGGGGAATTTAAATGAGAGCCAGCCTGGCCATTGGTGTGTTGGCCTGTGGCTAGTTGCAAGGAGGAAGGGCTTCTGAGGGCTCTGTTCTTGAGCCAGGTGGCGGGGGTCCCCTCTCAGGAGAGTTGGGGTCTGTCTGGGCAGGTACCCCCATCTTTCTCTCCTGCCAGGAACCGCTGCTGACACCTGAGGCCCTGGCTCAGCTCACCCTAAGGTCAGGTAGTCTTTGCCTTTACCAAGTAGGATGACCAAGTGTCAAGGAGCAGCCCCCTCACCGCCACCATGAGTTTGGTCCACATACATCTCTCAACTGAGTGAAAATAGCCGACTCAGAACCCTGTACATTTGCCATCATGATGCTGTAGTTATTTAATCGCTCAGTCATGTCCGACTCTTTGTGACCCCATGGACTGTAGCCCACCAGGCTTCTCAGTCCATGGGATTTCCCAGGCAAGAATATTGGAGTGGGTTGCCATTTCCCTCTCCAGGGGATCTTCCCAACCCAGGCTCGAACCTGCATCACCTACATTGGCTGGTAGATTCTTTACCACTGAGCCACCAGGAAAGCCCATTTCCCATCATAAGTCCTGTTTATTCAAAGTCAAAGGATGAAGGGAGTCTTTCCTCCCTCCCTCCTTTCTTTTCTTCCTTCTTCCCTCCCTCCCTCCTTCCCTTCCATCCCCCTGTCCTGCATTTAAGATACATGAACCATACGGCCAGCATTCTCTAGTACAAGACATCAGATGAGGACTACGGGGAGCTTCAGGCAGCAGAATGATGAGGATTCAAAGGCAGGCAGGGACACTTCTATGAGCTGATGAGCTTTGAAGGGGGCCTGAAGGATGGGTAGGTTCAAGAGGGCAAGGAGGTGAGAAGGCATTCCAGGCAGAGGGAGAAGTCTGAGCCAGAAAACACCCTGTGTGTTTGAGCAACAACAGGTAGCTCAATGTGGCAGAGGCAAAGGATTCTGGGAAAGAGTGGTGGGAATGTGACTTGGATTGATGAATTGTCAGTCAGGAATTTGGACTTCCTCCAGCATCAGTGAAAATCCAGGGAAGATTTTGAGGGAGTAGAAACAAAGTCAGAGTTTTGGGTGGTGTTGGATAAAATGACAGGGAGACATGGGGGAGGGGACCGAGAGGCCACTGCAGGGATCCACCTCAAAATAGAGAGCTGAGGGTCAGAGGAAACGCCACTCACGCTTCCTTCTTGCCAGCAGCAGCCTCCAAGCCCTCTTCTTTCCAACAGTCCTTTCTCCTCGGGTTGCTCAACTTGTATTCTTATCCCCCTGAATGCCCTGCCTTTTAATTTTCCATTCCTTTCCTCCCACCCGTCCCCCACCCCCATGAGGCCACTTCAGTGTTTTAAGAGGATATTTGTCCCCATGGCAACTCAGACATCAGAAATCCCTTAAAGATACTGACGACAACCTAAGGAAAGGACAGGAAAACTGTTCCAGGAAGGGGGACCCCTTCCAGGGCCTGAGAATGGGCTCTTGGCTAACACTTGGAAGTGAATTATCCGAGAAGACATGTATACTGACAAAGCAAGAGCCTTTATTGCGGAGGGGTGCCTGGGCAGAGAGCAGGAGAATAAAGGAAACAAGGAAAACTGTCACGTGGCTGGCAGTCTTGGGTTTTATGGTGATGCGTTTAGTTTCCAGGTTGTCTCTGGTCAATCATTCTGACTCAAGGTCCTTCCTGGTGGTGTGTGCCTCTTTCAGCCAAGATGGGTCCCTGTAAGAAGCACTTTGGAGGCTGGTCATCTCCTCCCTCCTTGCAGGCTCTCCCAAACTTTCCTGGTTAGTTTTTGACAGCACCACTTTGTTCCTTATTGGGACCTCCTGTTGTGAAATAACTCAGGCAAGCCAAGCGGGTATCATTGCCTGGCCAACGTGGGTGGTTTTGGTAACAGTTCCCTAACCTTGGAGAAGGGAATGGCTGCCCATTTCAGTATACTGGCCTGGAGAATCCCATGGACAGAGGAGCCTGGCAGGCTACAGTCCATGGGGTTGCAAAGAGTTGGACATGACTGAGCAACTTTCACTTTCACTTTTCACTAACAAAAGTAGAAACCAAGATCCCACCGTCAAGTCTTCAACTCAGAGTTGACCCCAAGAACTCCACCCACTGGCATTTAGATATTGGTTCAAGGATGAGCTTCTGGGGAGGAAGCGTAGGGTGGTGGTTCTAGTAGCTGATGCAAGACAGCTTAATGCTCTCATTGGAGATGTGATCAATTATTTTGACAATTCTGTCATGCCATGGCAGTTAAGCATTTTGTTCTGCATGACCTAACTTCTCCCCAGGGAGATGGGGGTAGGAGAGCCAGGCCTACCTTTTCTGTTTGCCCCTCAGCACCTGGCATAGTGCTGAACCCAAGGTAACACACTCAGAAATACACTGAATAAAAGAAGGAAGCCCAACCCTACACCTGGGGGGGAGGGTATCTATTTGCATATGAAATGTGATTAACTTTTCCTGAGCTCCAAGGGAGGGCTGTCATTCAAAGTAATGCCTTCACTGATTCTCCCACAGCTCAAAATATCCTTTGAACTTCTCTTAGAATTATCTTTAAGGCTAGCTAACGAGCCACACAAGAATAGCAGTCTTATTACATTATAATCACCCTGCATGCATGGAATAAATCTTTCCTCCTCCCAGGACTTTCAGCAAAGGAAAGCTGTGGGCCTCTTTTTACCCCCTTTTGAAGAAGCCCTTTTGTGACTTCTTTTTTACTTTCAAGACTGTCTAGGAAGTTTATTTTCACCTGATCTTGTTGGCATAAGGGGAGGCGGGGAATGCTCTGTGCGTGTGTGGTGTGTATGTTTGGATAACAAGGAGATCTCGCTCACACTTTCCCAGCACCCCATCGTTTTATGGAACATGGATCTCTTTGGCCCAATTGCTTTTACATTCTCACTACTGTCTTTCCATGGTGAGGTAGGAAGCTCTGCGTATGTTCTTATAGAAAGAAGAATGGAGAGTTTCAAGTCCTCAGGAGGTCTTTGCTCTGAAAATGAAAACCCATCTAAAAGAGGCATAGTTATGATTGACGCTAGCTCTGTTTTCCTTCCAGGGTTTCTATGTCGGAACCCTGCCAGTCTAGCCACCAGGACTGAAAGCTCAGTGAGGCTAGCTTGAGCTGACAGATGCTTTTTAAAAATCCACGGAAATGTCTGCATGGTGTTGCGATCGAGTCAGGTTTTACAGAGCCGACCGCCTACTGCGGTGGTGGCAACTGAAGACTGGAGATGAGGACCCCTTGTTCACCATCTGTCTTTGTCTGTCCAGGGCCTCCTCTTCCAGATCAGGGGCCGTGGATGCATCAAGAGCATCCTCCACTGTAATCACACCCCCAGACTGGCTTCATCTGAGCAGAGAACCGATCCTTCCTTGGCAAGCTGGCTGAACTCTCTTGGCAAAGAAACCAAGATTCCAGCTCATCAGAAGTTCTGTCTTCAGTGGCCACTGGCAGATGGATGGGGGCTTCTCTGGGTCAAGCATTTGCACTTGTCCACCTCCACCTCAAAATGGATATTTATAGTTGAAAACAGTCTTCAAGTTGGGAAGAGTAAGGAAACCTTGTGGCAGCATGAGACGGTGGAAAGAAATTGCATGAGTTTGTATCTCCACAGAGCTCATCTGCACACAGGTCTCCTTGTCTTCCCTTCACTCCAACAAAGTTTTGGAATCTTCGGGGCAACTTTTCTTACCTTTCTAGAATTCCAGTTATACATTTGTAAAATGACAGAGACTGTACAAGATGGTCAGGTTTATAGCATGGATGGCAGATGCTTAGTGGCAGGTCTCAGTGACAAGTACTAGCCATGGACAAACTTGTACTAATCCATATACATCCACATTTGGGGGACTGACAGCATGTGTTTGGACTGTGAAGAGTCAGAATGAGAGAGAGATTATCTCTGGCCCTGGACTAGAGCAAACCCAATCAACTCCTACGGGCTAGAATCTCAGACTCATTAAAAGGATACATCAACCAACTGAACTCACAAATTCTGAGAGGTGCCAGAAAAAGTACGCTCTTCTTGGCTCCACAATCTCGACGCTAAAACAAAAGTAGGGCACTGTTCTAAAATGTCACCTAGTGGATTTTCCTTGATAGGTAATTCCTTTCTATGTTACAACTCTTTTACCTTTTAAACTAGACCATCAGGCTGAAGCCAATTGCCCCTTGACACCCAGGAACCACCTGAGAACCAGGCCTTGGATTGTTTAGCCTTACATGCTTGGAAGCCTAGGCTTGCTGTTGTAGAAGTCAGAACTCACTGTGACAGTTTTACACTACTGTTTTAATATCAAATGTCTAGCTTTGATTGTCAAGTGAAAAGAATTTATGCCACAGTCCAGAGAAGGAGGGAATGCGTCAAGTGGTAGAGGCAGGGTTCTCACCCCATAGAGGTGAGAGAAGAGCTTTCTTCAGTCTGTGGGCAGGAAGGACCAGTACTGAAGAAAAAGAAAAGTATAAGAAGTTTCAGCATGAATGAGCTGGAGTGAGCTTTGCTCCGTGGTTTACCTTGAAGCAGAAACTCTGGGAGACAGGGTAGTAGAGAACCCCACATAACAGGCAGAGGGGCTTTACCATGCTTCTGTTAGGGGAAGCCCTGAACACCAACCGAAACACCACCCTCATTGGTCGGACAAGATAGCAGCCACTTGCATCAGCTGTCTTAACAATAGGAGGTCCTTGTAAGTAATGAGAAACTAACAGGCTACCACAAACTGGAAGGATTCAGGAAAGGTCAAAGGGAGAGAGCAAGCACGAGTTCCTATGTCCTACCAAGCTCCCAGAATCCTCGTTGGAATCCATCTTGACTGAGTGATGTGTGTGCTACTGGGAAGGACGCTGAGTCAGAATGATTGGCCAGAGACAACCCGGAAACAAACCCTATTACCGTGAAACGTGAGACTGTGAGCCACGTGGCAGAGCAGTTCTCCTGGGTTTCCTTACCCTGCTGCTCTCTGCCAACACCCCTTTCCAATAAAGTCTCTTGCTTTGTCAGCATGTGCCTCCTTGGACAACTCATTTCTGAGTGTTAGACAAGAGTCACTCTTGGGCTCTACAAGCATCCTCCCTTTCTGCAATGCTTGCTTCTTGAATCACTGGACACAGAGGCTCACACCATCATGGGGGTGGATTGTGTAGATGGAAAGGATGGCAGGATAGGTCTGGACATGGAGAGGTCCTCCCCATCCCACCACCTGCTCTGAGACTCAGCTGGCTCCTATAGGGCAAGGAGGAGATCCGCATGCCTGAGGGGTCACAGAAGGTGGCTTCAACATGAGAGCCAGAACCTGCTAGAGCCTGCAGGAGCAAGAGAGCCCAGGCAGGGGCTGAGCCACAAAAAAACCTGAGAAAGTCCTGAGCCTGGAGGTGGGGGCCCAGCTGACTGAAGGGGGGCCCTGCTGAGCCAGCCCAGAGCAATAACAAACATGTTCCTAGAGGAGCACAAGGCTAAGTCGGGGAGAGACCCTGGACCAGAAGTGCCTCCACTGATGCCAAGACCATGCAAAACCCCCACCCCTGCCCACACCCAGGAGTCTAGGGCACCCCGAGGAGGGTGAGAAGGGGACCGATGGAGCCTTGTTGGTCAGGACACAAGGAGATTGCATGAACTGGATGGTGGTGGAGGATGGTCAGCTAAGAACACACAGCAGAGATGGAGGCTAATGTTCAGTGATCAGGAGGAACAAGCAAACCCTGATGGAAACAAGCCCTCTGCCCATCTATTCCTTCCCACTCATTCCCGCAACATTTCAGGGTGTCCTCGGTCTGTACCTCTGCTGCCATAGTGAGCTCCAAATCCAGAAAGTGGGGAGGGACATCTCCAACAACAACAACTAGAATCTAAAAGAGGCAAGGAAGACTGTTCCCTAGAGATGTTAGGGAGCTTGTGGGCCTGCTGACACGTTGGTTATGAACTTCTGACTTCCAGAACTGTGAACGAATAAATTCCTGTTGCTGTAAGCCATCCAGGTTTTGGTGCTTTGTTACAGCAGCCCTAGAAAATGAATATAGATGGCTCGCAAAGTTTGAATGCATGGTGGATGGAAAGTGTCTGCCACACAGCAGACTCAAAAAAACAGAAAGTTACAATAGTAAATGTGTGTGTGCTTAGTCACTCAGCGTGTCTGACTCTGCAACCACGTGGACTGTAGCCCACCAGGCTTCTCTGGCCTTGGGATTTCCCAGGCAAGAATGCTGTAGTGGATTGCCATTTCCTTTCCAATAGTAAATGCTTGTTACCTTACCTTCACACCTCAAAAGACACTTGCTATCTTATCTGGCAGGGCTTCTCTGATGGTTCAGATGGTAAAGAATCTGCCTGCAATGCGGGAAACCGGGGTTCACACCCTGGGTTGGGAAGATCCCCTGGAGAAGAGAATGGCAACCTACTCCAGTATTCAACATTTTAGGAATCAGAGAACTAAAATGGACTGGATTGGGTGAATTTAACTCAGATCACCATTATATCTACCACTGTGGGCAAGAATCCCTTAGAAGAAATGGAACCGCCATGATAATTAGCAAAGAGTTCAAAATGCAGTACTTGGATGAAATCTCAAAACTAACAGAATGATCTCTGTTCATTTCCAAGGCAAACCATTCAATATCACAGTAATCCAAGTCTATGCCCTGACTAGTAATGCAGAAGAAGCTGATGTTTAATAGTTCTGTGAAGACCTATAAGACTTCCTAGAACTAACACTCAAAAAAGATATGCTTTTCATTATAGGGGACTGGAATGCAAAGTAGGAAGACAAGAAATACCACCTGGAGTAACAGGCAAATTTGGCCTTGGAGTGCAGAATGAAGCAGAGCAAAGGCTAATAGAGTTCTGCCAAGAGAATGCGCTGGTCATAGCAAACATACTTCCAACAACACAAGAGAAGACTCTACCCGACATTACCAGATGGTCAATACCGAAATCAGATTAATTATATTCTTTGCAGCTTAAGATGGAGAAGCTCTATACAGTCAACAAAAACAAGACTGGGAGCTGACTGCAGCTCAGATCATGAACTCCTTATTGGCAAATTCAGATTTAAATGGAAGAAAGTACGGAAAACCACCAGACCATTCAGGTATGACCTAAATCAAATCCCTTACGATTATGTAGTAGAAGTGACAAATAGATTCAAGGGATTACATCTGATAGACTGCCTGAAGAACTATAGACAGAGGTTCGTGACATTGTACAGGAGACAGGGACCAAGAAAATCCACAAGATAAAGAAATGCAAAAAGGCAAAATGGTGTCTGAGGAGGCCTTACAAATAGCTGTGAAAAGAAGAGAAGTGAAAGGCAAAGGAGAAAAGGAAAGATATACCCATTTGAATGCAGAGTTACAAAGAATAACAGGAGAGATAAGAAAGCCTTCCTCAGTGATCAATGCAAAGAAATAGAGGAAAGCAATAGAATGGGAAAGACTAGAAATATCTTCAAGAAAATTAGAGGTACCAAGGGAACATTTCATGCAAAGATGGGCACAATAAAGGACAGAAGTGGTAAGGACCTAACAGAAGCAGAAGATATTAAGAAGAGGTGGCAAGAATATACAGAAAAACTGTACAAAAAAGAGCTTCATGACCTAGATAATCACGATGGTGTGATCACTCACCTAGAGCCAGACATCTTGGAATGTGAAGTCAACTGGACCTTAGGAAGCATCACTATGAACAAAGCTAGTGGAGGTTTAGGAACTCCAGTTGAGCTCTTTCAAATCCTAAAAGATGACACTGTGAAAGTGTCGCACTCAATATGCCAGCAAATTTGGAAAACTCAGCAGTGGCTACAGGACTGGAAAAGGTCAGTTTTCATTCCCATCCCAAAGAAAGGCAATGCCAAAGAATGCTCAAACTACCACACAACTGCACTCATGTCACACGCTAGTAAAGTCATGCTCAAAATTCTCCAAGCCAGGCTTCAACAGTACAAGAACCATGAACTTCTGATGTTCAAACTGGATTTAGAAAAGCCAGAGGAGCCAGAGAGAAAACTGCCAACATCCGCTGGATCATCAAAAAGTGAGAGAGTTCCAGAAAAACATCTACTTTTGTTTTATTGACTATGCCAACCCCTTTGACTGTGTGGATCACAACAAACTATCAAAAAATCTTCAAAAGATGGGCATACCAGACCACCTAACCTGCCTCTTGAGAAATCTGTATGCAGGTCAAGAAGTAACAGTTAGAACTGGACATGGAACAACAGACTGGTTCCAAATTGGGAAAGGAGTATGTCAAGGTTGTATATTATCACCCTGCTTATTTAACTTAGATGCAGAGTACATCATGAGAAATGCTGGGTTGGATGAAGCACAAACTGGAATCAAGATTGCCGGGAGAAATATCAATAGCCTCAGATATGCAGATGACACCACCCTTATGGCAGAAGACAAAGAGGAACTAAAGAGCCTCTTGATGAAAGTGAAAGAGGAGAGTGAAAAAATTAGCTTAAAACTCAACATTCAGAAAACTAAGATCATGGCATCCGGTCCCATTACTTCATGGCAAATAGATGAGGAAACAATAGAAACAGTGAGAGACTTTATTTTCTGGCTCCAAAATCACTGCAGACGGTGACTGCAGCCATGAAATTAAAAGATGCTTACTCCTTAGAAGAAAAGTTATGACCAACCTAGACAGCATTAAAAAGCAGAGATGTTACTTTGCCAACAAAAGTCTGTCTAGTCAAAGTTATAGTTTTTCCTGTAGTCATGTATGGACGTGATAAGTAGGATTATAAAGAAAGCTGAGTGCTGAAGAATTGATGCTTTTGAACTGTGGTGTTGGAAAAAACTCTTGAGAGTCCCTTGGACTGCAAGGATCTCCAACCCATCCATCCTAAAGGGGATTAATCCTGAGTGTTCATTGGAAGGACTGATGTTGAAGCTGAAACTCCAATACTTTGGCCACCTGATGCAAAGAGCTGACTCTTTGGAAAAGACCCTGATGCTGGGAAAGATTGAAGGCAGGCAGGAGAAGGAGATGACAGAGGATGAGTTGGCTGGATGGCATCACTGACTCAATGGACATGAGTTTGAGTAAGTTCAGGGAGTTGATGATGGACAGGGAAGCCTGGCGTGTTGCAGTCCATGGGGTCTTAAAGAGTTGGACATGACTGAGCTACTGAACTGAACTGATCTTATCTGGACACAGGGACCCGGAGTCATCTGGTTCACAGACAACCTAAGTTTGTATCAACATTTTCACTCTTGGAACAATTGTTGTTTAGTTGATAAGTCATGTTGTACTCTTTTGCAACTCCATGGACTGTAGCCCACCGGGTTCCTCACTCCATGGGATTTCCCAGGCAAGAATACCGGAGTGGGTTGCCGTTTCCTTCTCCAGGGGATCCTCCTGATCCAGGCATTGAACCCTCATCTCCTGCATTAGCAGGTGGGTTCTTTACCAATGAGCCACTGTGGAAGCCTTATAACAGTTAGGACAATAATAATAAAAGGAAATTCTCAGCATTTTTACTAGTCTACAGCCTCTTTTTTTAAAGACTTGCTTAATTTATTTTAGACTTTGGGGCTGTGCTAATTAGTACAGTTGAATATATTTTAACTACAAGTGAACTACAAGTGAACCTTCCTTCATCTCCCACCCTGGTGTCAAACCGTGGCTCTAGTTGTAGATGTTTTGGTATTTCTTCCCTGGTGGCTCAGACGGTAAAGTGTCTGTCTGCAATGCAGGAGACCTGGGTTCGATCCCTGGGTTGGGAAGATCCCCTGGAGAAGGAAATGGCACCCACTCCAGTACTCTTGCCTGGAAAATCCCATGGATGGAGGAGCCTGGTAGGCTACAGTCCATGGGGTTGCAAAGAGTCAGACACGACTGAGCCATGTCACTTTCTTTCCACAATTGCACATTCCCAGTCTGGCCCTGGGCACATCTGCACATGTCATCAGTTTCCTGGCTACCTTCAGCCACCTTCTACTGGGTAATATTGATAAAAGCAAAAAGAAGCATGAGTTTTTATGATGTGCAGGCATGTTTCATGGACTTCTTGCTCTGTAATCCCCTGAACAAAAAATGGTGAGATAGGTGGTGTTATCCACATTTTACAGATTAAATAAACAGAAGCCCAGAAGCTGAGGGAGGGTTAAGTCATTTGCCTGAGGTCATATAACTACTAAATATAGAACTAGGATTTGAATTCACTTAAACCTAAGCACTAAGCCATGTGAACTGTCATTGGCGCAAAAGTTGTTTCTCAAATGGTTCTGAAACCAAGTTTTTTAAAATCTTAGGAAAAACATTGCATGTCTACTGAAGGCCAAGAATATTGCAAAGATATTGCTTCATTAGTTCTCATAATAGCATAGAAACAAAACTGTTATTATTCCCACTTTATGAATGAGAAGCTGAAGTGGAAAGAAATTAAAGAACTTGAGCAAGATCTTATAGATTGTGTCCAGAGCTGGGATTCAAACGTATATCTTTCTGATTTCAAAGCGCATGTCTTTCCCACCAGGTCAGTGTGGCTCAAAAGACAGGAGAGACCTTAAATGTCCTGTATTATAACCTCCTACCTATAGAGAAACTACTTGCAAAATGACCTGTTAAGGATGGTTCTTGAGTATCTTGTTGCTGAAAAGCGACCCCCACTTGGGTTGCCTGTATCCCCTCCCTCCCTCTCTTCCTTCCTTCTTTCTCACGCCTTCCCTTCCTACCTCTCTTCCTGTTACTTATGAAGCAATCTAGAATAGTGTATCCTAACACAGTCAATATCAAGGCACACAAAGAATAGTTTTGCCACAAATGACTGAACGGGCTAGGCTGTTCAGGCTTCCAACACCCTTGATGCTGTAAGTGCTGAGGTGGGTTAAAGTTTCCCTGGTGGCTCAGATGGTAAAGAATCTGCCTGCAGTACAGGAGACCTGGGTTCTATCCCTGGGTCGGGAAGATCCCCTGGAGGAGGGGAAGGCTACCCTTTCTAGTACTCTTGCCCGGAGAATTTCATGGACAGAGGAGTTTGATAGGCTGCAGTCCATGGGGTCACAAAGAGTCAGACACTACTGAAGCAACTTAGCATGCACACACGTGTAAAAGCTTGGGTATACCTGTAACATGACTGGAGGTCAAAACTAAGAAGTTATTACTCACTGAACCTCTTAACATATTAGGTCTGAAAGAGGAGACCACTATGTGTCCCAGGAAGAGTAAAGACAAAACTGGGAAGACAAGGGAGGGATAGGGACCCAGTCAGTCTTAGGTGAGCAGGGACAAGGGGCTTTCTAGGCTAGCATCTGAAGGACAGGTTGATTTCACCCTGGGAAAGAGATGTCTATTGGGTAAGAGGGCATTTATGGCTGAGGGCTGGGGGATCCCATCTCGAGTTGTTGGGGCTCCATACACACCTCTGTCTTATTACTTCTCTGTTCTCCATTTTACTTTTGTTTCTTCTATCTCCTGTCTGGACCCCATTCCTCATTCTTCCCAGGAAAGTCCCTTAAGCCTATAAATAGTCCCCACAAAAGTCCCTACAGAGTCAATCTAAAGTGAACAAAGTAACCAATATCTTCAATAGAGTATGTTTCAGAAATTTTGGTGAAAAGAGTTACAGAGCCTCTGGTGACTAGGTCTGTCACTCAACTGAATTGCATGGTCTTTAAAGTCTGGGATAAACTTTGTGACTAAAACAATGTGAAACAGCTCTTGGGTCACTCCTGGCAGACAGTCCTACCCCAAGGAACAGCATCATCTGGGGTACAGCAGCACCTTCCTTGGGTACCAGATTTACCTTAAATAATGAGATGCCAGCTACGGTCCATCAGTATTCTGTAGCTCTGTAGGTAGTGATTTCATATACAGCTCTTTATTTTCTCAAACATTTTATTCTGACATTTATTTTACAACCAAATACCAAAGACTTATTTCTCTACAAAGCCTACATTACACCAACATGATTTTTCCTTCAAGAAAACATACCCATAAACAAATCATTGAATAAGAAGAGAAAATGCTCTGTGTCCTAGCAGAGCGTGGCAGATTACCGCAAAAACTCCAGCTTACAGCAGCTGCTGGCCTAGAGCAGGCCTAGTCTATGGTAGGTCCTGATTCTTCATAAAGAATTGTTAACTTAATTGAATGAAGGAGAGCAAAGTGGCATGATAAAAGGAAGGTGGGCTCAGACAGATCTGGGTTGGAGTCTCAGTTTGGCCACTGTCTAGCTGACTGACTTTGAGGGAATTGCTAAGTCTCACTGATCCTCAGTTTTCTCCTTTGTAAAACTGGGGCAAAAACACCTGACTCACAGATGAAGATTAAGGAACAATGCACGTAAAGGTCTAGCTCAGTACCTGTGTGTGTGCTCTGTGCTTAGTCACTCAGTCATGTCTGACTCTCTGTGATCCCACAGACTGTAGCCCACCAGGCTCCTCTGTCCGTGGGGATTCTCTAAGAAAGAATACTGGAGTGGGTTGCCATGCCCTCCTCCAGGGGATCTTCCCAACCCAGAGTTTGAACCCAGCTCTCGAACATTACAGGTGGATTCTTTACCATCTGAGTTACCAGGGAAGCGCATGTATGAAAGATCCTCAAACATTAGTTCTTTCTACCTCTTCCCTCAAATTCAGTTCCCAACGATATGTACAGTACATTCCAATAGATCACTTACTAATCAGAGCAAACATCAAGGCTACCTGTACTGAGTGTCAAAGCGGTGGTTCTTAACTCTAAACACATCAAAGAATTACTTGAACATTCTCTTTCCAATGTTCTAGTACTTGCATTACGTATTATTATTCTACAAGCTATGACCTTTTGAATTAACCAATTTGGCTGCATGCCATCTTAGTTGCAGCACCCAAGCTCTTTGTAGCAGCACACTGACTCTCTAATTGTGGTTTGCCTGCTGAGTTACTCCGAGACACAAGCAGGGATATTAGTTCCATGATCACGGATTGAACCTGTATCCCCTGAATTGCAAGGCAGAGTCTTTAAACACTGGACCGCCAGGGAAGTCCCTATTTGGACATTAAAAAAAAAAAAAAAATTTCTGAGCCAAGAGCAGAGGAGCCAGAGATCAAATTGTCATCATCCACTAGATCATCAAAAAAGCAAGAGAGTTCCAGAAAAACATCTATTTATGCTTTATTGACTACACCAAAGCCTTCGTGTGCATCACAACAAACAGTGGAAAATCATTAGAGATGGGAATACCAGACCACCTTACCTGCCTCCTGAGAAATCTGTATGTAGGTTAAGAAGCAACAGTTAGAACTGAACATAGAACCACAGATTGGTTCCAAATCAGGAAAGGAGAATGTCAAGGCTATATATTGTTACCCTGCTTATTTAGCTTATATGCAGAATACATCATGCGAAATGCCAGGCTGCATGAAACACAAGCTGGAATCAAGATTGCTGGGAGAAATGTCAATAACCTCAGATATGCAGATAGTACCATCCTTATGGCAGAAACTGAAGAACTAAAGAACCTCTTGAAAGTGAAAGAGCAGAGTGAAAGGGAAGAGATACATGTATCAGTTCAGTTCAGTTCAGTAGCTCAGTCGTGTCCAACTCTTTGCAACTCCATGAATCACAGCACGCCAGGCCTCCCTGTCCATCACCAACTCCCAGAGTTCACTCAAACTCATGTCCATCGAGTCAGTGATGCCATCCAGCCATTTCATCCTCTGTCATCCCCTTCTCCTCCTGCCCCCAATCCCTCCCAGCATCAGAGTCTTTTCCAATGAGTCAACTCTTCACATGAGGTAGCCAAAGTATTGGAGTTTCAGCTTTAGCATCAGTCCTTCCAATAAATACCCAGGACTGATCTCCTTTAGAATGGACTGGTTGGATCTCCTTGCAGTCCAAGAGACTCTCAAGAGTTCAAAAGCATCAGTTCTTCGGTGCTCAGCTTTTTTATGGCCAATTCATTTTGCTGTACAGTAGAGACTAACAGAACATTGTATGGCAACTATATTCCAATAAAAATTAAATTTTTTTAAAAAAAGAGGAGAGTGAAAAAGTTGGCTTAAAACTCAACATTCAGAAAATTAAGATCATGACATCCGGTCCCATCACTTCATGGCAAATAGATGGGGAAACAATGGAAACAGTGAGAGACTTTATTTTTGCGGGGCTCCCAAATCACTGAAGATGTTGATTACAGCCATGAAAGTAAAAGATGCTTGCTCCTTGGAAGAAAAGCTATGGCCAACCTATATTAAAAAGCAGAGACATTACTTTGTCAACAAAGATCCGTCGAGTCAAAGCTATGGTTTTTCCAGTGGTCATGTATAGATGTGAGAGTTGGACCATAAAGAAAGCTGAACAATGAAAAAATGATACTTTTGAAATGCGGTGTTGGAGAAGACTCTTGAGAGTCCCTTGGACTGCAAGGAGATCCAACCCGTCAATCCTAAAGGAAATCTTTAGTCCTGAATATTCATTGGAAAGACTGATGTTGAAGCTGAAACTCTAATACTTTGGTCACCTGATGCAAAGAACGGACTCATTGGAAAAGATTCTGATGCTGGGAAAGATTGAAGGCAGGAGGAGAAGGGGACGACAGAGAAGGAGATGTTTGGATGGCATCACTGACTCAACGGACAGGAGACTGAGTAAGCTAGGAATTGGTGAAGGACAGGGAAGCCTGCTGTGCTGCAGTCCATGGGTCACAAAGAGTCAGACACAACTGAGTAACTGAACTAAACTGAGCCAAGAACCCAACCACAGAGTTTCTGATTTAATTGTTCAGGGATGAAGCCTGGAAAGGAATATTTTTTCAAAAGCTGCCCATGTTGATTCTGTTGTGCAGGAGGGTTGAAAAGCACTGAACTGAAAAAAGAAAACTGTTAGCTCTCCTTACTTTGATCAGCAGAGCAGGATGTTACAGTCCATCCTGGTACATTTCCTCTAAGAGCAGAAACACAAATGGGAGGACCACTTGCCTGGGGAAAGGAATTAAACCTATATCATAAAGAAAGAAGCCCAATGGTGCAATGATTAGCCTGACTAATTAAAGACAGTGAGGAGCCAACAGTCCCCCTCTTCTATTATCTGAAGGGTTTTACTGTGAAAAGGGATTGTGCCTGTCTTGCATGGCCCCAAGAGAAGAAGCGCTATGAATCAGGGGTTCAAGTTGGATATGACCACAGATGGTGAGTTCACAGTCACTGGGGGAATTCAAGAAGACATTGCATGACCGCTTGATGGGGATGGAGAGAAGGGGATTCAAGTATTGAGTAAGTGGTTGGTCTGCTTCTTAATGGCGTCTATCAACACTTTGTGGCAATAGCTATAATGAATTTTGAGTGATTTTGTAGGACAAAGAAGTCTGTAAAGTGAAAGGGTGAAAATATCAAGCCATCATGCTTTGTGCAACACTTGAGTCTTCCTATTCCATGAGCTTAAGTGTCCTCAAACACAATCGAAGCAGACTCAGTATTCCTGAAAGTTGTGGGGAGAGAATTACATGGTACAGCCGGTGGAATCATCTCGTCCAGGGCTTGGCATCATTTTAAAAATCATTTATTTGTTTATTTTTGGCTGCATCAGGAACAGTTGTGGCACGTAGGCACAGAACAGGAAGGATCATTGATGAGGCCCTCAGACTCAGTAGTTGTGGTGTGCAAGCTTAGTTGCCCCAACGTATGTGAGATTTCAGTTCGCCAACCAGGAATCAAACCTGTGTCCCCTGCACTGGAAGGTGGATTCTTAACCACTGGACCACCAGGGAAGTCCTTACATCATTTTTTAAGATATTGGAACCCCTCACCTTCTTTAAAAAAAAAAATCCTATGTGGGAATCTAACAATTGACAAAGCTGGGACTCTCTGGGTAAAGTAGGGTGGCTGTCTCAGTCTCCTGCAGTGGCTGCCGAGAAACCTGCACACAGTCCTGGGGCTCCACAGTGTGTGTGTGTTAGTCGCTCAGTTGTGTCTGACTCTTTGCAAACCCATGGACCATAGCGTCTGTCCATGGAATTCTCCAGGCAAGAATACTGGAGTGGGTTTCCATCCTCTTCTCCAGGGGATCTTCCTGACCCCAGGATAGAACCCAGGTCTCCCACATTGCAGACAGATTCATTACCATCTCAGCCATCAGGGAAACCCCAGGGCTCCATAGTACAGGGGTTGAAAGCCATCGTATCAATCCTCTCTTTTTACACGTGAATAAACTGAAGCTCAGAGTGACTGTGACTTGGTCAGAGTCATACAGAGAATGAGAGCAGAGCTGGACCCAAACTTAAGCTCTTCATTCTTGGGCGACCCAGGGACTGTTCCACTTGCCTACACTAATGCCTTTAACTGAGGATGAGAATGTCCCCAGACCAGGCTGTCTGACCCATTCTTTGGCATTTGTCTATGACAACAATGATGCATAAAAGAACTCATTTCGACTAAAAAGTCAGGCTTTTCCCTAGGGCTGCCCATTCTGTGTGGCTGATGGTGGAGATGGATTTAGTCAAATAGCTGGCTTCTTACTCAGTGCCCCAGAAACCAAGGTCTCCTATTTGCATAGCGACCAGATTGGACTGGGGAGGGGGAGGCGGCACTGTCATTGCACCCAAACAAGCCACTGGCCCATGCACATGGGATCGCAAATCTTGCTCCCTTCACAAGGGTGCTTCAACTAACAGAGTAAAGCACAAATAAATGACTTGAATTTGGATGTTGTATTTCTTTTCTTCCCTTTCTCTAAATTTGGAAAAGGATTTAGAGAACTTACACCAAAAGGCAAGTAATAGAATGAAAAGGGAATTGGTGAGGACACAGGGGTATTCTAAAAGCAAATACTAATAAATTGGGAGATTGGGATTGACCCATACACACTACTATATATAAAGCAGATAACTAAAAGGACCTACAGTATAACACAAGGAGCTCTACTCAGTACTCTTCAATGACTTACATGGGAACATATTCTAAAAAAGAGTGGATATATGTATATGTATAACTGATTCACTTTGCTATACACATGAAACTAACAGGGCCTCCTTGGTAGTTCAGCTGGTAAAGAATCTATCTGCAATGCAGGAGACCCTGGTTCAACTCCTGGGTGGGAAAGATCCACTAAAGAATGGATAGGCTACCCACTCTAGTATTCGTGGGCTTCCCTGGTGGCTCAAGTGGTAAAGAATCTGCCTGCAATGCAGGAAACCTGGATTCAAGCCCTTGGTTTGGAAGATCCCCTGAAGAAGGGAAAGGATACCCAATCCAGAATTCTTGACTGGAGACTTCCATGGACTATCCATGGAGTTGCAGAGTCAGACACGACTGAGGGACTTGCACTTTTATTTTGACACTAGCACAGCATTGTAAATGAGCTATACTTCAATAGTAAATACCCTCTTTCAACAAGACAAGAGAAGACTCTACACATGGACATCACCTGATGGTCAACACCGAAATCAGATTGATCACATTCTTTGCAGCCAATTATGGAGAAGCACTATAGAGTCAGTAAAACAAGATTGGGTACTGACTGTGGCTCAGATCATGAACTCCTTATTGCCAAATTCAGACTTAAATTGAAGAAAGTAGGGAAAACCACTAGACCATTCAGATATGACCTAAATCAAATCCCTTATGATTATACAGTGGAAGTGAGAAATAGATTTAAGGGACTAGATCTCATAGATAGAGTGCCTGATGAACTCTGGACGGAGGTTTGTGACATTGTACAGGAGACAGGGATCAAGACAATCCCCATGGAAAGGAAATGCAAAAAAAACAAAATGGCTGTCTGAGGAGGCCTTACAAATAGCTGTGAAAAGAAGAGAAGGGAAAAGCAAAAGAGAAAAGGAAAGATATAAGCATCTGAATGCAGAGTTCCAAAGAATTTCAAGGAGAGGTAAGAAAGCCTTCCTCAGTGATCAATGCAAAGAAATAGAGGAAAACAACAGAATGGGAAACACAAGAGATCTTTTCAAGAAAATTAGAGATACCAAGGGAACATTTCATGCAAAGATGGGCTCAATAAAGGACAGAAATGGTATGGACCTAACAGAAGCAGAAGATACTAAGGAGAGGTGGCAAGAATACACAGAAGAACTGTACAAAAGAGATCTTTACAACCAAGATAATCACGAGGGTGTGATCACTGACCTAGAGTCAGACATCTTGGAATGTGAAGCCAAGTCGGCCTTAGAAAGCATCATTATGAACAAAGCTGGTGGAGGTGATGGAATTCCAATTGAACTATTTCAGATCCTGAAAGATGATGCTCTGAAAGTGCTGCACTCAATACGCCAGCAAATCTGGAAAACTCAGCAGTGGCCACAAACTGGAAAAGGTCAGTCTTCATCCAATCCCAAAGAAAGGCAATGCCAAAGAATGCTCAAACTACCACACCATTGCACTTATCTGACACGCTAGTAAGTTCAGTTCAGTCACTCAGTCGTGTCCGACTCTCCGCGACCCCATGAATCACAGCACGCCAGGCCTCCCTGTCCATCACCAACTCCCGGAGTACACTCAAACTCATGTCCACAGAGTCGGTGATGCCATCCAGCCATCTCATTCTTAGTCGTCCCCTTCTCCTCCTGCCCCCAACCTTTCACAGCATCAGACACTTTTCCAGTGAGTCAACTCATCGCATGAGGTGGCCAAAGTATTGCAGTTTCAGCTTTAGCATCAGTCCTTCCAATGAACACCCAAGACTGATCTCCCTTAGAATGGACTGGTTGGATCTCCTTGCAGTCCAAGGGACTCTCAAGAGTCTTCTCCAGCACCACAGTTCAAAAGCATCAATTCTTCGGCAATCAGCTTTCTTCACAGTCCAAATCTCACATTCATACATGACCACGGGAAATACCATAGCCTTGACTAGAGGGACTATTGTTGGCAAAGTAATGTCTCTGCCTTTTAATATACTATCAAGTTTGGTCATAACTTTCCTTCCAAGGAGTAAGCGTCTTTTAATTTCCTGGCTTCAATCAGCATCTGCAGTGATTTTGGAGCCCCCCAAAATAAAGTCTGACACTGTTTCTACTGTTTTTCCATCTATTTCCCATGAAGTGATGGGACCAGATACCATGATCTTCGTTTTCTGAATGTTGAGCTTCAAGCCAACCTTTTCACTCTCCTCTTTCACTTCCACCAAGAGGCTTTTGAGTTCCTCTTCACTTTCTGCCATAAGGGTGGTGTCATCTGCATATCTGAGATTATTGATATTTCTCCCAGCAATCTTGATTCCACCTTGTGCTTCTTCCAGCCCAGCGTTCCTCATGATGTACTCTGCATATAAGTTAAATAAGCAGGGTGACAATATACAACCTTGACGTACTCCTTTTCCTATTTGGAACCAGTCTGTTGTTCCATGTACAGTTCTAACTGTTGCTTCCTGACCTGCATACAGGTTTCTCAAGAGGCAGGTCAGGTGGTCTGGAATTCCCATCTCTTTCAGAATGTTCCACAGTTTATTGTGATCCACACAGTCAAAGGCTTTGGCATAGTCAATGAAGCAGAAATAGATATTTTTCTGGAACTCTCTTGCTTTCTCCATGATCCAGCGGATGTTGGCAATTTGATCTCTGGTGCCTCTGCCTTTTCTAAAACCTGCTTGAACATCTGGGAGTTCACGGTTCACATATTGCTGAAGCCTGGCTTGGAGAATTTTGAGCATGACTTTACTAGCGTGTGAGATGAGTGCAATGGTGCGGTAGTTTGAGCATTCTTTGGCATTCCCTTTCTTTGGGATTGGAATGAAGACTGATCTTTTCCAGTCCTGTGGCCACTGCTGAGTTTTCCAAATTTGCTGGCATATTGAGTTCAGCACTTTCACAGCATCATCTTTCAAGATTTGAAATAGCTCAATTGGAATCCATCACCTCCACTAGCTTTGTTCGTAGTGATGCTTTCTAAGGCCCACTTGACTTGACATTCCAAGATGTCTGGCTCTAGGTCAGTGATCACATCATCGTGACTATCCTGGTCGTGAAGATCTTTTTTGTACAGTTCTTCTGTGTATTCTTGTCACCTCTTCTTAATATCTTCTGCTTCTATTAGATCCATACAATCATAATCACAAAATCATAATCACAGGAAACTAGTCGATCTGATCACATGGACCACAGCCGAATGTGGTCCACTGGAGAAGGGAATGGCAAACCACTTCAGTATACTTGCCTTGAGAACCCCATGAACAGTATCAAAAGGCAAAATGATAGGATACTGAATGAGGAATTTTCCAGATCGGTAGGTGCCCAGTATGCTCCTGGAGATCAGTGGATAAATAACTCTAGAAGGAATGAAGGGATGGAGCAAAAGCAAAACCAATACCCAGTTGTGGATGTGACCGGTGATAGAAGCAAGGTCCGATGCTGTAAAGAACAATATTGCATAGGAACCTGGAATGTTAGGTCCATGATTCAAGGCAAATTGGAATGGTCAAACAGGAGATGGCAAGAGTGAACGTCGACATTCTAGGAATCAGTGAATTAAAATGGACTGGAATGGGTGAATTTAACTCAGATGACCATTATGTCTACTACTGTGGGCAGGAATCCCTTAGAAGAAATGGAGTAGCCATCATGGTCAACAAAAGAATCCGAAATGCAGTACTTGGATGCAATCTTAAAAACGACAGAATGATTTCTGTTCGTTTCCAAGGCAAACCATTCAATATTACAGTAATCCAGGCCTATGCCCCAACCAGTAACGCTGAAGAAGCCGAAGTTGAACGGTTCTATGAAGACCTACAAGACCTTTTAGAACTAACACCCAAAAAAGATGTCCTTTTCATTATAGACGACTGGAATGCAAAAGTAGGAAGTCAAGAAACACCTGGAGTAACAGGCAAATTTGGCCTTGGAGCAAAGAATGAAGCAGGACAAAGGCTAATAGAGTTTTGCCAAGAGAACGCACTGGTCATAGCAAACACCCTCTTCCAACAACACAAGAGAAGACTCTACACATGGACATCACCAGATGGTCAACACCGAAATCAAACTGATTGTATTCTTTGCAGCCAAAGATGGAGAAGCTCTATACAGTTAGCAAAAACAAGACCAGGAGCTGACTGTGGCTCAGATCATGAACTCCTTATTGCCAAATTCAGGCTTAAATTGAAGAAAGTAGGGAAAACCACTAGACCATTCAGATATGACCTAAATCAAATCCCTTATGATTATACAGTGGAAGTGAGAAATAGATTTAAGGGACTAGATCTGATAGATAGAGTGCCTGATGAACCCTGGACGGAGGTTCGTGACATTGTATAGGAGACAGGGACCAAGATCATCCCCATGGAAAAGAAATGCCAAAAAGCAAAATGGTTGTCTGAGGAGGCCTTACAAATAGCTGGGAAAAGAAGAGAAGCGAAAAGCAAAGGAGAAAAGGAAATATATAAGCATCTGAATGCAGAGTTCCAAAGAATAGCAAGGAGAAATAAGAAAGCCTTCCTCAGTGATCAGTGCAAAGAAATAGAGGAAAACAACAGAATAGGAAAAACAAGAGATCTCTTCAAGAAAATTAGAGATTCCAAGGGAACATTTCATGCAAAGATGGGCTCAATATAGGACAGAAATCACGCGGGTAAAGTCATGCTCAAAATTCTCCAAGCCAGGCTTCAGCAATACATGAACCGTGAACTTCCAGATGTTCAAGCAGGTTTTAGAAAAGGCAGAGGAACCAGAGATTAAATTGCCAACACCTGCTGGATCATGGAAAAAGCAAGAGAGTTCCAGTAAAACATCTATTTCTGCTTCACTGACTATGCCAAAGCCTTTGAGTGTGTGGATCACAACAAACTGTGGAAAATTCTGAAAGAGATGGGAATACCAGACCACCTGACCTGTCTCTTGAGAAACCTGTATGCAGGTCAGGAAGCAACAGTTAGAACTGGACATGGAACAACAGACTGGTTCCAAATAGGAAAAGGAATACGTCAAGGTTGTATATTGTCACCCTGCTTATTTAACTTATATGCAGAGTACATCATGAGGAATGCTGGGCTGGAAGAAGCACAAGGTGGAATCAAGATTGCTGGGAGAAATATCAATAACCTCAGATATGCAGATGACACCACCCTTATGGCAGAAAGTGAAGAGGAACTCAAAAGCCTCTTGATGAAAGTGAAAGAGGAACGTGAAAAAGTTGGCTTGAAGCTCAACATTGAGAAAACTAAGATCATGGCATCTGGTCCCATCACTTCATGGGAAATAGATGGGGAAACAGTGAGAGACTTTATTTTTGGGGGCTCCAAAATCACTGCAGATGCTGATTGCAGCCAGGAAATTAAAAGACGCTTACTCTTTGGAAGGAAAGTTATGACCAACCTTGATAGCATATTAAAAAGCAGAGACATTACTTTGCCAACCAAGGTCCATCTAGTCAAGGCTATGGTTTTTCCCGTGGTCATGTATGGATGTGAGAGTTGCACTGTGAAGAAAGTTGATCGCTGAAGAATTGTTGCTTTTGAACTGTGGTGCTGGAGAAGACTCTTGAGAGTCCCTTGGACTGCAAGGAGATCCAACCAGTCCATTCTAAGGGAGATCAGTCCTGGGTGTTCATTGGAAGGACTGATGCTAAAGCTGAAACTGCAATACTTTGGCCACCTCATGCGATGAGTTGACTCACTGGAAAAGTGTCTGATGCTGTGAAAGGTTGGGGGCAGGAGGAGAAGGGGACGACTGAGAATGAAATGGCTGGATGGCATCACCGACTCGATGGACATGAGTTTGAGTGAACTCCGGGAGTTGGTGATGGACAGGGAGGCCTGGCGTCCTGCCATTCATGGAGTCGCAAAGAGCTGGACATGACTAGCGACTGAACTGAACTGATACTTCAATAAAAAAAATTTTTTTACTCATACAATATTTTATTTTATTTTTATTTATTTTAATTGGAGGCTAACTACTTTACATTATTGTATTGGTTTTGCCATACATTGACATGAATCTGCCCCGGGTGTACATATGTTCCCTCTTGAACCCCCCTCCCACCTCCCTCCCCATCCCATCCCTTCCCAGTACACCAGCCCCGAGCATCCTATATCATGCATCGAACTTGGACTGGTGATTCGTTTCACATATGATAATATACCTGTTTCAATGCCATTCTCCCAAATCATCCCAAGTAAATACCAAAATGTTGGATAGTTGGAGGTTGAATCGTAAAGTCTTTCCAGCCATTCACTCACATAACCAATCACTTACTGACTCCCTCATTCAGTACATGGTTATAGAGCACTTATCGGTTCTAGACAATATTTCTAAGAATAAACATTAATGTAAAATTGATGCAAAATATTAGTGCTAAAAATCAGATGAACAAAATATCAAAATTTTAAATAAAGACAAAATCAGTATTTTAAAAAAATTTTCCCTTCTGCCTCAGGCTCCAGTAAACAGTGTGGCACTGTTACAGAACTCATTTTTATTTAAAATGTTGATGTTTTGTTTATCTTGGATTCTTTTGCAGTAATTTTGATTTTTTAAAACATTAAATTAAATAGTATCTATTTTGATTATTGCATTTGTTTGGTACCCTCTTAAATTTTGTGCCCCAGGCAAGTGCCTCTGCCTAATTCCTCCTGTCCAGGCTTTGTAAAAGCAAAGAATACAAAAAAATAAATAAGATCTGTATGTATTCTCAAAGAGTTCTCAGCCTAGTGGGAAAGACAGACGGAGAAACATGTAATTGAAATATAATTATTTCTGTAATGGAAATACGTGCAAGAGGCAGTGTTGGCACAAAGAAGGGAGGAATCCTCCTAGTTGGGATGGATAGTTGGCATCAAGAAAGGGTGAAGAAATCGTGTGCTCAGGCAAGGAGGAGTGCGGTGGCAAGATGAGCCATTCATTCCAACTGGCAGGAGTACAGAGCAAAAGCTTGGGATGGCGGCATAGCAGAAGGGGAACTTGGATGGGTAGGCCGGAGCCAGGGGCTGCAAACACTGATTGAATACCTGGCATGTGCTTGGTGCTCTGAGAACCCCACAAAGTATTATAATCTTTGTTATAGTGTGTGCTCTGAGGAACTCACTTTAATTACAGCAGACAGAGCACGTCATAAGGAAAAAGAAACAATAAAAGCAGGTAATTAACAAGGGGTGCAGGGACAGACTGCAACAAGACAGTGGCTTCCAGGAAGGTGCGGTCGGTCACTCTGGACTAGGGAGGACACAGAGGAAGTGGCCCTTCAGTTTAGAACTGAGGGGGTCAGCCAAGTGCCAGGACTTCACATCTTCCTGGCTATCTCCTCTCTGTCGTGATGCTCTGTCTGCATCTCTCTGACTGAACAGCTTCCATTCATTCTTCTTTGTGAATGCAGCCTAGGAGCCTTCTGGCTGAGAAGGAAGCACCCTCCACAGCCCTGGTTTGGAAGGCAGCCAGAGCTCTTTGTCCCTGGAACATAATCCCAGCTGACTCCCCTTGCTGGATGAGCACCGTAAAAGGTATAAATAACAGCAGCAGTGAACCCCTCCCAGGACTGCTGTGGGATTAATAAACCCTTGAGACCCTGGCACTCCGAGTCCTGCAGAAACTTGTGCTTCAATTGCTATTATGAGCAGGCTCCCAGGCATGGCTCCTTCAGTACATGCTGTTAGATAATCTTTCCTGACTATTGTTGGGAGCCATCAATCACTCAGTGTCTGTCTCCTAACCCAGGCGGCACTGGGAAGCGAAGGCGAGGGACTCTGCAAGGATAATGTGGGGTAGGACATGAAGGGGGCCACAGTCCCCAGCTGGGTGACTTTCTCAGGAATAAAGTGAGTATAGATCACAGACACAGGCAACTTGGTTCCCCCACTTACTGGGTGGCCCAGTTGGGCTGTTCATAAATATCACCAGTCTCTAACTGGGCACAGGGTGGAACTGCATTTCTCTTCCTCCTTTGGGGGCTTCCCAGATGTCACTAGTGGTAAAGACCCCATCTGCCAATGCAGGAGACGTAAGATGTGAGTTCAATCCCTGGGTCGGGAAGATCCCCTGGAGGAGGGCATGGCAACCGACTCCAGTATTCTTGCCTGGAGAATCCCATGGTCAGAGGAGACAGGTGGGCTACAGTCCACAAGGTTGCAAAGAGTTGGACACGATCAAATGGACTTAGCACACGCACACCCTCTTTGGAATCAAGTATAGCTATGTGCCTTGCTTTAGCCATGAGTGTGAGTGGAAGCTTAGGGGAGGGGTGGTTAAAAGCTAGTGCAAGATTCACAATTCTTCCTGCTGTATAACAGTTAATCAATAACAATACTGATTAAGCTTGGGAATCTCAATGACCAAGAAAAGCAGAAACCCCCCTAATCTGCCTTCCACATGGATGAGAAGTAAACTCCTGTTCTTTTAAGTTACTGAGACTTGGGAAATTTTTGTTACTGCAGCCTAGCTTAGGTGAGCCTGATTGGGTCAGGACAAGTTATCCAACCTCTTGAAGGCTCTGTTCCCTCACTTGCAAAACGGGGATAATCATATCTATCTATAGAGTTAGAGTAAGATTTACAAGAGATAATTTGTGTAAATTCATTAGCAAGTTCTCAGCCCATTGTAAGTACTCAATCACTTTAGCTCAGAGGTTATTATTATTATTGTCATAGCATTCTCACATTTGATATTTTATCTCTCTTCTTAGCTGCTACCCCTCAGTTTCTATACCTCTTTACCATCCCTATTGGAGGTATTTGTGCTCCATGTGTAGACTGAGTCCTACTCTCAGGCTCTAAGTCAGGTCCAGCTGAGGTGGGAGGGTTTGAAGCTGCTCTAATCCAACTGCCTGGAGGCGGTACCAAGTTATCCCTCCACACAGAGCTGCCCTTGTATGCCTGGGTTCCAACAGCTGGGCCTCTGCCAACTGCCTTCTCCTATATCATACCCCGGGAAATGCTAACTAAATTTTCATGTCATTTCCAAGGTCTAGTATCTGGTTCTTGGCATCTTACATTTACATCCTTGGTATCTTACTCCACACCCTTAGCTATGAATTCTGACCCTGAAACCTGCTGAGGCCTCGTCTTCTGCAGACATACTTGTTCAGAGTCCTTGTCACGCTTTGGTCACTCTGTGGCCATGCACTGACCCCTGGCTGCTGAGCCTCTGATAAACTGTGACTGCAGCATCTTTGCTTTGCTTCCCAGAGCAGTTTTTATTCCCCACCCCCCACCCCCAGCATCTGCAGCTGTATTTTCTATTGGCTCTCTTTTCTAGAGTGTGTGACTGAACTGTGACTTGTCCATGCTTGTAATTCCAAAGCTGGGCATGCAGTAGGTGCTTAGAAGATATCCGTTAAATGGTGAAAGAATGGCGAATGAATGAATGGAATGATGGAATCATAGACCTTGAATACCAGGAATGATATTAAAGCCCTTTAGACTCTTCTCTTTTTCAGACTTAAAAACTGAAATCGAGAACCACATAACCCTCTTAGAGGCAAACTGGACCCAGTAACCATGCATTCCACCCAGGGAAAACCAAGGGAACACACACCCTGCTTCGGATTCCCCATGCCAGGGTGGACGTAAAATCCCTTACTGTTCTCCCCGACCAGGAGTAAATGTAATCTATTAATAGGTGACTATACAATAAGCCTTCTCTTTTCTTTTTTTTTTTTAAAAAAAAAGCAAACTAAAATAGAAAATCAGTCAGTATGGCAATAGGGGGAATTATCGAGGGAAATATTTTTCTTCTTTTCCCCTCAATTTATTACAGTACAAAAAGGGGAGGTGTGTTTGAATAAACAAGGCAGATACTGAGTAGAAGAGGGAAATGACCTTGACTTCCTTCACGCTGACCAGCGTGCAAGCCCCAGAGCTGCAGCTGGCCTCCAGGCCTTTGCTCTGCTGGGGTGCTCTGTGCACCTGCTTCTGCACTTCCCCAGGCCTCACCCACATGCAAGATTCTGTGGCCGTCTTGCTTTCTCCAGGGCACCCAACAACTCCTTCGGTGCCCATGAACTGCTCTGTCCTCTGACATCTATGTGATAGCCCCTAAGCATACACCAAGTGCTGTTGTGTGTGAATGTACAGTTCAGTTCAGTTGAGTCGCTCAGTTGTGTCCGACTCTCCGCGACCCCATGAATCACAGCACGCCAGGCCTTCCTGTCCATCACCAACTCCAGGAGTTCACTCAAACTCATGTCCACAGAGTCGGTGATGCCATCCAGCCATCTCATTCTCGGTCGTCCCCTTCTTCTCCCGCCCCCAACCTTTCCCAGCATCAGAGTCTTTTCCAGTGAGTCAACTCGTCGCATGAGGTGGCCAAAGTATTGCAGTTTCAGCTTTAGCATCAGTCCTTCCAATGAACACCCAGGATTGATCTCCTTTAGAATGGACTGGTTGGATCTCCTTGCGGTACAAGGGACTCTCAAGAGTCTTCTCCAGCACCACAGTTCAAAAGCATCAATTCTTCAGCGATCAGCTTTCTTCACAGTCCAACTCTCACATCCAAACATGACCACGGGAAAAACCATAGCCTTGACTAGATGGACTTTGTTGGCAAAGTAATGTCTCTGCTTTTTAATATGCTATCAAGGTTGGTCATAACTTTCCTTCCAAGGAGTAAGTGTCTTTTAATTTCCTGGCTGCAATCAGCATCTGCAGTGATTTTGGAGCCAAAAAAAATAAAGCCTGACACTGTTTCCACTGTTTCCCCATCTATTTCCCATGAAGTGATGGGACCAGATGCCATGATCTTCGTTTTCTGAATGTTGAGCTTCAAGCCAACCTTTTCACTCTCCTCTTTCACTTTCATCAAGAGGCTTTTGAGTTCCTCTTCACTTTCTGCCATAAGGGTAGTGTCATCTGCATATTTGAGGTTATTGATATTTCTCCCGGCAATCTTGATTCCAGCTGTACGGTACATAGCTATTTCAAATTCCCTGGCCTCTGATGTCCACAAGTGCCCTCAACTCCAATCCTCCTAATTCCTGACCCCCACTGTTTGCCACTGGGAGGCAGAGACTTTTTACAAATGCTTCCACTGTAGACCCTCAGAGCCTTGGGCCATGCAACATCCATCATCAGTATGGAGATTTGGTTGAGAAAGGAAACTCAGAAGCACAGGCCTCTGTCTCCCTGGAAAAGTGACAATGAGCAAGAAAGTGAGAAAGAGAGAGAGAGTATCTCTGCTTCAGGCTTTCCTAGCTTCTGCTAAGATGAGCTCAGGAAGGAGGGTGGAGCAGGAAAGAGCTGTTAATCCTTCCAGATCTCTACATACCAGATAAGGTTTCAGCTTGCAGGGATGCTCTTGGTTCATCTCTGGTCCAAACCCTAACTTTGGTTGGATTCTCCTCCAGGGTGCAGCGTACCTCCCTAACTCAAGACCTCCCAGTTCATAGTGGTAGACAGCTAAGAAGCTCCGTTATCTCAGTTTTCTGGGGGCGGTGCCACTGTATGTCTGTTGCTGGCGTGGTTGTCAATGGCACCCCCTGGATGACCCTCCATGTGGGCAGTCTGAGGGATGCCTGGCTGGAGGAGCTGATGGCCCTCTCCCTTTCCTGCTGGGGCTGTGTCAGGTGGTCTCCGGGCTCCCTCGCCACTCATCTGGGCAGCGCTTTCCCGACCCTTTACATCCCTGTTTCGCTTTGCTATTAACCGTCACTCAGTTGAAAGCATCACGTGTGTTACAGATCAGGCAGCTGAAGTTACCAAGGTTGACTCCCTCAAGGTCACACAGCTCGGGGCTGGATTCTGAAGAGAACCCAGCCTTTTTTTTTTCATGTGCTTTGTCTCTAAGATTGGGGGTGGGAGGGGGGGATTTCCACTTCATTTCAGGCTGAGTGTGATTTTAAAAGCCCAAACATTTTCCTTCTCTTCTATCTGTTCCACATTAATGGCCAAGCAAACAATTCTTGTGGGGGTTGGAGGGGGGGCAGAGTTGGGGGCCATTGTTCCTTCTTCTGGGAAATTCTGGCTGCTGTTTAGCCGGTATCTAGCTACATACGGTGCTGAAAGATGGATCGGTGTTCTCCTTGGCCATGGAAAAAATGAAGCATTTATACATTGTACCTCTCCAACTGTGGGTTCTCCTTTTATTCCCCCTGTTGAACCTCTTCTAAAGAATATCAAGAGGGGCAGATTTTCTCTACAGGAGAGAATTAAAGGTGGCATTCTGATGGTAAGGCAGTAGGTCCAAGGGACTCATTTTGAGAAGAGAGAGACCTTTCTCATGCCAGGACCTCCTGAGATCTACCAAGTGGCTTTATGGGCAAGTAACTGCCATGGAAATGGAGACTAATGGAAGAAATTCAGCACCTCTGTCAGCTCAAGTTTCAGAAGCTTCAAGTTTCAGGAGCTAGCATTGTTTGATCTGTTCTCAATTCCCTTATAATCACAAGCTTCCTTTACTGGGTGAATGGAAATCAATAAAATTACATTTTCAAAGAGGCTGTTTCATGGATCCAGTCCATGGGAAGCCCAGGGACTTCCTTGGACTCTATCTCCTCTTCCTCTGTCTGCACAGAGGACATGAGCATGGACATCTTTTGCATGGCAAGTAGGGCTCACAACCCTTTGTTTCCTCTGTGCTAGAGAAATGTCTCTGAGTCCCCTCTCCCCTCCTCCCAGGAGCAATTGTCCTCCCAGACAGATGAAGTACAGATAGCATATGGATGACTCCAGAACTTGGGGCTGGCAGTGGTGCCGAATTTCTTTTATTAAACTTTATTTCTGTAGTAATTATTTACTCAGTAAGTCACATGGTAGATTTGGGGGAGGGTCCAGCATAAGAGAGGTATATGTTTGTTCACATATCTCCCATCCGTGTTGCCTCAGCGTCTGTTAGGAGGTTCCTGTTTCCTGATGTGAACTTTTAAATTTATATGTCTTATTTATTTTTGGCTACCCTGGGTCTTCATTGCTTTTGCACAGACTTTCTCTAGTTGTGGTGAACGGGGCTTATACTTGCTCGCGTTGTGAGGGCTTCTCATTGGGGTGCCCTCTCTTCTTGGGGAGCACAGGCTCTAGGCATGCGTTCTAGCTTCAGCAGTTGAAGCTTATGGACTCTAGAGCACGGGCTCAGTAGTTGTGGCAAGCTTAGTTGCTCTGCACCATGTGGGATCTTCCTGGACCCGGGGTCAAACCTGTGTCCCTGCATCGGCCGCATCTCATCCACTGCACCACCGGGGAGGTCTGATGTGAATTTTTTTTTAATCTTCCCAGAGTTCTCGAGCCCCATGTCTCACTTTCTAAGGAGATGGGAAAGCTGAGTGTGCCAATTAAATAATGTAATTTTCTAGAGTTTTCCTGGTGGTGATAGGAAAAATTATTCTGGGGCTTGTAGAAATTATGCCTCCTTGATTTTTTGTTTCATTCCTCTGAATTTAAATGTCAATCTGTAGAGGAAAATCAAAGGCTTCCTGGATGTTTAGAGATACTCTTTCTACCTTTCAGCCTTTGCTCTTGCTGTTATTTCCTCTTGGAATTCCCTCTCTCTTCCCCCTTTTCTCTTGATCATCAGAAACCCACCCATTCTTCAGTCTTTCCCTTATTATTCCTTTATTACTGGTCTAATTTATGATTCCTTTTCTCCGAAAGCATTTCTTTGCACCACTTATTCTCATTTAATCATGCTATCATGTAGTGTTGTCTGTTTCAGTTCAGTTCAGTTCATTGCTCGGTCGTGTCTGACTCTCTGTGATCCCATGGACTGCAGCATGCCAGGCTTCCCTGTCCATCACCAGCTCCTGGAGTTTATTCAAACTCTTGTCCATCAAGTTGGTGATGTCATCCAACCATCTCATCCTCCTGTCTTCAGTCTTTCCCAGCACAGGGTCTTTTCCAATGAGTCAGTTCTTTGCATCAGGTGGCCAAAGTATTGGAGCTTCAGTTTCAGTATCAGTCCTTTCAATGAATATTCAGGACTGATTTCCTAGGATTGACTGGCTTAATCTCCTTGCAGTCCAAGGGACTCTCAAGAGTCTTCTCCAACACCACAGTTCAAAAGCATCAATTCTTTGGCACTCAGCTTTCTTTATGGTCCAACTCTCACATCTATACATGATTACTGGAAGAACCATAGGTTTGACTAGATGGACCTTTGTCGGCAAAGTAATGTCTCTGCTTTCTAATGTGCTGTCTAGGTTGGTCATAGCTTTTCTTCCAAGGAGCAAGCATCTTTTAATTTCATCGTTACCTGTTTCAGGTATATAATATTATCTTTCTAAGTGAGATAAAAACTCTCTCAAGATAAGAACTACTATCAACAATAGATATTTGGATTACCTGGGAAATGGCAACCCCCTCCAGTGTTCTTGCCTGGAGAATCCCAGGGATTGGGGAGCCTGGTGGGCTGCTGTCTATGGGGTCGCACAGAGTCGGACACGACTGAAGCGACTTAGCAGTAGCAGCAGTATTGATACAAAACATGTTAGGTGGAAGAAGATAAAAAGAGAAAGTGAAGACTCAGAAAAATAAATCTGAGTTTGTTCTGGCTAACTTGTACATTTTATAAATGAGATGTGAAAGCAAAAACAAAAGGAATCTTTCACATTCCCAAGCATATACCTAAACTGAAATCCAGATTTAACCCCATTTCAGAAAATTCTCCTCTATCTCATGCTTCCCACTCCATAGGAGTTTAGCATCAAAGATTGTATTCTGGAAAGAAATAGATGGCTGGAGAAGCTGAACTTCCCAGGTTTCTTTTAGAAGTTGACTGTGAGGGTAAAATTGAAATATTTTGCATGAATTCAGTTGACTTTGCTACTATTTCCCATTTTCCAACTCCCAAAAGTGCTGGCTTTCAAAAAGCTGTGCCATATTTTTTAAGTCCATGATAGGCATGCAATATTATTGGGTTGAACTGAACTGCGGTGAATTAAGCAACGGTGACAGTGTTTGTTAGGGAAGGAAGGGCAGTGTACTTGATTCCCAGTGTCTAGCTAGTTCCAAAATGAACCAATGATAACGGTGGTTGAATGTCAGTGAGCTAACATTTCATGTACATTCTCTCATTTATTACTCACAACATCCCTCTGATGCACATGGGATTATTATGCTGATGTTATAAATGAGGAGACCAAGGCACAGAGAGAAATTAAGCAAACTGTGATGGAGGACAGGGAGCATCAAGATGGAGAAGCATACGCTGTCAGGATTCTACGAGTCTTCCACTATTGGAAGACTCTATTGGTCTCGTAGAGAAAGAAAACATATTTTCCTCCACTATAGTTATATCAGAAAATTCACATTAGCTTAAACCTAAGGTTGAAAATAATATCCCATGAGCCAGATATCTGGTTTGGCTACACAGTGTGAAAAAAAAAAAAGAATTTATGAATAACATTTAAAATTGGGAGATGGTGTATAGAATTATTGATTTTTGGCTCCCCTTGAAAAACTGGAAGAATTGTGTTTTTGTGCCGCACGAGTGGTAGCCGGAGCTGAAGACTGACAGATTGCTCTGACAGATTCTCCAATTCCCCGTGACCTCCCTCTACTTCCCATCACTCCCCAACATGGAGGTGAAGGGGTTCAGAGTATGCTGCTCCAAAATATGCCACTCTGACAAAAGCATTGTTCTGAGCTGAAGGCGCTTAAGAAAAAGCAGACACAGGAGGAGCTCACTGCCTTCCCCCACCAGCCGGAAGGCAGAACAGAAGTCCCCCTTGTAAAGGTGTCTCCGTCTCCCTCACTTCCCGTACCAGGAAGGAGGGAGCAACCTTATCGCTGGAGACTAGATGTCATCCTCAGACTAGGTGGCACCAAGGAGTCTATGAAACAGCTTACTAAGTAAATCTTATCTTCCATTTCCTCCTCTCAACCTTTTCTCCTAATGTGCTCAGTCATGCCCATGGGGATTCTCCAGGCAGGAATACTGGAGTGGGGAGATACCTGGGGACACCAATTCCTACTCCAAGGGATCTTCCCGACCTTGGGATCGAACCTGTATCTGCTGTACCTCCTGCATTAGCTGGCAGATTCTTTACCACTGGCACCACCTGGTAAGCCCTATCTTCCATAAGTTTCCTCCGTACTCTTAGCTTCCCACAGTTTGCTGCCTTGAGAAGCCTAAATCCTTTTTTTCTTTTTCTTGTGTGTTTTGTCATTTCTCTATAAAATTATTATTTTTCTTTCAGATGCTATATAAACCTGATGTCTTAGCCACTTTTTTAGTTTCTCATCAATGAAAGTGTTAGTCGCTCCATTGTGTCCGACTCTTTGGGACCCCATGGACTGTAGCTCACCAGGCTCTTCTGTCCATGGAATTCTCTAGGCAAGAATACTGGAGTGGGTTGCCATTCCCTTCTCCAGGGTATCTTCCCCACCCAGAGATGGAACCCAGGCCTCCCAAATTGAAGGTAGATTCTTAACCATCTGAGCCACCAGGAAAGTCCTCTCATCAGTGAGTCCTCCCATATATATTCACTATTAATAGATTTTTGTCTTGTTAATCTGTCTTTTGTCAGTCTAATTTGCAGGCCCCAGACAAGATCTAGGAGGTAAAACCAAGCAGTGCTCCCACCCTGCAGTAGGATCCGGTGGGCCTCCTGGCAACAAAAGCTTTTCCCTGTCCTCTGTTTCTAGTTTGAAAGGAACAGACTTCAACCTCCGTGACCTCCCCTGAGTTACAAAGAGCTGATGCCAACACTTGCTAGTCAGGGAAAGGAGTGGATGCAGAGACAAAGGAGAGGCAGCCAAGAAGCAATAGTGCAGCCTGGGGGCATGGTCTTGGCTCTGCCTCAAAGGGTACAAATATCTGTGAGCTCTCTAAAGAACTAAAACTCCCAACAAATGGAAAATGTCAGCATTCTTCATTCCAGATTAAAAGAACCAGAGAAGTTCTTCAAGAAGACCACCTGGGGCCAGATTAAAGGAACCCCAGAAACTCATCAGATTACCTGAGATCAGATTAAAGGAGTGCAGGTTCTATTCAACCTAATCCTCTCAGCAACCCCACCCTTGAACTAAACTCCTCATTAAATCCTCTCAGGTTGGGACACAGTTTTTGAGAGGCACAAATCTGCTGTGTCCCCCTTTGCCTGGCAAAGCAATCTGCATGCATGCTAAATCGCTTCAAACTCTTTGTGACCCCATGGAAATAACTCACTAAGTTCCTCTGTCCATGGGGATTCTCTAGGTAAAGATATTAGAGTGGGTTGCCATTTCCTCCTCCAGGGAATCTTCCCAACCCAGAGATCGAACCCATGTCTCTTATGTCTCCTGCATTGACAGGCAGGTTCTTTACCACTAGTGCCACGTGGGAAACCCACCAAAGCAATAAATCTACTGGAATACTTCCACCCAAAACTCTGTCTCTGAGATTACATTCGGCACCAGCAGACAGAGGTTGAGATTTGGCATCAGAATATAGAAGGAAAAAGTTTCTCCTCCTCTCCAGAGGCCACAGTAGGTTTTCGTGATTCCTGACCTACTTCCCTCCCTTTCTGCCTGGCCCTCAGAGTTTCACTTTGAGATACCTACAGTGAGCACCTACATCGTATTTACCTACAGTGGTCTCTTCAGCTACTCAGGGACTGCTTCTACGTAAGAAAAAGGACTTTAAGAGTCTTGCGAAAATCAATGATCTTTCTAAATTGGGAGAATGAATTATTGTCAAAATAACAAGCCTCATTTTCCAGTGTGGGAAAATCAGTGGAATAATTTCTCTAGAAAGAAACAATTTCGTTATTTGGAAAAATCAGCCTCTGTTCAGCAACCCTTGAATGGCAGCTTCAAACATTAGAACCTTGCCAAACCAATTTTCCCCTTTCAGATTTAACACTGCTCCATTTATCTCAGTGGGGACTAAGGACCAGCTAAATTTGAAGTCATAAAGCTCAGCTTTTTTGAATGACTTTGGTCAAAACAGCTCTTTTGTAAGCAGGCGAAGTGTGCTTATTTAATGTTCTTGCTTCTCAAAGAGACTAAAGAGAAATTTCTAAAATTTTCCCCAAACATTTCACCTCTGAGCGGATGATAAAGGTAGAGAATTTCAGTTGGAAAAGGGACACATATTTCAGCAGTGTTATCAGTTGGCAGAAAATAGGAGATTATAAAGGAATCAGAGTTCCCCCCCTCTCTTGCCTTTAACTAGAGTGAATGCTTCTGTGATCACTGTAATAATGACGCTTTGCATTTATATAGCACCATTCATTCTTCTGAGGAGCTCAAAAAGCTTTATAAACATTATCTCATTAAATCCTCTCAACCTCCCTGTGAGGCAGGCAATGACAAGAGAGATTATCCCTGAGGGACAAGCTTCCCTGGGTGGGGGGCAGGGGGTGGGGGAAGAGGGGAGATGAGCCTCCTCCCATGATCCCAGGTCCAGTCCCCACCAGGCTGGAAATGAAGCTCTGGTCTGCAGAATGCTGACGCGGCCTCACGTGAGGAACACTGTTTCCTGGGGCCGTCAGGAGGGACTCCATTCCCCGCGTGTCCTTGCACGGCTTCCAGAGCCTCACGCACAGGGAAACCATGGTTGGGTCCTCCCATCTGGAAACTGTCTGGGGACACAGTGGACAGAGGAGGCATTCAGCAAGTATTACTGAATGCATGAATGCCACGTTAGTCTCAAGACGTCCAGCTGCATTTGGTTGTGCTCAAGTTCAAATTGTACCCAAGAGATGAATTTTCAGAGATTTTCCTTTACTTTTGAGACACTGAGGCCCATTTTCAAGGAGCGTGCGTGCTAAGTCTCTTCAGCTGTGTCTGACTCTCTGTGACTCCATGGACAGTGGCCCACCAGGCTCCTCTGTCCATGGGATTCTCCAGGCAAGAACCCTGGAGTGGGTTGCTATGCCCTCCTCCAGGGGCTCTTCCTGACCCAGGGATCAAACCTGCGTCTCCTATGTCTCCTGCATTGGCAGGTGGGTTCTTTACCACTAGCGCCACCACTAGTAGAATACCTGGTGGTGATTTTTTTATTTATTTTTTAAATTTATTTTTAATTAGAGGATAATGGTTTTACAGTGTTGTATTGGTTTCTGCTGTACAACAATATGAATCAGCTAGGTCATGTCTGACCCTTTTAACCCTATGAACTATAGCCCACCAGGCTCCTCTGTCCATGGGATTTCCCAGGCAAGAATACTGGAGTGGGTTGCCATTTCCTTCTCCAGAGGACCAAACCAAGGATCAAACCCAGGTCTCTGCATTGCAGGCAGACGCTGAGCCACCGGGTAAGCAGGGAAGTGCTATAGTGCTAAGCAGCTTCAGTCATGTCCGACTCTTTATAACCCCATGGACTGTAGTCTGCCAGGTTCCTCTGTCCTTGGAATTCTCCCGGCAAGAATACTGGAGTGGGTTGCCATGTCTTTCTCCAGGGAATCTTCCCAACCCAGGGATCAAACCCACGTCTTTAATGTCTCCTGCATTGGCAGGTGGGTTCTTTACCACTAGTGCAACGTGGGAAGGAAGGTGGACCAGTTAACTGGAACAGTCCCATAAATTAACAATGATACATGTACCTCCAGAGCAACTGGCCTGGTCCTAACGGAGAGGAGATGACAATGGAGGGGAGAAGAAATTTAGTAAGAATGGAAACTACTGACTCTTCTGCAGTAGCATTATTCTTCTAGACTCAGAATCCTCATTTCCATTCTAAGTGTCCTCACTAGAGAAGAGAAAGAAGATTTAGTTAAAACCAAATAGGACATTGGGCTCACCAGTGTCTTCACACTCATCTGCTCAAGGAATTCTCAAGGAACCAGATAATCTTTGGTCATCTCTTCTGGACCTCACATTTACCAAGTACACATGTATCTATGTGGGCAGAGGAACCTGGTGGGCTATAGTTCATGGAGTTACAGAGAGTCTGAAGTGACTTAGCTGATTCACACTGTTTTACAACAGAAACCAATACAACCAACACAATACACTGAATCTCATTTAATGTATTAATGAAGTTCAGTGCCTTACTACAGTTCAATTTAATTATTATTTTTAACTATTTTGTACATTGCAGTATAGTTGCTTTAAAATGCTGTGTGAGTTTCTGCTGTATGACAAAGTGAATCAGCTATACGTATACATATATGCCCTCCCTCTTGGGCCTCCCTCGTGCCTCCACCCCATCCATCTGGGTCACCACAGAGCACAGAGCTGAGCTCCCTGTGCTGTACAGCAGTTTTCCAGTAGCTATTTTATACACGGTAGTGTATATGTGTCAATGATCCTCTTTCAGTTCATTCCACTCTCCCCTTCTCCCTGTGTTCACAAGTATATTTTCTACATCTGTATCTTTATTCCTGCTCTGCAAACAGGTAGAGCATCTATCAAAACTAAGAGCCAAACAGGTTAAATTACTTAGTCAAGATCATATCATCAGTTATATCATTGAAAAAATAAGAACAAATCAACAAAGTGGAACTAAGTTGCTATTTTTCATGGGACCCAGATAAAGGCTATATTAAGCACTACACGCATTCATGCTAATGAAATACAGTTATAGTTTTTAGGAAGCATGTTTTCTTTGTCTTCAAAGCCTTGGGCATGAGCGTAATAAAATATATGCTGGAAACAGCATGGTGGCTGTTAGAACTGAAATTTTAAAGAATCATGAGAGTCTAATAATATAGGTTAAATGAATAAAGATACATTTTAAAAGACGCATAGACTGAATTTTGTTACTAGTTCAGTTGTACAAGGACAGATATGGGTTTCGTATGACCCATATGACCATATGACATTGGATTTCACCCTAAGGAAGATACTCAAGCAGCTAAGGCCTTAATAAGACCACATTAAACCAGGAAACCAACCACTCAGTGGTGTGTGTGAATCACTGCCACTCTGTAAAATCCCAAGGTCCTCAAAACTTCACATTTTCTGGAATGTTTTAATGAGCCAGAAGTTCCAGGAAGGCAGACATGCAGCACAGGAAGTGCTGTTGGGCAGAAAGGAGACGTTCCTTCAAGCTTAATGCTCTCTACACACCCAGCTCTAGAGGAGCTAAATGTCTTCTCTGGATTTCCCAGGTGGTTCAGTGGGTAAAGAATCTGCCTGCAAAGCAGGAGACACAGGAGAAACAGGTTCAGTCCCTGGGTCGGGAAGATTCCCTGGAGAAGGGAATGGCTACCCACTCTAGTATCCTTGCCTGGAGAATCCCATGGACAGAAGAGCCTGACAGGCTACAGTCCATAGGGTGACAAAGAGTAGGATATGACTGACGCGACTGAACACACACACAAAGGCCTTCCCTAAGGTGACACATTAGGAAGTAGGGAGATAGGACCAGCCTCCAGACTGCACCCCAGGACCCTTTCCTTGACCTGGAGGGAACCCTCTCTTCCCCTGGAGATGAGAGAGGGGCTGGGAGTCATGGAGCAGGAGTTGGGGGAGCATCCTCTCCTAAGGCCATGCACTATAGCTTGGCAGCAGGAGCATCAGACAACAGGAAGAGGCTCAGTTTGGCCAGCTGGAGCCCTGGGGCTTTGCACAGTCTTAGCCCAGCCCATCACAGCAATGCCAACATGGCCAGAACTGCCGAGGCAAGCATGCTCCTTTGGCTTTCACCTCAGGTCCTTAGAGGGCTCCGTGGAGCTGTGTCAGTGTTGCCATGGCAACAGAAGCAGACCATTAGAGCATTATGGAGAAATGTGAAAACTTGGGGGCCTGTAATTCACTTGTGAGGCTGAGCAGCTGAGAGATGGATTAATAGGGGTCTCAGCCCACGCTTGGCTGGCCCAGTGTTGTGCTTTAGTGGTAATGGGACCCCGCCACCTGTGTGCCGGTGGTGGCAAGTGAGAGTGACGATGGCCATGTCCAGAGGCCTGTGACTGGCTTCTCACGGGAACCAGGATGGGACCCTGGTGGGGAGATTGAGGAGGGCTCTGCAGACAACCCAAGCTTCCTCGAAGTCCCTGTTGGCAGGTTCTCTGCCACCCTGTGTGGGTCTCACAAATGTTTTCCATCTTACTTGAAACCAGAAAATGCTCTTCCCAGATAGCAAGGGAGATCTGGATTCATGGTGAGAAGATGGTACTTGTGAAAGAAGCACCCCTTTAGCCTGGAGAGGTTGACCCAGCCTGGGTGTGTGCTAAGTTGCTTAAGTTGTATTCAACTCTTTGCAACCTTAGACCATAGCCTGCCAGGCTCCTCTGTCCATGGGATTCTCCAGGCAAGAATCCTGGAGTGGGTTGCCGTGCACTTCTCCAAGAGATCTCCTGATCCAGGGAACGAACTCTCGTCTCTTGTATCTCCTGCATTGACAGATGGGTTCTTTACCACTAATGCACCTGGGAAGCCCAGGCTGGGTGATTAGGATGCTTCTCCAGGATGGTGAGGGTTAGCCAGTTGAGAGAGCAAGACTTTGGTTTGGCTGCACAGCTGCCTATCCTGACCTCCTTTATGTCTCTAGCATTTTACACAAGCATCTCAGGGCTTAATAGCACAAACTCTGAAGCTGGAGTTGGGTAGGAATCACAGCTTTACTACTGAAGGCTAGTAATAATAACTACCTTATAGAGGTGTTCTGAGGATTACATGAGTTAATACGTGCAGTATTTAGACTAATGCCTGGCATTTGGTAAGCATTAGCTGGAGAAGACTCTTGAGAGTCCCTTGGACTGCAAGGAGATCCAACCAGTCCATTAAAGGAGATCAATCCTGGGTGTTCATTGGAAGGACTGATGCTAAAGCTGAAACTCCAATACTTTGGCCACCTCATGCGACGAGTTGACTCACTGGAAAAGACTCTGATGCTGGGAAAGGTTGGGGGCGGGAGGAGAAGGGGATGACAGAGAATGAGATGGCTGGATGGCATCACCGACTCTGTGGACATGAGTTTGAGTGAACTCCGGGAGTTGGTGATGGACAGGGAGGCCTGGCGTGCTGTGATTCATTGGGTCGCGGAGAGTCAGACACGACTGAGCGACTGAACTGAACTGAAATATATGTTAGCTAGCTTTGGTAGTATCATTAATGTTATTAATATCACTCTGGATTTGTCTAATAAGATGTCTTATAATGGAAAAGGAAATGGCAATCCACTCCAATATTCTTGCCTGGAAAAATCCCATGGACAGAGAAGCCTGGCTGGCTATAGACCATAAGATTGCAAAGAGTTGGGTATGACTGAGTGACTGAACACATCCTATAAAATAAGGGAGTTGGAAGAAGTTGATAATTCAGCAAACATGCTCTCATACATCACTCTTGGCTACCAATATCTATTTGATTTAAAGATGGTTTGGTTTAGCAGAAAGCAAAGTTGCTGTTAATGCCCCAAGTGAGCTGTACCCCAAATGCTAACCTTATTGGATCGGATGGCCCCACAGCTGTAGTACACCCAGGGCTCGCACATAAAGACTGGGCGGCCCTGTATAGTTGCCTTGGTTGTGCCCTGAGCAAGAGAGTGGCCAGCTGACCAGTGAGTAAGAATTGAAGTTCATTCCATGCACCATTCTCCAAGCCATACTTCCAAGTTGGGGCTAAGTCTGACTGGACAAAAGATGGCCTTTTCTTAATTTTCTCCAAGGTACCCTGTGGGCTATCAGCAGCCTTGTGACCTTTGGGAAGGTCATGGGAAATGGTAACCTGAACCGTGCCCCTCCCCCCTCCCAAAAAACACCATTTCACTCAGGCACAGGTAGTGAATTAAAAACTTATGCTAAGGAAACCCCTGAGTCTGTGTTTATGGTCTTGAATGACACAATTTCTTGTATTTCTTCAATTTGACATCTTGCCTTCCTATTTCTGCTACCTAATGTAGCATTTGGTTAGATTTATTTTGCTGGGGAGATCACGTCACTTTGCCTTGATGAGAAATGACAAGCAGTCCCTTCATATTTACCCATATTTGTATGTGCGCAGAAATATGGCCACAAATGTAGAAACATGGAAATGTGGAAATGCCTTTTTCTCCTTTGTCTTCATTTGTGTCCAGCTGATTTGGACAGTCCAGTAGCTACACCTTTCAGAGAAGTCTGGTGACAACCACCTCTCCCTAAATTAGGTCGGCTGCAGGTGGAGTTTTGGCGAGGTCACACCACCAGCCCCAACTCAGAGGCACAGGAGTGAGGAAGGTGTCTTGAGTCTTGAAAAAGCCAGAGCCCTTGCCTTTGTCACCTGGAGTTAACTGGCATTGGCCATGGCCTCTATGACATAGAAGTGAGCCATTCAGTTTGATACATGTCTAGATACCTTTAGAGGGGAGAGGGCACCATTGGTGCCCCAGCACCATTCTGGGCCCTATGGGGAGATGGAACATGGTGGAAGGAAAAGACTAAAATGTCAAAAGTGAAGTGTCCCGGATTCCAGCCAGGATATGTAATAGTAAAAGCTATGAAATTTTAACAAGCATCCAACAGCTCAAACTTAAGATTCTTCATCCCAAAATGGGGATAATAATACTTAACAAGTGTTTGTGGGGATAAATGCTACATGGCATGTGAAAATTATGAAACACAACTTAGTAGATCCTACTAAGAGTCACCAAGAATGTGTTATGTGCCAAGTACTGAGCGAAGCAATGCACACTGGGAAATTGTTCATGCTCACGACTCGTTTCTAATCTGCAACATGAGGAGGTTGTATTACATTATCTCTATAGTCCCTTTCAGCTTTAGGGCTCTTTTTATTCTACTCTTATCTAATGGAATAATCATAGAATTTTAGAGCTGGGAGGAACGGTGGGGAAGAAAGAAGAAATAGGCATGCGACACACATAAAAGCAATTTAAAAGAAGGCAGAAAGAAATGCACACAGCATCGTAAGGGAATCTTTGAAGGAAACATCCACCCCACCTCCATCATCCCACTGCCCCCGCCACTGGCTTCTTCTGACACCTCTCTGTACAGAGCAGGGGGGTCAGAGGACCTCTGGGGAGACTCAGTACAGAAAAGAGGGAGGAAGTCAACCAGACTTCCCTTTGAGTGGTTTTGAAAGTTTATGAGTCTGCTTTTATTTTTAAATGAATTTATTATTTATTTATATTCGGCTATGCAGGGTCTTCATTGCTGTGCAGACTTTCTCTATTTGTGGTAAGCGGGGGCTACTCTTTGTTGAGCTCACTGGCATCTCATTGCAGTGGCTTCTCTTGCTGCACAGCATGGCTCTAGGGCACATGGTATTCAGTAGTTGCATCTCACAGGCTCTAGAGCTTGGGCTCAGTTGTGGCACACAGGCTTAGATGCTCCATGGCATGTGGGAACTTCTGGAACCAGGGATCGAACCTGTGTCCCTGGAAGTGAATCCATTGGAAGTGGATTCTTATCCAGGGAAGTCCATGAATCTAGTTTTAATTGATAACATAAATATGTGCTCTTTGGGCTCTTGCCAAAAATATGTATCCTCAAACTACTTGCTGCCCAACACTAATCAATGGCAAAAAAAAGAGAAAAAAGTGTTCCTACAATTGTGAGAAGGTCACGCAGTCCACTCCTTCTTCTGTGTCAGTTTAGTTCAGTCGCTCAGTCGTGTCCGACTCTCCGCGACCCCATGAATCACAGCACGCCAGGCCTCCCTGTCCGTTACCAACTCCCAGAGTTCACTCAAACTCATGTCCACAGAGTCGGTGATGCCATCCAGCCATCTAATTCTCCGTCGTCCCCGTCTCCTCCTACCCCCAATCCCTCCTAGCATCAGAGTCTTTTCCAGTGAGTCAACTCGTCGCATAAGGTGGCCAAAGTATTGGAGTTTCAGCTTTAGCATCAGTCCTTCCAATGGACACCCAGGATTGATCTTCTTTAGAAAGGACTGGTTGGATCTCCTTGCAGTACAAGGGACTCTCAAGAGTGTTTTCCAACACCACAGTTCAAAAGCATCAATTCTTCGGCAATCAGCTTTCTTCACAGTCCAACTCTCACATCCATACATGACCACGGGAAAAACCATAGCCTTGACTAGACGGGCCTTTGTTGGCAAAGTAATGTCTCTGCTTTTTAATATACTATCAAGGTTGGTCATAACTTTCCTTCCAAGGAGTAAGCGTCTTTTAATTTCATGGCTGCAATCAGCATCTGCAGTGATTTTGGAGCCCAAAAAAATAAAGTCTGACACTGTTTCCACTGTTTTTCCATCTATTTCCCATGGGTGATGGGACCAGATGCCATGATCTTCGTTTTCTGAATGTTGAGCTTCAAGCCAACCTTTTCACTCTCCTCTTTCACTTCCATCAAGAGGCTTTTTAGTTCCTCTTCACTTTCTGCCATAAGGGTAGTGTCATCTGCATATCTGAGGTGATTGATATTTCTCCCAGCAATCTTGATTCCAGCTTGTGCTTCTTCCAGCCCAGCGTTTCTCATGATGTACTCTACATATAAGTTAAATAAGCAAGGTGACAATATATAGTCTTGAGGTACTCCTTTTCCTATTTGGAACCAGTCTGTTGTTCCATGTACAGTTCTGACTGTTGTATGCTTCCTGACCTGCATACAGGTTTCTCAAGAGGCAGGTCAGGTGGTCTGGTATTCCCATCTCTTTCAGAATGTTCCACAGTTTATTGTGATCCACACAGTCAAAGGCTTTGGCATAGTCAATGAAGCAGAAATAGATGTTTTTCTGGAACTCTCTTGCTTTCTCCATGATCCAGCAGATGTTGGTAATTTGATCTCTGGTGCCTCTGCCTTTTCTAAAACCTGCTTGAACATCTGGGAGTTCATGGTTCACATATTGCTGAAGCCCGGCTTGGAGAATTTTGAGCATGACTTTACTAGTGTGTGAGATGAGTGCAATTGTGTGGTAGTTTGAGCATTCTTTGGCATTGCCTTTCTTTAGGATTGGAATGAAGACTGACCTTTTCCAGTCCTGTGGCCACTGCTGAGTTTTCCAAATTTGCTGGCATATTGAGTGCAGCACTTTAACAGCATCATCTTTAAATATTTGAAATAGCTCAACTGGAATTCCATCACCTCCACTAGCTTTGTTCGTGGAGGTGATGCTTTCTAAGGCCCACTTGACTTCACATTCCAGGATGTCTGGCTCTAGGTCAGTGATCACGTTATCGTGACTATCTTGGTCGTGAAGATCTTTTTTGTACAGTTCTTCTGTGTATTCTTGCCACCTCTTCTTAATATCTTCTGCTTCTGTTAGGTCCATACCATTTCTGTACTTTATTGAGCCCATCTTTGCATGAAATGTTCCCTTGGAATCTCTAATTTTCTTGAAGAGATCTCTTGTTTTTCCTATTCTGTTGTTTTCCTCTATTTCTTTGCGTTGATCGCTGAGGAAGGCTTTCTTATCTCTCCTTGAAATTCTTTGGAACTCTGCATTCAGATGCTATATCTTTCCTTTTCTCCTTTGCTTTTCACTTCTCTTCTTTTCACAGGTATTTGTAAGGCCTCCTCAGACAGCCATTTTGCTTTTTGGCATTTCTTTTCCATGGGGATGATCTTGGTCCCTGTCTCCTGTACAATGTCACGAACCTCCGTCCAGAGTTCATCAGGCACTCTATCTATGAGATCTAGTCCCTTAAATCTATTTCTCACTTCCACTGTATAATCATAAGGGATTTGATTTAGGTCATATCTGAATGGTCTAGTGGTTTTCCCTACTTTCTTCAATTTAAGTCTGAATTTGGCAATAAGGAGTTCATGATCTGAGCCACAGTCAGCTCCTGGTCTTGTTTTTGCTAACTGTATACAGCTTCTCCATCTTTGGCTGCAAAGAATATAATCAATCTGATTTCAGGTCCTCAAATTGCATAAATGTTTGTTAAAACCTAGATTCCCTGGCCCCACCCTAGAGTTTCTGATTCAGTTTCTGATTATGGAAGAACCTCAAAACTGTGTGTGTCTAATAAGTTCTCAGGTGATATACTGATGCCACAGGGTTACATGGTGAGAAAAACTAGTCTAAATAATCTTAAGTTTATCAACAGGCTAAGCCTGAAGCAGTGCGATGCATACTTGCAGCAAACTGTTTTATAAAGATTTTTGTCTTTGATGTGGACCATTTTTAAACTCTTCATTGAATATATTACAGTACTGCTTCTGTTTTTATTTATTTTTTTTATGTTTCTTTCTTCTTCCTTTTTTTTTTTTTGGCCACGAGGCATGTGGCACCTTAGCTCCCTGACCAGGGATCAAACTCCTGCCCCCTGCATGGGAAGGTGAAGTCTTAACCACTGGACTGCCAGGGAAGTCCTTAGCATGCTATTTTGATTCCTGACTTACAGGTTATCTTTTACTGAATTCCCTGCTGACCCTCGGTCATTCTTTAACACTGAGGAATAACACAAGTAACAGCCTGAAGAAATTACCGGTGTCTTCACTTTTATGAAGACGTTGAGGATGTCAGCTACTAAGTCTCCCAGTGTTCTTTTATTAGGATTGAAGAAAGAGATCTGTTAGTTCTCAGAAGCAGGAGAAACTGCTAACTGGATTTTACAGACCGGTTGGGATGCTTTTCTATGACTTCATTTGACTGCAGCAAGCTCTGAGATCAACATACAGCCTTTTTCTTATACATAGAACCTATGGCACATATTTTAGAGTACTAATTTTCCCTGTCATGTATTTTTATTCAACCTCTTCTTCCTTTTTCTTCTTTTTCTCTCTAGTAAGCTTTCTCAAATCCTTCCTGGAATTGCGGGAGAAATAAATAAATACATAAATAATGAAATAAAGAAATGGTGAAAATTATGTGCCCTGGCTCCGAGGGGACAAGAAATAGCGCAGTAATAGAAGTAGGTGTCACTAAATGTGTGTTGTTTGTCTGTTTTAGTGCGGTAGGTAACAAAAGTGATTTACCCAAGATCCACCGGCTCTACGCTAGAGACCTGGCACTAAAGGATAAATCTTCTTGCTCCAGTGACAGAGATCTTTTTCTAGCCTTCCCTGCTTCCTGTACATAAAGCATTGAGATAACTGGACTCCTGCCTCAGTGCTTGGTGTCAAGTTAGCCAGCCCGAGAAATCAATGAAATGAGTTCACTTCAAGCCCAGTCACTCCCACTCCCAAGAGGTCAACAAGAATTTATAAAAACTTTAAAAGATGCCCTAATCATTAATAAAGAGTTTATCCAATGTGAGAGAGGTTTGGTCACTCCTCCCATTTCTCAGCAGACCCTGGAGCCATGATTACATTGACACCAGGAGGGGCAAAAAGTATTAGATCTTTACAGAATTCTAAAAATGATGCTTGGAAGAATTCAGACTAAAAATCACAGGGGTGATGAAGAGTGAGTCTAATGATTAAGTGACAGCCGTTGCTGACGTAGCCCACATCACAGGGGTTAAAATGGCTGGGCGGTCTGTGTGGATCACTCTGGACTCAGCATCCGTGAGTGCCAAGGTATGGGGAACCCTCTAAGCAACCCAGCGCCTACCTCTTCACTTTTGGTATGAGCTGTTCATCTGGCCTCCCACTGCCTTCCGTGCCCCACACTCACGCACTGCACGTACGTGTGTGCCAAGTCACTTCAGTTGTGCCCAACTCTGTGCGATCCAATGGACTGCAGCCCACCAGGCTCCTCTGTCCATGGCGTTCTCCAGGCAAGGACACTGGAGTGGGTTGCCATGCCCTCCTCCAGGGGGTCTTTCCGACCCAGGGATGGAACCCACGTCTCTTGCACCTCCTGCATTAGGAAGCGGGTTCTTTATCACTAGCACCACCTGGGAAGCCCCCATGCACTCATAATTCAAGTTATCTATTCTGGTGTCTGCGTCTAGACTACAGATTCCTTCAGGGGACAGACAACCAGAGAAGATTCCAGCAGGGTCAGCACAGAGGATCAGGCCCCCTTTTATGCTTCTATAAACAGATTAAAGGAGCATATTCCAAACCTCATCACCTTGCCATGTGGTTTGGAGGATGATACACAGAGCACTGATTACCTCTTGCTCCCACCTTGAGGACCTAGGGAACCCTGATCAACCTTGACTGTCTCGGTTGCAGAAGCCAGACTGGGCAGGGGAGAGGAGATTAGAATGGTGCAGCTCCCCTTCCCGCTCCCCTTCCCCTTCCCTGCTGCCTTCTCCTAATGAATTCTTCAAACAACATCCAGAGGAGGAGGTGGACAAGGGAGGGCCGGACCACTAACCAGCCCCATTAATCATGCTCCACGCCCGCAGCCCGGCTGAGATGGATTGCCTTTCAAGCCGGCCAGTGTTCAGGCGTGGTTCTCTAGTCATAAGCTTAATCCGGCACTTCTTGATCTCCGCAGGAGTTCTCTTCTCTCGTGAGTTGCCCTGTGAGGTCACAGTTACAATAGAGTCCTGACAGAGGGTTCCCAGGAGCTCTGCCTTGGAGCCTGGCACCCCTATTACAGTCAGGAAGTCTCAGGCTGGAAAAGGTCACTCAGGATCACAGGAGGAAGGCAGGGAAGTAACAACAACACAAAGCCACTCTTCCACGCCTGATGCTATCTGGCCGCCTAGAGAGGGGAGGGAGTTAGAGACAGACTGGCTGACTCCTCCGGGCTCCGATGCTTTTGAGAGCCTGCGTCTATGCATCCTCTTCTCTCCTCTCCCTTTAAGTCCTGTCCGCCCTTTGAGAACTACTCTGCTTTGTGCACCCCTGATAGATGGATTCTGCTTTCAGTGGGGCTTTCAAAGGCAGTTTGTATGCACTTCCTGTTTATGTACCACAACCGCGCTCCCCGCAAGTGCCTGGCGCCCTCGTTCTGTCACCTTCTTCTGTGACACCAACCAGATGGACTTGGCTACCTTTAACCCACATCATACCTACAAGTGCCTAGAGGAGGAGCAGCCAGAGACCTACGAGATGTGGCTTCTTCCCCCCAAAAGAGCGTGCAGCCTAGAGGGGAGGAGAAGCATACTCAAATGAAACATCCAGAGAGAAGAGCCTGACAAGGTGTAATTAATGGGTTGGCTTGGATTTCGCCTCTTTTCTTTCTCTGGTGTACCGAAAGGAGGAAGTGTAGGCAAAGGGGAGAATGACAGAACGGAGGGCAGAACAGGGAGGAGGATAACAGCTCATTCTCAGGTGGAACAGCCAGACCTCACATCCTAAAGAACTGTCTGGACATAAATAGTAAATCCAACAAACATCATCGACTTCAGAGTCACATAGACCTTGCCCTGAACCCCAATTCTTGCATTTATTAGCTGTCTGGCCTCAGGAAAGTTATTTAACCTCTCTGAATTTCCACATTCTTACCTGCAAAATGCCTATGATAATATCTTCTATCTCAGGGCTGAAAGATTTAGATGACTCAAGGAGGTCAAGTGTCTAGAACTGCGCCTAGAACAAGTGTCTAGAAGGGTCAATAGTGACCCTTCAAAAAAACACCAGATCCTTCATTTAGTTTCTTAGTCATTCAAGAAATATATAAAGAACATATTATATACTAGACATTTTGCTAGGCCTGGCATTCATCAAGGGTGAACACAAAAGACAGAGTCCTTGTCATCAGGAAGATGGCACTGAGGCCAGGGAGACAGGAAAGCAAGTGGGCAATGATAATTCAGTCTGCTTAATACAAGGATGAAGGAAGCACAGATGGTGTCATGGGAGACCAAAGAAAACATCCCTATTTTATTCTTAAAATTTCCTTCCCTAAAAAAAATAAAAAAAAAATTTCCTTTCCTGTCCCTTTAGTCACTTGCATTATTTTTTTCTGTTTCCTTCTTCTAAGATTATCTGGCCAACTGACTATTTCTTTTCATTTTGCTGATAAATCTTTCATGCTCTAAGGAATTGCTGGTCACTTCATGTGCCCAACCAGCAAGCATGATAGCTTTCTCATCTTTCAGCACTTCTTTCCTCCCTGCCCGGCTATATTCACCATTTTTCAAAAGTAGACTTAACCCCTTGACTGCTCTCCACTGTCTGGTCCAGATGTCTATCAGGAGAGCTGGCAGGAAAGATCTGGTGTTGAGAAGAGTTACCCAGAGCTCTGATATTGAGCTGACGGGAAGAAGAGGCAGAAGCAGATTGTGAGCTCTTTGCTTCCTCCACTCTTTCGTTTTTAAACAGACAATAATTTATTTGATGTGGGCAGAGATTTATTTCATGACTTACAGAACTGGAGATTTGGGGGCAATAAAAATTTGTCAGACTATTCAGACCTGTCATCTTCTGAGTGCCTTCTTCAGGAGCCAAGGTTTCCTTAACTACGCAGATAAGTCTTCCAGAGGACTGCTGGGTCCTCTGTCAAGGGAATAGTCTGTTTTCTACTGGGCTGCCAAGCAGGGCTCCGTGGGCCAGTGGGGGCCTGCAAGGATGGATGCTGAGCCTAGAAGAAGGCAGATGCTAGGCAGAGAATGGTGTACATAAAGTGAAAAATCTGATCTACTATGTTGGCACATATTCCTTCAAGCTCAAAGGGCTGTGGTCATCACAAGGAAGCCAGGTGGTGAGACACACTTGAAAGAAACCTGGACTTGAATTTAGAAGCCCCCAAGTTGAAATTCTTTCAGCAAGTACTTTAATTTTTCCATGCCTCAGCTTTCTCTTCTGCAAACTGAGGGGGACTCCTAGACTCCCTGGGAATGGCTACAAGCTGGCAGAATTCCTGAACTTGATTTAGAGGTGTGTTGCAGACCCTTGCTCACAGCGGCAGTATAGATGCTTTGCCTGGGCCCCACTGCTCCCCCAGCTTCTGTTAGCCTTTACTTCTAAGTGCTCAGTCCTCTTCTGGGGATGGCCCTTGGATCACTGGAGCTACCGCGGAGTTAACTTTCATCACTGCATCTCCCTCTGGCCCTTAGACAGTGCCTGGTTTATGTTGGAGAGTGGAAGCTCCAGCAACATTGACTCAAGTCTGAACAGACTCTGAGATGTCTGCACACACCAGAGCTTCCCTGCAGGATCAGGCTGAACCCAACACTGTGCCTGGAACATCACCTTTGCTTGGCTGAGTCCTTCCCCTGGTCCTGCTTTTCTCTCTCACACACTAGCTTTCCCTTAACGACTTTCACATGAATACTCATCCTGGCATCTGCCTCTAGGGAACTACCCTATGACACTTTTCAAACCTGAAAAGTTAGTGGAGTTTAGTCTGTTAATAAAATATCTACCTATCCTTTTCCTTCCTGTCCCTTCCTTTCTACATCTCCTATATTGCTGACCTTAAGTAAACTTTCCTTTGGCCAATGATGGAGAATCGTTGAGACGCAGAGGCTTTAGGTGGTAGGGGAAGTACCAAACTTGCAATGGTTCCAGTTAGAGGGGCATTTCTTGCAAGATCATCTTTAATTCCTAAAAGCCTAGAATGACTCTCTGTCACTCTAGTTTTGCTAAGCATTTATTCAATCCGGTAGTTAATATCCAAACTTGCTGTAGCTACAAGATGCGTGGAAGTCTAATGGGATGAGTACTTTTGCTTTTTTAAGTAAGTTTAGAACTCAAATCTTTGTTTGTGCTATAAAGGGGAAGAAAAATGATTAGTAATCACATACATGATGCGTTAAGACTGGTTCTTACCATACAGCAACATATAAGTACTTTTATGCCATCTAGTTTTACAATTTCAATTCCACAAGGGTGTTCCTGAGCAATTTCCCCCAATACAAGCATGACTAGTATTCTTGAAATTCCAACCAAAGACAGTAACTGTATCATGCTCAAGTGAGATCGGTACTTCTTTAAAAAAAGGTGGAAGGGTGAGGATTGGAAACATTCCTCCAAATTCTGAGCAACTATAGAACTCAGTGGTCCCCTAAGGCACCACTTCTTTTCCAAACTATATTGTACTTGTTATGGACACATATTATCTTCCAGACTAGACTGAATGGTCCTTGTGGACAGAATTCTCATCAGATGAATCTTTTGGCACAATTCTTACGGAACTCAGGAGACGTCTGAAAGAACAGGAATGAATGTGAAGAAGAGTGTAACATGGAAGGGTCATCAGTGATGGGGTTAAGGTTCAAACTGAACTCCAGGACTTATATCTGCTGGGCAGACGGGCGTAAGTTAACCTTTTTGCAATCCTCTTTTCTCATCTGTAAAATTGAAATAGTACTAATTAACCATTTTGTGAGATTTTCCTAAGGTAAGTGAGGTATCATACTTAGAGGGATTGTGAACGTTTCAAACACACAGAAGCCAATTAACTAAAATTGACTGCTGTAGAGCTCAGTCAGCTCTATAGTCAGACAAGACAGCAGAAGCCCTCATCCCAGCCATGACGCCTCCCTGGGAAGTGCCAAGGAGCTTTACTGTCTGCACAAGCTTTCCCTTAGATAACAGCTCACTCTGAAGTTTTAGAAGCCTTTGTCATTCCTATTTTCAAGAAATCTTCTGAAGTCTTATTACTCTCTTACAAGTGAATCTAATCAGTAAACTTTCTGAGAGTACACAGTGCTATGGAAATGTACTGTATGATAAAGATGACACTAGAGATCAGTGGGGAGATGAGAGATTGCTTAGAAGATGGTGTTGAAAAACTAGCAGATTTCAGGAGCTTATTTAACTTAGACATTTGCTGCAGATATCTTTCTGGAGAAAAACACAACTGGGTTTCTTTAAGTGAGCATCACACACAGAGCACAGTGTGCACAGATTAAAGAAGCAAATGCTGCGACTGACAGAAGGTTAGTAGAAGAAAATGCCAGAGAATCACTTTGTGACCTTGGGGTGGGGAGAGACTGTTTAAATGAAACTTCAAAAGCCTCAAGCATAATGTAAAAAAAGTTGAATTTGATTGAAAACTAAGGATTTATGGACAATGTGGATAAATTTGACAGATGATATTGGAAGGAAATGTTTGTAATATCAAAAATTGGCAACAAACTGATATATAGAATGTATAAGGAGTGCCTATAAATCAACAGCAAAAAGGCAGATAGTCTAACAGAAAAATGGGCAAAGGATCAGAATAGAAAATAAAAAGACTAAACTCCAAAGCATAATAGCATAAGAGCTGCTCAAACACATTAGTAATCAGAAATGGGCAAAAGAAAATAATCAGGCACCAGTTTAAACTGTGAGCTTCCCTGATGGCTCAGACAGTAAATAATCTGATTGCAATGCAGGAGATCCAGGTTTGATCCCTGGGTCAGGAAGATCCCCTGCAGAAGGGAATGGCTACCCACTCCAGTATTCTTGACTGGAGAATTCCATGGACAGAGGAGCCTGGCAGGCTACTGTCCACAGGTTCAAAAGAGTCAGACATGACTTAGAGACTATACCACCACCAGCAACCACATCAAACATGTTGGAATCATAGGCTAAGCGATAAGAGAATGGGAGTGGGGAATGAGAATAAAAGGTAATAATAAATCAACAACAAAAAAATCCCTTTGGGAGTGGGGTCCACGTTTCCTCTTTTTCAGTGGCTGCTGAGGTCCAACTGATCTGGGGGATAGATCTATAAATTGCCTTTGGTTGAAGAGATCTGAGGGTTTTAGAAAGTGGTAGATGGACATAGTTGGAGTATGACCCAAGGTATCATCCTCAGGGGACATCCTGCAGATGTCCCCACACTCTTGGCTTTGGCTTTTACCTTGCAGGCTTAGAGACAGTCTCTGTCATTGGTCAAGTGACACTGGATCCTGGGGGCTGGCAACTGAGATTATATGTGAGACAGAGTTAAAATCAGAAGGCCAACTGATTACATTACAATTGAGAGGTAATTGTCATACAACCAAAGCGCTAGACACCACGTGATCAGTGCATTCTCTCCACAGTCAAAAGACAGGAGAAGCCAAATCTTAATCAGAAGGTTTCTTTGATAGCGACAGAGATAGAGCAAAAGGAATTTAAATGATCTTATTAAAAGTCACTCAACTGAAAGTTTGAGGGATTATCCCGTGACAGGGATAGTCCCGCTAATGGGAACATATGTAATTTGGGTACATATATTAATATGTAATTAGATGCTGGAGATTGAGACCTAAACAATTTTGAACCTAAGCAGAAGCTTGACTCCAAACAAATAGTATAGCCCACCACCTTAGGCTATAGTTGTAGCATTATCCAAGGTATCATCCTCAGGGGACATCCTGAAGATATCCCCACACTCTTGGATTTGGCTTTTGCTTTGCAGGCTTAAAGACAGTCTCTGTCATTAGTCAAACTACTGCATAATTACTCTCATCTCACACGCTAGCCAAGTGATGCTCAAAATTCTCCAAGCGAGGCTTCAACAGTACGTGAACCAGGAACTTCCAGATGTTGAACCTGGATTTAGAAAAGGCAGAGGAACCTGAGATCAAATTGCCAATATCCATTGGATCATAGTAAAAGCAAGAGAGTCCCAGGAAAATACCTACTTCTGCTGTATTGACTACGCCAAAACCTTTGACTGTGTGGATCACAGTAAACTGGAAAATTCTGAAAGGGATGGGAATACCAGACCACCTGACCCGCATCTTGAGAAACCTGTATGTAGGTCAGGAAGCAACAGTTAGAACTGGACATGGAACAACGGACTGGTTCCAAATCAGGAAAGGAGTACGTCAAGGCTGTATATTTTCACCATGCCTTTTTAACTTATATTCAGAGTACATCATATGAAATGCTGGGTTGGATGAAGCACAAGCTGGAATCAAGGTTGCAGGGATAAATAGCAATAATCTCAGATATGCAGATGACACCACCCTATGGCAGAAAGCAAGGCAAACTGAAGAGCCTCATGATGAAAGTGAAAGAGGAGAGTGAAAAAGCTGGTTTAAAACTCAACATTCATAAAACTAAGATCATGGCATCCAGTCCCATCACTTTATGGGAAATAGATGGGGAAACAGTGGAAACAGTGTCAGACTTCATTTTCTTGGGCTCCAAAATCACTGTAGATAGTGACTGCAGCCATGAAATTAAAAGACGCTTGTTCCTTGGAAGAAAAGTTATGACCAACCTAGACCTCATACTAAAAAGCAGAGACATTACTTTGCCAACAAAGGTCCACCTAGTCAAACTATGGATTTTCCAGTAGTCATGTATGGATGTGAAATTTGGACCTTAAAGAAAGCTGAACCATAAAGAATTGACGCTTTTGAACTGTAATGTTGGAGAAGACTCTTGAGAGTCCCTTGGACTGCAAGGAGATCCAACCAGTTAATCCTAGGAAATCAGTCCTGAATGTTCATTGGAAGGACTGATGTTGAAGCTGAAACTCCAATACTTATGCCACCTGATGCAAATAACTGACTCATTGGAAAAGACCTTGATGCTGGGAAAGATTGAAGGCAGGAGGAGAAGGGGACGAAAAAGGATGGGATGATTGGATGGCATCATGGACTCGATGGACATGAGTTTGAGCAAGCTCTGGGAGTTGGTGATAGACAGGGAAGCCTGGCATGCTGCAGTCCATGGGGTCACAAAGAGTCGGAGGCAACTGAGCAACTGAACTGAACCACCTTAGGAAAAACCTTTCTGTGATAACAAAACTGCCCCGGTCTCTGAAAACTGGAATAAAAGCAAAGAAAGCATCTCACACTGGGCAACGCTGATTTTTTAACCTGAGCCCCATGATCCTGGAAAAGAGTGAGTGTAAGAAGAAATGCCTGCACCCCTTCCTGTCCTGAGACAGACCCACCTTCTCCAGACGACTGAGATACGACTGAGATATGACTCAAGGGTGCTTCCCCCACCACCCACATCTGTTCATCTGTGACAAGCTACACATAGTCAAAAAAAAGAAAAGAAAAATTCTTCTCGCCTGCTATTAGGGTGCTTGCTGGTCTATAGTCACAGCGCTCTCCCTGTTTCAATAGTCCCTTTCAGCATCCCTGAAATAATCCTTTCTAATGAAGTCCAGTTGGGATAGTTTAAAATTTCCCTATTTCATAGACAACCCCCTCCAGCTTCTCTGAATGCCCTGGAGGAGATGCCACCATCGCCACTCTAAGTCTGGCAGAACAGGAGAGGAGGAGGGACAAAGGACGAGACTCCTGGGTACTCTCTATGAGTTGGAGGCCTCAGTGGAGTTTTCCCTTGTTGTGGACAATATGATTACACTGCTTGGTCACCTAGTCTGTCTGCTCAATGTTCCTGGTATGGAGTTCCTTAGAAACTAAAAATGGGGACTTCTCTGGTGGTCTAGAGGCTAAGACCCGCCCCTGGTCCCAATGCAGGAGGCCTGGGTTCGATCCCTGGTCAGGGAACTAGTTCCCACATGTTGCAACTAAAAGTTCGCATGCCACAACTAAAGATGCTGGGTACCTCTATTAAGACTCGGGGCAGCCAAGTAAATATTTTTTTAAAAAAACTGATGGAAATATAGCTACCATGTGATCCAGCAATCCCACTCTTCAGCATATATCTAGAAAAAATAAAAATTTATTCAAAAAGATACATGCAATCTAATGTTTGTAGCAGCACTATTTACAAAAGCCAAGATATAGAAGCAACCTAAATATCCATCAACAGATGAATGGATAAAGAAGATGTGGTACGTATACACAGTGGAATACTACTCAGCCATAGAAAAGAGTGAAATAGTGCCATTTACAGCAACATGGATGGACCTAGAGAATGTCACACTAAGTGACACAAGTCAGAGAAAGACAAATATCATGTGATATCACTTATATGTGGGATCTAAAAAATAATACAAATGATTTTATTTACAAAACATAAACCGACTCACAGATGTAGAAAACAGACTTATGGTTACCAAAGGGAAAAGGCGAGGGCAGAGATAAATTAGGGATGATGGGACTGACAGAATATATATATATATATATATATACACAATAAATAAACAATAATGATTTTTTGTTTAGCACAGAGAACTATATTCAATATCTTGTAATAACCTATAATGGAGAAGAATCTGAAATACATTTATATAAATATATATAGATACATGTATAGCTGAATCACTTTGTGGAAACCTGAAAAATAACACACTATTATAGAGCAACTGTACTTCAATTTTTAAAAAAGTCACCCTTTGATGTTTCTGCCAAAAATTCTCTCCTCCCTCCTTTCCCTTTGCTTGGTTCTTCACTTATACTCCTCTTTAAACTTAAAAAGCTGCAGAGTAACTTAACTGGGTCCTGCATCTGGGAAGAAAGAGCCTTGTGGTCATCTGGGGATTGGTCTTTATTTTTTCATGCGGTGTGAACTGAGGTCCACCCAGGGCCCTTCTCTAAGGTGTATTTTTTTTTTTTTTTTTTTTGCTCTTTAAGCACCTATCCTGTTCTCCATTCCCTTCCCTTCGTTCTCTTTGCCCTGACCCATTAACAAATGCATTAACTGGTTCACTGACTACACAAGCATATGTAGGACCTGGTCTGTATCTCAGGATTGTTCCAGGGACTGGAAACAAGAGACTCACAGGCTCTGCCACTGAGAAGCTGGCAGATAGCAGGGGAGACAGACAAAATAAAGTAATAGAGCACAACACGACTCATCCCATAATAGAGATATGAAAAAATAATAAACTGCTGTACATTGAGTTTAAATCAATGTGGCAGGGGTGGGGAGAATGACAAAGAACAGACAAGTAAAAATTGAAATTGTTTCATGTTTTATATCTAATGCTCAACCTTCCTTGAGGCCCTTTAGAGGATTCTTTCCTTAGAGGTCACAGACTGGATAATGCACTTCTTTACTTGTTAGGCATTGGTTACAGAATCCTTGCTAGGAAGGAGCTTGTAAACCCACCCAGTGTTGACTGTGGAGAAGCGGCTCACAGTGGGTTTTGTGAAGGAAGTAGGGGGAACTCTGGGGCTTCCCAGGTGGCTCAGTGGTAAAGAGTCCTCCTGCCAATGCAGGAGACCCAGGTTCAATCCATGGGTCAGGAGGAGCCCATGGCGAAGGAAATGGCAACCCACTCCAATATTCTTGCCTGGAGAATCCCGTGGACTGAGGAGCTTGGCGACCTACCATCCATGGGGGTCACAGAGTCAGACACGACTTAGGGACTAAACCACCACCAGGGGGAGTTCTGGCCTGGATGCCCTGACCTCACCCCCTCGCCCTTCCTAACTAGATTTCAGAGATACGGGTGAGCAGGGTCACTTTAGGGCCCCATCCCACCAGTCCTTGTCTTGTACACAGTCTTGGACTAAACGGTGTTCCAGCAAAGGAAGCCCTACAGGCTTTCAACGATCCACAAGGTTTTGCACAGAGATCTGAGTATCTTTCTTCCGCGTCCTATCTTTGCACATCTGGTGACTCTTATAGGAACGTCACTCAACTGCAGAGGCAATTCAGTTTGTAGGCAGTGGCCTCTCTCATCAGAACTTTGCTCTGTTATTCAAAGCCAGGGCCCACAGGCAGAGCTAAATGTTAGGATTTTCCACCCCTCTGAGCCCTCACTGCTGGCACTGGTAGGTTTTTTTTTTTTTTCCAACTAGAATGAAAAGCTGATGTTTCAAAATATATAAAATAATTCAGCTGCTTTACAAGTGAATTAAGGACCTTCTAACCTTGACAAATGTACCCTTAATCTTTTTGTGATATCTTTAAAGTCCCAATCCACTTAGGAGATGAGAAAAGAGCTGAGAAAGAGAGAATCAGATAGTGTGAAAATGATATAAACTCTTCCCAGTTTTCTAAAGATATGTTGTTTTCCTTTAAAATGTGTGTTGTTTTTTTTTCATGAAGGAGCTGGATTCCAATCATTTACTCAACAAATATACACATTGCGTGAACATGCCTGGCACAGTGCTATGTGCTGGGGTGTGAGGATGACGGCTTCTCTCAAGATAGACAAGAGACAAGAGACTTTAAGGGTCCAGCACAGTGCCTGACACTTTGGAAGTCAAAACTATATTTGACAAATGAATGGATTAATCAATAATTTGTGTCTAGGCATTCAGTTCAGATATCTAGAGCTGTATGTTTATAAGAGTTGGAAACAAGTAAAAGGATTGTCAGACGAGACCTTGCAGAAAGGGACTCTCCTCTGGGATTGTTTAAACCAGAGCTATTTTTCTAGAATGGTGCTCCAATCAGGAAGTACCATCATGCATGAGTCCTCCAATTTCCTGTGAAACCCTCCAGACACCTGAGTCTCTGTTGCTGTTATTGTTTAGTTGCTAAGTTGTGCACGACTCTTTGCAATCCCATGGACTGTGGTCCACCAGGTTCCTCTGTTATTGGGATTCTCCAGGCAAGAATACTGGAGTCGGTTGCCATTCCCTTTTCCAGGGGATCTTCCCGAACGAGGGATCCAACCTGCAGCTCCTGCTTTGGCAGGCAGCTTCATTACCACTGAACCACCAAGGAAAGCCTGTCATGAGGACTTACTCAGAAAAATCTGGTCTCATCCTGGCTGGGCAAGAGCACACACAGGTACTCAGCATGCAGTTTCTCCTGCACAACTGCAGGTTATGTGTGCAGTTAAAACAGGGCAATGAGCAAAAGTTTATTGATGTGAATGAGCAAAAGTTGATCTTCATATTTGAAGAACTGACTCATTAGAAAAAACCCTGATGCTGGGAAAGATTGAAGGCAGGAGGGAAAGGGGAGGACAGAGAATCAGGTGGTTGAATGGCATCACGGACTCGATGGACATGAGTCTGAGCAAGCTCTGGGAGTTGGTGATGGACAGGGAAGCCTGGCGTGCTGCTGTCCATGGGGTCGCAAAGAGTTGGACACAACCGAGCGACTGAACTGAACTGAGCGAAAGTATTGCAAAGAAAGGGGCCACAGGGCTCCCTTTCTTTAGCAGACAGCCTGAAGGGTGGCTGCTACAAGCCATCTGGTCTCATTGGAGATCCTGCCACCTAGCCAGTGAAAATAGCCTCCTTCCTGACGCCGAAGGGGAAGAAGGATGGGAAATGGCTTAATTACGTTCATGGAGATAAGGAAAGGACAGAAGGGGTCAATATGGGCCAAGAGAGCACCTTATCAAACTGTGAACCTTTCATCTCCAGATGAGGCTGGTATGACCTGGAGCCTAAATGGACTGCAGCGAAATTCTATTTTCATCTTGTTGACATCTCCCAGCTGAAAAGGAGAGGGGATTCTGGAACCTTCCTTTCTTCGATAAGTTTGCTCTATGAGCTTCCACTCAAAGAAACCCTGAGCGCCAAGCCTGGACATCAGGCCTGGGCAGGTGATTAAACGGTAAGTGGCCTTTACTCAGAATATCTGCTTTTAAATCTTGAGCCTGGGACAGGAGAGGCTGGACTTAGTCTGCAGGCCTGGAGATGTCCTGGTGGTGTTTAGATCACCAAGTCCTGCCCACTAATGCAGGCAGGAACCCCACGCCTGGTGGGGGTCACCTCTGAGGTCCACACTCACGCCCCAACTGCTGCTGTAAATTGAGAGGTTTGTGAGCTCTGGGCCAGGACAACTCTGTCTTACTGAGTCACCCGAGGCAGCCTCCTGATCTGCCTGATCACCAGCATCTTCCTATGTGAACAGTTGACAGTGAAGCTGGTGTAGAGAGAAGAGCTTGAAGATAAAACAGTTGGCTTTCTCCATAATAACATGTTTGGTGGGACTGAATAGAGATAAGAAACAAACTTGAAGCTTTAAACACTCTTATTTACAGTCTATACCACAATCAAAGCATGCACCCTTCAGTTAGGCTTCTAAAATATCCACAGTTATGTATATTTATATTTTCTTCTACATAGTCATTAGGGATCTCACCAGAGTCTTTGCAAAAAGGATATTTAATGACTTTCCATGCTCAACACCAGGAGTTTCAAAAGTAATGTTGTAATATGAGCTTCTATTAGATTTGCTCACCTATTGAACATATTATAGGACATAGATTAAGGTTATTTTTTAAAATGCCTTAAACAATGGATATGGAGATGCTCTGCTGTGCTCTGCTCCACCACAGGGTCCCTGACTCTTCCTACATAGAACGAGGAGCCCCTCAGAGGCGAGTCGCAGGGGCCAAGCCGGCGTCCCAGTCCATATCCTGGGAGAGGCGGTCCATCCCCACGCCACCCTGAAAGGCATTTCTGAATTCTAAGGGTTCTGCTCAGAAGTATTCTCTGAGAGCTGCAGCTTTTACCTGGTCACTTTGTCCTTCACCGTGACCACACCCCCAAGTTCACTGCCAAAGCACTCCTCCTGGTCTGCCTGTGCGTCCCACCACCTGGCATGGATGCCTTGCCAGAGATGTGCTGTGGCACTTGAGGGACAGACAGATGTCTCCCTGAGAAAGTGGCACTGTGTTTCATCCCTCTCCGTGAGCCCACACCTCCGCTTGCTGGCAGGTGATGCTAGCGTGCTGAGGGGCCCAGGCGTGTGAAAGGCGCCACCAATCTAAGCAGAACTTTGAGGGTGTGGGGCTCAGGGGTGGCCAGCTTCTCTCTGCTGTAGGATGGGGCCAGAAGGAGCACAATGCCTTCCCTCAGAAATCAAACTGGTGGTGTTCAGAGCTGAGGGAACCAAGAGACTTAGCAGGGAGGCAAGGAGGGGAGTGGTCCTTGGTGGTCCTAACTGGACTCTAGCTGCCATTCTTTCTGCGTTCTGGGTGTGTATGGTCATTCCATGAAGCAAGTTTCATTTGTTCGGGATGAGGAGCATGAGAAATAAGACAGGGTTGAAAACTGGGAAAATGGGGAACTAGTCCCAGCTTGACCACCAACTCCCTGTGCAACAGTAGGAAAAAGCTCTTAGTGCTTGGGGCTGAAATGAAATGTTGAAAGAGATGACTTCAAAGACAGTTGTCAGCTTCAACCATCCATAATTCTGGGGTTTGCGGTACTGACCATTAACAGAAGTGTGAAGTAGGCAAAGTCTATTCTTTCCACCACTCCCCAGATAATTACCTTCCTCCGTCTCTCCCCTCGTCCTCCTTTGCATCCTCTTTCCTTCCTTTTCTCCTTCTTCCACCACAAAGTAACGGAGCCTATTGCACGGTCAGACTCTGAGGATGGAGTGGTCCCTCTGGAGCCACTGGCCAAGACCACCATGCTGTCTCATCCACTGAGCGTTTTCTGATATGGGAACACCTTTGCCAGTCATCAGCCATCTTGCCTTCAGAACCTTCTTGGTGTCCTCTCTCCATGGAGATTTACCCTTTCAGATGCAGGGACCCTGACACTGAGGATCTGACCCCGGGGCAGGTGTGAGTGCTGGGGTCTCGCATGTGTTGATTTTCTGAGACACCACTGGCCTCACCGGGAGGAGGGCGCCTCCTCCAGGGACTATTCGACCACTCTGCCCTCCCTTTCATGGTCCACAGTTGGCTGCTTGACTTAGGATGGCTTGGAGCTTCTACTCATAGTGTGGTCCACAGACCAGCAGCATAAGCACCACTCAGGAGCTCATAGAATGAGGAATCTCAGCACCCCCCAGACCAGTTGCATCAGAATCCAAGATTCCCCAGGAGCTTTGCATGCATATTAAAGTCTGAGAAGCACCAGCTGAAGGCTTCAAAATAATGGCTTCACATTCTTACGTTATCAAAGAATGTTCCTCACCCTGGAAATAATAGTAATAATTAACAACACAACCTTTTTTTTTTTTAATTTCACAGAGCTTTGTCACAAATATGATCTTTTTTTATCTTTATCTTTGCAAGGTAGTTTTTGTTTATTTTACCCATCTTAGATCAGGGAATTGATGCCCAGAAAGATTTAATGCATGTCAAAGATCACAGGTGGCTCAGACAGTAAAGAAGTTGCCTGCCACGCGTGAGACCAGGGTTCTTTCCCTGGGTGGGGAAGACCCCCTAGAGAAGGGAATGGCTACCCACTCCAGTATCCTTGCCTCCTTGTTTTTTACCATGGTTTCTAGATGCAACTGGATTCTATTGGGGGCCTGCTTAGTTGCTTTTGTTCCATGTCATTAAACCACACCTCTGTGTTGAAAGGGGTCTCAGTCTTAGCTGGTTAAGAGGAAGCCATTTATTTGTTCCTGCCACCCTGTGGGGACAATTTTCTCAAGCCCTGGAGCTCTGCCTTGGGCAAGAATTCTGTAGACAGAGGAACCTGGTAGGCTACAGTCCACATAGAATCCGACATGATGAGCGACTAACACTTTTCAAAGATCACAGAGCCTGTGACTAAAAGAGTTAGAATCTGAATTCAAGACTCTGGGCTCCAAACCTCAACTTTCTGCATTATCATTCAAACGTTCTTTACAATAATTATCAGGGAAGACTCCCTGCAGTCATCCAATTTATATGTTTGCATTCCTTCTCTTAAGCTGCAGTAGGCTTTATGGAAATAGATCTTGGACCCTGTTTGTGAATGTTTATTGCCCACTAATCAGAAGTGAGTTGCAATTTGACTGGAGTTAGAAAGTAATGGCCTGGTAGTTACCATGTAATTAAGGAGTAATGGCAGGCGATTATATCTCTGGCCTGGAGATTGAAAATGATATGAGAGCCCACCTCCTCCTCTACAGAGAAACCACGAATACAAATGCGGTGTCCAGGCAGACACTATGCATCAACCAGGCAGGGTTGGTTATTTTTTCCTTTGCCTTCTTTTTTTTTAACCGTGGTTTCCAGATGCAATTGGATGCTATTGGCAGCTAGTTTAGCTGCTTTTGTTCCATGTCATTAAACCACAGCTCTGTGTCACAAGGGGTCTCGGTCCTAGCTGGCTAAGAGGAAGCCATTTATTCGCTCTTGCCCACCCAGTAGGGACAGCTTTCTCAAGTCAGGGAGCTCTACCTTGGGAGAACTCTCACAGAAAGCCACGGGGTCATTGCTTCCTGCAGGAAATGGGAACCTCCAACCTGATTGTCCTGAATGCACCTGCTTTGTTATCTACTGAGGATCCCAAAGCTGCTTGTCACCTCCAGGGACATATTGCCTGGGGCGGGGGGGAACAGCTGACCTGGGTACAAAGACTATTTGAGGTTTCACGTTGGGCATTCATCAAACACTGCCCTCACCTTCTGCCTGGGAGCACCTGGCACACAAGTGGTGATTCATTTCAGAGAGCTGAGGATTCTGTTGGGCACCGATGTGCCTATTTGGTTTTCCATCTGGCCGATCATTATTGCACAGTTGTGCCTCTCCAGCCTCGTTGCCCAGCTGGCTTAGGCTGGAAGGGCAACTTTTCTGGCAACTAGGGAGGAAGTGGACTTCATGAAAAGAGACCTTGCTGCCCTGGGATGCTGGGAAGGGCTGTTCGTGACCAAGGGCCCATTTCCTTCAGTCCCCTCCTCCATCACAGACTACTACTCCGCATCCCTCCTGGGCCATCTCAGGCTGTCCAGCTTCCCAGTAGAAGATGATGCAATGCTCAGGCATGAGAGCATCCCCACTGGCAGCCTCTGCTCTTGTTCCCACCATCCTTTTCTGCTCAAAGGTCCAAAGGGAACATCTAGTATTTGTAAAGCTTTTACCAGTTTGCAGAACACAAAATTCTGTGAAGTGTCCTAGCCCAGGAATGGTCTTTAAGGACTTTGTCTAGGGCAGCAAGTACATCATAGGATCCTATTACTACCCCACCATTTTTAATTTCAAGAGACCAGAAAAGTGTCATGGATAACCCATGTATGGACTAAAGCAGAGCTAACTGGGTTCATCAGTCTATTGTGTGCTGGCCTGACTGGAGAGAAAACAAGTATTGCCTGCAGCTAGCTTTGGACCTAAAAGGAATGAACCAATGTGAACCATGGAAGCAAATACTTTAGAACCTGTAGAGTCTTGGGAAATGATCCAATTCAAAGTCACCATCCTACAGTCAAGGAAACAGAGCCCCAGAGACGTGATGTTGTGAGACTTGCTCTCAAGATCCCACTTGAGATCTTGAGATCTAGCTGGGGCTGCACCAGGAAGAGTACCCAGGACTGTGATGCTCGGGGAATTGGTGGTAGTCAGTATATGTCCCTGTTCTTTGCCTTGAGAGAAAATGTAATAACAAAGCCAATCACCACTAAAACAGGACAAACACGAAGGCTGTGTATTAGAATGGAGACAATGGTAGCTCTGGAATATGAAAACATTAACTCATTTCTACCCTATTTGCTCAGTTGTCTTGCATAAGTCATTGAACTGCAACTTGCCCATCAATAAAATGGGAATAATCAATCCTCACCAGTTGAACAGTAAGGGAAATTAAATGGAAAGTAATGTTCTCTCTGGGCTTCCCTGGTAGTTCAGTGGTAAAGAATCCACCTGCAATGCAGGTGATGCAGGAGACACCGGTTAAATCCCTGAATTGGGAAGATCCCCTGGAGAAGGAAATGGCAACCCACTCCAGTATGCTTGCCTGGTAAATCCCGTGGACAGAGGAGCCTGACGGGCTACAGTCCATAGGATTGCTGAAGAATTAGATACAACTTAGTGACTAAACAACAACAACGAAGTGATGCCTAACTTCACATAGATAGAGTCATCTTTGCTGATAAGTCTTCCTTTGCTTATATGAGCATGGAAGTCCAAAAAAGTGATTTCAGGGCCCCAGAGGCAAGTTCTGGCATAGAGCCCTTCCTCTGGCTTGCAGGAGAGTAATAAGTAAATGTATACAAACAGCCTAGAAATCTCAGAGCAATGAGTGTGAAATTGCAACTCGAAGGACAACTTACTCTCAGCTTCATCACCAATCCCAGTTATAGAGCCTCTGCTGGATGGGAGTTGGACTCTCTAAACCCTGATACAATTGGGGTAGGCAGGGAGAGCTGGGCGGAGGATATAAAATACCCAGACCAGAGTAATGATGGGGAAAATTTGATCCAGGAACCTCACCCCATCCCATCCTCTTCCTCCCACCTGGCTTTCATCAGAGAGAGGCTGAGTTCTGGAGTCTTTCTCTTCCCCCACCCCACCTCCAGCAGAGCAGCCAATGAGCAGAAATGCAGCCCAAAGTCCGCAGTAGGCAGAGGGGCTGAATGAGCCAAATCTGTATGATCAGGCAGAGAGTGAGGGTCAGTACGTGGTTCAGAGACTAAGTGCTCAGAATGTGCTCATAGAATTTGATCCCACAGGTCATGCGATGCACGAGACTGGTCTCTGGGGTCCAGTGCACCCTTGCGGTGGAGCCCCTTGCCGAGGTGGGCAGGTGTGTGAGCTTCCCTTTCATGGAAGCTCAACCTCACACAGATGTGAGTTAAAGAATATACTGTCTAAACTCCAACTTGCTTTATCAGTTGAATTGTTTTTAGTCTCTTTCCAGAGGCATTGGCCCCTAACCCACAGGCAAATTCATTGTTCCAGCTGCTGAGAGCAGCCTGAATATCTCAGTTGCTGTGTCTTGTTTATTCTAAGGGTGAAATACTGTCGTGACCCACCCCTCTTCCCTCTGCCATTGCTCTGCCTTGCTTCAGTACTTCACTGCCATTGTCCTTGACTGTCAACTGTCAGGAGGCAGAGACCTGGCTGCCCACTCGATCCCGGGCCACTGTCGCTACCCAGTGTGTACTGTGGATCAAATGGTGAGCATGATTTACCTTAACAGGCTCCTCGCTCGATTTGCTGTCTGCATCTGTGCCCGTCCTCGCTTCACCGAGTTCTGCTGCCAGAGTAACCCTCCTGATTAAAATTTTCTAATGCCTCCTCGCGGCCTACGGAATTCAATTCAAACCCTCAGCTTGAAACTCCTATTGGCCATAATCTGGCCCCATCTGACTGTTCTTGTTTCCCTTCACGGATCTGACACTTACACCAACCTTAGCTACTATAGCTCTCAAACTCACCCTTGAGGTTCCCACTTCTGTGCATTTAGGGATGCTTTCTTCCTCCGGCCATTGCCCCTCTTCCCAGATGCATCTATCAAAACAATATTCAACTTTTCTGTGCCTTCAGTTTCCTCATCTAGTAAGTGAGTTAGTGATAGTCATAAGGCTGTGATATAAAACACTGCTTCAATATGTGGTACATGGAGAGTGTTTGATAAGCTTCTGTGAATACGTATTACCTACTCTTCAATGTCCGGTTCAAATCTGACCTCATTCAAAACTTCCCTTCTCTTTTGTTGCTCCCCACCTTATATCCGGGCTCAGCGGTATAGAATCCACCTACAATGCAGGAGACCTGGTTCGATCCCTGGGTTGGGAGGATCCCCAGAGGAGGAAATGACAACCCACTCCAGTATTCTTGCCTGGGAAAATCCCATGTAGGGAGGAGCCCGGCGGGCTAGGGTCCATGGGATAGCAAAGAGTCAGACACGACTAAAGCAACTGAGCATGCACGCAAGAAACTTACATCCAGTCCACCTTAAGTTTTCTCCAAGCATTTAGAAACTGACATACTCTGAGTCATGGTAGCCCTATGTTTCCCGCTAGATCATAAGCACCTTGGAGACACAGATTTATATGGCCCGGAGGTTAAGGGTGTGGTCCTGGACTGAGTCCACCCTGGTTCAAATCCCAGATCCACAACTTCCTGGATGAAACACTTCAGGCAAGTTATTTAGTCTCTTCAGGCTTGGATTCCCTCTCTGTGAAATAGGGATAATAATGTTATTCAGCCCCTGAAGTTGTTAAGAGCATTGAGCGAGATAATCCACGTAAAACACCAAGCACAGTGCTTTGTACATAATGCGTGTTGGGTAAATGTTAAGAATTATTGTTACTATACATTTCTGTAGCTTACATACCTAGTGGAGAACTTCCGGCACTAAACAAATATTTGGAGAATAAATGAGTCTTGGAGACTCTGAGTCAGGAAGGAGAAGTTTAGGCAGACAAGCTTTCCAGGCTCTCGGTTCTTGGCCGAATGCTCGCCTGTTGCCATGGGACAGGTGTTTGCAGGTGTATGGCCCAACTGGGACAGGGAGCATCCTCAGGAATCATTCATGTTTAGGAGACCCTCCTAGATAGGAGTGCAGCTAGTGGGGTAAGCAGGGGTCAGATCTTTGCGACCTCAGCCACAGAAAACACACAGAAAACTAAAGGGTAGGTTTCTGGGGTGGGAGGTGGGGAGCCGCCGAGAGGCACATGGAAAAACTAACAAAGGAAATAGCATTCAAAGACACTTGTGTGCCATTTCACAGTCGTAACGTGGGGCCTTCTGCTTTAGCATCCCAAAGGGGAGAGCAGCATTCAGCTGAACACTTCCTGTCTCCTAGTTATCCCCAGCTCCTGGAACTGTGGGACTTCTCCCTGATGGTTCAGTGGCAAAGAACCCACCTGCCAATGCAGGAGACTCAGGTTCAATCCTTGGGTCAGGAAGATCTCCTGGAGTAGGAAATGGCAAGCCACTCCAGTATCCTTGCCTGGAAAATTCTGGGGACAGAGGAGCCTGGCGGACTACAGTCTATGGGTCTTTTCCAACGAGTCTGTTCTTTGCATTAGGTGGCCAAAGTATTAGAGCTTCAGCTTCAACATCAGTTCTTCCAATGAATATTGAGGGTTGATTTCCTTTAGGGTTGAATACTTTGATCTCCTTGCTGTCCAAGGGACTCTCAAGAGTCTTCTCTAGCATCACAGTTTGAAAACATCAATTCTTTGGCACTCAGCCTTCTTTATGGCCCAACTCTCACATCCGTACATGACTACTGGAAAAAATAGCTTTGACTATACAGACCCTTGTCAGCGAAGTGATGTCTCTGCTTTTTAATGAACTGTCTCTGTTTGTCATAGCCTTTTCCTGGGGCTAAAAAGAGCAAGCATCTTTTAATTTTATGGTTGCAATCACCTTCCACAGTGATTTTGGAGCCCCCCAAGAATAAAATCTTTTTTTCCCTCTTCCATTTGCCATGAAGTGAAGGAACTGGATGCCATGATCTTAGTTTTATTTAATGTTGGGCTTCAAGCCAGCTTTTTCACTCCTTGTAGGGAACATATAAATGCTGATAAAAGAGGACAGGGTGGCCCATCTCTGGAGATGGGTAGAGAATGCTCTCTGTGGAGGCTCTAACTGCATCTGCCAGTCTCATTTGGGGGGAAAAAAAAAAAGTTTTCTTGGTCCATAAGTCATTCTCATTCCTTGCAAGAGCCCAGAGTAGGGAGTTCCCAGAGGTCCCAGCACTGCCCTCCCTGGCCAGGCTCTCTGGTTCCTCTGATTAGAGCTTCCCCAAGGGAGTGGCAATCCCACATTTTCCCAGAGAATGTTCCCACTGCTGTGAAGAGGCTCCCCACCACTTCCAGCCTTCCCACCTACCCAGAGTGGGTGTCAGAGGTTCACAGAGAGGAGACTATGAGCAGCTCTCAGCTGACTGTCTGCCCTCCGCAGAGAGCCTGGCTCTGTGGTCAGTGCAGGCTGCTGGGGTTCCTACTTCCTTGACATCACCCCTACTCCTGGGACAGCCCTTGTGGGATGCTTTGATCTGAAACTGGAACAAGAGTAAGATGGTGGCATTTGTCTTCTCGCCCTTCCATCCACCTCCAGTCCAGACATAGACCTCACTAACCAGAGCTGTATGGAAGCCCCTGGAATCCCCCCCGGGCAGGGCATGCAATGAGCTAGCCCATCCTGCCCACGCCCAGCTCCCTCTCTACTGCTCCATCAGCACTGAGAGAGCATCATCTCTCCTCTGCCTTCTAGTTGGGCTCTGACCTTTTGAGCCACCTACCCAGGTTGCTCTAACCTTAAGACTCTTTTGTGCCAAAAGAATCCTTCCCTGTTCCCAAAGCTCATCAAAAATCATTCTCCAACGACTTCCCTAGTGGTCCAGTGGTTAAAAATCTGCCTTACAATGCAGGGGATGTGGGTTCAATCCCTGGTCGGGGAACTGGGATACCACGTGCTGCAGGGCAAAGTCCATTCACCGTAGCTACCAAAGCTTGCATGCTCTAGAGCCCACACACCAAAACTAGAGAGTTCCTGCCCCCCAACAAAGGTCACAAGTGATACAAGTGAGATATGACAAGCCCAAATAAACAAAAAAATTTTTTTTTAATTGTTCTCCATGGCATCCCTTACTTGGCATTTGGGAAGAAAACTGACAGATGAATCAAAATGAAGAATTGTATATGCTTTCTAATCAGCTCAGCATATTCATGCTTCCTAGAGTACATGTGTTGTAGAATACTAATTACTTGTAGTAGACTGAATGGTGGCCCTCCAAAAAACATGTCCATGTCTGAAACCCTGAAACCTATGAGTGCGACCTTATTTAGAAAAAAGTGTCTTTTCAGATGTAATTAAGGATCCTGAGATGAGATTATCCTGGACTATCCAGGTGGACCCTAAATCCAATGACAAGTGTCCTTGTAAGAGAGACTAGAGGAGAAAACAAACACGGAGGAGAAGAGAGCCACGTGAAGGCAGAGGCAGAGCCTGGAGTTATGCAGCCACAAACCAGGAAAGGCCCGGAGCCCGCAGAAGCTGGAGGAGGCAAGCAAGGATTCTTCTCTAGAGTCTTCAGAGAAAACAGAATCCATCGCTTTGATTCTGGGACTTCTGGCCTTGGGAGCTGCGAGAAAATTAAATTCTGTTGTTTTAAGCCACAGAGTTTGTGGCGATTTGCTATGACAACCCAAGGAAACACACATTTGATAATTGAAAGCAATAGTATTGCTGCCTCTTTGATGTAACTTGAGATGCATGAGACAGGAGAACAGAGAAGAGTATCATGAAAGAGAAGACCCTGAATGGAGAACTAATGCCCTGAGTTCAAATTCCAGCCATGCTTCTTACCAGGACCTCGCCGGGAATGACTGAACTCCTCCAATCCCCAGCTTTGCCATTTGTAAAACTTGCTGTCTGCCTCCCAGGCTTGACATAAAGCTCAAAACAGGAATGTGTACAAGAAAGGGCTTTGGCTCTATACATTTTTGCATACCTAGAAGGGATTATTATATTCAGACAGAGCTGAGTTGACGCTTTTGAACTGTGGTGTTGGAGAAGACTCTTGAGAGTCCCCTGGATGGCAAGGAGATCAAACCAGTCAATCCTAAAGGAAATCAGTCCTGAATATCCATTGGAAGGACTGATGCTGAAGCTGAAGCTCCAATACTTTGGCCACCTGATTGGAAGAAATGACTCATTGGAAAAGACACTGATTCTAGGAAAGATTGAAGGCAGGAGGATGAGATGGTTGGATGGCATCATCAACTTGATGGACATGAGTTTGAGCAAGCTTCAGGAGTTGGTGATGGACAGGTAAGCCTGGCATGCTGTAGTCCATGGGATTGCAAAGAGTCGGACACGATTGAGTGACTGAACTGAACTGAGTTCAAATTCTACAATTTCCTCATCTGTAAAAAAGAAATTAAGCATGATAATACTCACTATGTAAGAACTTCATGAGGATTAAGTGAAATTATAACTATGAATGGGCTTCCCTTGGTGGCTCACATGGTAAAGAATCCACTCGCAATGTGGGAGACCTGGGTTCGATCCCTGGGTTGGGAAGATCTCCTGGAGGAGGGCATGGCAACCCACTCCAGTATTCTTGCCTGGAGAATTGCTATGGACCGAGGAGCCTAGCAGGCTGCAGTCCATGGAGTTGCAAGGAGTCAGACATGACTGAGTGACTAAGCACATCACTATGAATGGTCTGTACGTGGCCTAGAACTTGATAGGCCTTAAATAAATAGCCATTGTAGGGACTTCCCTGGTGGTCCAGTGGCTAAGATTCCATGCTCCCAATGCAGGAGGATCAAGTTCGATCTCTGGTCAGGGAGCTAGATCCCACGTGCTGCAGCTAAAGATCCTGCATGTCTCAATGAAGAAAGACCCTCCTAGTGCCTCAATTAAGACCTGGCAAAGCCAAAAAAATAAATAAAATGAAATGAAAATATAATTATAAAAAATGTTCATTGTAATTGTATCATCAGCACTGCCCACCTATAAATAAGATCAGTCCCATATTTCAAGTTAACCTGCTCTCCTGACATTTTTACACATCTAGGTATGTTCTCTGGAAAGACTCAATTTCTCCTCTTGGAGAGAGTCTCAAAAGACTGGTTGAGTGGAAACTGCAGGTTTCTAAGAAGTCCCTGGCCCTTTCCATAGTAGCCACTAGGAATAATGGGAGGTCTCTACGGACCAAAGGAGCAGACTGTCTCTGACACTCTTGCTGCTGCTGCTGCTAAGTCGCTTCAGTCGTGTCCAACTCTGTGTGACCCCATAGACGGCAGCCCTCCAGGCTCTTTTGTCCCTGGGATTCTCCAGGCAAGAACACTGGAGTGGGTTGCCAGTTCCTTCTCCAGCGCACGCATGCGTGCTAAGTCGCTTCAGTTGTGTCCAACTCTGTGCGACCCCATAGACGGCAGCCCACTAGGCTTTTCCGTCCCTGGGATTCTCCAGGCAAGAACACTGGAGTGGGTTGCCATTTCCTTCTCCATGACACTCTTGAAATAACTCATTATATAGGTGATGATCTGAAAGAGCCAATGGACTTCCCTGGTGACTCAGATGGTTAGGAATCTGCCTGCAATGTAGGAGACCTGGGGTTGATGCCTGGGTGGGGAAGATCCCATGAAGACGAGAATGGCAACCTACTCCAGTATTCTTGGGGAATCCCATGGACGGAGGAGTCTGGTGGCTCCTGTCTATAGGGTTGCAAAGAGGTGGACATGACTGAGTGACTAACACTACCACTACTGCTGAAAGACTCAGATCGCTGGGAGAAGTGCCTCCAATTCTATAGCCAGTGCCTCTTGAAATGTGCCTCAGAATGTCACGGATGACAGATTTAAAAGGTTACTGTCTTGGAAACCATGGCTGAGATTCTGACTTACTCTGGGCAGGGGACAGAAAATACGCACTTAACCAGCATTGCAGGAGCCTCTGATGCAGCTTGCCTGTAGTCTACACTCAGAAAGGAAAGCATGCATTCAGGGCTTATCTCTCCACCCAGAGGTGGGGGCTCAAGTGTTGTGACTTGGAGTGAGGGGAAGCTCTCCCACTGCTTCCTAGAGTCTTGTCAGGATCTTTGAAATCTGTGGCTTAGATATCCCTTGCTTGAAGGCCACTTAAAAAGACTTACAGTGAAGAGGTAAAGAGTTAACCCTTTTTTAAATGCCACTGTTAATATTTTTGCTTGAATGACCTGAGCTGATACAGTCAGGTCTAGCTGAAAGCCAGTGAAACGGAGCCCTGGGATTGGAGCTTGTAGCTGCATTTGGTCACTGAGGAGCAGGGATTGACAAGGGAGGGAGGAGGAGCCACAGAGAAGGGATGGAGACAAATGTCCTCTGCAGTTCTTTGCAATTTTGCCCAGATCTGGCCTATAGGGAGATGGAAAGAAAAAGCCGTTGTCCCCAGTGGTAGTGCCAAGCACGCGAGCAAAGGAATCGCCAATTCACTCCATTTGTCTATCAGATCCCTCTGGGCCTGTAACGTGGCTTCTGCAGCCATCAAGGTCAAGTCATGGAGAACACTTATCTACAGGACTCTGCAGAAAACAAAAGGAATCTAATTTTCTCTCAAATTTAATTTTACCCTGTACTGTGAGAGTGTGATCCTATCAGGGCTGGAGTGTAATAGCCCCGTTGGAGTGGATCAGATTGGATTTTCGATAGCGCCCACGAGCTCCTGCATGGTGCACACATCCGGCCCCGGCTGTCTGCGGATCTTGGGGACTCTGAGACCCGAGATGATTTGCCTCTCCTTCCTTTCCAGTGGCTGATCTTGTGGTCCTTCAGCTTTAGTGTGTGGTCAGCAGGACCGAGGTACCAGAAAGGTCCTATAGATTCAGGCTAAGATATTTCTCTTACTGATTCTTAGGGGTAACTGGGTTGCTTTCAAGTTTCTAACTGCGGGAAACGATGCCAGGCTTACAGCCCTCATCCCTGGGCTTCCAGAAGCAGACAGGACGTCAGGTCATGATGGTGCCAGTAAGAGATCCCTGGCAAACAGTCCATGGACACAGGAAATGCAGAAATATGGAGGAAGGATGGCAGACACAAAATGGAACGACCTGGCCAATGCGTTTCATCACTGAGAAACATTTTCCTTCCTCTAAACAGATGGCAGTGTGTCACAAGGCTGCGGTCAGGCAATGAGCATCAGAGGGTTAGGGCTAAGGGGCAGCAAGGGGCTACCGGGGCCTGAGGGCCTGGGGAAACTTCACTGTCTGCACTGAGAGGCCGAAGCCAACACTATGGTTAAAGGGCCAGTGTTGAGATTGGGAAGCCAAGACATTTTATGGGTTGAAAATAAAGTTAGAAGCAAGAACCAGATGATTGCTGAAAAATAGCTTTGGAGTGTTGGAAGCTCACCTTTATTCTTGCAGGGTCTTAAAAGCTAAATCAGAGCAGCTGCAATTTTTAGTAGGGTAAGTGAATGGAAATGTACACACAATATGTACATAGAAAGTTAAAAAGGGTGTATAGGAAATAAAAGTGGCAATCGTTGAGCACATGGTTTCTCACTGTGTAGATAAGTTATCAGCTCTTTGGAATGAACTTCAGGTGCATTGTAAGTCCTGGGTGGGACTTTCTGATAGGACCTCTGCCCAGGGGTCATTTCCCAGGACACCCTGAATATACAGAGCCCTTCAGGTCCTGGTGGCATCATTGCTGAAGCTGCCGAACAGCATGCCTGTCTCAGAACAAGCGGCTTTCAGCTAGAAGAACTAGGGATTCTGTGGCTAGACAACAATAATAGTAATAATCAGGAGTGAAAGGTAACATGGACTTGGAGGACAGATTTGACAAGTATCAAGATCCCCTCTGCTTTATGGAGAAGAGCCTTAGGTTGAGGCATGCAGAAAAGAGAGACAGACTCTTTTCCTATCTCTAGAAACCACAAATCAATAAAATCTTTTAATAGAAACTGTCCTGAAATCATAGCTGATTGAGGAAGTGTCTATGAGAAGCAAATCACAAACTGAAAATGTTATGTTGCTTTTATTATTTAGTAATAATAACAGCCATCACAATTTACAAAGTGTTGACCATGTAGCAGGCCTGGAAAGTGAAAGTCGCTCAGTTCAGTTCAGTTCAGTTCAGTCGCTCAGTCGTGTCCGACTCTCCGCGACCCCATGAATCACAGCACGCCAGGCCTCCCTGTCCATCACCAACTCCCGGAGTACACTCAAACTCATGTCCACAGAGTCGGTGATGCCATCCAGCCATCTCATTCTCCGTCGTCCCCTTCTCCTCCCGCCCCCAACCTTTCCCAGCATCAGAGTCTTTTCCAGTGAGTCAACTCGTCGCATGAGGTGGCCAAAGTATTGCAGTTTCAGCTTTAGCATCAGTCCCTCCAATGAACATCCAGGATTGATCTCCTTTAGAATGGACTGGTTGGATCTCCTTGCAGTATAAGGGACTCTCAAGAGTCTTCTCCAACACCACAGTTCAAAAGCATCAATTCTTTGGTGATCAGCCTTCTTCACAGTCCAACTCTCACATCCATACATGACCACGGGAAAAACCATTTCCTTGACTAGACGGACCTTGGTTGGCAAAGTAATGTCTCTGCTTTTTAATATACTATCAAGGTTGGTCATAACTTTCCTTCCAAGGAGCAAGCGTCTTTTAATTTCATGGCTGCAATCAGCATCTGCAGTGATTTTGGAGCCCAAAAAAACAAAGTCTGACACTGTTTCCACTGTTTTTCCATCTATTTCCCATGAAGTGATGGGACCAGATGCCATGATCTTTGTTTTCTGAATGTTGAGCTTCAAGCCAACCTTTTCACTCTCCTCTTTCACTTTCATCAAGAGGCTTTTGAGTTCCTCTTCACTTTCTGCCATAAGGGCTCAGTCGTGTCCAACTCTTTGTGACTGCCACCCCCCTCCCTTGGATTATACAGTCCATGGAATTCTCCAGGCCAGAATACTGGAGTGAGTAACCTTTCCCTTCTCCAGAGGATCTTCCCAACCCAGGGATCGAACCCAGGTCTCCCGCATTGCAGGCGGATTCTTTATCAGCTGAGCCACCAGAAAAGCCCTGGCAAGCCTGGAGTTAGGTGATTTATACGGCACTGAGGGTATGACAACAATCCTACAAGGCTCAGGACAGGATTTCAGACTCCTCCTACTCTCTCCCTCCTCCTCTCTTTCTTTCTCTTTCATCTTCAGCAGATAAGAGGCTTTGGCAGATAAGGGAGTTTTGGCCTCTGTTTCAAATGTCTCCTCAGGTGTTTAGGGAATCCTTCCCTACCACGGTATTTAGCTTCACTGTTAGGCCTCCTTTTAATGAATAAAACACAACCTTTTAGAGCTGTCAGGGCTATTTCACACTAAATGTACTTGTGCTTCTAACTCTTCCTGAGAACTCAGCAGAGCCCTGCCAGCAAAGCAAAGGTGAGCTGAACAGCTTGTGAATAACGGGCTGAATTCTCGTCAAGCAAGAGAGTCAGGACAGGACCCGGCTTCTGCATGATCTACTGACACTCAGACAATGGTCATCTGACTACCCTGGAGTGCGGAGAGGAGGGAAAGAAGATTAGTTTCATGAATGTCTAGTTCTGGCGATTTGCAAAAAGTGAAAAACTGATACTATCCAGGACCAGGAAGGAAGCAGGGCCAGAGGTCTTCTCAAACATCGACGGTGCAGTCTTTGTGGAACAGGACCTGGGATGTCCTGAACAAATTGCACAGCAACCCCTCATTATGAATCCCTATCCCAGAAATATGTGTCAATATAATATATAGCATATATAGGTCTATGAGTTATAACTATAGGGCTATAGGTTGGGGGCAAATTATAGGGTTATGTGTAGTGAATTATCCTACTAACCAAATCAAACAAATAGGAAAAAGTGTGTGTGTTTGTGTGCATGAGTGTGTGTGTTAGTGAACACAGAGAGAGCTGCAGAAGGACACAGGCACTGAACTATGATCTCGGCTGAGTGGAACCAGAAAGATCAGAAGGATATTAACTTTCTCTTTATACAGCTCTACACTATTTTACACATTATGAAAAGCACAGAATGCTTTTTGATTAAAAATGAAATTTTAAAATTGTGCTTAAACCTATTTAGAAAAGCCAGGAGGCATGTATGGCCTTTACGGCCCCATCTCGGCTAACAGTATCAATATATGATCTGCACTGTTACAATTTTGCTCTAGAAGAAACAGGGGTGGGATGACATAAATAATACTGTGAGGAGGAATCTCAGGTTTGTGAAAGTTTCTCAGCCTGGACCTCCAAAGGTAACATCACCTGAGCTCAACAAAGCCCTTGGAGAGCTGGCTGGTTAGCAAACATACTCATGCAGCTTTATCATCAAAGGAGCCTCTTCACTTGATAAACTTTGCAAACAAAAGAAAAGCAGGCTTCACAACAAGGCATGAGCAGCTTTGGCAAAAGTGCTCAGCAAATCACATCCTTATAGATGATGTGAGCAGAGCTGTTTTCTCTGTTTCCAAGACTCATCAGTTCACTGTGAAAGACACCGCCACTTGGGTGGGTTGGGAAAGTGGGAGATTCAGGCTCTCAAGACATGATCATCGATGTTGCCCCCCACTCTAACACAAATTCTTATTTTAACATTAAATTGTTTGATTTCACTTGGGAAATAGGGTCTGTAGGATTACACAAGGTCAAACCACAAGACTACCGAAAATCTAAAAATGCTGGTATCCATGAATTTAGGGTTGACATTTGGCAAGATGGTGCAGATATTATCCAGTTCTTTATATTGCTGAAGCACCTAATTGTTCACAAAGGTTTTATTAAAAATAAAGGTAATTTTAATATTAACTTTGGTTAAATGCTATTTAGTGCCGTGCGTCTTATCTCATTTAGTCCCAAGAATAGCTTTGCAAGATCAGATTGGTCTGTTGTATAAGTGACAAAAATGAGATGGGAAATTTGAGCATACAGATGGTACATGGCGAAGCTAGAATTCAAACCCAGAGCATCTGGTGTCTGCAACACAAATCCAGAACTTTTACTACTAAATTGGGACTTGTCACTGTTCCATGCTGCTTTTCCCATACAAGGTTATGATGACCCTCTCCTCAGGGAGACAAATAGTCTTGGATCTAGTTCTTGGCCATATAACTCCTTTTAGGGAAAAAAAACTCCCACCCCTCCCCAAGCTCCTGTCACCATGCCTTTGCACAAGCTGTTCCCTCTATCTAGAATGTTCAGTTCCTTTTCTCTGCTTTACAATAGTGTATTACTCATCTCAAGACTTGGCTCTGCTCCCCAGACTGAGTTAGACATATCTCCCATCATCCTGTACTGTGGAACTTAGCTTACCCTGAGTTGTGTGATTTTTCACATGTGGTAAACTCCATTTATCTCCAAAGATTTTGAGAACAGAACCATGTATTCATTTATGTCCCACAAAGCCCAGCACAGTACCTGACACACAGAAGCTGCTTGACACATAGTTTATGGACAAATGAATGGATAAATGAAACAAACCAATGATAGTCACCACGCTCAGGTCCTCTTTTAGAATGAAACCAGAATTCTTTCTGATAGGGGGATGTAGAGAGGAAATCAGAAAAATATAGATGCCCCAGAGCCGATTCAGAGTCTGACTTTGAGATGAGGTTCATGCCAGATAACACAGGATGTCACGTCTTAGCATTCCAGACAAAGCAGCTCAGGGAGTCTCCCAAGGCCCTAGAACATCAGAGCCCAAGAAAGATGCTCAGTTAGCAGAGTAGAAGAAAGCCTGGGGACCCACTCGGTAGGTTTCCCCTCTTGTGGTCCTTATACAGTTGTAAGCTAAGCCATATTCCTTAGGCAGGATTCTGCCTCGGTCAGGCGAGGACACACCCACGACAATCATAGCTGGCAGTGGACAACTCAGCTCGCTGTAATGGCAGGGGGGCTTGGAGGCACTGGGCCTGCCAGAGACTCCGGGAGAGCAGGACGTGGCTGGGCTGTACCCATTGAGCTCAGATGGGAAGACCCAGAGGATGGCAGGGAGTTTCCTTGGGTTCAAGACAGACATTTTAGTGACCACTGTCTGGTCACTCATTTGTTGAGTGAATGAGTAAGTAAATCAGTGAAGAAAAGAGTAAAGAGAAAAGAAAAATCATAAATTATAAATCAAAGACCTCCTCTTCTTAGGAACTATTGCTCCTATTTCTGTCTATCTGTGCAAATGCTACACACATCTCAAAGGAGATTCAAAACCAACTCCACCTTCTTCAGCACACTGGACATGGAATTATCATCCATGGGGCCCTTTGTAGTCTTCACATTTTTATGCATTTATGGATTGTGTCCTCCATTGGATCATATGCGTCTGGTAGGCCAAGATTATGACTTATGTTCTTTTGTGGTTTCCATCACCCCTCGTATGCAGAACTTGGGTATAACTGGTACCCTTTGACTGCCTGTGCCTCCAAATACAAGGAAAGAAGGAAGCAAAGATTTCAGGGTTAAGAGGAATGGTAAGAAAGATGGGAAGAAACAGACAGGTTTTGGTGGCAAAAAAGAAAAAAAAGGGGGGGGGGTTTGTGCAATCGAGTTTGTGCTAAAATTAAAACAGAAATGAATTTCAAGATGGCATGTGTAATTGCAATTAATTAAATATTCTGTTACCCAAATTATTTAACTACCAAAGCTTCCCACAGCCTCTGAGTTGATTTAATCACAATTGCCAGAAAAATTAGGGAAGTGGTGAATGGATGTTTTCTTGGTACATTCTGTGTTATAAATGAGACCCTCGGCCAGAAAAGGGAAGGAGGAAGGCAGAGAAGAAGAGGAAAAAGTGAAGCAAAGATCTCCTTATGCTCCAATCTGCTGGGACCTGTGTCTCAGTAAAGGGGAGACAAGGAAGAGAGAGAGAGACAGGGGAATGCACCAGAGCTCACACGCCATAGGCCGGAAGTGTGCTGGTTGCTGGAGGGGACAGTGAGAAGGACACAGGCTTAAGAGTCAGCCAAGCTCAGTTCAGGGGACTTTCCTGGTGGCCCAGTGGTTAAGAATTCGCCTTCCAATTCAGGGGACTCAGGTTTAATCCCTGACCAGGGAACAAAGATCCCACAAACCGCAGGGTAACTAAGCCTGTGTGCCACAGCTATGACCCAGTGAAGTGAAAAGCACATTGAGCCCAGTAATGGCAGTTACTAGCTGAGTGGAGCTTCCTTTTTTTTTTTTTTCATTCCTAGAACTGGAATAATAATAATATTAGAAATAAGGCCAACCCATGAAGTTAGTGGGAAGATGAAATAGCTGATAGATGTAAACCACTTGACACAGTAAACAATGGTACCCTCAGTGATTGGCAATGCCCCATTTTATTTTTTTACTTTACAATATTGCATTGGTTTTGCCATACATTGACATGAATCTGCCCCGGGTGTACATGTGTTCCCCATCTTGAACCCCCCTCCCACCTCCCTCCCCATCCCCTCCCTCTGGTTCGTCCCAGTGCACCAGCCCCAAGCATCCTGTATCATGCATCAAACCTGGACTGGCGATTTGTTTCACATATGATAATATACATGTTTCAATGCCATTCTCCCAAATCATCCCACCCTCACCCCCTCCCACAGAGTCCAAAAGACTGTTCTATACATCTGTGTCTCTTTTGCTGTCTCGTATACAGGGTTATCATTATCATCTTTCTAAATTCCATATATATGCGTTAGTATACTGTATTGGTGTTTTTCTTCTTGGCTTACTTCACTCTGTATAATAGGCTCCAGTTTCATCCACCTCATTAGAACTGATTCATGCCCCATTTTGATTTTGAAAACCGTTTGCTGTTTCAATTGGGGGCAGGGAAGAAGACAGGGAGGAGGGCAGGGCTGTGTGCTCCTGTGTTCCGACTGCCCTGAATGACTGTCTCTCTGTGTAGGATGACACCAGTGCTGCTGATACCCTTGCTCCCCTTGTCACGGCTGTGCCTCCTTCCTCCACTCCATCCGTCTACCCTCCCGACACCTCTTATCCGCTTCCCCATCAGCCGTGCCCTCTGTCTCACCTGTGGGTCTCTCTGCCTTGTGTGCGGAGCCATCTGTTCTGCTGATGGGCCTTCATCTTCTTTCCCATTTTGTTTTCTTGGCTAAATGATTGTCTATCTGAGGCAAGTGTTTTATCTCCATGGCCCAAGTGTGTGTGAAGAATAGAATATATCAGAGGAAATCTAAGTATTCAGTGGAGTGAAAAGTTGGGTGTTGTTGGGACTTTATATATGGGGCAAGGGACAGGACTCAGGGACTTGAACTGTTAGAGTCAGAATGGTCCTGACATGTCCTCTGCTCCTTCCTGTCTCCACTGCTCTAAGATGCAGCTGTGGAAACTGAGGCAGAGAGGTGGAAAGTGCCTCACTTGTACTCAATGACTCCTCCAGCACCAGGAGTCAGTCCAGCATTTTCTCTTGTTTTCTGATGTTCTTACTGTGATAAACCACTGCTTCTTCAGGGCAGGTTATGGTTTTATACAGTATTCATTGTTGTTTAGTTGCTGAGTCATATTTGAGTCTTCTGTGACCCCAGGGACTGTAGCCCCCCAGGCTCCTCTGTCTATGGGATTTCCCAGACAGGAATACTAGATTGGGTTGTCATTTCCTTCTCAAGGGGATATACCAGACCCAGGGTTTGAACCTGCGTCTCCTGTATCGGCAGGCAGATTCTTTACTTTCTTTACCCCTGATCCCCCAGGGAGTGGTACTTATTACCAAAAATTCCCCGAGACGAAAACACTCAAAAAGAGGTTCCTGGACTTTTCAGGTAGCCCAGTGGTAAAGAATCCACCTGCCAATGCAGGAGACACAGGTTTGATTCCTGGTCCGGGAAGATCCCACATGCCTCAGAGCAACCAAGCCCGTGCTCCACAACTATTGAGCCCGTTGTCTGGAGCCTGGAAACCACAACTCCTGAGCTCATGTGCCACAACTACTGAAGCCCACGAGCCCTAGAGCCCATACTCCACAACAAGAGAAGCCACCACGATGAGAAGTGTGCCCATCACAATTAGAGAGTAGCCCCAGCTCACTGCAACTAGAGAAAATCCCTCACGGCAACCAAGACCCATCTCGGCCAAAAAATATGTTAAAAAGAAATAAATAAATGAAAAGATGGCCCTAGCTGTTCTAGGTTGCCCAGCCCTCCTCACTCCCTCAAAGGCAAATATACGCTCCCCTGCCAACCCCTTATTGTCACTGCTGCTTAGCACTGTCATTACTTCCTGCTGTTACTCCTCTGCTGCCGTATAGGTGCTGGTGTGGCTGGCTAGGACCCGAGCCTTATTCCTCAGTTAATACCATGTATCCACAGAAAACAAGAGCTCCCCTGCCTGCTAAAGCTAAAGGTATGCAAGAAGGTTCATCCTGCAGGAAGCCCATCCTAGCTCGAGGGGGCTGATTCAGAGGCCAGTGCCAACTCAGAGATCTTGATTAGACCTGACATATTTGGAAGTCAACCAATTTTGAGCAGCCTGGGTCCACCAGCACGTGGGTAAACTGAAGGGTCTCTCATTTTTCCCTTCAAACTTTGCCCCAGGACCATGGATGACCTCTAACAGTTTGAAAATTCTCCAGTGGAGATTTGTCCCGGTTTTCACGTTTGCCGGCTGCAACAGCCGGATAATTCCAATATTCAGCAGGAGTGAGTTTTCTTATCAGGACTTCTTATCTACATTTGTAGAACACATTTTATCAAGTACTTGGCAGGAGATATGGAGTGGTAAGGAGGTAATTCTCTTGTACAGAACTGATTTGAGAATTTTTAATAAAAACTCCCCCAAATCCAGTTGCACCGATACAGATGGAACTGGTCATGTGGGCTTCAGACTGAATTAACTCTATAGAGACAGAATTAATCACAGGAGTCCTCAGTAATCATCCCATTGTTCCTGCTTCCACGTGACGCTGTGCCCACCCAGGCTGCAGGAGAGCGTCAATCAAACAATAGATCTATTCATCTTGGACCATTACAGTCCACAGAGGCCTGTAGATTACTGGGAAGAGAGTTAGCATTATCCACATTTGAATCCCTGAACGTTTATTTTAGAAAAACAAAAAATCAATTTCGATACAAGAAGATTTATGTTTCCCCACACAGAAATCAGGCGTGCTCTGTGTTTGAGAGCTGTTTATTGCATGTTATTGCCTGGGAGTCATCCATTTAGGCTATTTATTCTCAGTCCACCTCATGGGTGCCAGCTCTACCTCTTACCGATCTATCCAGTTTCCCACGAGCTGACCTTCTCATTCTTATTCCAATTCCTAGATCAGCACAGAGATGGGAAAGGCAGGAGCTAAAGAGCCACACACATAACAGCTGGGGTTAGCATTCCATCACCCAGTAGTACTGAACTGAGATCTAGGTACTTGTTATGAACCATTGCCTCCTCTATCATCAGAAATAGATGTGGCATTCCTGGCATAGTCGCATGAAAATTATAATGGTCGTGATACTAATACTTTATTATATATTGCTGCTGCTTAGTCACTCAATCGTGTCTGATTCTTTGCAACCCCATGGACTGTAGCCCACCAGGCTCCTCTGTCCGTGGGGATTCTCCAGGCAAGAATACTGGAGTGGGTTGCCATGCCCTTCTCCAGGGGATCTTCCCCACCCAGGAATCAAACCAGGGTCTCCCACGTTACAGGCGAATTCTTTACCAGCTGAGCTACCAGGAATGCCTTATTACTAATACATTATTACTATGCTCTAAGCACTTTATCTCCCAGGTGGCTCAGCAGTAAAGAATTCGCCTGCAATGCAGGAGACATGGGTTCGATTCCTGGGTCAGGAAGATCCCCCGGAGAAGGAAATTGTAACCCATTCTAGCATTCTTGCCTGGAGAGTCCCATGGACAGAGGAGCCTGGCAGGCTATAGTACATGGGGTTGCTCAGAGCTGGACCTGACTGAGCATGCAAGCATGCATACAAGCACCTTATACTTAGAGGCACATTTCAACTCTTCCACTAACAGCTGAGTCACAATTTAGGTCTGAGAGCTCCTGCTCTCTTTCCCATGCTCCAGGTCCCAGCACTGAAGGCCAGTTTAATTTTTGCCAACTGCCCAGTTCCCTTGCTGTTTCTTATCCTCTTCTAGGACTAGAAATCTGCCCCTGTACCCCAATTTCAAGGCCAGGACAAGTCACCCATAGACAGGATTCCCACATAATAATTGTACTGTCTTCTGCCTGATTTCTAAAACTCCTTCATGCGAGGTCTTTTCTGGAGTCCCGCCCTCTGTTTTTGGAACCACAACACTTTGTGCTGTGTGACTCTTCTCTGGGGTGGCCTCTCTATTTGGACTCTGAGCCTCATCAGCCTTGACAAACCTACATTTGCTTGGAACGGGTCTCAGCCCAGGTCTTCACCTGATGCTTCAGACCAGGGTCTGGAAAAAGTAATCACAAGATGGCAAGGCTGTCCAACAATGAACTTCTTCTGGAACTTCCATAGCTAACATGCACTTTTGCTGTTCAGTCGATCAGTTGCATCTGACTTTTTGTGACCCCATGCATTGAGTATAGCTTAAAAGCAACCTGATTTATTTCAATCTGAAGAGGGTGAAAGTGTGGTTCCCTAGTGGATCTTACAAATTGGATTCTGAACTTTCAAAAGAAAGAGGAGACTTAGTCTGCATGGAGTCAGTTTTTAAGAAAATGGTAATGAAAAATGGCTGGGACATTTAAGACAGCACCCTGAGCTTGTCTTTGGTTTCTTTCTGCTACTCCCCAGCATTCTGAGTTCTAACGGTCCCTGATAAATAGCAGGCTGGAATATGATTACAGAGCAGACATCGTGATTACATGCTGCAGTTATCAACTGTGCAGCCATTACAGTAACGCTCAGGGATCCATAATAATGAAAGCAGAGATAACATGGATAATTAAAACTTAAAGAGAATCCAATATCATTTTTAAGCCATTTAGTTTCTGCCACACCAAATCCTTTCTCCTAACTCCCAAACACACGGAGTATACATTGAACAGTACCTCTTCTTTTGACTCATACCCACCCTGTGGTGAAGGAAGGTTAGACTGACTTATAAAATCATCAAAAGACAGAGAAAAACAAAAAAAGAAAAAGAGAAGCCCAATCAAGCTAATCCATTGCCTGATTAATCATGCTTGAGAGACAATGAGTGAGAAAAAATACAATTGTATTTTCGTGACAGGTTCATCTTTAGGGGCCAGAGGAAGCCAGGTATCAGTTAATCAGTGCCTGGATGATGAAGTATTGGACGAACTTTGGTGTGGCTCCAAGATGAGATCTTCCACTAAGGGGGAAATGTCAAATCTAATGTCATCTGGGCTCCTTTTCATTGTCTATAGCTTGTCTCAGCTGTGACTTTGGAGTAGATCTCTCTGCGGAGGTTTCTTATCTATACATGTGGTCTCATGATCACCATCAGATACCACTCTGTAGAGAAGGAGATGCTGACTCTAATGAGGGGGAAATGAGTGTCATTCCCCTAGAAGTGACAAGCTCCTTTCCCCACCCCCATCTCCAAAGAATCGCAGAAGAGACTCTTGGATTTCCAGGGTTCCTCTGTCATTTGTCACGTTGCAGGCAAGCATCTAATTGCTCTTCTCTGTGGAAGCGGACCTCTTGCAGCCAGGTTGCTATGAGTCAGGTTCTTGTGAAACAGGGAGAGCAGACCTTTCATAATGTACCTGAGGCCCTGATGCTGAGATCTCGAGACATGGTAGAGACAGAGAAAACAAACTTCTTTTTATGCAGAGTCCTGCTGGAAGAGATGCCTCACAGAAGTGCTCTTGTTCAACTGGACAGGAGAATGAATTACATGGGGTCTCTCAGTCATTAACAATAGTCACAATTATGACACTCTTGGTCAGGGACACTCCTCAATGACTTCCAGAGAAGATCCAACCCCCTTCCTGGGGTTATGTCTAGCTCTCTCGCTCTTGTTCTTGTATTAAGACCCCCAAAACCACTTGGACCAATTCTCCTTCAGATGGCTTCACACTGAATCAGCTATTATTCATGTGGCCTCAGGCTAGCTCTTAGCACAGAAGGACCACTCAGAACACTCCCAGCCCTGGACCTCAGCCCCAGGGCTGGCAGAGAGACAAAAACTGTCATTGAGCTAGTTGGTAGGAGGTCACAAAAGCCCACACACTAGAATGTTGGAAGAAGGGAAAATTAGGGCATTAAAACCCTCCAGCTGAGATTAAAGTGTAACCCTAATCTTGTATATTTTAGCAGGATCCCACCTTTGATTGGAAGAGTAACAAACAATTATGACTGAGTCCATCTTCCAACAAAGCACTCACTCACAAGGCTGAACTAGGCATAACCCCTCCTAGTTTGCATCTAGAATATTGTTTTTCTAAACAGAAGTATCAGTTCTCCTTATGTTGTTTTCTTTTAACCCTTACTCTTTCTATGGGAACATAGGGTTTTATTAAACGAAATGTTTTCTTCTTGACTTCTTTCTCTCAACACCTATATCTAATCTATCAGCAAATGCTACCAACTTTGCCTTCAATATACATCCAGAACCTGATCACTCCTCCACCTCCACTGCACATACTCCGGCCTGAGCCACCAGCATCTCTCCTGGAAACTGATGTCCTTGTTTGCAACTTTGCCTCGAGATCATCTGTTCTCTGTTTAGCAGCCAGAGCGATTGTTTTAAACCCCAAGTCACATCATGTCTCTCCTCTACTAGCTTTCCAGCTCATACAAAGGAAAAACCAAGACTTCAGAATGACTCGCAAGACCTTTTGTGATCTCATTTCAGCTAACTAACCTTCCAACCTCAGTTGGGATCCCAGGCCGGGACCCCACCCCAGCTATGCTGGCATCCAGGTTCACTCCCATCTCGGGAATCCAAAACTTGCCTTTCTTTCAGCCAGGAGTATTCTTCTACTAGCTTCTACTTCTACCAGCTGTTCACATAGTTCCCTTCCTCTTTATTTTGGTCTCTGTTCAAATGTCCTCTATCAGAGAAAAGGACCCAGAAAAAGAAACACATGCCTATTCTTGGCCCTTCACCTGTAAGGAGGCTATTTTTTAGATAGATATTGGCCCTTGGTATTCAGTTCCATAATCACTCTTGACATCCTGGAGATATACTCTAAGTTTTGACAGGAATGATCTCCCACTACATCATCCTGTAGTCAGACTGCAGTGCTACTGAGTGGGAAGTGTTCGGCAGTAGGTACCAAGAGTTCTTGGTCTCACCTATCACTGAGTAATAATGATATTAGTCACCATAAGTCTCCAACATCCTGTGCCTTAGTTTTTGTCATACATAAATAAATGTTTGATAAGCCCACTCATTTCACAGTAAAGACCAAACACCATACTTGACTGGGTGACCTCTTTGAAATATGTGTACTATGCAAAATATTATTATTATTAAAGGGGAAAACAAAACAAAGAATGAGAAGAAAGATATGGAAATGCAAAGGTAATTCCACAGAACCCAGGGAACTTTAACCATTTTCCTCCTTCTTTTCATTTGGCAATGAAAAATACATCAAAATATGACTGCAGAAGTGCTGCCAAATTCAATACTCATAATATCTATTCAATATTCAGCTGTACACATGCAATATTGCAGATGGTTGTGGGATGTGATGGTTTCTTTCCAATAGTTCCAAAGGGGAAAACAAAATGTTATAAGACAACAGTCAGTCGTTGGATGCATCCTGATTGTTTAAGTGATATGAGAGTCAGCAATCATGTGCAAATTAAAACATAATTATGCACACAGACCACCCAAGATTAAGTAACATTTCACAGATGTATGCTAAATGACTAAACACCCTCTGAAATAAATTGTGACCATCGTTTGCTTTTTTCCTGAGAATATTATTACTAAAAAAAAAAATCAAAGTCAGGATATGTATTGCCTAGTGAGTTAACAGCATCCATGTTTTAAGAGATTGTTACTGCAAATTTGGGGGTGTGTTAGCAACTAAGCAGTCATGGTACTCCACAGGGTCAGTAAACAATTTATGTAAATGGGCACTAAAAGACACACTGCCCAAGAAAATAGCGGTCCTCCCTCGGCAATGCAGACTGTTTAGCTTTGAGGTAGCTGGTGAGTTTATTGCAGATCTAATCAGTGCCTCGTCATCATAATCCCCAGCTCCAAGTAAGCATGCAATCCTCTGTCTCTGGTGTGAGCTGTGTCTCTCTTCAGCCCAGCCAGATCAAGGCTGTAGGCAGAAGGGTCAAGAATATGTCAGGGTTGGACTTACTGGTCCAACAATTGGAAGACGGAGAGAGCCTGAGACGTATGTGGACATTCATTGTAAAGTAGACTGGTGGTTGATTCTCCATTGTCATCATTACTCTGCATCTCTCACCCGGTTCCACAAAGCTGCTGCTGCTGCTAAGTCACTTCAGTCATGTCCGACTCTGTGTGACCCCATAGACGGAAGCCCACCAGGCTCCTCCGTCCCTGGGACTCTCCAGGCAAGAACACTGGAGTGGGTTGCCATTTCCTTCTCCAATGTGTGAAAGTGAAAAGTGAAAGTGAAGTCGCTCAGTCGTGTCCGACCCTTAGCGACCCCACGGACTGCAGCCTACCAGGCTCCTCCATCCATGGGATTTTCGAGGCAAGAGTACTGGAGTGGCTTGCCATTGCCTTCTCCGTCCACAAAGCTAGGCAACTCCAAAAGAGAGATGATCCTAATGGTAGTGTCTGGGTCTATTTTGTGAATCGTGGCCCTGAGGTCTGTGTTTTTCTGGGCAAACCCAGAGACTAGGCCATCTCCAGTCTCCCTCATCTCTGCCTTCCCTCAACTGGGATGGTGCCAGGCACAGGGTAAATACTCAACGCATGTTTGCAAAATACGGGAAAATCTTGTTTTATTATTATTTTTTTAAATTTATTTTTGGCTGTACTGTGTCTTCGTCACTGTGCTTGGCTTTCTCTAATTATGGTGAGCGGGGTCTACTCTCAGCTGCAGTGCATGGGCTTCTCATTGCGGTGGCTTCTCTTGTTTCAGAGCACAGGTTCAGTAGTTGAGGCACGTGATTTAGCTGCCCCGTGGCATGTGGATCAAACCCATGTTCCCTGCATTAGCAGGCAGATTTTTAACCACTGTACCACCAGGGAAGTCCAGGAAATCTTAAATAAGTAGAAGTCATTCTCTGATCTGGAAGTACTCTTGGCATTGGGAATCCCTACCAGAATCCAGGCCTTCTCTGGGTAAGATACTTCTTGCTGTGTCAGATGCCCTACTCATTTGCAGAGGAGAGAGAAAATGTATGAAACCTGTCTTTTCTCTCACTTCTCACTGACAAATAAACTTTCATTCTTTACATGATATAAGCTTTCTTCCTTCTTTCAGTGGCTTGGGAATGAGTCATTAGTCAAGGGTGAAGTGAACAAATTAGCAAGCATTTATTGAGTGCTAACTGAGTGTGAAGCTCTGTGTTAAATATAATTGAAAGATTTTGTACCAAAAAAAAAGAAATTCCGATTCCAGCTGAGAAGATTAAAGAGATACAAATGAACTAATTTGGAAACAATAATAAAATAACATATGTTTTTAAGTGATCATGAAATGTATGAATAATTTATGTACTGCTTACTTCCAAAACTACATTAATCAACATATAATAAAACACATATATGCAGAAAACAAGTAAAATAAAAATCGGTCAACACCAAGAAAATGAAGCAGTAAGATAATTCTGCGCCCAATTTGGAAACTTATGGTTGCTGCCACCAGCATAAATGCAGACTTTAAGATTCCCAGCAGCCAAGGCAATAAAAGAAACGGAGTCCTAACATCCAGCAGCTTCATGATCGCTTAGGAAGAAGCATTCTATGGTGCCAAGAGAAGCAAACGTTTGCCCGATATTAAATTCTAAGAGGGATTTATGACGTGGATCATTGTGTCAGGAACATTGAGCAACATAATGGACAATATCTTCCGCGATAGTTTTTAGAGAAAATGGGAAAGTGTACTTCATTTGGCTGATTCTTAAAATGGCCTTCCATAAAAGTCATGGGCATGATAACCAACACGACTCAGTGAAGATATTTCTGCAGGGAACCAAGTTAATGCGGTCCAGGAATACAGCCTCCTGAACAAGCCAACAAGAGTCAGGGAAAGAGCTTAATAAACATTAAACAATAAATGACTGGTGTATACTTTGATCTAACTTAACAGTTATGAGTTATTTCAACTTGGCTTTTGTCTGGAACTAAAAAGCAGTCGTTTTCATACTGAAGACTGGCAAATACTAGAATGTTGAATGAACAGAGACCTGTGTCTTAGACATCAGACATGCACATATGACAAAGCTGATATTTTGTTATGAAAGTTAAGAAACCTAACCATTATTCTTATCTGGACTAAATAAAGGCTGCAAGAAGCTCCTTAGTGAAGTGAAGTCGCTCAGTCGTGTCGGACTCTTTGCAATCCCATGGACTATAGTCTACCAGGCTTCTCTGTGCATGGGATTTTCCAGGCAAGCGTACTGGAGTGGGTTGCCATTTCCTTCTCCAGGGGATCTTCCTGACCCAGGGATCGAACCCAGGTCTCCTGCATTGCAGGAAGACGCTTTACCCTCTAAGACACCAGGGAAGCACTAAATTTTCCCTAATTCCCAAGTGCCAAGGCAATAAGGTGAGTTTTCAATAGTATATGGAATGGTGAATGGGTTTGGGGCAGGGAGTTAAAATAAAGATATTCTAGTTGGGTACAATTGTATAGTCAAAGACTTACCCTACAGTTGTGCCCTCATAACTCAGATCTCCATGAACGCCCCATTTCATGGCCACTAAGGGGGCTCCCATCTGATTCAGACAGTTATTCTGCTAAAATGCTACTCTGGACGTAAAAGCCAACTCTGCATGTGGACTTGATTGCACTGACTGGATCACTTTTTACACATAAACAGTGCTGGTCTTATGTGTGGGCAGAGCACCAAACTGCCAAGATGGCATAATCTGTTAGGGGAACAGGCACAGAGCTACAAATAATCTTCCCAATGACTCGTCATAAAATGTCCAGCTCCAACATTAGGACACTCACCCTCAGGGCTTTCTTAGTGTAAGAGGTTGCAGTTCAAATACTCAGTGGAAACAGCAGAACCTTTCTCCCAGTTACTGATGGAGCCAGAGATACCTCCACTGATAGAGACTACTAGCCCAATGATCACACAACTAGCACTGCAGGCCAGATACAGCCTGGAGATGTATTTTTTGGTTTGTTTTGCCTTAACTTTACTGGAGTATAGTTGATTTACAATGTTAATTTTAGGCGTATAGCAAAGTGATTCAGTTATACCTATACATATATTCATTCTTTTTCAGATTCTTTTCTCGTATAGATTAACAGAATATTGAGTAGAGCTCCCTGCTCTACACAGTAGGTGCTTGTTGGTTATCTATTTTACATATAATTGTGTGTTATGTTAATGTCAAGCTCCTGATTTATCCCTCCCTCTCCACATTCCCGTTTTGGTAACTCTAAGTTTGTTTCGTATGTCTGTGTTTCTATTTCTGATTTGTAAATAAGCTCATTTGTATCATTTTTTAATTAGATTCCACATATGAGTGATATCATATGATATTTGTCTTTCTCTTATTGGCTTAGTATGATAATTGCTAGGTCCATCCATATTGGTGCAAATGGTACTATTTTTATGGCTGAGTAATATTCCATTATCTATAATAGAACATTTTATGCATATGTACATATATATATATATATGTCAATGCAGGAGATATAAGAGATGTGGGTTTGATCCCTGGGTTAAGACGATTCCCTGGAGAAGGAAATGACAACCCATTCCAATGTTCTTACCTGGGAAATCCCATGGACAGAGGATCATGGTGGGCTACAGTCCACAGGGTCACAAAGAGTCAGACACAACTGAAGAAATTTAGCATATATATCTATGTATATATACCATATATATGAACTTCCCTGATGGCTCAGATGGCAAAGTGTCTGCATGCAATGCGGGCGACCGGGGTTCGATCCCTGGGTTGGGAAGATCTCCTGGAGAAGGAAACGGCAACCCACTCCAGTACTCTTGCCTGCAGAATCCCACGGACAGAGGAGCCTGGTAGGCTACAGTCCATGGGGTCGCAAAGAGTCGGACACGACTGAGCGACTTCACTTTTCCTTTCCTATACCATATATATATATATATATACACACACACACACACACACACACACACACACACACACACATATATATCTACCACATCTTCTTTATCCATTCCTCTGTTGATGGACATTTAGGATGCTTTCATACCCTATTATAAATAGTGCTGCAAAGAACATTAGGGTGCATGTATCTTTTGGGATAACAGTTTTCTGGTCTGGAGATATATTTTGTGTGGGCTGAAGATTGGTTTGATGTGAAACTCTTACATAAAATTCATATTTTTGGTTCTCTTGAAAAATGAGAGGTGCTGACAAAGCCAGGCTTGCCTACCTATGGCAACAATCGGCTGGAGTGAGCGAGCCCTTGGCCTTAAGTCATGGCAGGTTTTCTCTACTCTGTCCCAGTCGCTACCATTTCCTAGTGTCTTCTGCCAGGATTGTTTCATCCATTTACATGACCGGCTTTGTCCTGGGGTTATTTGACTTTTTAATCCTTTGTGATCCAATACCTTCATTGTATGTCCCAAAGAGAGGAAGGGACTTGCTCAAGGTTGCAGTGGGTTAGGGGCTGAGCCAGGGGTGACCCCACCTTCCCAGACTCCAGGTCCTTTCCATCACAGATCTGAACCCTTGGCAGGCAGGATAGGACCAGTGCTGATGGAGGTCAGCTTCTGCACAGAGAAGAGGAGTCAGAAAAACACCAAAGTCAAGCTTCCCTCAGTTCACACTGTTTTGCCCCAGGCTGGCTCTGCCTGCAATAATATTTTTACAGCATCCTCCAGAAAAATCAATTTGTTTAAAATAGCAACTGATTTTGCCCTGGGTGAAAATGTTTGGCATATGCAAAAAAGGAAGCATTGTGTGTCTGTGTGTTTTTCTAAAGCTCTTTCTAACTTGTGAACAAGTAGAATTGTTCCTCATGCAGACAAAAAAATTGCTCAAGTGTATTTTCTCAGGGGAGGGACTGATTTAAAATTTAGGAATGTGGGATCTTATCTAATTCTTTAAGAGCCTTTCATTCAGCCACATAATGCCTTTCTTTGTTATAATATTCGCAAATACACTTGCCATTATTTTGTGCTAAATTAAAAAATAAGTTCGTGGTCGTGAGCTCTCTTTTAGGAGAAAGCAGCAAAGTATAGGGAAGAGGGGAAGTTGGAGTAAATGGTTCTGCCTAGATGAAAAAATTAACCAGCAGAACATTTCCAAGCTGCTAAATACCAGAAGGAGATAACAGGCAATGTGTGAAATGCCAATTATGATTGTAACAATAACGAAAACAGTTTGAACCATAGTCCCCACTGCACTTTGGAAAGCCTCAAGTCCTAGGCAGACCGGAGTTCTCCAGTGTTCAGCTGTTCTCAGCAGTGAGATCACCCTTACCTAGAAGTTGTGTGATCTCAGGGGCATGGGACAGAAATGGGAAGCCCCAAGGTGGCCCCCCAAGAGATCGTGCCCCATCCGTCCCTTTGCGTGGCTTCTTTTCTAGGGCAGAATGCTTGGATTTCCTGCCTTTTTCACTTGAATCCCTGGCAGGGTCCCCTCCCAGCTGTGTGCAGTGAGGATGGCCTCGTTCTCCCTTCTACAATGCCTTGCCCCTTCCTTCACCTCTAGGCAACATTCCATCGACCTTCTCCTCTCCCAAAGTCCACCCTCTCTGCCCATGGGAATTATATGTAACTTCCCTTCCTGTTAGCTGTTCCTGATAATTCCTACTTAGCTTCCCCCGCCCCCCCCCACCCCCCGCCTGCCTGGTTTTAGAGTTTTCGTTCAGCTATCACCATTCCTAACTAGGTTGTGAACTGGAATAATACCTCAGCTATGTTTGTATCCTCCAACCTTCAGAGTTCTTGGTCTATGGTAAGCACTCAAAAATATTTAATGAATGGGAGGCTCCACTTAGAAAAAACTGAGCTGCTTTGCTGGAATGAGAAAACCCCGCGTGGCACCAGGTAGGATGGCAGGTGATCATGGGAATGTAGGCTCAGTTGCCCAATCATTTTCAAACAACCTGAAGGAGTAAACTGGTCTTCACTCCAACCCCTCACTCCATCACATGACAGCAAATGGCTTGGCATCCTAAGAAGACTGGGCACAATTTCAGTTCTCACTCTCACAAATAGCCTCCCATTCCTTCTCTTTCACAGATCGCTTCCTAGTCCAAGCCCCCTGTGTTCCCCTTGGCCAGTAGCTCTCCCCTCTCATACTTGTCTGTTCAACTTGCCTTGTCCAGTGGTCCTTTCTCCTCCTATTGTAAGCAAACTCCCTCTTCTCCATCATAATAAAACAACTTGCCCCTTCCTTAAGGTCACTCTCTCCTCTTTACCACTAGCAGGCTCTTCTGCCCGTCTGTCTTCCCCAAACCTGCTGCACCCTTAACCTTCCCATCTCGGTAAATGCTGCTTCATCTACCCAGCTGCTCAACCGAAAACCTCAGGAGTCATCCTTGATTTCTCCCTTTCCTTCACGTCTGTCCAAGTCCCATGCTGGGCCATCCTTGTCATCTCCGCCTCCAGAATACCTCTCCAGTCTGCCCACTTCTCTCCCCATCATCTCCTGCTGGGAGAACCACAGTGGCATGCGAACTGGGCTCCAGCTTCTACTCATACCCAACGGCTTCCAATCCTCCTCATTGCCAGAAGGAGTGCGAAGCATGCTTAGAGGTCTTCCTCCCTGCTTGAAGCCCTCCCAGGGCTCCCCACCATGCCAAGATGAATCTGAGCACCCCCCACCCTGTGGTCAGCAGCCCCCAGACCATGCACAATTTTTCCAGCTGCTTGTGCCTCCCGGCTTTCTCTTAAGCATGCCCATCAACTCTCCCTCTCAGAATATTTTTTGCTTTGCTGTTCCTTCTACCTCAAAAGTTCTTTCCCAAACCTTCCCTCTCTGTCTCCAGTCTCAACTTAGAGCCACTTCTGAAAACAATTTCTCTGGCCCCCTTGTAAAGGACCTGCGTCTGCAGTTCGAATCATGACACCCTTCTGCGTCTTTCCTCCTCAACACTCCAAGCTTATTTGTCACGATCATGACTGTGTCATGATTACCTCACTGCACTGCTTGCTTCTGCAGTGTTCAGCCCAGCATTAGGCCATAAACTCATGAGGACAGACATTGTCTTCCAGGTGGTGCTAGTGGTAAAGCAACCGCCTACCAAGGCAGGAGATACGGGTTCCATCCCTGGGTGGGGAAGATCTCTTGGAGGAGGAAATGGCAACCCATTCCAGTATTCTTGCCTGGAGAATCCTATGAACAGAGAAGCCTGGTGGGCTACAGTCCATAGGGTTGCAAAGGGTCAGTCACAACTGAACCTGCATGTCTGTAGGAGGCAGCCACAGCATTGGCACAGAGTCCAGCAGGCAGACGGGATCGAAACAAAAATGACCACCCAGAAGGGAGCATTCCACCCCAGGTGTCTCTTCTCTACAACCCAGCCCTCAGTTCCATGCAGACAGACCTCACCCAGCCCTCGTTCCATGCAGACAGACCTGCCCACCCCATCCCCATTCTCCTGACACTGCTCCTAACTTGCCATCCAGTGACCCTGCTATAGCCCCTATAGGCCTCACCTTCTTCTGTGTCTCTGGAGCCCTTCATTCATTCACAGCTCTGTTTTCCACCCTTGCTGCCCACTCTTCATGCACTTGTGTTCTAGAAACCTCCATGATGTGCTCCTCATGCTCACCCCGGCCCTTTCTTGCCTCCATATTTTGGCAAGTGTCATCTTCTCTGCCTGGATAACCTTCCCCCTTTTCTTCAAGCTGGTAAAGTATGATTAGATTAGCATGTGTTAAGATGACAAAGGATGAATGTTAAAAATAAGCAGAGGAAAGCATACATTGGAGGAGGCAATGACAAGCCACTCCAGTACTCTTGCCTCGAAAATCCCATGGATGGAGGAGCCTGGTGGGCTGCAGTCCGTGGGGTCGCTAAGGGTCGGACACGACTGAGTGACTTCACTTTCACTTTTCACTTTCACACACTGGAGAAGGAAATGGCAACCCACTCCAGTGTTCTTGCCTGGAGAATCCCAGGGATGGGGGAGCCTGGTGGGCTTCCGTCTATGGGGTCACACAGAGTCGGACACGACTGAAGTGACTTAGCAGCAGCAGCAAAGCACACATACAAGTAGAAATCCTTTAAGACAGCTTTTCAAACCAAGGTCAACAGAACCCTAGGGAATTCCAAAATGTTGTCTCTTTCACTTTGAAATTAACCTTAAAAAGGTCGTCACTAGAAGCATAATCTGGATTATCATGTTGGTCGCTTCATAGCCGAGTACTCGCGTGTGACTGCAATGCCTCTGTTTGCACTGTTGCTTGCAATTACCTCGTCAGCAAGGAGGGCTGGCTTAATGGACGCAGACTGATGAGAAACTAACTGTGGGGACACTGCAGCAGTCACCCCTCCCCCACCTGGCTACCCTTCCCTCTCCTCGTGACTAACTCCTCCTCCAGCATCATCTTCACAAAGACCAGGGCTAGGCCCTTGAAAGCAAAAGATAAAGCCACTGGAAAAGAGCCTTGTTCAGCACACTTTCTGGTGGGAAGGATCACACTGGCTTGAGAGAAAGAATGAGTAGCAAATGTGGAAGATCAAACCCAGAGAGAAACATTCATCCTGCTTTTTGCCCAAGCAGGATAAATGAATGAATGAAGTAAATAATTTTTGGATAAAAATTTAATCACAACAGATAGTTTACAAAATAGCATAAAGATATCATAACTAGCTATGTTTCAATAAAACTGAAAAACTGAAAGAGATAAACTTTAAAATATATACAAAACAGTATTTCACACAGATATTGAAAAGGTCATTCAAGAAATCTGTCTGAAGAATCCCAGGCCTGGTCATTGATATAGGTGCATTCTGATAAGTGGTCCAGCAATAGATAATTGCATTATATACATTGTATATACATTATATACATTGTTCCAGAAAAATAGAAAAGTAAGTAAGCCCACCTTACTTCATAAAGCTAATATTACTGTAAGTCTAGTGACAGATTTTATTTTCTTGGGCTCCAAAATTACTGTGGACAGTGACTGCAGACACGAAACTGAAACACGTTCCATGGAAGAATAAGTATGACAAGCCTAGACAGCATATTAAAAAGCAGAGATATCACTTTGGTGACAAAGGTCTATATAGTCAAAGCTGTGGTTTTTCCAGTAGTCATGTATGGATGTGAGAGTTGGGCCATAAGGAAGGCTGAGTGCCAAAGAATTGATGCTTTTGAACTGTGGTGCTAGAGAAGACTCTTGAGGGTAAACTTGGACTGCAAGGAGATCAAAGCAGTCAATCCTAAAGGAAATCAACCCTGAACATACATTGAAAGGACTGATGTTGAAGCTGAAGCGACAATCCTTTGGCCACCTGATGTGAAGAACTGACTCATTGGAAAAGACCCTGATGCTGGGAAAAATTGAGAGCAAGAGGAGAAAGGGACAACAGAGGATGGGATGGCTGGATGGCATCACTGACTCAATGGACATGAATTTGAGCAAACTCTGGGAGGTGCTGAAGGACAGGGAAGCCTGGTGTGCTACAGATTATGGAGCTGCAAAGTGTTGGACATGACTGAGTGCCCGAACAACAACAAGTACTGCATAAGAACAGAATAAGAACAGAAGTCATTTGTTTTACTTATGCACTGAAAAACACAAGTTTTAGATAAAATGTTACCTACCTGAGCATAAAAGTGAGTTAAAATATAGAAGATTCTAGTCAAGTAAGATTTATCCCAGGAAATAAAAGTAGTTTAACATGGAAATTTATTCTAAATCACTATGTTCATATAGTGATCATATTATTATTCTGATACACTCAGAAAAAGCATTTAATCAAGCACAAATCTATATATGACTTAAAATAACTTTCAAAAAGCAAAGAAAAAACTTTATTAATCTGATAAAGGTTATATACTAAAAGCCTCATACCTTTAATGATATGTTTTTTAAAATATGAGAATATATTTGTCACTTTGAGTTGGGAAAACGTTTTTTAAATAACACTTAAGAAGCACAAATAACAAAGTAAAAAATTAATAGATTTAACTACATCAAAATGAAAGATTAGAAATCAATGGTGATTCCATAGAACAAAATTAACTGATAAATCACAGACTTGGAGGTGATGTCTCAAAGTATAAAACCAATAAGAAATTAATATCTATGATATAAAAGAACCCTGCAAATCTACAAGAAAAAACAGTTTAAAAATGGGTAAAAGTTACAGATAGAAAATTCACAGCAGAGGAAAGCAAACTAGCTTAGAAATATTTAAAGAGATGATTAACTCACTGTTAATTAGAAAAAGGATTAATTAAAACAATGATATATTACTTTATACCTATAGGTTGGCAAACATTAAATTCAGATACTATCAAGGACTGACAAGTAAGAAGAGAAATCTAATACATTCCCACTGGGATATAAACTGGCACATTCACTCTAGAGAATCATCTTATTAAAATTATCTCTGTACAAGTATTTTATCACCCCCTAGGCCCATTCCTAGAGATACACTCTAGAGGAACTTTCCCATGAGTGGATGACATTTGCTGCAGCGTTTTTTGTGGCTGCTGGAAATTAAAGGGGATCTAGCTATTTTCCCTAGGAAACAAGCTGATGAAAATGTAGCCAATGCAGAGCATGGTGCTGTATGTACAGTTTGAAGGTCTATTTTGAAGTTCACTCAGCTGCACGGGTAGTTCATAAAAACATGCAGTAAATAAAAAAAGTAGGAAATGGAACTAAGTCTATTGCTCAATCTGTTGTTGTACAATTACTAAGTTGTGTCTGACTCTTTGCAATCCCATGTACTGCCACACACCAGGCTTCCCTGTCCTTCACCATCTCCCAGAACTTGCTCAAACTCATGTCCATTGAGGTGATACTATCTAATCATCTCATCCTCTGCCGGCTCCTTCTTCTTTTGCATTCAATCTTTCTCAGAAACAAGATCTTTTCCAGTGAGTTGGCTCTTCACATCAGGTGGCCAAAGGACTGGAGCTTCAGCTTCAGCATCAGTCCTTCCAATGAATATTCAGGGTTGATTTTAGGATTGACTGGTTTGATCTCCTTGCTGTCCAAGGTTGTTACTCTCGAGAGTCTTCTCCAGAACCACAGCTTGAAGCCATCAGTTCTTCAGGGTTCAGCCTTCTTTATGGTCCAACTCTCACATCTGTACATGATTACTGGAAAAACCATAGCTTTGACTAGACGGACTTCTGTCCACAAAGTGATGCCTCTGCTTTTTAATATACTGTCTCATTTACATAAATTAAAATCAAACCACAAAGCAACTGTATATTTCGCAAGTAAACAGATATCCAAGGCCACACACCACATACAGTCAAAATACCCATGTGATTACGGGCATGGGAAGGGACTAAAAGGTAGGAAGAAGGAAGAAGAAGATGGAATAATACAAGAGGAATAATACAAACTTCTCTTTATGAGAAGTTATGCTATTTTGCTATAACTTCACTGATGTAATTAATTCAGCTTTCTGTATCTTGAGTTTAACAACAACTAAAAAGAGACAAGTGTGGAAACACTGGTTATTATACAATATATACAGATATCTTCAAGTCAGAAGAATTGGCACTGTATTACAGCAGTCAGACTTGCTCTTTATTCTGAGCAAAACAACGCATATCATATTAAATCAACGTGATTCATTTGATCATGGATTCTTTTCAGTTTTCATAGGTTTATAAATTTAATTTTATTTTATAATTATGTAAGGTTTCTGAGTGTTGAGAATCTACAGTTAGTTTTATGTTTCTATAAATTTAAGTACCATTATAATAGAAAGAATTTAACATTATAGAGTCCTTGAGAACATATATCTCTACAAGACAATATTTTCCTCTTTACTCGAGTGTGTGAAATACTGCTTGAAGGGTGTGACTTCTCCCCATCCCAGAAGATTTATTCTCTTTCCCTTTCTCTTTTCTGTTTTAATTTGACCTTGCAGCACAGCTTGCAAGATCTAAGTTTCCCCACCAGGGATCGAACCTGGGTCCCAGCAATGAAAGCGCTGAGTCCTAACCACTAGACTGCTGGGGAATTCCCAGAAGGTTTATTATCTTCAGGCACAATGGCGTGATGACCCGACACAGCTCGATATTCCTTTTGCACCTTCCCTAACTGCTTTAGAGCATTTCTGTGAAGTCCCCCAAATCCTTCTGGCTTATTGCCTTTTGTAGCACTGAGGTCCCCAACTCCCCTCTGATGTGAGCTGTGAAAGATGTTTTAATTAAAACTATTCAGGAGCAAGATCCTGATTTTAGCTCCAGAAAGTCTTTGATGTTTGGGAAGTATCTAAAACTGATAAATGTAAAAGTGGATATTATAGAGAATGCACGAACACAGAAAAAGGTGAGCCCCACTCTGTCTTGGAGAGAACGGGATTCAGGGGTTTATGTTAATACAAACTAAGTCAGAATGTTGTCCTTTGTTATCATCTTGAGAGGGAACTATGCCCTCTGCAACCCAGCCTTTTATGAGGACCTCACAGTTTCCAGGTCACTGACTTAAGGACCGTGACGTGTCCCAAAGATTACTTCACTCGTCCACATTTGGTACTTGCATCATAGTTCTACCCTCTTCTTGGAGTTCTACCTCCTTGCTTTCATCCAGTCTCCATCTGTCAAACACTTTTAAGATTTATCTCAGTAAGTCTCTTCTACCATTTCCAACAGAAGTTTCCAGCAAGTGGCTGTGGTCTCTTCCTGCTCTGGTTCCATGCCTCTGTTTAGATGGTAATGACTGACTCTGGGTTAGAGTTCATTGGGATTGTCATCACTAAGACCCTGCAGGGCAGGCAAGGTAGCTTGCCCAGAATTGCAGCCCATGCCTGACACAGTGTTTGATGGGCAGCCTGTGCCTCACAGATGTTTCATGAAGTGAATCAGAGCACAATTCAGCCTCTTTTAGACTCATCCTGTTATATCTCTGCTTCTTCCAGAAAGCAAATTCCTCATTTGGGCTCCAGAATTTTTCTTATTAATTCATCTTATGTCCAATTCCAGGAGCAAAAAAAATTTTTATTTCATTTTCCCAATAAGCCTATAAAGCAAGTTGCGTTGTGCCCATTTTGCAATTAAACTAAGACTCAGAGAAGTTATTAAATTGTCACTTAGGTAGTAATATGCAAAAGCTAGGATTCAAACCCAGATCATCCTGGTTTTTAACTCCATTCTCACCACCACACTGGGCTGCTCCTCAAAACAGAAAGATGCCAGCAAGGGCTATGAGATACTGCTTATTATCATGGTTCCTCTCAAGGAGGATGAGGCATGTGTGCAAAAGACTTTGGAAATCCAGACAGGTTTTTGCTATTTAACTATTGTGATGACTGTTCTCACTGCTGCTCCTTCCACTGGTGTTAGCACAGAGCCATCCATAATCTTACATGAGTGTATCATTCTGGTCATTCCCTGAGTAGGGACACCTCGGGCATCACATCTCACCACTGTCCTCACCTGGGAGTAGAAAGTAACAGAAAAGTCTAGGAGAGGTTTGTCCCCTTTGGTTCTGAGATGTCATTAAAAAGCACAGAGATGAGGCTCTTTGGGGCTGGGTGAGAGATGGTATGGGGATTCTGGCTCAGGGCTGCCATGTATTGGTCTGCAAGTTGTGTCGCCCTTAATGCCGGCCTCAGGGATCAAAGATGCTGGGATCCAGCCAGTGTTCTGTTCACCAACCCACGTGTCCTGTGAAGGGCAGCCTCTCCTCCTCCTTTGCAAGCCCTGTGCAGGAGGGTGGCTCCCAGAGACAGATGTAGAATCATATTAAAACACGAAGCCGTGAGGAATCTGCCCAGACAGGGCACCTTTTAAAAACTGGTTCTTACACGGGGAGGGGAGGAAGAAGGTCGCAGTGCATGAGTGTGTGTACATGTGTCTGTATCTTTTTCTAATTTCTACCGAGCCTCCACCAGTTCACCAAGCTCCAAGCCAGTCCTACACCCCAAGGTGCCACACAGTTAATCCAACATTGACTTTGCTGCACAGTGGAGCAGGCCAGAGACCCCTCTCCAGCTAATGCAGGAAGGCCATCAACTGTCAGATAAAACCATTTTTCAGTTCCTGCCAACCACAGCCGGGTCTGAACCAGTGACCTCTCAATAAAAATCTCCCAACTCCATTAACTCAGCTACCCAAGAGCCCAGCTCCTGGTTACAGTTTAGTCCTGAACTCGGAGTCACTGCTCGAGGGTCCTGTGTTCACCGAGGTACTCAGTTCAAGTGTCCACCTGGGTGGGCCTCAAGTTGACTCACCTGTGCCAGTTAGCCCACTCTGGAGCGGAGGGGCCACTGGAGGGGAGGTGACTGACCCTCCGACAGCGACAGCCCCTCAGAGCAGAGCTGTCTGTCATGTCAGCCGGAAGCGAGGAGCTGTGGGCTCTGTGGGCGTGGGGACGTTTGTGAGGGAGGGTGTCTGTGGTTGCTTCTGTGAGCCTGAAGTTGTGTGTGTGGTGCGTGCATGTAGCCGTGTGTAAAAGGACGTGAACGAGGTTATGGATTAATGGAACTCTGAAGGAGGATGTGTGTGTGCGGTTGTGTGTGTTGTGTTTGTTGTCGGAGGCTGCGCATATTGAATGTGAGAGTGAGGCAGAGAAAGAGCCTTTGAGGAAGGCGATGAGGAGGAGGAAGATACAGGAGGCGGGGGGGGGGGGGGGGAGGAAGAAGAGACGAAGATGCGAGAGACGGAGGGCTTGCGAAGGAGGAGGAGAGGCTGCCCTGTAGCGTGGCTGGTTCTCCAAAGCAGAGGGCTGGACCATCCTTATCAGACGCATGGTCTCAGGTCCCAGGATAACGAGGGGATGGAGAGAAGCAGAAGCAGCAGCCAAGCAACTGCCTCCCCTCAGAGCCCCCGCAGCTTGCAGATGGCTGACCTTCGATGACCGAGTCACGTCGCAAGCCCCCGGGGTCCAAGGCCCCCTGCACCCTGCTCCAGGGCTCCGGCTTCCGGTAGGCACCCCCACACTTCCAGGTTTGGAGCCAAGGCCACTGCATTCTCACTGGCAAAGTGGCAGGTGATGCCTCTCGCCTCCCCACAGCCTGCCTCTGCCCCTCCAGGCTCAGCTCTTGGCTGCCGTGGAGTCAAGGCGAGGAGATGCGACTTGCCTCCAACCTTCCAGGAGAACTGGGACAAGGAGCCATGAGGCCAGCCCACCAGTGTCCGTTCATGCCTCCTCCTCCCGGAGGGCACGAAAGGATGGGAGGGGCTGGAGCTCAGACTTTTATGGGGAGACAGTCCTGAGAGTGGGCCAGTCGGTGCTGTGTGCTCTGTGGGGGCCTCCAGGAGGGCCCAGAGTGACCCGTGCTGAGGACAGAGTAAAACCCAGCTCTGCCCCCGGGGAGCACAGCTGTTAAATCCCCAGCAGGAACGACCTGCCTGAGAAATGGCCATTGGTGTGGGGAGGTGCCGAGCAGCTTCTGAAACCTTCCATCAGATAAAGACAACAGTCTCAAGTGGTCTCAGCCGTTAGGACATTTTTGGAGCCCATGCCGGAATCTGACCAGACCACTTCCTTTTCCTTCCTCCTCCAATGGTTTCCATCACTCAGACCCTGTCTGGGTCAGGCTGATTTTCTTTTCTTTTCCTTTCACTTCTGTTCTTCTTTCTTCATTGAAGTAACCTTACTTTATAACATTAAATATGTTTCATGCGTACAACACTGTATCTGGACTTCTGTATACAGTACAGCGTCCTTATAACCACCAGTATAGGGGCAGCCCTGGTGATTATAGCTGACTTCCAACTCTGATAAACACATTTTCAGTGATTCCTTGAAAGCAGAGGCTCACAAATAGGGAATTCTCTTTAATCCAAAATCAATACTAGGAGGTAGAATTTCTCCTTCACTCTCCTGCCAATCCCTGGAGCCCATTTCAAGAAACAGACCAAACTGGAGGAAGAGAAGGAAGAACAACAAGTTTAAAGCACCAACTATGCGTAGGGTGCTGTGCTGGGTGCTTACAAATGCATTTTCCAGGCACCATGAGCTGAGCTGGACCAGAGGAAGCCAGCCGGCAAATGTTCAGTGAGGGATTCTCAATCTAAGTGATGTTTGCTAAGTTGGGAAAGAGGCTGGGTTTTTTTTCTTCATCACCACTCTAAATTTTTTTTTTCTAAGTATAAATTTTGAAGCTAGGCCTGGAGTCCCATCTTAATAGGAGAAAAAGCTAGAAAACTGGTGACTCCTAACCCAAATGCATAGTGTGTGGGGGACCTGAGTGCCTCTAAATCAGTGTTGTCCCCTCTCTGGACTCAATTTCCACACCTCTAAAATGAGGGGGTTGAAAAAGCAGGGGCTCTGAAGAAGCCCATGTGAGATGTGAATCAGACCTCCTGATCAGCTTGGGGAGTAAAGCATGATTGGGAGACGGGCACACAGTGAAACAAATCAATGGTCTGTCATTTAGTGGTGAGCTGTTTGATCGGCTCCCACAGTGCCCCAGCCAGCACCATGAACAGGGAACAGCTCCCGAGGCAGCCCTGAACCCTGTGGGAAGGTCACCCACTCGGCCAGCCTACATGGTATCTCACCAGGGATCGATCTCCTTAGTGTCATTGACCTTAAGGTCGTGTAACCTTGAGCAAATCCTTTCACCTTTCTGTGTGCCTTGGTCTCTCCATCAGTAAAGTGCCCTGTATCCCTCCCAGACTTAAATCAAGGAGGATTAAGTGGTTATGAAAGAACTTTAAATACCAAATGCCAAGTTTCTGTTCATTCAATATTTACGGGGATCGAAAAAAAAAAAAAAAAAACCCAGTATTTTCATAGACATCAAGGAGGTAGTTAGAAGTAGGTGAGAAAGAAGCCGAAGAACACAGCTCCTTGGGTTCATGGACATGTGGGAGAGTTCATTCCCTTCTCTGCTACCTCAGTGGTGGCTTCTAGAAGAAGCAGAACCAGAGATGGGGCCTAGAGATAGGGGAGGAGACTCCAAGTGATGCAAGGCACCTGGTGTGAGAGGCAGGCTCCTGGGAGTAGCCTTGATGCTGGTCACTCCACAGCTTGCCCCAAAGACACTGTGCTTCCTCTCCTCATGCTCAGTCAGAAACCAGCTGGCACAGCCTGTGCCAGGGTGTTGCATTCTCACAGTGCTCAGAGCCCTTGGGTCTGGGTGTTACTTAAACAGCGTTCTTTCAATCCATTTTTTTTAAAGTGTTTATTGGATTTGTTACAATATTGCTTCTGTTTTGGTGTTTTGGCCATGAGGCATGTGGGGTCTTAGATCCCCAGTCAGGGATTGAACCTGTACCCTTTGCATTGGAAGGTGAAGTGTTAGCCACTGGACCACCAGGGAAGTTCCTCAGTCCATTCTCTAGTTACGTACTCATTCCTGTGACATTCATTTCCTAAGCTCCTTCTACCCCGCTGAGTGCCTGGAGGGGAGCCAGGGAAGGAGTCAACAGTGGGAACGAAGTTCCAACAAAAACAATCCAGTGGGGCCATCCTCGTGGGAGCCCTAAGCACACCAATGAAGAAGCTCCTCGGGCAAGCCAGTGCCCTCTGACATCATGAGGAGCAGACATGAGCCATCCCACTAGCCTGTCTGAATTCATAATCCTAGGACTCGTGAGAATTAATCAAGTAGTCATTCTTTCAAGCTACTACATTTTGGAAATTATAGAGATAAGCAGATATTGAAATGGGAGCTCGGAGCAGGATGGGGGCACTGGAGAAGCGCTTCCTTTCAGGGACAGCAAGGGTGGCGTCCCTGTTGAGGTGGATTGGGGTGCATTGGGCGAGAAGGAGGGTTCCGAGACCTCCTCCTCATCCTGCTTTGCTCTGCACAGCCAGCCCCACCTAGAGAGCCGCTTCCCTCGTCTGACAGCAGAGCAGGAGTAAAGCAAATGTCTTCCCAGAGAGAGGGATTTTGCTGCAAATCCCTAATCAATGAGGGAAAATTTAAAGAGATTAAGGTAGTTGCCACACTGCACACGTCTCCCCTCCCTTCCCCCACTGGACCCCTGCTTCCTCCGACTTTATCTTTCTCCCTCTGTTTCTGCCCCTTCCGCACGCACACACCTACCCATTCCTTCTCCCTCGTCCTCCCCTCCCCATCCTTCGCCTCCTCCCTCCAGCTTCCCCTCCTCACCTGTGCCTCTTTGCCCCCCTCTTGCTCCCACTTGTCTGTCTTCCCTGCCAGTCTCTTTCCCACCCCCACACTCCACCTGCTGCCGAGGCTTTTTTTTTTCTCAACAGCCACTCTCTGGTCTTGAGGGGATGCTTTCACTGTGTATAAATTTAGGACCAGAAAAAGTATCCTTTTGGCAAGCCCAGAGGGCGACGTGTCTGCATCCATCCCCAGCCCCAATCCCACCCACCCCTGGAAGTAAATGTCCTGAAGAACTTTGGTCTCCTGAGATCAACTCTCTCCATGTATTAGGAGCAGGAGAGCCTGTTTCAAGCAGAGGGGTTGGATCAGACACCACAGGTGAGTGAGAAGGGGTGGTGGGCTCAGGATCATGCATATTAGGGTGGTTGTCAGAGATCCAAATTTGGGTAAGAATAACCATGATTTTAGACCCTGGGAGTTGGTGATGGACAGGGAGACCTGGCGTGCTGCGATTCATGGGGTCACAAAGAGTAGGACACGACTGAGCCATTGAACTGAACTGAACCATGATATTGAGTTGGACACGACTTAGCGACCAAACAACAGCAACCATAATATTATGTAACATTTAAGAACACCTTGCACTTACGGCATGACTCTTTAGGCTTCCAAAGCACACTTACATAGGTCTTATTTCCCTCTTTCTGCAGACTCTCCTCCCAGCTGTGGCCCTCTTGTCATAACCCATCCACCCATGAGGACCTCCTGTGAGTCCCACCTATTGCACAAAACGTGGTGAACTAATTCCTATAGTACTGAGCATTCACATCTCAGATTTTGGCTCCTGATAATTCACTGTCTTATTTCTTTCTTTTTCTGTTTCTGGTGTATAAGTCTTTTCCCCCTACTAGGGCCCTGCAGGGCTCAGACCAGACCTGATGCTTCTGCTACATGGTTCAGGGGCTGACTTGGTGCTGAGTATCTGGTAGGGGGTCAATAGTATATGATTGATGAATTGACTATGTCTCATACAATTTATTATATCTCACACAAACCTGTGAAGCAGGCAGGAATGGCCATTCTTGTTTCTCTCACTATGATGTCTAATGGAATTGGATTGGAGAGTATCTCTTATCTGTCCTCTGGATCCAAGGAATGCACTTATTCCATTAATCCTGCAAGGCTTGCCACAGTCTGGGCGCAGGGGGCAGGGGAGAGAGAACCGAGAGGGTCTATGATGGGTTTCTTACGGCATGCTTGTATTCCTCAGGGTCTCACCTTGCTCAGATGCTTAGAATAGAGCTCATGTCTACAGAGTGAACACTTTCAGTGTTCCAAATAGAATGGCTAAGATTTGAGGTTTGCTTTCAGACAGAACTGTGTTCAAACCCGAGCTAGACTAGCACTATATTCAAAGCTCACTTTTCTCATCTGTGAAGTGGGTTTAATTTTTGCCCAGTTGATTTGTAAAAGGATTAAATGATTTAGCTTATGGAAAGCCATTAGCATAGTATCCTGGCCTTGGTAACTGCTCAGAAAATGAGACACTCTTATTCTTTGACATTACAGGCTCCGTGTTACCTGGACCTTCTTGTCAAGGAGATATGAGAATCCAGGAGTCAGAGGGGCCTCCTTTGACTGCCCAAGCAGTCATCTTCACAGAGGCTCTGTCCACCTGAACTCTGGCTCCTCACTCAGGGTATTACCCTGCTCCTTCATCCTAGAGAATTAAAAGTGAGACTCCAGTACCAAAGAGACAAGTTCATAGCTAAGGCTGGCTCCAAAAAGGAGTATGGAGAAGAGAAAACTATAGAAACAAGGGGTGAGGGGCATCTACTGATGAAGCCTCTTGCAGTACGTGCACAGGCTGCCCTGAACAGAGAATTTACTAGGAATGCAGAAAAGGCGAAGCAAACTGTTCAAGTAAAAGAACAGGGAGATTCAAAAAGGAACAAGGATTTACTGTATAGCACAGGAAAATATATTCAATATTTTGTAATAACCTATAAAGGAAAAGAATCTGAAAAAGTATTTATATATTCATATATCTATATGTATCAGTTCAGTTCAGTCGCTCAGTCGTGTCCAACTCTTTGCGACCCCATGAATCACAGCACACCAGGCCTCCCTGTCCAACACTAACTCCCGGAGTTCACTCAAACTCATGTCCATCAAGTCAGTGATGCCATCCAGCCATCTCATTCTCTGTCGTCCCCTTCTCCTCCCATCCCCAATCCTTCCCAGCATCAGAGTCTTTTCCAGTGAGTCAACTCGTCGCATGATGTGGCCAAAGTATTGCAGTTTCAGCTTTAGCATCAGTCCTTCCAATGAACACCCAGGACTGATCACCTTTAGAATGGACTGGTTGGATCTCCCTGCAGTCCAAGGGACTCTCAAGAGTCTTCTCCAGCACCACAGTTCAAAAGCATCAATTCTTCGGAGCTCAGCTTTCTTCACAGTCCAGCTCTCACAGCCATACATGACCACTGGAAAAACCATAGCCTTGACTAGATGGACCTTTGTTGGCAAAGTAATGTCTCTGCTCTTTAATATGCTGTCTAGGTTGGTCATAACTTTCCTTCCAAGGAGTAAGCGTCTTTTAATTTCATGGCTGCAGTCACCATCTGCAGTGATTTTGGAGCCCAAAAAATAAAGTTTGACACTGTTTCCACTGTTTCCCCATCTATTTCCCATGAAGTGATGGGACCAGATGCCATGATCTTCGTTTTCTGAATGTTGAGTTTCAAGCCAACCTTTTCACTCTCCTCTTTCACTTTCATCAAGAGGCTTTTTAGTTCCTCTTCACTTTCTGCCATAAGGGTGGTGTCATCTGCATATCTGAGGTTATTGATATTTCTCCCGGCAATCTTGATTCCAGCTTGTGCTTCTTCCAGCCCAGCGTTCCTCATGATGTACTCTGCATATAAGTTAAATAAGCAAGGTGACAATATACAACCTTGACGTCCTCCTTTTCCTACTTGGAACCAGTCTGTTGTTCCATGTCCAGTTCGAACTGTTGCTTCCTGACCTGCATACAGGTTTCTTAAGAGGCAGGTCAGGTGGTCTGGTATTCCCATCTCTTTCAGAATTCTCCACAATTTATTGTGATCCACAGTGTATATATATATATATATGAATCACTTTGCTAAACACCGAAAACTAACACAACACTGTAAATCATCTATACCTCAGTAAGAAATAAAAGTTAACAGCAAAAATACAGATAAGGGAGGGACGGCTTGTTGGCAGTGCATATAGAAAATGCATATAAACCAATGACATGGCAACCACCACATACACAGAGTCAGGGGAAAGCTTGAATGGGTTCTAGATTGGACACTATATAGGAGCTAAAAGAAGGGATGGGACAATTCTACAGTATTTTGTGTTGGACTGTGGTTTTCAAGCCTGGATCTCACCCTTAAATGGCTCAGGAGACAAAAGGTATGTTCAGAAAAGAATGCCCGGGATGGCATAAAATTGGGAACTGTGAGTTACAGGGACCAGCTGGAAGAATAAAATGCTTTAGTCTAAGGAACTGAAGACTCAGAGTCCAAGGGCACCCATGCTAAATAATTGAAGAAAGCCTTGAGAGAAGGCTTTCGTTCTTCTGTGGGATCCCAGGGGACACGCTGACTTCGGGAGGTGTGTCTGTATGGAGATGGACTCCTGTCCCAAGTAAAGACAAACTCACGCTTGCTTAGAACTGTCCAAGGATGGGCCTCTGAGGAAGAGGGTGGGCTCACATGGGTGGCGTGTGAGTCGACCCTGAATCTCACCAGGATGAGCATGGAGCTGTGGTCAGTCCTGTATTTGAAAGAAGGTTTTGTTTTTTAAACTTTGTTTTGTATTGGGGTAATTAACAATGTTGCAGTAGTTTCAGGCGAACAGGGCAGGGACTCAGCCACATGTATACATGTGTCCATTCTCCTCCAAACCCGTCTAGGCAGCCACATAGCACTGAAGAGAATCCCCTCTGCTGTGCCTTCTTGTGAGTCCTTGTTGCTTATCCATTTTGAATATAGCACAGGGTACATGACTTTCCCAAACTCTCCAAATATCCCTCATGGCCTGGCAACGGTAAGCTCATTTTCTAAGTCTGTGAGTCTCTTTGCTATTCTGTATGTTCGTTTGTATCATTTATTTTTAGATTCCACATATAAGGGATGTCATACGGTATTTCTCCTTCTCTGTCTGACTTACTTCGCTCAGGATGACACTCTCTAGGTCTATCCAGGTTGCTGCAAATGGCATTATTTCATTTGACAATGTGGACCAAGAGGTCCCTCCATAGGTAGGTGCTGAATAGTTAATTCAGTTTTTCTCCTTGACCAATCGCAGCCAGCCTGCCTCTGGGCAAAAACCTGAACCTAGACTTCCAGCGTGTGTGGGGTGGCCAGGCTGGCTCTGGGACAAGAGCCTGGCTTGGTCCTACGCTCCCGTGGGGTTAGTTCCCATCAGAAAGGGGCAGGGAGGGGGCGGTGCCATGTCCAGGGGGAGGCTGGAGGGGCCTCTCTGTCAAACACCCACAGGAGCAGCTATGACATTACTGGTTGGAGTGTGGATGGAAGAGAGGAAGGAGGGAGTGGTAGAAGTAGGCTGATTTAACAGTTGATGTGAGCATTTCTGAGACAGGGAAGTAGGGACAGAGGCAGGTGAGGTGGTTAGGGCAGAATTCCTTTGACCCGTGGCAGGCTGTCCTGAGGAAAGAGAAGCCTTCAGAATTTCTAAGACCATCTGCAGCCTTTGTGAGTCTTCTATTTCCTACAATTACCAAGGCTCCCTACAATCGAGTGAATTTTTCCCCAGCAAACTCTCTATTCTAATGAGCACAGGAGACCGGTGTCCACATTTTCGTGAACAACCGATGGAAAGATTCGGGCTGCCCTAAATCTATGTCCTCTCTTTATTGCATCCAGAATATAATTTTATAAATTTGATTGGCACAGACCACCAGAAAGCAAAGGCAAAAGCAAAGAAGCTGGAGTGTGAGGTTGACAGGCGGCAAGCCCTAAAATATCAAAACCAAGAAAATGTAACAGGAAGGAAGATACTTCAGCGATGGCCCAAAGATAACATATTTGAGCAGGTTTGCTCAGTGAAGGTATATGAAACTTCTCGACAGAAATATAAAACTGTTGAAAAGATAGAATTTGAAGAGGGTGGATAAACTTCCTCTGCACTTAAGAGTGTGAATGACATAGCTAATAGTCACACTAGCAGAAACATCAGCCAGTTTGATCTTTAAATGCCGGACGTTGCTTTGAAACAAAGAAAACACTGTGACACAGTTCTTCCTCCTGAGGCTGGGGAGCAACCCTAGTGCTGTCACATTTGCCCTTTGAGGCTTCTGTTTAACATTAACATGGGGCTATTTGACCTCTATAGGCTTCCCTGGTGGCTCAGTGGTTAAAGAATCCACCTGCCGATGCAGAGACACAAAAGACATGGGTTTGATCCCAGGGTTGGAAAAATCCCCCAGAGTAGGAAATAAAAACCCACTCCAGTATTCTTGCCTGGAAAATTCCATGGACAGAGGAGCCTAGCAGGCTACTGTTCATGGGGTCACAAAGAGTTGGACATGACTGAGCACACACACACACACACACACACACACACACACACACACACACTTGACCTCTATAGTTTGAGTTCCGGTGTTCTAATTGTATGACCCAAACCTCAGCTCTCTGTTACCTGGTTCCCCCTGTGTGTCAGACACCACTGTCTTTGGGTGGGGAACTCCAGGACTGCTGTGCTGTTCTTTGGGATCCAGGTGGCAGGTGGAGTGTGTGAAGATGAGGAAGAAGCTGGCACTTTCCCACCTTGTCTATTCCCATCCCGGAAGGGCCTTCAGAGAACTGCTACTGGAGAACAAGGAACCCAGAAGGGCGCCCTTCTCTCCAGCCAGGTGGGAATGAGGTTAACTCAGAGTTTTGATGTCACATCATGTTTGGAAGCAAGGAGAATGATTCTATTGGTGAAAAGAAAAAGAATATCTTACTTGTTTATTTCTTCATCAAGCATTTATTGAGTGTCTCCTGTGTGCCAGGCACTGTGTCAGTCACTGGACATGACAGGTAAAGTGTTCCCCTCACCTCTTTCTGTCATAAGCACTTTATAGACCAGGGGGAAAGCAGGTTGTGAATGGAAGTGCCCTGATGGTGCAATGGAACCGGGAGATGGGGTGCCTAAGCCTGCAGAAGAAAGCCCAGACAGCTAACCTTAGACACTCCTGTTCACCCAGTACCTACCACGTGCCAGAACTCCACTATTGACAATGATTGTTTCTTCCTCTGGGAAAGTACCGGTCTTTTGGGACCAGGTTTACCAGGAGTGGATAGAAATAATTTAAATGGTCAGATATTAATTTTCTATGGAATACCAGTCCTATCTTAAGGCTTTACAGGAATAATTGAACTCAAGCTTCATACACCCATATCTCATAAACATATGATAATATTTATCATACCCATTTACAGATAAGGACACTAAGACTCGGACAGGCTATGTGACTTGCCCAAAGTAGACTGGGGCAATTCTTGTCTGCAGTGCCCCTTGTAAGGTGGGGCACTGGACAATTCCACCTGTCTTTCTGACCAACAGTCCAAAGAAGCTGGTTCTTTGCCTTCCTGCTTCTTTCTTCCTAGGGACCTGCCAGAAGTGGCCAGGAATGCTGCCAAGGGCAGCTGGTCTTGCACAGCTGTATGGAGGAGCTTTTGAGATGTACTGTCGAGGAAGTAGGGTCCTTTCCTCCCCTAGGCTCCTCCCAGCTTCCAAACCCCAGTGTTCAAGGTCTACCTTGGGTCCCTGAAGGATGTCCACAGCACGAGGCCAGTCGCCCTGCTCATTCCCCTCCATCCTCACCTCCGGTCCTGATGGCTCCAGAGAGTGCCTCATGGCTGCCTGGTATTCCACCTAATGTCCCCGGGAAATAGGACATCAAGATGCGTGCTGCTAAGTATGTCATCAGTAAATCCCGCTTCCTCACTCCTAGAAGGATGGGGGTCTGGCTGGCTGAGCCTGAGGTTGCCCTTAACAGAATACAGTAAGTCTTCTACATACAAACCTTCAAGTTGCAAACTTTCAAAGATGCAAGCCTGCATCTGGTTCCAGCAGGGAAGCAGCACCTCATCAACATCAGGCCTGCATGAAACTGCAGCTTGCCCTCTGTCTCCTATTGCTGACGATCCTTCAGCTCTGGCATCTCCCTCTTTGTCTCCCTCCTCCAGCCAGCAACTCTTCTTGTCTGTTCACATGGTGCCAGCCCCTATATGCCAGCTGCTGTACTGTGCTAATCTACTTTTCAACGCACTGTACTGCAAGACTAAAAATGTTTTCTTGTTTTTTGTTTTTGTTTGTTTGTTATATATTATTTGTTTGAAAAGTACTATAAACCTGTTATAGTACAGTACTATATAGCCAATTGTGTTTGCTGGGTACCTAGGCTAACTTTGTGTTGGACTTTCGAACTTGCTCTCGGAGATGAATACATTCATATGTTGGGGGCTTACTGTATTCAGTTCTCACACCTTTGGAAGTCCACCCTGGATACTTCAGGGCCCTGCTTTTGAATCATGCTTTTACCACGTTGTTCCTGCTTCCTGAATGCTTCTTCACTGTTTTAAAACCTCCCTATCCTTCAAGGCCTGGACCGGACACCACCTTCTCCACGCCATCTTCCCCACTCCTCAAGCCAGATCTTGCCTCTCTATCCTCTGCGCTCTCCAAAGCCAAGGCTCCCACAAAACAACATAGCATGGTCTGCACTATGTGCCCTCTCATAACAGACAGCAGGTCTCCCTGTGAGCCTGGAAACTCTGTGACAGCAAGAACCACGTGTTAGCCTTTCCTTTTTCCCCAGCCCACAACTATTGCTTTAAAAAAGTTTACAGAACATAAGTGTATGAAGAGCCAGAAAGCTAACCTCACCCCGCTTGTTTGTGGATAAGGCATCTAGGATTAATTCATGGACATTTCTTAAGTGCCTACTATGTGCCAAGCATTTTGTCAGGTGCTAGGAACACAGAGTTGAATAAGGTCCTTCTTTGAGAGTTTTCAGTCTACTTGGTGAGATGCACAAGTGAACAGACAACTCCAGTACAGAGGCACTGAGGAGCCAAACCTAACTTAAGTGGGAGACGAGGCAGAGAGGAGAGAACGGTGTTGAGGGGACTGTTCAGAGCAGATGCTGTGTGAGCTGCTCCAGCATAGAGTGCTCTGGGTCCCGCCTGTCTCCCCTGACACCCCCACCTGACTGTCCCTGCAGCCTGGTTGCCTCTCCCTTCCTGCTCACATACTCTTGACCAGGTACCTTTCTTGTGTATTGCAAAGGGATCTGGCCACCCTTCGCTACTGGGAATGGAAGGACAACCTGGAGGAATTTGTGAGAGAGCACTGGTCAGCAGAAGGTCAGCCAAAGAGACCCAGTCCACCCTCCCCTAGCCATTCAAAGTATGGCCAGCATCATCAGCATCACCAGGGAGATTATTAAAAATGCAGAATCCCAGGCCCCGCCGTGAACATACTGAATCCAGAAGTCTCCTTTTAAACAAGAGTCCCAAGATTCATAAAAGACTAAAAGTGACTCAGAGGGTTAAGAATCTGCCTGCAATGCAGGAGACTCAGGTTCAGTCCCTGGGTTGGGAAGATCCCCTGGAGAAGGAAATGGCAACCCACTCCAGTATTCTTGCCTGGAAAATCCCATGGACCGAGGAGCCAGACACGCTACAGTCCATGAGGGTTATTATTGACACTTGAAAGACAGTGGTATAATCCACACCTTTATTTGTTTATCTATTTGGCCACACAGCACAGCATTCGAGATTTTAATTCCCTTAAACCAGGAATCAAACCTATGCCCTCTGCAGTAGAAGGGAGGAGTCTTACCACAGAACTGCCAGGAAGTCCCTAACCTATAGCTTTAAGTTAGTCTTCTCTGGCGGAGAAGGCAATGGCAAGCCACTCCAGTACTCTGGCCTAGAAAATCCCATGGATGGAGGAGCCTGGTAGGCTGCAGTCCATGGGGTCGCTAAGGGTCGGATACGACTTCACTTTCACTTTTCCCTTTCACACATTGGAGAAGGAAATGGCAGCCTGCTCCGGTGTTCTTGCCTGGAGAATCCCAGGGACAGGGGAGCCTGGTGGGCTTCCGTCTATGGGGTCACACAGAGTCGGACACGACTGAAGTGACTTAGCAGTAGCAGCCTTCTCTGGACCAGATTCAAAGTCCTTCTTCATAGGAATGGGGGCTGGGGACCTCTCTTGTGTACTGGCTACTGAAGAAGAGTATATAAGTGAAATTGACATGTAAAGCTTCTTACCAGAGAAGAATGAGAAGGAGAGGTACACAGGAGGAAAGGGGGAGCTCCCACCCTTTGCTGGACCTCAGTTTAAGCAATCTGATGAATTTCAGGTTAGTTGTTGGAGGAGAGAGTCACCCTTGGCCCCAGTGTCTGCCTCCTGCTGCATCTCAGCACTGTCACCCTTGCCTGCAAGGTCACGTCCCCCGGCAGGGCTGGGTCTTTTGCTATATCAAGACTTGCTACTGGGTCTGGGGATACCATTCACCCTGGAGAAGTGACTCAACTGCCCCGGGACAGGGTGCACAGGACAAGCAAGCCTCACTGTCAGTCACGGATGCTGCCACCTGGCATCTCAGAAAAAGTCAGGGACTGACAGTGAACACAGCTGTAATAAGCATGACAATTGCATTTATTGAACACTTCCCGTGACCAGCACCGTGCTAACATTACACACAATCTTTCTAATGATCTCAATGACTCTTCAAAGCAAGCAGCATCACCTCCCTTTTAAAATAGAACAAAGGAGGCCGAAAGAAACAAGTAACTTACACAAGCTCCCACAGATGGCAAGAGATAGGCTGGAATCGGAACTCAGAGCTGTTTACAGCAGAGCCTGCGGTCTTTCCACTGCCCCAGCTTACTTGGTACAGTGAGCATCGCCTCCCAGAGATGGCAAGTCCTTTTGCTGAGTGCCTGACTGTTGGGTCTCTACAGTGGAGGTGGTACCTAGGACTGAGTGAGACCTGCATGGGAGCCATCACCTCACAGGAGCTGCCCATCTATTCCCATGGCTTCCTCCTCAGTCAGAAGCCAGCACTCCAGCTTCTACCTCAGTTTCCCTGTATTTTCGTAGCAGGCAGCCATACATGATAATTAATTATCTCACCAGTGCTGAAGGGATTATGACAGTATAGTACTTATGAGACAAAATGCAGTAATCATGATTATTATTTCTTCTGCTGGAAATCCCTTCCCTGTAATGGAGAGTAGGAAACATTCTCTGGGAAGGTGTATCGCCAAGCACTATGTTTGGCACTAGACCTGCTTCCTGAATGAACACCTGAATGAAAACTCCAGAGCTTGTCTGACCCCACTCCAAGTTACCTTCTGTATGCTCACTCTGTCACTCACATAAAACAGGGCAGCCATGCATTGAACAACACTGAAAGAGCACTTCCCACCCCTCCACAGAGCACACTGAGCTCCCGTTCAAGGATAAAACAATTCATCACTTTTTTTTTTTAAAGTAAAACAGTAGGTGTGTCTGTTGTAGGACATGTAATAACCCAGTTGGATTTTTATCAAGTAGAAACCCAAGTTAAGTTTTTGAAAAAAGTCTCTACCACAGTGTTAGTGTGAATGACATCAGCTGAGTTGGGGTTTCCAGAGGGCATAACCTGTGCGGATGGCGCGGAAACCTCTTTAAGATCTTCCACGTGGAGTATTTGCGTTGGCCTCGGGGAGGCAACTCTGGGTGGTGGGTGGGCAAAGAGGAGGAAGGGCTGGTCCCCTTAGAGCACAGAGATATGAGTCTGTGGGCTTTATGCTCTCAGAAATGAATACAACCTTTGGCTCTCACCTGTCTGACATCTGCGCATCTCAACTCAGGAACTCAGGGGCAGGGACTCTCCCAGCATCTGTCTTCTTCCAGCACTTGGCAGAGATAGACTCACAGAGGCTGAATTGGACCCTCGGTCCTCCTGTGCCGCATGTCATTATGTGGCTCACATGCCTCCTGGTCCCTCCAGCCTGACCCACAGCCCCACCTGCTCTTTTATCCTCTCCTGCCTCCTGAGCCCAGTCAGCCAATTGTAATAGCATCAGACGATTCAGAAAGTGTGGAGTACAGGGAAATCTACATAGGTACCAGATAGAGGTCAAGAAGTTCAGCTCACTGATACTGTGACCTCTGCCCCAGCAATATTTCCTGTCTTCAGGGGCACAAAGTTGGTTACTTCATTAACCCCTGAGACCTGTCACAGCCCATTTGGGAATCTCTTTTTTTTAATTATAAAAATATGATGACTCATTTACAGGAGACTTGGAAAGTACAGAATAAATTTCCTTATGTGCTGTCTGCTGTGCTTAGCCACTCAGTTGTGTCTGACTCTTTGCAACCCCATGGACTGTAGCCCACCAGGCTGCTCTGTCCATGGGGATTCTCCAGGTAAGAATACTGGAGTGGGTTGACATGCCCTCTTCCATGGTATCTTCCCAACTCTGGGATCGAACCCAGGTTTCCCACATTGCAGGCAGATTCTTTACCATCTGAGCCACCAGAGAAGCCCCACTGTATATTACAATTGTTTAAGTAGATAAGTTAAGAATTTTAGTTGGAGTTTCAATGTCAAACTCTCAGAAATTAACTGAATATACAGAGAAGTAGAATGGCAGAAAGTGAAGAGGAACTCAAAAGCCTCCTGATGAAAGTGAAAGAGGAGAGTGAAAACGTTGGCTTAAAGCTCAACATTCAGAAAACAAAGATCATGGCATCTGGTCCCATCACTTCATGGGAAATAGATGGGGAAACAGTGGAAACAGTGTCAGACTTTATTTTGGAGGCTCCAAAATCACTGCAGATGGTGATTACAGCCATGAAATTAAAAGACTTCTTGGAAGGAAAGTTATGACCAACCTAGACAGCATATTAAAAAGCAGAGGCATTACTTTGCCAATGAAGGTCCGTCTAGTCAAGGCTATGGTTTTTCCAGTGGTCATGTATGGATGTGAGAGTTGGACTGTAAAGAAAGCTGAGCATGGAAGAATTGATGCTTTTGAACTGTGGTGTTGGAGAAGACTCTGGAGAGTCCCTTGGACTGCAAGGAGATCCAACCAGTCCATTCTAAAGGAGATCAATCCTGGGTGTTCATTGGAAGGACTGATGCTGAAGCTGAAACTCCAATACTTTGGCCACCTCATGCAAAGAGTTTACTCTTTGGAAAAGACCCTGATGCTGGGAGGGATTGGGGGCAGGAGGAGAAGGGGACGACAGAGGATGAGATGGCTGGATGGCATCACCAACTCGATGGACATGAGTTTGGGTAAACTCCAGGAGTTGGTGATGGATAGGGAAGCCTGGCATGCTGCAGTTCATGGGGTCACAAAGAGTCAGACACAACTGAGTGACTGAACTGAACTGAACTGAGAAGAATACCTAAAGACCTAAAAAGCATTATGAACCAATTTGATGTAATTAAGATTTCTTCATTTTTACACAACAGTAGGATACAATTTGGAGAAGGCAATGGCAAGCCACTCCAGTACTCTTGCCTAGAAAATCCCATGGATGGAGGAGCCTGGTAGGCTGCAGTCTGTGGGGTTGCTAAGGGTCGGACACGACTGAGCGACTTCACTTTCACTTTTCACTTTCCATTCTTACACACTGGAGAAGGAAATGGCAACCCACTCCAGTGTTCTTGCCTGGAGAATCCCAGGGACAGGGGAGCCTGGTGGGCTTCCGTCTATGGGGTCACACAGAGTCAGACACGACTGAAATGATTTAGCAGCAGCAGCAGCAGGATACAATTTCTATTCAAGTTCCCATAGACTATAAACTAGGAGACACTGCAACATACCCAGAGACATAAGTCGGGGTGCAGAAATTGAATGGTCTAGAGGTATTGAAATCATACAGAGTCTGTTATCTTGTTATGCCCACCAGGACCCAGGAGAAAGGAGCAGTGACCTCACAAGAGACTCAGCCAGACTTACCTGTGAGTGGGATTCTCTGGCAGGGGTGTGGGTTGACCATGGCCTGCCACGTGGTCAGGGGCACTGGCAGCTGCAGTTCTGGGAGATGTGGCGGTAGTTTAGTGGCTAAGTCATGTCCAACTCTTGAAATCCCATGGATTATAGCCTGCCAGGCTCCTCTGTCCATGGGATTCTTCAGGCAAGAATAGTGGAGTGGATGGCCATTTCCTTCTCCAGAGGCTCTTTCCGATCCAGGAATCAAGCCCGGGTCTCCTGCATTGTAGGCATATTTTTACCAACTGAGGGAAGCCCTTAAAAGTTTAAAAAAGTAAAGCAGTATTGAAATCATACAGAGTCTTTTATTTTATTATGGGGATTTCCATAACTTTCAGTTCAGTTCAGTTCAGTCGCTCAGTCGTGTCCGACTCTTTGCAACCCCATGAATCACAGCACACCAGGCCTCCCTGTCCATCACCAACTCCCGGAGTTCACTCAAACTCATGTCCATCGAGTTGGTGATGCCATCCAGCCATCTCATCCTCTGTCGTCCCCTTCTTCTCCCGCCCCCAATCCCTCCCAGCATCAGGGTCTTTTCCAATGAGTCAACTCTTCACATGAGGTGGCCAAAGTATTGGAGTTTCAGCTTTAGCATAAGTCCTTCCAATGAACACCCAGGACTGATCTCCTCTAGAATGGAGTGGTTGGATTTCCTTGCAGTCCAAGGGACTCTCAAGAGTCTTCTCCAGCACCACAGTTCAAAAGCATCAATTTTTTGACGATCAGCTTTCTTCACAATCCAACTCTTGCATCTATACATGACCATGGGAAAAACCATAGACTTGACTAGACGGACCTTTGTCCATAACTTTCAGTTCAGTTCAGTTCAGTTCAGTTGCTCAGTCGTGTCCGACTCTCCGCGACCCCATGAATCACAGCACGCCAGGCCTCCCAGTCCATCACCAACTCCCGGACTTCACTCAAACTCATGTCCACAGAGTTGGTGATGCCACCCAGCCATCTCATTCTCGGTCGTCCCCTTCTCCTCCCGCCCTCAACCTTTCCCAGCATCAGAGTCTTTTCCAGTGAGTCAACTCGTCGCATGAGGTGGCCAAAGTATTGCAGTTTCAGCTTTAGCATCAGTCCTTCCAAAGAACACCCAGGATTGATCTCCCTTAGAATGGACTGGTTGGATCTCCTTGCAGTCCAAGGGACTCTCAAGAGTCTTCTCCAACACCACAGTTCAAAAGCATCAATTCTTCAGCAATCAGCTTTCTTCACAGTCCAACTCTCACATCCATACATGACCTCGGGAAAAATCATAGCCTTGACTAGATGGACCTTTGTTGGCAAAGTATGTCTCTGCTTTTTAATATATTATCAAGGTTGGTCATAACTTTCCTTCCAAGGAGTAAGCGTCTTTTAATTTCATGGCTGCAATCAGCATCTGCAGTGATTTTGTAGCCCAAAAAAATAAAGTCTGACACTGTTTCCACTGTTTTTCCATCTATTTCCCATGAAGTGATGGGACCAGAGACCATGATCTTAGTTTTCTGAATGTTGAGCTTCAAGCCAACCTTTTCACTCTCCTCTTTCACTTTCATCAAGAGGCTTTTGAGTTCCTCTTCACTTTCTGCCATAAGGGTAGTGTCATCTGCATATCTGAGGTGATTGATATTTTTCCCAGCAATCTTGATTCCGGCTTGTGCTTCTTCCAGCCCAGCGTTCCTCATGATGTACTCTGCATATAAGTTAAATAAGCAAGGTGACAATATACAGCCTTGACGCACTCCTTTTCCTATTTGGAACCAGTCTGTTGTTCCATGTACAGTTCTGACTGTTGCTTCCTGACCTGCGTACAGGTTTCTCAAGAGGCAGGTCAGGTGGTCTGGGATTCCCACCTCTTTCAGAATTTTCCACAGTTTATTGTGATCCACACAGTCAAAGGTTTTGGCATAGTCAATGAAGCAGAAATAGATGCTCTTCTGGAACTCTTTTGCTTTCTCCATGATCCAGCGGATGTTGGCAATTTGATCTCTGGTGCCTCTGCCTTTTCTAAAACCTGCTTGAACATCTGGGAGTTCATGGTTCACATATTGCTGAAGCCTGGCTTGGAGAATTTTGAGCATGACTTGACTAGCGTGTGAGATGAGTGCAATTGTGCGGTAGTTTGAGCATTCTTTGGCATTGCCTTTCTTTGGGATTGGAATGAAGACTGATCTTTTCCAATCCTGTGGCCACTGCTGAGTTTTCCAAATCTGCTGGCATATTGAGTGCAGCATTTTCACTTTAGGATCTCACTATTCCAGGTCCAAGAGTCCCAAATCTAGGACATGAAGCCGGGCATGTGCAGCTGGTCCTACCGTCTCACACAGAAGTGAGGGAAAGAAGAGAGAGAGGGCTTGCATACGAACAAATGGAGGGAAATGGAAGTGGTTTTAGCCTAGGTTGGCATTTTTTGAACCCAGAGAGTTGGTAAAGAAATAAATTTTAAATCTTGTAATTGTTTATTTTACTATTCAGTTATGGTTTATTGAGTACCTACTATGTGCAGATACACTGCTTCCTACAAGAGTAAGCAGTCAAATACGAAAGTGTGATTAGTGATTATCTGAGCATGCCCAGAGTGTTGGGGAAACCCAGAGAAACATCTGTGTAATCTCTGAACCAGGGAAGACTTCCTGGAGGAGATGACAGTTGAGTCATATTTTGAACGACAAAGTCAGGAAAGAGCATGATAAGTTCAGAAAGTGCGATGGTTTCAGATGGATGGAGAGAGGGATGAAGATGGGAGAAGAGGGGACTGGGTCTACAGATGTACAGAGGGCGCAAATCGTTAGAGGCTCACATACTAAGCCAAGGGTGTTAACATGATTTTAACAGGGGACTAGTGACAATCTGAATATGGGCACGTGTACAGTCAGGTTTATATCTCGAAAAAATCACCCTGAGCAAGCACCATGAAAACTGGATTGGAAAAAGAATGAATCAAAAGTTACTCAAATAATTCAGATGAGGACTGAAGATGGCTGGAACTTAGGTAATGACCTGGAAACGAGGAGAGGAGGACAGAATGGAAAGAAGTGAAGAGGGAAAGCGAGTGCACGTGGTTACTGAATAACTGGGGTGTTTCTAGAAAGAGAGACTGGCCGAGAGAAGTTTCCAGCTTCAGTGGCCCATCCACCACTGTAAGCAACAAGCTGAGAGGCAAATGTGAGGAAACGATGGCAGATCAGGACCTCTGAGCTTGCACTTTGAGGCGTCAGGCCATCCAGATGGAGGGGTCCCCCAAGCTCCCCCATCATCCCGTGCCCAGTCTCAGGAGCCGTGAGAACCAGAAGCAGAGCCCCTCCCAGAAGCTGACACTGCACAGCTGGACAGATTTGCTGTCTTGTGTGTGGAAAAGCTGGCCGTGCTGAGGGGTATGGGACCATGCTGACGCCTGCAGAGCAGGCAGAGGCTGTTTATTACCCAAGGCACTTCCGCCCCCTTGCCCCGACTCCTGAATGAATATGGAGATTCTGTCCTTCAGTCAGCACTGGGGCGATGACAGGTGGCCAGGAGGTAAGATTGCCAGATAAAAGGAAACCCAGTTACATTTGAATCTCAGATGAACAGCAATTTTTGTTTAGAATATGTGTGTCCCAAATGGGCTTCCTGGGTGGCTCAGTGGTAAAGAATCTACCTGCCAATGTAGGAGATGTGGGTTCAGTCCCTGGGTCGGGAAGATCCCCTGGAGTAGGAAACGGCAATCCACTCTAGTATTCTCACCTGGAAATCCCGTGGACAGAGGAGCCTGGTGGGTACAGTCCATGGGGTCACAAAGAGTCAGGCGTGACAATGACTGTGTGTGCACGCATGTCCTAAATATTATGTGGGACTTACTAAAATGTTCTTCATTGTCATCTGAACTTCAAATTTAACTGGGGATCCTGTGTTTTTCTTTGCTAAACCTGGCAACCCTGAGGGCAGGACTCATGTCCACATTCTGATCCTACTAGGCTCAGACACTTAGACTTGTCCTAGAAGCAAAATAAGCCCTCGGGATAGCCCTGGCCGGATCTGCTGGCCCCATCGTGTGCTCGCCTTACCCAAGGAAGCCTGAGAGCTGTGCCTTTGCTAGTGCGTGATGGGGGATATTGACCTTCCACTAAAGGGCATCAGTACAGTGGACGAGCATGGTTGAGGGCTCCTAGAGGATCCTCAGTATGTATCTGAAGAAAGAGATGGATGGAAAGATTCAGACTCTTGCTACACACACAGTCACCTTAGGCAAGTTACTTATCTTACAGCTTCAATTTCCTCATTAGGAAAATAGAGATAATAAAAAACTTGCAGACTTTTTGTGAAGACCCAATGTGATGACTCAAGTAGAGTGTCAAGTGCAAAGTGAAAGTCGCTCAGTCATGTCCAACTCTTTGTGACTCTAGAGACTATAGCCACCCAGGCTCCTCTGTCCGTGGAATTCTCCAGGCAAGAATACTGGAGTGGGTTGCCATTTCCTTCTCCAGGGGATCTTCCCAACCCAGGGATCAAACCCGGGTCTCTTGCACTGCAGGTGGGTTTTTTTACCATCTGAGCCACAAGTACAGTTCAGTTCAGTTGCTCAGTTGTGACTGACTCTTTGCGACCCCATGAATCACAGCATGCCAGGCCTCCCTGTCCATCACCAACTCCTGGAGTTTACCCAAACTCATGTCCATCGAGTCAGTGATGCCATCCAGCCATCTCATCCTCTGTCGTCTCCTTCTCCTCCTGCCCCCAATCCTTCCCAGCATCAGAGTCTTTTCCGGTGAGTCAGCTCTTCACATGAGGTGGCCAAAGTATTGGAGTTTCAGCTTTAGCATCAGTCCTTCCAATGAACACCCAGGACTGATCTCCTTTAGAATGGACTGGCTGGATCTCCCTGCAGTCGAAGGGACTCTCAAGAGTCTTCTCCAGCACCACAATTCAAAAGCATCAATTCTTCAGCGATCAGCTTTCTTCACAGTCCAACTCTCACATCCATACATGACCACGGGAAAAACCATAGCCTTGACTAGACAGACCTTTGTTGGCAAAGTAATGTCTCTGATTTTTAATATGCTGTCTAGGTTGGTCATAACTTTCCTTCCAAGGAGTAAGCGTCTTTCAATTTCATGGTGGCAATCAGCATCCGCAGTGATTTTGAAGCCCAAAAAAATAATGTCTGGCACTGTTTCCGCATCTATTTCCCATGAAGTGATGGGACCAGATGCCGTGATCTTTGTTTTCTGAATGTTGAGCTTCAAGCCAACCTTTTCACTCTCCTCTTTCACTTTCATCTTTCACTTTCACAAGTACAGGTCCTCCACAAATGTTCCTTGCCTGCCCCGCCCACCTGGTCTGCAGGTGCCCATCTCCATCCAGCCTAATCTACCTGTGGCCGACATGGACGAGGAGACTCTCCAGGTCTGGCCTCCTTACTCAGCCGTCACCCTGACTTTGACCTCTGAGTCAGCACAGAGACCGGTGCTGCGATAGGAAAAGAGACGTGCTGACTTCAATAACTGATTTTGTGTTTTTAGAGCTGTGAGTCAAAGGAGGGGCTGTCCTAAGTGTCGCTCTTCTCCCTGAGTGAGGATAAGCTTCGGCACTTAATATCCATTGGCTGACAGCCTGTCACTCACCCACAAAAGGAAGTTTCTACACACCTTCTCAGTGAGGCCAGCAGGTACCCAGGCCAAAACCCCATGAATTCAGAGACATGGATTCTAACCAACTCAGAAGACAGCCCACAAATACTTTTGCTGGTAGGACCTGAGAACCTTCTGAACGTCTCCCTGTGCCAAGTGACCCTGGGCTCCCAGCTGGCTCCGGGCTTTGCGACAGAGGAGGAAGCAGGTGCACCCTGCAGAGTTTGGGTTTGATTTATCATTGTCATCAGCTCCCATTCATATTCCCTTCCATTTCTGAAATGCTGCTTCCCACCAGGCTAGTCACCACTCTTTTCCTGCAATCAACACACTTACTTCTGACTCCATGTCTGCATATCTCCTGCAGGGCCTCCCATCTCCTGAGAGCCAGCTCAGGCTGTGAGGAATCCTCTGAGCCTTGGTACCCTGAGGCCCTCACCTGTCTGAATTCCTGACACCCCACATCATACACCAGGAGCCCTTAAGTAAAATCTGCCTTGACTCACTACTTCACTATTTCCCGCGAATGTCTTGTCCCCGGATTGTGAGTTCTTGGAAGGAAAGTCAGGATGTGACATTTCTTTCCAGTTCTCTTTAAGCTTGCACTTGTTCTGGCTAAGGATGTTAGCACATGACAGATGATTAAAGAACAAATGAAAGAATAAAGAGTCAGCACCAAGGACTTCCATTTGTCCAGAGACTTCATGGGGCAATAATTAAGCATATAGAGTCCTGCTCTGTGTGATTTATAAGCTGAGACAGACAAGGTGAGTCTCATAGGGAAAGTAGATGCTTTCAGAAGGATGAGTAGGTGCTGGACCAATGTTTAAATGTTTACTTTATGCAGAAGCAGAGGGGCAAGCATATTTGAGACCCTGGAAGAATAAATAAAGAAGAGAGTCTTGAAAGTGAGCTTGTTCATTTTGTCAGTCAACAAACACTTTTAACTGCCTCCTATGAACCTCCTCTCCAGGCCCAGAGCTGAGGGCATTCAGACAAATGAGTCATGCTTTCTGCCCCACAGGGCCTCACAACTGAGTAAAGACTTCTCCTTGGAGGGATTAATCTAGACGGTCTTCCCAGGAGGTTAAATGTCAAGATCTGCTGGTATAGGAGAGGGGAGTGGAAATGGAAAGAATGGGGAGTGGAATTGGAAAGAACTGAGAGTGAAAAGCTGTTTTTGGCATGCTAGTCATAAGAAGCACCAATTGTATAGTTATCATTGGTTAACAGAGTTACAAAAGAGGCACCCAAAGAACAAGAAACTCAGAAAATGCATCAGGAGACTTGACATTGCAGAGCATGAGGTATGATTAAGGCTGGGAAGTGCAGAGGCACCTCGCCCCTCACACTATCTCACCATCTCACCCTGGGGCCCAGCTCTGTGGATTAACAACACTGTATGCCTCCTCTCTTCTCCATCCTGGCTCCAAGAGGGAGTGGGAGGGATGGTGTGATGTGTGGGACCTAAGGGATGCTAAAATGGGCCCTCCATTCAATGGTCAGGGAGCTGGGAGATCTGTGTGTCCAGCCTGGCCAGGGAGAAGGTGGAGACGGAGGACTCCCCTGGAGAACACTTAAGGAAAAGGAGAAAGGGTCAAGGAAAAAAGGCTGTGGACCCAGGGATGAAGCCTCATTTTCTTTTCTTTTTACCACCAGACAGCTCTCCTCCTGAGCGCATCTCTTTAAAAAGGAATAGATGGTATAGTTCTGAACGGCAGCTCTGGCCTAGAGCTGGACCCCTGGAAACCGCATCCCCAACTCCATCAGATTCCATTCTTTATGCAGAAGCCTTCCCATCAGACTTAAGCCATCAATCTTGCCTTTCTCTATCACCGTACACCCAGTCACCATATGTGGGACATGTATATACACACACACACACACACACACACACACAGACAAACCCCACGGGCCCTACTCCATTGCCCTTGAAATTAGGGGAAGCTGTGATGCTGCAGATCAAGTGACCAACAAGCCCCTTTGAGACAGTCCCATGCAACCTGGGATGGCTGATCCCCCTAAATTTGATCACCCTAAGGCTGAGTACTCCACGCACTGGGGATGCTCAGACCATGATGTCTTTGCATGACAGCAGGCAGCCTCCCTGAGCAGCCCTTCCTGTGGCTGTCCCTGCCTTGTGAGGCTGCCTGCCCCTCTGTCCTTCTGGGTCCTGCTTCTCTTACCTATCCCCTAGCAGGGAGGAAAGCACCCGGACACCCGGCATCAATTTGCTGGGCCTCGGAGAACCTGTCCTACTGTGATGGATTTTTTAATTGGATTGTGACAAACATTTAATACCTAATAGAGCTCTTACCAGCACAGTTAATTAAGAATGTGACTAATCTAATTCAGTCGGAGCTCAGAAAGAGAGAAAAGAAGGGAACGGGAGAATGGGGAGCAGGATGTGGGGAGACGGGGGTGGAAAAGGACGATTGAGCCTGCTTTTCCTTCTGCTGGGTGAGGGGATTCTAGATACATAGCACAGGGAGATTGCATCAAGTTTGCCAAGGAGAAGCGAAGCATCATCCAGAGTGGCCAGGAGAACAAGGGCCCTCTTCTCTGCTTCTGGCTCTGTCCCCCTGTGCAGGTTGGCTTGTCACCACAGACTTGTTAGCAATGCCTGAGCAAACGGACCTCTGTGGATCCCCTAAAGTGGTACAGAGCGTTCCTTCCCGACCCTGCCTCGTTGAGGGTGGCCCGGGTTGGCACCGCCCACCCAGAGTCATGGACCCTGCACCCTTCCTGAACCCCGGTGTCACGCAAGTAGCAGTTGGAACACAAAGACTGTGTTTGTGACTCCTTTGAACTACACTGGTACACTCACAAATGTGCGGCATACCCATGCTCCCACGCGCCCGCTGTCTGCACAGGCACGCAGGTGTCACTGTGAGTCTACACAGCAGAGATGCAGACACACACACACACAGCACAGATGAAATCGCCAGTGCTGATGCGCAAACACAGCACAACCACAAACACCCAGGGGAGCAGGACCAGCACGTGGGTGCCCTCCTGTCTAAAACAGAAGCTTGTCTCCTGCCGGGCCTTGTTGCTATCTGAGCGGTGACATCCCACCATCCTCCCGAGGTCTCAGTGCCCGCTTCCCTGAGAGGACCCGGCCGTAGCTGTGAGACAGCTGTCACTCGCATTCTGGCAGGTGGCCTCATGCACGGGAGTGTGGAGGGGGGCCGGGTTCCTGGGTGAGTGGTGTCACTCGGGGGATGACAGGTGTCCTGGAAATCCTAGATGCTATCGACATCACACCTGATTGTAGGCGGATGCAAAAGGGAAGGCTGAATGTCAGGGTTAACGCTCAGTGGTGGTGAGGGGGTATTCATCTCGAAGTGCGTGGTGCCATAGTAACTGGTGGGAAGGAGAACTATTTCCAGTGTCTCTTCAGCAGCACAGCGGCAGGTACCGTGCTGGGCTTTACAAATGTGAGCCTTTCATATTCTGGTCTTTAATGGCAGGTGATAAGATTAGGGTAAGAAAGCTGTGATTTAGCCATACTTGATATCTCACCAAGGGCTCAGCAGCATCATCTGCATTAATCCCCATGGGAAACCTGCGAGGAGGGTGGGCTGGGCTGAACTACCTTTGACTCCGAAGAGAAAGCCAAGCCTCTTGAACATCAACCCCCGGAGGGCAGAACGCAGACCTCACCCCTCCACGCTCAGCTGCAGCCTGCTTGATGACCGCTGATGGAGACGCCGAGGCAGCTCCTAACTAACCTGGTGAGTGGCCAGATCGTGCACAGCTGGCTCTGTGCAGAGGGTGGGACAGCTGGCAGGTCACTCTCTTTGGGACTGAAACAATGATGAGTCCCCTAATAGTACTCAAAAGAGACTGATGATGAGAATCACATTTGGAAAGGCCAGAGGAGGCATCAGCCATAAACAAAGAAAGGTAAACAGGAGGAGAAGCCACCAAGAAGTGAAAGGAAGCTCTCTCTCCCTCTCTCCTTCACTTGTCTACTCTTCATATATATGAATCATTCCTTATATTTGAATGGCATTTTCCTTTCTCAGAAACTCTCCTGTAGATAGAGCTATTCAATGCTCATATCAGAAGGAACCTGGGATTTCCCTGCACAAGGAGTTATGCGATAGTTAGAGATGGAGCCGCAAGGAGGACCCAGATCTCCTAGATCTTTATCAAGCACCAGCTCCTCTGCACACAACCTCACTACAACCACCACAGCTCTAGGAGGTGTCTACCACTGTCCCCATTTTACAGGTGAGGAGACTGAGGCTCTGCAAGTAAGTGTCCAGTTATGCCTGAAGCCACTCAGGTAACAAGTAGCAGAGACAGACCTTAGAGTTAGGCATGTGGATTCCCAGTGGCATGATTTCCCACTTCCCCACCTTATGCTTTTTCATTAAAAAGCACACTGAGCTTTCTTTCTGGAGACCCAGAAAGAAGAGCTGAAATGTGGATGGAAATCTAACAGCACTGATTCCTCAACTGCCAGAAGGCATGTGGAGCTGGAATGCAAAGTCAGGGGACAGTGTCCACAGTGTGGCCAGAGGACATTCAGTGAGGCTCTCTTGTGGGTTTTTTCTACTCCCTCTTGGGCTTCTGAGTGCCTTTCTTTCTTTTTTTTTTTTAAATGTTAGCAATATTCAAATTTTAATAATTTTATACAATAACATTTAGCTGTACAGTATAACCCAAGAAAGTTTATCATCACTCATTTGACAATGTTTACCATGTAACTTAACATACTAAATAAGCCTAATTAGTTTAATATCTCTCTCTGAGTTATTTTGGGGGCCCTCAGAAGCATTCCAGGGTTAGCCAGAGGTCAAAAATCTTCATACAGGATATCATTAGAGAAAGATGTTCAAAGCTATTAAAAGATTTTAAAATACTTTGTCAAATAGGATCATAGTCACTGTAGAACAATACTTAACCAAAGTGACAATAGAAGATTTTAAAAGCAAATAATCATTATAACAGATTGCTAAAAAAGGTAAATAAACATTAAGATCTATTATCAAAAGCAGACCAATAAATATTTCAAGAAAAGTTTGTCCTTTCTTTTTAAAACATATTGATTTATGTTTGGCTGTGCCGCATGGGCTTTTCTCTAGTTGTGGGGAATGGGGGCTACTCTTTGCTGCAGTGCAAGGGGTTCTCATTGTGGTGGCTTCTCTTATTGCGGAGAACGGGTTCTAGGGCACTTGAGCTTCAGTAGTTGCAGCTCCTGAGCTCAGTAGCTGTGGCTTACAGGCTTAGTTGCTCAGAGGCATGTGGGATCTTCCTGGACCAGGGATCAAACCCATGTCTTCTGCCTTGGCAGGCAGATTCTTTACTACTGAGCCACCAGGGAAACCCTGTCCTTCTTTCTTGATTTGCCTTTATTGTCCCACCGTACTGCTACCCTGGGTGACACAATTTCTCCGTAGCTGGGCAGGCAGGTGGCCCTCTGCCATCATGGTCTTAGTTCTTAGCAGCAGCAGCAGGAGAAACATCCCCTTGAGAGGAGGAGGGCATGTCAGAGCTCATCCCGCCTTCCCAGCTCTGGGCCACCAGGGCACACCTTCCCACCACAGCGCTCACAGGCCTTTCAGTGCAGCAGACAATCTCTGACCAATTGTTTGTCTGACAACTTTATCCCGGGAGGAAAAGCCAAGGCAGCAGGGAGGGGGTGGGGTTCCAGGAAAAGACCTAAGACAGGTAGTGCCCTGGAAGCGGGCTGAACCTCGGTTGAGGAGAACAAAACCCCTATTTACTACTTACTGCTAAAGCGACCTTACCCGAGTCATTGAATGTTTTGAACTTCATCTATTAACTGGGAATTAAAAATCTCTGCACGCCTCGCTGGATTCTTGTTGGGGAGAAATAATACATAGGAAAGAGGTTTGAAAGCTATAAAGGGCTACGGAAATGAAAGGTAAATGAAAGATGTTTTCTATTAAGTAGAATAAGGAAGATCAAGAGTGACAGAGAAAGAGGAGGGAAGAAGTCAGAGGACCAGGAGTAAGTGCCAGAGGAAATGAATGCTTTCCCACAGAGAAATGCATTACGTACCTTCAAATGTTCGTTCTTTTCTAGGAGATTATAAAGAAAAAGCTATTCCTAATGGGCATCAATTATGCAACTTAAGAGTGAGCTCATGGCACCTGTGATTCGTTGCTAGCTATCATGGTGACTCTTGCAATTACTTCCCCACTCCAGTCTGATACACAAAATCTCTTCTTTCCTTACCCTCGGCCATTCTAAGAAGGCCAGTACTAAGGACGAGGGAAGTAGAAATGAGGGAGGAACAGAGTGATGCCCATCTCCCCTCTCCAGGGAGATGAACTGGGGTAGACAACTGTGCCTCGCAGACTTGGGTCAACCTGGTGGTGGGAGAGTAGTTTATACCTTTTAAATATCAGATTCCCTTTCCTTACCTTGAATCTGTTGTTGCTTAGTCGTTAAGTTGTGTGCAACTCTTTTGCAACCCCATGGACTGTAGCCCACCAGGATCCTCTGTCCTTGGGATTTTCCAGGCCAGAATACTTTAGTGGGTTGCCATTTCTTTCTCCAGGGGATCTTCCCGACCCAGGGATTGAACCCGTATCTCCTGCATTGCAGGTGGATTCTTTACTGCTCAGTCACCGGGGAAGCTATACCTTGGGTCTACAGAATTAAAATCCCCAAGGCGGGGCCCTGGCATCTGTATTTTTTAAAATATGCCCCAGGTCATTCTTATTTATGGCCAGGTTTGAAAACCACTGTTCTGTCCCCTGCCCTCTCAGACATAGAAACCAATCCACAGGCTTGGCCACCTTCCTGACACTCTTCAATTCACATACGGATCCCTTCTCGGGGACATGGTGTTGGAATGATCTTACCTCCCTGCCTGCCTACCTCTCTTGCTGCTTTTTTTTTTTATATGTAATTTTATTTATTTATTTGTTTTAGGCTGAACTGGGTCTTCACTGCTGTATGAGATTTTCTTCGGTTGTGGCAAGTGGGGGCTACTCTCTAGTTGCAGTGGGTGGGTTTCTCACTGTAGCCCATGGGCTTAGTTGCCCTACAACATGTGGGATCTTCCTGGACCAGGGGTTGAACTTGTGTCTACTGCGTTGGCAAGCAGATTCTTTACCCCTGAGCCACCAGGGGAGCCTCTCTTCTGCTTTCCCTCTCTGTCCATTCTTCTCCCAACGCAGAGACAGTCCTGTGAGAAGCACCTGGGAATGGGCTAGCTTGCAGCTGCAGGGCATTAAGCAAAGGGTGATCTCAAAGAGAGCATCCAGGGGGCAAAGATGGCACTGATGATAAAATAAACGCAGTTAAACACAATCAGCCTGCAACCTAGGGTTTGGCAGAGACAGGGAGACCATGTAGGACACCACAGTGGTTTGGGTTGGAGAGACAGAGAGGAAATCCTTGCGGGCCCATGGCCCTGCCCTTCTGGGAAGGCAGAGAGACTAGGAGGCACCATTCAGGCAAAAGCATCCACAGCACCTGAGTGCGATGGAAAGCTGTGGTCGGCCGGGGTGCCTGGCTATGCTGCATCCTGTTTCCAGAGTGGCTAGGTGTGCCCCCCTTCTCCCCATGACTGTGTCTGTCCATGTTCCCAGTGAATATTCAAGTAAGGTGGGCAGTGATCTGGTGCTCAAGAGAAGAGAATTCTTCCAGCTCATTCTGTTTATTTTGCTATTGATAAAATTTATCCTTAAGGGTCAGGGTCAAATAAGGCGGTCCTTTTGGCAGTCTCTCTTAAACAGCCCCAGCCTCCATCGCTAGTGTCTGGGAACCAAGTTGCAGCACTACTGAGGCTGAGCGGAAGCTGCTGGACATCATGCATCCTCCCTGCCCTGTGGGACAGCATGCTGGGCCTGACAGCGAGGACACTGGCCAGAGGTCTCCAAATTTCTGGCCAGGTGCCAGTCCTCTGGACCATTAACTGTGTTTACTGAACACCTACTGGGTGCTGGATGCCAGGCCAACTGCAGGGGAAGGCAGAGGGACCACAGTAATGGAAGACACGATCCCACCATCAGAATACCCAAGTCCAATTATGCTGGGCCAAATGCCCAGTTACAGGCGCACTCTGTCACAAGGTGCGGTCCCCAGCCCTGAAGGCAATGTCACAGACTGTTATTGACAAGACGTGGACTAAAAACAAAGGGCTGCATGGCGATAGAAGGAGGTACCGAGGAAAGGAGGGATTGGAGTGAGGCTGGAAGAGCTGAAGTTTCTTTGGACGGGGCCAGGGTCGAGCAAGCGAAGTGTGAATGAGTTCCACGGAAGGCCGAAGGACATCCCTATGAGGACCGGGAGGAAAGCAAGCAGAGGAACAAAGAATTCTTCAGAGGGAGGAGCAAGGCCTGGATTCTGTTTCCAACTTGAGTTGCTTTCTTTTTTCAGCTTCAACGCTTGCCTGCAAGGGGTAGGGGGATTCAGGTACCAGTCACTGCCCCTCCATTAAATCCATCCTCCACCATCCTGCCTGTGGGCACAGAGTGGGAGATGAAGCTCCCCCGGGACTGTGTAGCCTCCTCCTAAACACAATCTAGTCTTGGCTTTGAGAGGAAATCCTGGCTGAGAGCCACATAGGCCCCCAACTGAACCCCATTGCCAGCCAGCCAGCTGCTCCATCTGAATGCGGGCCACTTCTCAGCCCCAGAGTTTATAAATAAACCAAGAGAAGTCGTTTTGTCCCAAGAGACCAGGATGTCTCTTGAAATACAGAGACGTTCTGTCTTGTGCCTCCGTGCTTCCTGAGCTGTTATTCTTTGGCGAGGAACAGGGCTTGGATTGAAGCTGGTTCCCGTCTACAGCTGAGAGTCTCAGCAGGGGCAAAGAGAGTGGAGCAGGGGAGGCAGAGACATGGACAGAAACGCTTTTGGTTGCGCCCTGATGTAATAAACAGGACCGCTAAATGAACACGAGGGGAAGACAGACGAGAAGCGTGACAGAGAAGGCAGGAGGGTGTTGAGATGGGAAAGGGGCAGTGAGAGAAAGAGATATTAACAGAGAGTAGAGGAGAGATGCTGGCAGACTGTCAGCGGAAACATGCATGGCGAGACAGGAGAGAGAGATGGGAAGATTGGGAGAAATATGCAAAAGCAGACAGCTCGCAGCAAAGCGCTGGGGCTGGGGAGATGCAGAAGGGACGGGGCAGAGAGGCAAGAAGTCGGAGCGCACACTGAGACAGAGAGAGCCGCAGTGACAGAGCAGGGCGGAGGGGAGCGGGCGGGCACAGAGGGGCCGGGTGGGAGGAGGGCTGGAATAAAGGGACGCTGTGCGCGCGTGCGGTCTGAGTATGAGGACTAAACACCAACGCGTGTCTAAAAACAAAACAGCAGCGTTATCTGTCTCGTATGCATCCTTGTGCAGATAAACGGCTTTGAGTGGACCCTGGGACAAGACTGTCTGGGTCTAAATGCTGGCGATACTGGCTTCCAGTGGTGCGAATCTTGGCAACTTGGGGAACTGATCTGAACTTCTCTCTGGGATGGGGATCACGTTAGTACTTCCTCATGGGGCTGTCATGAAGATTGACGCTTCGGAGATAGTACGGTACACACTGAGGACAGTGCCGGCCCAGAGCAAGACCTCTGGGGGGCTCTGGCGTGGCTGGGGCGCTGCAGGTGTGGACAGAGTGTGGGTGCACACGAAGCGGGACAGGAAGGATGGGGGCAGGGAGAAGCCATGGCTGAGGTGAGCCCTCCGTTTTTAGTACAAATCTCTTCTTTAGAGTCAACATACTTTTTGTTGTGAGCAATGGGGCTGAGGTGTGAAGAATGCCTTCCAGCAATGGATCAGCCCAGCAGACAACATCTAAGCCGAGAAGGAAGAGGAGGAAGGAGACACCCGGCCAGTATCAAATGAGACTCTGAAGCTGCAAGTGAGTGAGTGGCTGGCTGCAGATGCCACAGGACCCAGAGGAGGCTGAAGCCAAAGACAGCCAAGGTCAAGCTGGCTCTCCTGGTGGGCTGCTCCAGTAAGAGGGAGCGGGAGGGGTGAGGTGCAGGGGAACAGTCAAAGCACGACCTGTGAGGAAATCTATGAGGAAACACTGCAGGTCACCCCATGGCTCATCCGTCAGAAAGCCCAGGAAGGGGAGTTAGGTGAAATCTGCGATCTCGCAGGCATCATGCTCCTCTCTGCTGCCATCCAGAGGACAGGCTTTTAAAATTTCTCCTATGATGATGTGAAGGCTTCCCTGGTGGCTCAGTGGTAAAGAATCTGCCTGCCAATGCAAGAGACTCAGGAGATGCAGGTTCGATCCCTGGATCAGGAAGATCCCCTGGAGAAGGAAATGGCAACCCACTCTAGAATTCTTGCCTGGGAAATCCCACGGACAGAGAGGAGCCTGGCGGGCTACAGTCCATGGGGTCACAAAGAGTAAGACATGACTCAGTGATTAAATAACAGCAAAAGAGACTTAAGATTGAGATGTGAGACTTAAGAAATGACCTCCTCCAGAAAAGACGTCACACTCGGCTAACTGGATTCAGGAAAGTCCCTGGGGCAGTCACTGACCGGAAATACTTTTTCTGGAAGGAAAGGCAAGGATATAAGAAGCACGGTGAAAGAGACTGAAGCTTGTTCTGATGCAGGGCCCTGCCCTCAACCTGAGGTTGGCCCTCCTGAGCGCAGGGTGGGCCAGGGTTAGGGAACCAAGGGTGGAGAGAAAGTTAGGGAACCTTCTTCCATTCTCCCTCACTGACCAAAACTAGCACTAATGCAAAGGTCCCAGCATACCTGAGCATGCTCTTTGCGCTCAGTAGGTGCTGCTCACTGAATGGTTTCTGGTCACCAGAGATGGTTCCTGAATCACACAAGACCCTCAGGGATGGTTTTAATCCTGACGGGGGAGAAATGCAGGAATTCAGGATCTTAAATCCCCACTTTGCTAAACTAGGCTCTTGGTGGTGGAATTAAGCCTGCAGCAACAAACAGAAAAACACGTTGAAAAAGTTAAAACATATTAATTACTGCCAACGCTCATTTGTGATTATGAATATTATAATCATAGCTATCATTTACCGAGAGCCTCCCCAGGGGCCAGTTGCTTCTACACATAAGCTCGTAAATCCTCACAATGACCCTACAGAGTGGAGATTAGAAGTCCCTGTTTTAGACAAAGAGACAGGCTTGGAGAGGTGAGGAATGCTCGCACTCAGAGTGGCTCGGAGCCTCCACTCTTCCCACATCTAAATCTACCTCAGGTGTCCTTAAGGAGAGGCTGCTGCTGCTGCTAAGTCGCTTCAGTCGTGTCCGACTCTGTGCGACCCCATAGATGGCAGCCCACCAGGCTCCCCCGTCCCTGGGATTCTCCAGGCAAGAACACTGGAGTGGGTTGCCATTTCCTTCTCCAATGCATGAAAGTGAAAAGTGAAAGTGAAGTCGCTCAGTCATGTCCGACCCCATGGACTTCAGCCTACCAGCTCCTCCGTCCATGGGATTTTCTAGGCAAGAGTACTAGAGTGCGTTGCCATTGCCTTCTACCTTAAGGGGAGGGGGTTTCCTTTAATTTCAGATTCTACTTTAAATGTACTTTCACTGGAAGTACTGGAAGGCGGTACCACCCTCTCCCGACTCCCACCATCTTCCTTGTAGGATGGAGTGAGAGGCTCCATGGAAAGCATCTCTGTGAACCAGACATGATCCCAGAACTCTGGCAGAGAGGCTAACCCTCCTGAAAGGTGCTCGCCCAGAGACAGATGGCAGTTCTCCTCCTATGCAGACTGCTGGAACTGCTGCGGGGAGCAGGAAGAGGTTGTAGCAGGGAACCATCCTTTCAAACTCTTGTGCAATAGAAGGGGTGTTAGCCTGCCGCCCTCCACCTCTGGAGACCTGCACATTCTATGAGGGTGATACAATGATATGGCTTCCCTTTTCTATTTGTCCAAAAGTTTAAAGCCTTACTGCTCCAGGAAACATTCTCTGTGTAGCTAGAGCTATGAAAGCCCACAAAATAACAAGGCCACCGTTTCTCTGTTTGCAACAAGATTCAAGCTACTCCAAACTCCCGTTCCCAGAAACAATGGATGGGTTTGGGGGCAAGGGGTTGGCACCACCTGGGCAGGGGTCTATGGGCCTGTGATGGCTGACTCTACTCCCCCTTTTCTCTATTCAATTGAGTGACTTCTTATAGTGCTCATAGCATCCAGAAAAAGGTGTCTTAGTCTCTCCAGGCTGCTGTAACAGGATCCCATAGATGAGGTGCCTTTTATAGACAGATTTACTTTGCACAGTTTTGGAGGCTGGGATGTCCAAGATCAAGGTGCTGGTAGATTCGGTGTCTAGTGGGAGCTGGCTTCCTGATTCATGGATGACCATTTTCTCAGTGTCTTTGCATGACAGAAGGGGTGAGGGAGGTCTCTGGGGTCTCTTTCATAAGGGCAGTAATCTCACACAGTAGAGTTCTATCCTTATGACAAAGCCAACTCCCTAAGGCCCCACCTCCTAATATAATCACCTTGGGAGTTAGGATTCAACATACGAATTTCAGGATGTGAACATTCAATGTGCAGATGGTTTGCTAGAGAACAAGCTTCCAAGTTCTTCTATCCTTATCTCCTTGCTAATCACTCACACACACACACACATACACACACACACAGAGCTTATTCCCATACGAGAGTAAGGAGCCCACAGAGGTCTAATTGAGAAAGATAATAAAGTCTTGTCCTAGAAAAATCAGGTTAATACCCAGCTCCTTACAGGCAATAAGTGGCAATGCGCTACCAATACTGATCAAATTCATTCCAGATGTGACCAACCTCACAATCTCCAGGGCAGAGTGGCTTTCAGTGGAACAATTTTCCTAACGGAGTGACTCTGCTGCCACCACCCTTCTCCAGAAAAGACCCCAAAGACACTTAAATTGGCCAAAGGTGAGCCAGCAGAACGAGCTGAGCTGCCCTTCCCTGTCCGAATCCCTCCAGCACGAGGCAGGCAGTCACACCCCGTCGTCTGGACATTCACAAAGAGACCGGTGCGGGGGCCGGGCCAGCACCTCTCTACCATCTCCCCCCTCAGCCCAAACGCCTGCAGTCGGAGGGGAGGCGTGGGGGTGGGGAGGCAAAGAGGGAAGGGAGGAGGGGGAAATGGAAGGGGCAGACCAGACCGAGTGAGAGCGGCGTAAGAATGCACGGCGGTGTGGGTTTGGGGAAACCCCAGGAGATCAGCATCCAACGGTGATTAATTTAGTGAGAGAAAATAGATTCTCACCGCCAGCCACCACGTCTGCAGAAGCTGACAATGAAGCGATCGGCTCCACGTTCAGGCAGCTCCGGTCTTATGAGAAGGCAATCTGTGAGCTTCGAGCTGCTGCACCAACAGAAGAGTGACTGTGGGGAAGGAGCCACCCTGCTCCTGGAGAGGAAGATGCTCACTCTTTCTACAGCCTGCTTCTGGACTCTGTGGGACGCAGGAACCCAGAGATGGAAGGGCGTCCATAGAGATACTGATGCCTTGCCAGCCCCATCCAAGAGAGTGTCCACGTGGCATCTCTCTGCTGGATGGGTGTGTCAGCCTGACTCTGCTATGGGAGGAAGGCTGAAAATCCATCTTCCTTCCTGATGGACATGACACGAGGGCTCCCAAAATATGAAGCCACTCACGCATTCATTCATTCAACCAAATGTACTTCTACTGTGTTTCCATCCTGTGTTAGGCACTACGGCTCCAAATGGTAAAACAGAAGCAGACCCTGCCTTCCCAGAACTTACAGTTTAGTGAGGGAGACAGAAAATCAATCAAGTGATGAATGGATTTCACCCATCCATCCCTTTAGATGCACATGGTTCCAAATATTGAAGGGGACCGACTAGAACGGTAAAGTCTGAGACAGCATAAGACTTCAGTATCATCTAGAGCATCATCGTTAGACATGTGAGGGAGCCCAGAGGGGTTGCACAGTGTCCAAAGTCACACAGGTAGCAAGTGGCAAGGACAAGGACCAGAACTTTAATTAAACATTTAGCTTAATGTTTTCTTGTCACAACACATACCACAGTCCAAAGAGACCCAACATAAGCGAAGCATGCTCAACATTTCCTGATGTTCTTCGAATGCCCACTCTGTCAAATGAAAGTGAAGGTAAAAGTTGCTCAGACGTGTCCGACTTTTGCCACCCCGTGGACTATACAGTCCACGGAATTCTCCAGGCCAGAATACTGGAGTGGGTAGCCATTCCCTTCTCCTGGGCATCTTTCCCACCCAGGGATCAAACCCACATCTTCCTCTTTGCAGGCAGTTTCTTTACCAACCGAGCTATCAGGGAAGCCCTCCTCTGTCTAAGGCTCTGAGAAAAACGTGTTCTATCATCAACTAAGTTTGGGAAATGCCAGCACTGTGTCTTCCTTATAGAGGCTGACAGTGTACATGATCGTATTAAAGGCTCTGAGATCCGTGGATTCATCATTGTCTAACTCATTGTTTCACAAACTGCTTTGACCACAGAAGCCCTTTTATTTATGTAGCACATCTTAACTGCACACTGGGATTCTTCAGGAGTTTTGCAAATCTCAAATAAATTAAAGTTCTGTGGATTTTAGATAGTTGACCTTCCTTTGCTGGCTTTTCCTCCCTGTTTTCTTGTGTCAAAGAGCCTTGGTTCCTTCCCTCTAAGTTACATTACATCTGAGTCTTCATTCTCCATCAGCTCTCTGAGACTCCACATTTCTGAATATCCTTTTCCCCCTAGAATCCTGGAGTTCATCTTTTCTTGAATTTCTTCAATTTGCTCTCACTGACAAGTTACTTCTTTCTGTCCCTGGTAATTGATATTCAATCTACTACAAACTTGCTTTTTTCCTAGGTGATCAAGGAAAGCACTTGAAACATCACTACTCATCTTCTTAAGCATAAATCACAAATCCAATAACTGACCTGCGACCTTTCTCCACCACAATGTGCTTCTCCACCTAACAGTTCATTCATCTATTTGAACAATACTTATTGAATGCTGATCACAGGTCACACTAAAGGCTACTTGCCCAGCAATTTCTGTCTAGTTAATTCCACTGGTTAGGGAACTTTGGACCATAAAGAAGGCTGAGCTTCCTTTCAAGCTGTGGTGTTTGAGAAGACTCTTGAGAGTCCCTGGGACTGTAAGGAGATCAAACCAGTCAATCCCAAAGAAATCAACCCTGAATATTCGTTGGAAGGACTGATGCTGAAGCTGAAGATCCAATACTTCAGCCACCTGATGCAAAGAGCTTACTCATTAGAAAAGACCCTGATGCTGAGAATGATTGAAGGCAGGAGGAGAAGGGAGAGACAGGACAAGACAGTTGGATGGTAGGAGGAGAAGGGAGAGACAGGACAAGACAGTTGGATGGCATCTCTGATTCAATGGACATGATCTTGGGTAAGTGCTGAGAGATGATGAAGGACAGGGAAGCCTGGCGTGCTGCAGTTCATGGGGTCCCAAAAAGCCAGACACGACTGAGTGACTGAACAACAACAAAAGGGAACTTCGGGAATAAGGTTAAGTTCATAAGTTGACCACTTTGGGGTCCATGAGTTTCATTCTGCCCATGACCTTGAATCCTGGCCAATATTCTCTCAAATGGGTGTCCTTGGACATGAAGAGAGCAGGAAAACATAGTGTGGGTGGCCCGGTTTGATTTTTGACCTCTGCAGGGAAAAAAACAAAACAAAACCAAAAGCCCATGCTCTGGGACTGGAGGCATCACCACTTAAGTGGGTCTAACTGTTAGTTAGTTCCTCCCAATAGCAGCCATCCACTCAGTTCTCCCAGGTTCCTAAGCATCTCTGAAACCACCTCCCTCTGCTAAATTGTGTCATTAATTCATCAGGAAATAGCTAACATGTGTCTTTTATTTCTTTTTACTCAAACAAACCGAAGATTCGTTTCTATTAACAGACTTATCTCTTTATTTTCCTGGACACTGTGGTTCATTTCTGTTGCTCAGAGATTTTATTTGGACCCAAAAGAATGAGGCAAGTGGCCTTAAAAAATGCTCATTGTTTGGCAGTAGAGTTATAAGCAATATGGTCCCTTTTGCGAGAAACGGGCTACCACCGGCTGTGTGACTGGGTCTGAATTTTGACAGCGTACAGGCATGCACATACCATACACACACGTGAGCATTTTACCATAGGAAGAAAAACACTAGAAATTGATTTTTTTTTTATGCACTTAAGTTTTCATGGAATCCTTTGGGGATTATTTTCATGGAATACAGCTTATTACTCCTGCTTTCCCGATACACTCAGAAATATCTAAAATATAAGACAAATAACACTCTTATCATACAGTCAAGAAGTGTCATAGAAAGCACTACCCATACTTACACACAATCATTAATTAAAAAGACTGTGTATAGACACAGAGACTTCCTAGCCAATCTCAGATCACAAAGCTCACGGCCTTCACCTACAACCAGGGTTCTTGATTCTTTACCCTGAGTGGGTGGGAGAGACTACTCGGTGCTCAGCCTGCCTGCCCTGGTCGCTCTCTCTCCTCTCCACCACATCCTTCTCTTGCCTATGGCAGCCCCATTCAAACCCCGAGTCCTTCCAGAACCCCTCTGCCCACTCTGGCCTCCACCACCCTGCCTCCATCCCTGTATTACCTCCTTGTTACAAACACTTGTTTTTCCAAAAGCTTCATCTACATTAGTCTTTTTTTTCCATCTACATTAGTCTTGTCAATTCCTTACACCCACTGGAAAGGAAGCATGCTGTGATAGGAAGAACATAGCATCCAAAATAAATCAACATGTTCTTTCCTTTGCTTTCTTTTATTTCCCTTGTTTTCTCCCAGGCAACTTCCAAATCACCTCCTCCCCCACCTTGGAATCTGTCTCAACACTGGCAGGTCATGGTTAACACCCGGGTGAACAAGATATAAGACGTGCCAAGATTCGTCCTTCCCAGGCATATCTTTCATGCCTTTCCTTTCTTTTCAGAAGCCAACAGTGAGGCCTGAATCCCTGATCAAGTCCCTATTCCCCGCACCGAGAAAACGTGACCACGGACAATGAGAGACAGATGCCCCTGTCAGAATCCCATGCTTCAAGCGGGATGTAGCCCAGATGGCTCAGGCTAAGGACTCCCTGGCCCTCCCCATCTTCGACTGTCAGCGCCCCCCCCCAACAGCTTCCCCTCCCCCAGAACACTCAAACCTTTCAACAAGTCGGGCATGAATACACCAGCCATCTCAAACCCCCAGGGATTTGGACAAAGTGTTAAGAAGGAATGTAAACAATACATACTAATTGCTGCTGTGACGTAAGTTATAAATTAAATTAGATGGGCCAGAGTGCTGAGCTGTCCTCCCCCAGCTTCCACCATGAGCATCATGGTAGACCAGGCATCTCAGAGAGCAGAAGCCAATTTGTCATGAACATCTTTCAATGGGTTTCCCTGGTGGCACTAGTGATAAAGAACCTGCCTGCCCGGAGACCCTGGCTTGATCCCTGGGGTGGGAAGATCCCCTGGAGGAGGGCATGGCAACCCACTCCAGTATTTTTGCCTGGAGAATCCCATGGACAGAGGAACCTGGTGGGTTAAAGCCCACAGGGGTCGCAAAGAGTCAGACATGACTGAAGCAACTTAGCACACACATGCACACCTTTCGCTATTTCAGTAACTGGACCCCAGGATGCTTTGGGCCAAGTTCACCCCTAGCTCTGCTCTGTTCCAGGTATGCTGGGGTTCCAGGCATCCTGGGTCGGTGCAGAGAGGAGCCCTCACGCAGGGACAGACAAGTACCCCTGCAGCTCCCATGCTTTCCATTGGAGTTGCAGCCTCAGAGATCAAGCACTTCAGAATCAGTCCTGCCTTGGAAGAGTGGCCTGGAAGAAAAGCTCTCTAAGTACCTATGACAGGCTTGCTGTTCCCTCTTGTGGGACTGCTTGGGAAATCCCTGGGCCTGAAGCAAAGCAGATGCTAAAGGAAGATTAGTTGAGTTGATGAATGAGTGAACAATGAATAAGAGAATGAGTGACTCTACTGGAGTCACACCTTTGCTTTACTCACCTATGTTTTGTTCAGTTTTGTTCCCCAAGTAGAGGGAGGTGGGACCAGTTAAAGGGGGAGGAAATGACAGCCCATTGGATGAGCCTGGAAGCCCTTGCCTTTTCCACGGACAATGCTTAAAGCTGGCTCAGTTCAACAAAATCCAGAGGCAGCCATGAAGGTTTGCTGTTCTGTTAAATCACAGTGGGGTGGGGACCGGGCCTGGGATTCTATTAGTTTTATTCCAAGAATTCCCCACCCACAGGACAGTGCTCTCCATGTTGCTGTCATCCTTGCCTTTTTGCCCCTCAGAGAGTGATCTCCATGCTACAAGGCCAAGTCTGCATCTTCTATACAGAAGCCATAGAGGATATGGTCAAAGTCTATGCATTTAGCCAACAAACATCTACCAGCGATGTGTGGGTGCCTGGCACCATGCTGGGCTCCGAGGATCCAGAGGTAAATGAAACAGAGTTGCTGACTTCAGGGGGCTCACAGTCTATTAGAGATCTGGCAACCAAGCAGATAACAACAGTTCTGGCCCCTGTGGGCCTCGCGGTCTGGGTTGTCTCCATGATATGTCAGGTTCCTTATCACTGGTAGAAGCATAAAGCCTAGAGACAACCAGAGGCTTGAGCCGGGTTCACTGCTTTTCCGGTTCCCTCCTGGGGCTCTTTGCCCTCCACCAGATGATGCAGCAGCTTGTCCACCCAGAGCACACTGGGCAGTACTCCAGCTCCTCTGTACATCCCCTCTATGGAAAACCTGTCACAAAGCACACTTGTTTCCCCAAGGACACCTGGAGCATAGCCAAATCCCTTTGCCTACCTCGGTCTTTCTTCCATTGTTTTCACCAGTAGAAATCCCAAGTGCCAACTACCTTTTAGATTGGAGGCCTGCAGGCTGGCAGGGAAAGAGACACATTGGGAAACAGTCCTGTTTGTGTGCTTTCATTAAAGCAGGCAGTTGCTTGCCAGACTGCCAGTGCCCCTGAATACGTGTCTTCCTGGGGTGATAGAGAATCAATTGGCTTGATGCAACTTTTGGATCCTTGCTAAAACCCTGGCTTGGGTCCCACGGAGGCCCTGAGACGGACATCAATAACCTTGTCTCTCACTGTCTTTATCAGCTGCCATCCAATGCCATTAGAATGCACCAATATTTATGTACAGTTGAACGGCACTGCCAGCCGTGGGGAGTAAAGGAAGGCTGCAGGCTGAGTTTTTACTCCCTCACTCTGCTTTTGTTCAGTCTTGGGCCAGAGGGCTTGTCTCTTTCCAAGTCCTTCTCTCCATCACCTGGAGCCAGTTTCCATTGCCACTCAGAGGCTCAACAAATAAAAATAGGTAGTATTTGTTGGTATATAATGGTCAAGGCATACTATTTTACATGCCTTCATTATCTCATACAATCATCTCAAAATTCAGCATAGTAAGTGGCATTACTATGGAAGCAATGAACAAATCAAGGCTCAGAATGGCTGAGAAGGAAGTTCAAGGTCACACAGCTGTAAACAGGGTTACAGGCAGGGTAACAAGTTCAGATAGAAAGAATCGGGTTTTAGCTTATATCTGGACCCAATTGCTATGTGCTTTTACTCAATTATACTGCCTTGTGTTTTTTTTAATTCAATAAGTATATAATTATTGAGTATCTACTATGTGCTAGGTACTGTCATAGGTGGATATTGAAGGGACTAAGAGAGATGAGGTCTCTATTCAAGCATGGGGACATTGTAAAACAATAAACACAAGAAAACATTGCCTGGTGATAAGTGTGTGCAGATGGTTAAAACAGGCTGGCGTGAGAGTGAATGACTGGATGGCTACTTTCAGGTGGAGTGACCGGAAGTCCTCTCGAGGAGGTGATATTCACAATGAGTCATGAAAGGCAAGGAGAAGCCGGCCACATGACCTTCAGGGGCACAGCTAGTAACCCCAGGGTGGGTTTGAGGAAAGGAGGAAGGATCAGTGTGGAAGAAACTTAGCAGGTGAGTGGGAGAGAGGTGGGAGAGGTAGGCAGAACTGGCTTCTCCTGGCTCATATGCCAGAGGAAGCCATTTGTATCTAAGTTTGATAGTGATAAGACTCTATCAGATGTAATTAAATTTCTCTCTGCTTTCGTGGGGAGAAGGGTTGGTGGTGGTGGTTTAGTCCTTATGTTGTGTCTGACTCTTGCGACCCCATGGTCTGTAGCCTGCAGGCTCCTCTGTCCATGGGATTCTCCAGGCAAGAATACTGGAGTGGGTTGCCATATCCTTAGAGTAGAACAAAAGGAGAAACAGGAGTTAGGAGACCGCTGTGGTGGTGGCTTAAGGAGGGGTGGGGTCACTAAGGGCATGAGATTCGTGAACACAGGCTGGAGAGGTTTCAGTTCAGTCGCTCAGTCGTGTCCGACTCTCTGTGACCCCATGAATCACAGCACGCCAGGCCTCCGTGTCCATCACCAACTCCCGGAGTTCACTCAAAGTCACCTCCATCGAGTCGGTGGTGCCATCCAGCCATCTCATTCTCTGTTGTCTCCTTCTCCTCCTGCCCCCGATCCCTCCTAGCATCAGAGGTAAATTGGACTGGCTGATGGATTGCATATGAGGCATAAGGGAGAGAGAATCAAGAATGTCTCCAAAGTCTGGAACAACCTGAAACAGAGCAACTTGGTGCATTATGATGCTATTTATGGAAAGGGGGAGGGTTGGATGAGGAACTGATTGGAAGGCTTGGCGTGAAGAAATCAAGAGTTGTGTTTGGGCCATTTTAAAGTTCTAGATGTAAATTAAATATCTACATTAAAAAACTAGATATCATCTTGGAGAATGTACAGATATTGATGAGGAAGAAGTCCAGGACTATCCCTGACACACGTTAACATTCAGAGGTAGAGCAGAGGAAGAGAAAGCCAAGAAGGATCAGGAGGGCAAGAAAAAACCTGGGGGATGTGATGTCCAGGAAACAGAGATGAAAAGTTTTCAGAATAATCATGAAGATGAAGATGATGAATATGATGATGGTGGTGATGATTGAAGGAGAAAGAGGAAAAGAAAGGGAAGAAGGAATAGAAGAGGAAGAAGAAGGGAAAGGGAAGGAGAAAGAAAAGGAAAAGAGGGAGACACTGCCATTCTCCCTTTCACAGATGAGACCACCGAGGCCCAGAGAGGCTGCTTAACGTGAAATCACCGGTCTGCCTTCCCCTGCACTCACTGAATAAGTGACGCCTAGTTCTTTCTTTTCACACCCTACAAATCAGCTCCTGAGCCTCAAACAGGTCCTGACTGAGTTCTCCGGAGGTCCTGTCCTTTTGCAGCCCTGAACTTGGTTTATTAATCTCTTTGTCGGTTTCAATGCCCAGATCAGGGGAAACCTGCTAGCTTAGTTGACAGACAAGCAGACTGCAGCTGTGGAGAGTAATCAGGTTTCCTATTTGGCTCTGTGCTCCAACAGAAACCTTTTTTTCGGGTCCATCCCCTTCCTACATCCCCTGCCAAACACATTGCCTAGTGCTTGGGTCAGCCCTTGCTACCCCAAACTGCTCCAAATCCTTTCTCAAGACCTCATCCAACTCTTATCTCCTCTGAGAGAGCTTCCCTGAGACAGCTACCCTATTCCTCTCTATGCTGCTAAGTCACTTCAGTCGTGTCCGACTCTGTGTGACGCCATAGACGGAAGCCCACCAGGCTCCCCCTTCCCTGGGATTCTCTAGGCAAGAACACTGGAGTGGGTTGCCATTTCCTTCTCCAATGTGTGAAACTGAAAGGTGAAAGTGAAGTCGCTCAGTCGTGTCCGACCCTTAGCGACCCCATGGACTGCAGCTTACCAGGCTCCTCCATCCATGGGATTCTCCAGGCAATAGTACTGGAGTGGCTGCCATTATTTAAGGTCCATGAGAACATTTAAACCCTGTAGTTAAACATTAGAATAGTTCGGGAGGTCGGACTTTGAGTGTGACGGTCAACGCTGCTGTCACACGATGGAAAAGTGGCCACTCTTACTGGGAGACCCTTGGGTCTTCTGGGTGAGAGGGGAAAGATCCGCAAGGCACATTTGAAGACCTGCTTGTGTGTCGCTCAGACAATAAAGAACCCACCTGCAATGCAGGAGACCTGGATTTTGTTTTTGTCGATTTTCTCTTTTCTAGTCCATACTTTTTGCTCTAATCTTTTGTCTACTTCCTTTCTGCTTGCTCTGGATTTAGTCTGTGCTTCTTTCTCAGCATCTTTTTTTTTTTTTTAATATTTATTTATTTTTGGTTGTGCATGTCTTAGTTGTGGCATATGGGATCTAGCTCCCTGACTGGGAATTGAACCCATTTCCCTTACATCAGGAGCACAGAGTCTCAGCCACTGGACCACCAGGGAAATCCTCTCAGCATCTTAAAGTGGTTGCTAAAGAGCTTACCCAGGGCTCGGGTTCTGCAGAGTTCAGATTCCCCCTCTGCCACTTCTCAGTGGTGGGAGCTGGCAAAAGACAGCGAGCTTCTCTGAATTTGGATTCTTGAATCTTTTGGGAGGGACAGTAGTACCTGGCCCACAGTTTAAGGGGTGAAATAAGCTGCTGTCTGTCGAGGCACAGTCACTTTCACACAAAGTGAAAAAGTCGCCGGTTGTGTCCGACCCTTTGCGACCCCATGGACTGTCGCCCGCCCGGCTTCTCTCTCCATGGAGTTCTCCAGGCCAGAATACTGGAGTGGGCAGCCGTTCCCTCCTCCAGGGGATCTTCCAAACCCAGGGATCAAATCCATTCCCTTCTCCAGGCGATCATTCCTCTCTATAGTCCCTCAGATATTATTTCATATATAATTAATTTTCATTTCTAATTAGGCTCAATTTTGCACTTCGTGTTGCAAAGTAGTTGGGTTCCCGTGACATACTTCACAGTTGAAAATGTTATTATCAGAGGTGAATATAACAATGAAGGGAGAGAAATGTATCCCTGGATGTTAGAAAAAGGGCTAGGGGAGAAAAAAATATTCTGAGATGCCAATTAACCTTGGAGAAGAGGCAAACAAGAGCAGGGGGGCACCAAAGAGAGTCCGGAGGAAGGGGCAAGGGTGAACGTGGTCTGGGGCAGGACATTTGAGGCCCTAGAAAAAACCTGGGCTCTCTGTCACTGGAAGCATTCAGAACATGACCCTGTGCAGCTAGACATGGCTCTGGCTGGCCCTCCAGGGAGCAGGGCCATCTGGGAACTGAGTCTGGTTGCAGCATCCCTTCTGACGTGGCTTTTATCACATCCACCTGAAATGGACCAAATATGCCTGCACATGGAACGTGCCTTAGCGATGGTCAGTATAATTGAAGAGTGCTCCAAGTTCCTTCCCCCAGTATTTCTATCTGCTTAGAGTGTGAAATGTGTATGTTTGAAGAACAGAGCTTTGAATTTTGCAGCTATAATAATAAGGGGGCTCCTTTCCAAGAGCACAGCTGAAGGAACGCAGTGGGAGAGGAGAGTCACCAAAGGGATAGAAGGTGTGGAAATGAGATTCTGCCCTAAATGGGGTCATGAGCGGAGGAATGAAGATGGAGTTCTCATTAAAAGGGCAGTGGGAGGCATGGGAAACATTGTCGTGAATTTCATAAGCCCCTAGGATAGGCCCTATTTTCCTCCAACGTATGCAGACAAATAAGACAAATAAGGTAAAGAGAGACACTTTATCGTGCACCATTCTGTGCACAAGCGAAGCCCTACAGTGCCGTCCCCACAGGTAGGGAGACCCACCTCAGTCCTGCTTCACGGAAGCCCAAAGAATGCTCATTCAGTCGTTCCACATACATTCATTGAACACTTATTAAGTGCAGGCCCCGTTCTACGTCATTGAACAAAACAGACACAGACCCATGCATTTGTGAAGCAATTGTTCAAGTGATCAGACTCAGACAATAAGCTATAAACATGAGAAATGGTAACGTAAACAGGATGCTAGATTGCTGCAAGTCAGGTCTTTGAAATAGCCCATCTCTCCCAAAGCTTGTTGCTGCTGCTGCTAAGTCGCGTCAGTTGTGTCCGACTATGTGCAACCCCATAGACGGCAGCCCACACAGGATCCCCCGTCCCTGGGATTCTCCAGGCAAGAACACTGGAGTGGGTTGCCATTTTCTTCTCCAATGTGTGAAAGTGAAAAGTGAAACTGAAGTCGCTCAGTCATGTCCGACTCTTAGCGACCCCAGGACTGCAGCCTACCAGGCTCCTCCATCCATGGGACTTTCCAGGCAAGAGTACTAGAGTAGGGTGCCATTGCCTTCTCCGCTCCCAAAGCTTCAGTTCAGTTCAATCACTCAGTCGTGTCTGACTCTCTGCGACCCCATGAATCACAGCACGCCAGGCCTCCCTATCCAACACCAACTCCCGGAGTTCACTCAAACTCATGTCCATCAAGTCAGTGATGCCATCCAGCCATCTCATTCTCTGTCGTCCCCTTCTCCTCCCGCCCCCAAACTTTCCCAGCATCAGAGTCTTTTCCAGTGAGTCAACTCATTGCATGAGGTGGCCAAAGTATTGCAGTTTCAGCCTTAGCATCAGTTCTTCCAATGAATACCCAGGATTGATCTCCCTTAGAATGTACTGGTTGGGTCTCCTTGCAGTCCAAGTGACTCTCAAGAGTCTTCTCCAACACCACAGTTTAAAAGCATCAATTCTTCAGCGATCAGCTTTCTTCACAGTCCAACTCTCACATCCATACATGACCACAGGAAAAACCATAGCCTTGACTAGATGGACCTTGGTTGGCAAAGTAATGTCTCTGCTTTTTAATATGCTATCTAGGTTGGTCATAACTTTCCTTCCAAGGAGTAAGCGGCTTTTAATTTCATGGCTGCAATCAACATCTGCAGTGATTTTGGAGCCCAAAAAAATAAAGTCTGACACTGTTTCCACTGTTTCCCCATCTATTTCCCATGAAGTGATGGGACCAGATGCCATGATCTTCATTTTCTGAATGTTGAGCTTCAAGCCAACCTTTTCACTCTCCTCTTTCACTTTCATCAAGAGGCTTTTGAGTTCCTCTTCACTTTCTGCCATAAGGCTAGTGTCATCTGCATATCTGAGGTGATTGATATTTCTCCCAGCAATCTTGATTCCAGCTTGTGCTTCTTCCAGCCCAGCGTTCCTCATGATGTACTCTGCATATAAGTTAAATAAACAAGGTGACAATATACAGCCTTGACGTACTCCTTTTCCTATTTGGAACCAGTCAGTTGTTCCATGTCCAGTTCTAACTGTTGGTTCCTGACCAGCATACAGGTTTCTCAAGAGGCAGGTCAGGTGGTCTGGTATTCCCATCTCTTTCAGAATTTTCCACAGTTTATTGTGATCCACATGGTCAAAGGCTTTGGCATAGTCAATGAAGCAGAAATAGATGTTTTTCTGGAACTCTCTTGCTTTCTCCATGATCCAGCGGATGTTGGCAATTTGATCTCTGGTGCCTCTGCCTTTTCTAAAACCTGCTTGAACATCTGGGAGTTCACGGTTCACATATTGCTGAAGCCTGGCTTGGAGAATTTTGAGCATGACTTTACTAGCGTGTGAGATGAGTGCAATTGTGCAGTAGTTTGAGCATTCTTTGGCATTGCTTTTCTTTGGGATTGGAATGAAGACTGACCTTTTCCAGTCCTGTGGCCACTGCTGAGTTTTCCAAATTTGCTGGCATATTGAGTGCAGCACTTTCACAGCATCATCTTTCAGGATTTGAAATAGCTCAACTGGAATTCCATCACCTCCACTAGCTTTGTTCGTAGTGATGCTTTCTAAAGACCTTTTAGAACTAACACCCAAAAAAGATGTCCTTTTCATTATAGGGGACTGGAATGCAAAAGTAGGAAGTCAAGAAACACCTGGAGTAACAGGCAAATTTGGCCTTGGAGCACGGAATGAAGCAGGGCAAAGGCTAATAGAGTTTTGTCAAGAGAACACACTGGTCATAGCAAACACCCTCTTCCAACAATACAAGAGAAGACTCTACACATGGACATCACCAGATGGTCAACACCGAAATCAGATTGATTATATTCTTTGCAGCCAAAGATGGAGAAGCTCTATACAGTTAGCAAAAACAAGACCCCGGAGCTGACTGTGGCTCAAATCATGAACTCCTTATTGCCAAATTCAGACTTAAATTGAAGAAAGTAGGGAAAACCACTAGACCATTCAGATATGACCTAAATCAAATCCCTTATGATTATACAGTGGAAATGAAAAGTAGATTTAAGGGACTAGATCTGATAGATTGAGTGCCTGATGAACTCTGGACGGAGGTTCGTGACATTGTACAGGAGACAGGGACCAAGACCATCCCCATGGAAAAGAAATGCAAAAAAGCAAAATGGCTGTCTGAGGAGGCCTTACAAATAGCTGTGAAAAGAAGAGAAGCGAAAAGCAAAGGAGAAAAGGAAAGATATAAGCATCTGAATGCAGAGTTCCAAAGAACAGCAAGGAGAGATGAGAAAGCCTTCCTCAGCGATCAATGCAAAGAAATAGAGGAAAACAACAGAATAGGAAAAACAAGAGCTCTCTTCAAGAAAATTAGAGATTCCAAGGGAACATTTCATGCAAAGATGGGCTCGATAAAGGACAGAAATGGTATGGACCTAACAGAAGCAGAAGATATTAAGAAGAGGTGGCAAGAATACACAGAAGAACTGTACAAAAGAGATCTTCACAACCAAGATAGTCACGATAACGTGATCACTGACCTAGAGCCAGACATCCCAAAGCTTAGGCTCTCCTAAATACTACATTCTCCTGTACAACATTGTTCTCTGTTATCTCATCAGAAACCTCTGAGGCCAAAGTTGCCACACTTCCCACTTCTCTCTTCTTTCATCAAGCACCCTCCCCTATCCAGACCTTGTCCTAACACACACAGTAGACACAGAGAGGGTGCTCAATCCCGTGTGTGAAATTGAATCAGTCATCCTTGTTTGGGAGCACAGATTCTATCCCCTGGCAGAAACCCTCTTTTAACATGAGTTGGTGATGGACAAGGCGGCCTGGCGTGCTGTGGTTCATGGGGTCACAAAGAGTCGGACATGACTGAGCGACTGAACTGAACTGAACTGATTTACCCTAGAGTCCCTTTTCTACAGACCTTTCCCTGTGACACATGTGGTTATCCAAGGAGGGTAGATCTAATTTGGATGAAAAGAGAAAAATCTCATTCCTATCATGATTGATTTCCCTTCCTCTCCAGCTTAGGTCTCCCAGGATCCCCATCTCTACTCGTCACCCACAACTCCTCCCCTCCTGTGTAATTCCTGACCCAGAGGAGAGATGGGGATGAGGAAAATGCTGTATCCTTACCTGTAGGCCATAGGTGACTGTTCAAAAACTTTCCACAGTGAAGGTCTAAGAACACTTTGACTTCATCTCATTTTTAGCACATATGCATACATGCATGAAAGGGAGAAAATGGCATCCTTCCGTGTGCCCAGCACTAGAACAGATGGGCACAAACATTCTCGGTAATAGGTCACAGTAATCTCGAGGCTTCCCTGGTGGTCCAGTGGTTAAGAATCTGCCATGGGGCAACTGAGCCCGTGCACCACGATGACTGAAGCCCGTGAGCCCTAGAGCCTGTGCTCCATCCACAGCAGGAGGAGTCACCACGATAGGAGGAGGAGTCGCCACAATAGGAGGAGAAGTCGCCACGACAGGAGGAGGAGTCACCACGATAGGAGCAGGAGTCACCCGGCAACTTCCCTGACAGCTCAGTTGTAAAGAATCTGCCTGCAATGCAGGAGGCCCCGGTTCAATTTCTAGGTCGGGAAGATCCCCTGGAGAAGGGAAAGGCTACCCATTCCAGTATTCTGGCCTGGAGAATTCCATGGGCTGTATAGTCCATGGGGTCACAAAGAGTCAGATACGACTGAGCGACTTTCACTTTCACACTAGAGACTAGCCCCCCCTCACCACAACTAGCAGCAACGAAGAACCAGCACAGTCAAATAAAGTAAATAATTAAATTTAAATTACTCTCTGGTCCTTCACCTCTTCTCCTATGTATCATATCAAGTTCCATAAAGACACAGGTAAGCTGTACTTTCAAATTCAGTGTATGTAAAAAATAGAAAAATAAGACCTAAATATGCAGTGTTTGGATGCACCAGAGTTCTTTGAGATCAGTCCTCGGCCCTTTTCTCGTCTCACTCATACTTTAGTCCTTTCCGGCCTCATCCGTGTTGTTTCTTCAGATACCACCTCTCTGCCTATGACTTACAGGCTTATATTTGCAGTCAGATATCTCTGAGTCTTAGAACCGAGCAGCTCACAACATCCCAAGGGATATTTCTTCTTGGCTCACTGCCAAATTCCTCAACAACACACAGTCATCACAAACTCATAATCTTCCTACCGCCACCTCCAAGCCTGGACCTCTTCCATTGTCTCTTATGTCAGCGATAGCTTCACCACCATCCAGGGGTAGAAGCCAAAAATCCAAGCATCACGTTGACTCTCCCTAGTTCTAGCTCTCATGCTGATAGTTAGCCTAGCCATAATCTTAACAATTTTGCCTCCTAGGTATCTCTTTAATCTATCTACCTCCCTTTGTCTCTGTTGCCACCACCTTCATCCCCAAACTCATCCCTTCTCACTTGGATCACTTTAAGGTTTCCAGTCAACCTGCACCTGACTCTGTCTCTAAACAGATCATCATGCTGCAACCTGAGGAATTTCTAAATGCAAATCTGAAAGAGACTCCACCCTCACCACACCTTCATTTGCAATCGGTGTTCAGTCATGTCCAACTCTTTGCAACCCCATGGACTGTAGCCTGCCATGCTCCTCTGTCTGTAGGATAATACCGGCAAGAATACTGGAATAGATTTTCATTTCCCTTCTCCAGGGGATCTTCCCAATCCAGGGATCAAACAAACATTTCCCGCATTTCCTGCGTTGGCGGGCAAATTCTTTACCACTGAGCCATCTGCGAAGCCTGTCCATGGAATTTTCCAGACAAGAACACTGGAGTGGGTTGCCATTTCCTACTCCAGACACCTACAGTTACTTCAGTGATTTCCTGTTGTTCCAAGAAAAGATAAAAAAAAAATTCTTTGTATTGAGCTTCCCTTGTGGCTCAGTGGTAAAGAGCCTGCCTGCCAGTGCAGGAGATGCGGGTTCAATCCCTGGTCTAGGAAGACCCCACATGCAGCAGGGCAACTAAGCCTGTGTGGCGCAACTACAGAGCCTGTGCTCTAGAGCCTGGGAGCCACAACTACCGACACCACCAGACCCAACTACTGAAGCCTGTGCGCCCTGGAGCCCATGCTCAGCAGCAAGAGAAGCCCCTGCAATGAGAAGCCCGTGCCTGGCAACTAGAGAGTAGCCTCTACTCGCTGCAACTAGAAAAAAACCCATGCAGCATGAAGACCCAGCACAGCCAAAAATAAGTAAGTAAATTATTCTTAAAAATCCTTGTGCTGTGAGCTGAAATGTGTCCTCCTGCAAAATTCACATGCTGAAGTCGTACCCCTCTGGTACAAGAGAACGTGACTGTCTTTGGACAAAGAGTCTTTAAAGAAGTATTTCAATTAAAATGAGATATTAGGGTGGATCCTAAGTCAATATGACTTGTGTCCTTATAACAAGAGGAAATTTGGACCCAGACAGGCAGAGGGCCAACCAGGGAGAAGACTCAGGGAGAAGAGGATCATCTACAAGCCAAGGAGAGCCTCAGAAGATGTGAACCCCGCCGACACCTTGATCTCAGACTTCTAGCCTCCAAAACTGTGAGACAAAACATTTCTACTGTTCAAGCTACAGAATCTGTGGTGCTTCTGTTATGGCAGACCTAGCAAATGAATGCATCTTAATAGGGCTGCAAAGTCCTCCATGGTTCACAGATGATTTTAAAACACAGCCACAGAATTTTTATCATCTCCCTTCCAAAAGTAGCACCTAATTCTCCTCCTTTTAGGTGTGGGCTATACTTAGTGGGCCGCCTATAATGAATAGAACAGAATGGAAGTGGCAGTGAATGACTTCCCAGATTAGAACTTAAAAGGCATCATGGCTTCCTTCTTGCTCTCTGGCTCTTGAATCACTGCTCTGTGGGAAGCCAGCTGCCAGTCATGAGGACCCTCAGGGAGACCTATGGGGAGGTCACTCAGGGAAGTCTGAGGTCTTCTGCCAATAGCCATGTACATGAGCTGTCTTACAAGCAGACTCCACAGTCCAGACAGACTTTCAGATGACTGCAGCTCTTGTGATATCTTGACTGTGACTTCATGAGAGACCAGAACCAATAAGCTAAGCTGCTCCAGAATTCCTGTCCCAGTGAAACTGAGATAATAAATGTTTGTTGTTTTCAGATGTTGTTTTGGGACTATTTGTTATGGATCTTCCTGACCCAGGGATTGAACCTGGGTCTCCTGCATTGCAGGCAGATTCTTTACTGTCTGAGCCACCAAAGAAGCCCCCTTTGTTATGCAGCAGTAGGTAACTAGAACAGCTTGACCTGAACTCCTTTTCTAGGCTTGCCTCTTACCACTCTTGCCTAGTCTCTGAGCCCTAGCCCCATTGGCTTGCTTGCTAGGTCTCAGATTTCCCATGCTTTCCAAGTCCCTTTTTCTAGAATGCACTCCTACATTCTTCCTTAGTTGAGTTCTATTAATCCTTTGGATCACATTTCAAGCATTAATTTTTCATGGAAAACTTTCCTGACCTCCTAGTCTAGAAATATGTTTTCATTAAACCATATTCCTCTCCTTCAGATCACTTTCCTCTTATTATAGCTTATTATTTGTTCTTTGGGGTGATTATTGAATTGATGTCTATCAAAGAATTTGTCCACAACGTGGGAGACCTGGGTTTGATCCCTGGGTCAGGAAGATCTTCTGGAGAAAGGAATGGCAACCTACTCCAGTATTGTTGCCTGGAGGATCCCATGGACAGAGGAGCCTGGTGGGCTATAGTTTATAGGTCACAAAGAGTTTAACACGACTGTTTAAGTCCAACACTTTCATTTTCACTTTTTTCTACTAGACTTCAAGCACCATGAGGCCAGAGATGGTGGTATTTTTGCTTACCTCTATGTCCTATGCAAGTTAGTTAGTCAATGAGGTGAGGTGAGGTGAAGTCGCTCAGTCGTGTCTGACTCTTTGCGACCCCATGGACTATAGCCTACCAGGCTCCTCTGTCCATGGGATTTTCCAGGCAAGTACATATCAATAATTATTGGATGGATGAAGGTAAGCCAGTATCTGCAGACATGTAAGTCTTACATTTCAGAATTGTCCTCTGTTAGGTGTCCCAGTTACAGAAACATCTGTGAACCTACAAACAGATTAATCAACCTGTAGCTGCTACACATGAGTTAACTAGAGCTCAGACATCGTACATTGTTTGCATATTCATTTGATGCCATTAAAAATTCTTTTGCTTTCCTTTAGTATCTTTATGAAATTTCTTTTCAAAATCCCATTCCTATATGTCACTATTCATGAGTGAGGAGAGAACAAGGATTCTCTTCCAAATCTGGAGCAGATAAAGGGGAGAAGCCCCCACAGGTACATGGGTGGGGACAGCTGGGGTGTTTGGCACTCCTCCTCTTTAAAACTGTGGGACATGATTAAAGAAGTGTAATAAGGGGTGGACTGGGCAAGGCCAGGTCTTCTAGAGTAAAGACCCAGCAGCTCTGCAAATGGTGCAGTGCACAGTTTGTCTTAACTGATGAGTCTTGGGGGAAGAAAGCCAAGGAGAAATGTTCATTGGTTACGAATTGGGTAATCCGTCCTGGTATAGACAATAACGTGAGCAGCTCAGTACCTGACTGATATAGTGACCCTACAGGAGCAAGTTCCAACCCATTTTTATAAGTAAATACCATAATTTTCAATAAAAATACATGCTTTTAAGTCCAAGAGCTTTATTAAATCAAACTATTTAGCTTCACTCAGGCTGCTTTGCCCTAGTTCATATCTGTGGTGTTTGTAAGTGTATTTTATGAATGACACTTCTTTAAAAGAAAAAAAAACCTACCAGAAACCTATTTATCTTGAGCCTCTTTATCTCAGGCTACTTTGCATGTATATATATGTACATATATCTGTAATTTCTCCGGAGCACCAGGAAGGCCATACTTGGGAAGAGCTTTTATTCATTATTTAATCAAGGAAAGAGCTTTAACTCAAACAACAGAAAGGAAGGGGGGAGCTGGGGGGAACGTCCAGGCAGGAGCAAAAGAGTCTGGGCAAGAGAGAACATTTTTATAAACAGACTCTCAAGATAAAAACCTGAACAAAGAGCAACAAACAGCTCCTTTCGACATCTTTTTTTTTTTTCCTTTTCTTGAAGCTTCTGACAGACTCATTCTCTTCCTGCATAATCTCTTCTCATTTCTTTCTGGAGCAATGTCAGTGTTCTGAATACAGAAACACATCACCATTTGTTTCCCTTAAGGTGGCGCCTTCCTCTGGCTGCAAACAGAGAGGGAAAGGCCCAGCCCAGCCCCCACGTCATTCTCTGCTACAGTGATTTCAAACCCTGCAACCCTCTCCACCCTGGGGATGCTTCCCCTCACCCAAGAAGGTTTTCCCTGGTTTCACTAACTTCGCAAGAAGCAGGTGGTAGCTGATAGTCAGCCTCAGTTCCACCTTGGGTAGGTCAGGGGGACTTGGGCCACAATAACCCAGAGAGGTAGGTTTCTTCCTCTCGCTTCTTGCAGATAAGGGGACTGAGGTTTAGAAAGACAGTTTCATGCTCATAAAAAGAATCGTGACTTTGGAGTCCATGATGAAATCTGACTCTCCATCCCCATGTTTTTTGCTTTCCCCATCAAAATATTTTCCTAGGAGATCTTTCTTTGTGGTCTAAATCTCCCTCCCCTTGTATTTCTCCCATCAGCTAGATCCCTTTACCTCGTTCAACTTTCACTATTTATTATTTCAACCATGGAGCATCTCCCATGTGAAGCAATCGAACTACTCTGGTGGAGTCTACATTCTAGTTAAGGAAGACAGATAACAAATGAGCAAACATGTCCCGTGTCCACGGTGATCTGTGCCAAGTAAGGAGAAAAGACCAAACAGCATATAGGGGGTGGAGGTGACAGGGAGGGCGGGAGGGGGCTTGGCCTTCTATAATGGGTGGTCAAGGAGGCCTCATGGAAAGGTGACCCTTAAGAGCAGACATGAAGAAATGGAGAGATTCGGTTTGAGTGAGAGAGGGTTTCTAAAAGGAGGGAACGGGAAGCCCAAAGATGTGACTCTTTTGGTGTGTCTAAGGAAGAGTGGGGAGGCCAGCGTGGCTAGAGTGAAGGGTCAAGGAGGCATGGCAGATGAAGCTAGAGAAGAAAGGACACAGTGGACCAGGAGCAAGAGATCAGGTCAGTGACCTGGGGAGGAGAGCATGGGGGCCTTCTGCTCTAACAGCTTTGCTTTTTCACTCTAAGTGAGCTAGAAAGTTATTGGAGGATTGTCAGCCGGAGATCTAACTTGACCATTCTGCTCAATGTGCTAAGAATAGACTTGGGTGGGAAGGCAAGGTTGGGGGAAGGAATTAGACCCATTAGGAGGCACTGCAGGAATCCAAGTGCAAGTTGATGGAGACAGACAAAGAGATGAGACTAGTTAGAGTCTGGAGACATGTAGAAGGTGGAACCAATGGGGTTTGCCAATAGCTTGATGGAGGATGTGGACAAAGAGAGAAATCAAGGACGACTTCAAGGTTTGGCCACAGTAACTAGAAGAATGGAGCTGACAAAACTGAGAAGGAGAAGACTATGAGAGAAAAAAAATCAGATGACAGTAAAGAGGAAGGAGGGAGTTTTGCAAAGAGAGAAGTTAAGAGATTGCCATGCAGGTGAGGAGAGTGACTGGACTAGGAAAATGCAGTAGTATTGCCCAGCAGAGCTAAGGGCTAACTTGAGGTTGGTGGCCATGAATGTAAAGTGACATTATGGTTAGGTTTGGGGTTGTTTTTTTTTTATTTTCTCCAGTCATTTTCAGCTGTATTTATATAAACATGGACTAGGCAGAGAGTTGGGTCTAACCAAGGTTGGGGATTTGCCACCCAGGACACTGGGAGGACAAGATGCGGGAGGGAATCAATGAAGATCGTGCATGGGCAAATGAAGACCAAAGGCACCCAAGCAGGATAGGAATGGGGTACGGCAGGAGGGTGAGCGCAGTACAGAGTTGGCAAGATCAATGGGTTTTGTGTTTTGGAAGGTGGAAGAATTGTTAGAGTAGGGATGAAAAAGGGATGAGTTGGGAGGTCAGGAGGTGGCAGTCAGAGATGGGAAGCCTTAAAATGGAGATTATGGATGGGGGTAGAAATCGGAGGCTCCAGGAAATAAGAATGGGAATGGGTAACTCCCAGAGTCATCTCCCCTGACCTCTCCCATGTCTTGGGCTCCCCTTCTTCTCTTCCACATGTGTGCTTTCCCAAGAACCCTTTCTGATATTTATAGCATTAATGGATCCAACTCTGACTCATTTCCTCTGCCCTTCCTTGTCCCTTCTTGAGTATTAGTGTGGGCCCTCGGAGAAGCAGAGGTCACAGGACTAAGCAGGGAAGAATTTCACCCGGGAGAGGGAATGGGGAAGGATGTGGGTGAGGCTGGGAGAATTGTCCAATCACCATGAAAGAGAGCAGGTTGGGTGGAAGCATCTAGATAGCTGGGCAGCTGAACAAGGTTTAAAGTCGGCGATGCTCTCAGGGAATCCTCTAGCTGGAGACACCCATCAGAGACCTGCAGGAACTGGAGCTGGTCTGCCTTGGTGTCCCCAGCACAGTCATTGGCTGGGAGCAGTCTGTGGGAAGCATGGGATCGAGCCAAAGGAGCCATAGATTTCAGAACACATCATCTGGGGCCCTTGGTCAATTTCACTGCCCATAATTGGGATTCTATGAAGTACATTCCAACCGATAGCTCCTCAATCCAGCATCAGAACCAAGCTCAGGAGTGAAGTCACTGCTTTTTAATTCAGTGTCCCGTGCCTTTGAGCCTTTGCTGAGGTCTGAGTGTTGCCAGCTTCCCAAGAAGTGCACATGGACAAAGTGCAGGTTCCCTGTTTCCTTCACACACAGGGACCTTCCAGAGAAGGGACTCGGCTTCAGAGAAGCGCCGATGCCCTCAGGAAGGCTGCACCGTGGGGCTAGCAAGAGCTGGGCTTGGAGAGCATTGGGGTGAGCAGACCACGGAGGTGGAAGCTGGGTCTCCTTTGACCCCATTCATTGCTCCTCTTCTGACCCCAGCAGGCTCTGCATCTCTGCTAAAGGCCCCCCCCTTTTTTCCTACCCATTTGGCATTGCTCACATCCTGCCTGATTCTCTGCTCCACTCATTGACACCTGAAAATTCAGCCCTCATGAAATATCACCTCAAAGGCTTTGTCCTCCTCCCCCTGCCCGAGCTCTCAGGCCTTCCACCCAAATAAACCCCATCTTCAGCCCCCGAGTTTACTCTTTTGATTTCCCTTTCTCCCTCTGCAATTCCTTTCACTCCGCATCACTTCGTAAAACCCGATGTGTCATCAAGGCACTTTCTCTGCAGTCTATTCCCATACTTCTCTGCTTCCGCCAAAACACCGGCTCATGCTCCAGTTATCATCTCCCTGAACCCCCAACAGCTTTTACTTTCTGCTCTTGCAGCTCCTTTTTTTCCATCTTTTCCCTTGTCCCTTCCTCTCTGTGTGCTCTTGCTTCATCCTTGTCTGACAGCTCCCCCTCCCCGCTCCTCTCCCCACGAGGAAGGTGGACCTCCCAGATCCACTCACCCCACCCACGCTTCTTCTCACCCTGGTCTTGAACGCTCACCCAATGCCTACTTTTCGAAATGGTTTCTCCTAAAATAGAAACTAAAAACAAAACAAAACTATTCCTTCCAACAGTGGGGCCATTTAGAGCAAAGCCTTTCTGCGAGCAGTCCAGCATTCCCAGTCCCCAGCTGGCCAGCAGGCACCCCACTGGATGCACCCACAAGATCTGAGGATTTATTCTTTATTTTTTTTTTGGCTGTTGGAGCCAGTGTGTGGGTTTCCTGACCAGGATACAACCAGCATCCCCTGCAGTAGAAGCGCAGAGTCTTAACCACCAAGGAAATCCCAAGGTGGGGATTTTAGAGGGAAGGGCTGAGGCTGGAGTTAGAGTAATAATGAAGCTTGGAGCAGGGATTCTCCAGGTGGTCTCCTCAGGGTTACTCACTAGTGAATAGTGAAAGTCACTCAGTCGTGTCCAACTCTTTGTGACCCCATGAACTGTAGCCTGCCAGCCTCCTCTGTCCATGGAATTCTCCAGGCCAGAATGCTGGAGTGGGTAGCTGTTCCCTTCTCCAGGGGATCTTGCTAACCCAGGGATCAAACCCAAGTCACCTGCATTGCAGGCTGATTCTTTACGGTCTGAGCCACCAGGGTGGCAAAGCTAGAATGCTTGCACAGTGACCCTCAATCCAATAGTCTTTCAACTTTATCTTAATGGCGCTCCCAACTAAGAAGAAATTTCAACATGGGGTGAGAGCCTGGACTCCTCATGCTCCAGTGGGAGAGCAGTAGTGCAGGGCTCAGCAGGGAGCTTGTTGGGCAAAAATGCAGAATCTGGGCCCCATAGACCCATGGAGTTACTCTCTGAACTTTCACAGGATCTCCAGGTGACTCCTCTACATATTAAAATAGGAGAAGCACTGATCCCAGGACCTTCAGGCCTGTCTCCCAATTCCAAGACTCTGACTTCACTTGCCAGACTAGAGGCTCCAGAACACAGGTTTTTGGCAGTCAATATACAGTGCAGCACAGTGAGCTCTCTGTAACACAAAAGATGAGAAATCAATTTTGTTTACTGATAGACTGATTAAACAGTCCTGCCCCTTAATTATTTTTGTCTTCTAAAACTAGCAAGTCAAGCGGCTCACCCTCCAGGGATATTTTCAAAGGAAAACACACTAGGGGTGACTCCAAAGCACCCTTTGGGGCTATTACATCTTCCGTGTGGTCTAAATGGCCTGGCACTGGGACCCACGGTGCGGGTCAGGATATGCCCACAGTGAGAAGCATAAATACAGGCGCCTCACAGACCCAGTTCTCGGTGCCACTCCACCCACTGACGCCCGCACGGTGCCTCAGGCTATTCTCAGACCGACGTGCCACCTCTGGGCTGTCACCCAGCCAGCTTTCTTTGTACTCTAAAGAAAGGGAGTCCCTGGAAACATTGATTTGAGGACCCTGGAGCACCATCCTTCCTCCAGATCCGCAGACAGGAAGAAGGGCATCTTTGGCAAAAGACCAGGCATCCTGGACCAATCCTCTTGGTAGATGAGGCGGGCGGGAAACGAAAACAGGGAGGCAGTGTCTGGTTATCTCATGCTGAAATGAGGTAAAGGGTCAGAAATACACTTGCTATAATCCTACCTCTAGGCACAGCAGGTGCGTGCACACGCAGAGTGCTTACTGAAAAAGAGCTTCCAGGAAAAAAAAAATCCTATATGAATGGCAGCGTGTGCGCCGCAGTCCCGGAAGATTTCAGGTTTGAATTTGGATGCACCTGCCCAATACACATAGATAAACATCTGGAGCCGTTAAATGTTCTGCATTTCAGGGCTGTTCTGGATCAATCCCAAATGAGGGTGTTGCTTTCTTCTTTCTTCTTGGGATTAAAAACACGCTTGAAAGATGTAGACTCCTTTGGATCTGCTCTCATTTAAAAAGCACAGTTATCCCTAAAGTTTTCAGTTTGCCACCACAGACAGTTTCCTGCTCAAATATAGTAATTCAAAATATACATCCAGAATCCTTAGCATCTGCTCTGTACAGAGCAACATATTTTGACATTCCAGGAAAGTTTTTTAAAATAATAAGGCAAGAAAGAAAAAAAAGGAAAAAGGAAGGAAAGAAGGGAGGGAGGATTAAAATATATATTCTCTGAGAATAATTTCCTCTCTGAAAGGCTAATAATATATAAACTTTAATATCTACATTGACAAGTTCTTATTTGGCTAATTGACAGTCACTGTATTTTTAGTAGAGGGCCATTGGCAAAAGTAGGTGAAAACAATTAGTAATGCATTCATTATAGATCAATTTACTGAAAAAGGTTAATAGCTCCTTGTTTCGAATAAGATCTCTGCTAAACCTTCTGTGATATGTGTTTTTCCTTTGTACAGTGCAATTTAAAAAGTTAGTCAATGAAAGAATGATTGAATGTTCACGTTCGTACGGAAATTTTTTGAGTGTCTACAGGAATGTTTGAATTTCATTTATCCTGCCTTTCACTCAGGTTGATAATGTCTAGGCTCAGTTAATACTTGGCTTACTAATCATTTTAATTAAGGTACAAATAATAATCCTTCACCAAAGTTATCAGACAGAACCATTTCTTAAACTACAATAAACCACCCAATAGAAAAAAGCAACAGATAGGAACAGGCAACACACAAAAAGAGAAAATTCAGCTGGCTAATAAACATATGAAAAGACAGTCCCTCTAATGAGCAATCAGGAAGGTGCAAATAAAAGCACCCAGGAGACGCCATGTCTAATCCATCAGATGGGCAGCAATCAAGTAAAGCGACATCATGGGTAAGGGCATGGGCTCAGAAGGCAGGACCTACCACTTGCCAATGTGTGCCCCAGGACCAGATTCTTAGCTTGCCTGGGTCTCTAAAAGGGTAATAATATCAACATCTATCTCACTGGGTTGTTGTAAACAGCAAACGATTTCACACACATAAAGCATTCAAAACTATGCCTGGCAGAAAGTATTCACTTGACACATGTATCTATTTTTGGCATCAAATGTTGAAGAACGGGGCTTCCCTAGTGGCTCAGAGGTTAAAGCGTCTGCCTGCAATGCGGGAGACCTGGGTTCGATCCCTGGGTCGGGAAGATCCCCTGGAGAAGGAAATGGCAACCCACTCCAGTATTCTTGCCTGAAGAATCCCATGGACGGAGGAGCCTGGTGGGCTACAGTCCAAGGGGTCGCAAAGAGTCGGACACGACTGAGCGACTTCACTGTTCACTGTTGAAGAATGTGGGGAAGCCAATACTTCTGTATATTGTTGGTTGGAGCATAAATGATCACAGCCACTTTGGAAGGCAATCCAGTGGCTTCTGTGAAAAGTAAGGGTATGTAAATCCTATGATCCTGCTGTTGTTTCTGTGGATCTGCTCTTGAGAAACAAAAATATCTATTTCGTTCTCATGTTCACTGCAACATTATATGAAATGAACAATATCTGGAAAGAGTTGCTCATTCGTGCAAAGGAACTATATCTGGAAACAAATAGTTGCCCAGTCGTGCCCGACTCTTTGCGACCCTATGGACTGTATTCCACCAGGCTCCTCTGTCCATGGGATTCTCCAGGCAAGAATACTGGAGTGGGTTGCCATTCCCTTCTCCAAGGGATCTTCTTGACCCAGGGATCGAACCCAGTTCTCCTGAGTTGGAGGCAGATTTCTTTACCATCTGAGCCACCAGGGAAACAAATAGGGAAATGGCTAATTATAGTATAACTCTAATTACTATGTAGCTGTTAAAAATAATGAAATAGGTTTCTAGGAACTGACATGGAATGATCTCCAAGGTTTGGCTGAATGGAAATAACAAGTATCAGAACAGTGACATGATATCACTGTGAATAGCACTGCTATGATATGATGTGACATTTGTGTATATATCACTTGTATAAAAGCTGCATACAAAGCCTTTATTATATTAATGTATTTAGGTCAGTGTAGTCATTAACTCTAAGGGAGGTATTAGCATGGGATGTGATAGGAAAAGAGGATTTACTATATTTGTACTATTTTTAGTACAAACATTATTTTTGTATTTATTTTTACAGTGCATTCCTCTACTATCACTTCATGGGAAATAGATGGAAAAACAGTGGAAACAGTGTCAGACTTTATTTTTGGGGGCTCCAAAATCACTGCAGATGCTGATTGCAGCCATGAAATTAAAAGACGCTTGCTCCTTGGAAGGAAAGTTATGACCAGCCTAGATAGCATATTAAAAAGCAGAGACATTACTTTGCCAACCGAGGTCTGTCTAGTCAAGGCAATGGTTTTTCCCGTGGTCATGTATGGATGTGAGAGTTGGACTGTGAAGAAGGCTGATCGCCGAAGAATCGATGCTTTTGAACTGTGGTGTTGGAGAAGACTCTTGAGAGTCCCTTATACTGCAAGGAGATCCAACCAGTCCATTCTAAAGGAGATCAATCCTGGATGTTCATTGGAGGGACTGATGCTAAAGCTGAAACTGCAATACTTTGGCCACCTCATGCAATGAGTTGACTCACTGGAAAAGACTCTGATGCTGGGAAAGGTTGGGGGCGGGAGGAGAAGGGGACGACGGAGAATGAGATGGCTGGATGGCATCACCGACTCTGTGGACATGAGTTTGAGTGTACTCCGGGAGTTGGTGATGGACAGGGAGGCCTGGCGTGCTGTGATTCATGGGGTCGCGGAGAGTCGGACACGACTGAGCGACTGATCTTATCTGATCTGAGGGAAGGGGGAATAGGGAGTCATTGTTCGACAGGTACAGGGTTCAGTTTGGGATGATGAAAATGTTCTATAGGTGAATAAAGGTGATGGTTGCACACCAGTGTGAATGTACTTAATGTCACAGAGCTATATGTTAAAAATAGTAAATTGTCTGTTATGTCTATTTTACTTCAATGACAAATTTAATTTAATTTAAAAATTCTTTATACTAAAACATGACACAACAGGACGGCTCTAGTCAGAGACTAGTAGCGTGTGCTCCAGTGAACAGAAGTTGAGCCTCTCAAGAACCCTGGGGCGTGGTGGGGGTGAGTTGGAGAGTGGCACAGACACTTGGAAAGGAGAGGCAATGGGGATGCCAGTCCACCTGGAGAAGGAAAGTCTTAAATTCGACATTCAGTGGAAAGTCAAGCAGTGCCCAGTTGATGGAACTTGGCCTTGATCTGCTGGTAAGAAGAGAATTCATTCCCCTAGTTCCCTGTTTCCCTCTCTCTCCAGTCAAAAGCCCTCCAGAGATAGACTCACAGATGGGGAGGGGCAGGGAAGGTGGCAGAAAAGAAAGAAAAGAAAGGGGTCATGAAAAGCAGAATCTTATAATGGGTTGTATTTTTGCTGCAGCAGCTCCTCTTTCAAAGAGCTTCCACGCACCTGGAGGGAACTTGATTTCCTTCTGAGAATATGCCTTTCAAGTAGATTAAAAACTATTTTCATGAGTTGCGGCTGTTTACATGCAAACCTGTCATTCAGATGATATGTGCTTTCACAGATGCCCATGCAGGCTTATCAACAGCTCCCTTCTGTTTTGGGATAATTTTCTGTATGCAGTGTGTCTGGGCAAAAGGAGGAAGGTGAAGGGACCTGAGGGCATTTTATTTCCTTGACAAGGTGAAAACAAAAATGCCAAGAGCTGAAGGAGGGTGGGGCTGGAGCCAGAGTCCAGAGTCTCCTCCAGTTAGAATGAGGGCTGGATGGTGTTGGAAGCTGGTCATTCAGTGCTGAGCTACTCCAGTGTTTGAGATGGACAAGGTCCACCCTTGTCTACCGATTTAGCAATTTCCCACCCATCTAACTCCCAGCTTTCAAGATTTCTGCCACCCATTCCCCAGTAGAGCCTGATATCAAGGCCACACACTAGGAGAGAGAAGGTCTACCTGGTGAAGGGCGCATTGACTTTGGGAAATATGAAGAGGCACAATTAAGCCTTGACTCAACTATTGTAGATTCCCAAATTCTAGGACAAAGCTTAAAAGAGATTCTGAATTGAATTTATGTTTACTTATTTGCCAAATTTTTAAAAGCAATTATTAAGCCACTTTAATGAAGGATCTACAGTGTTTTTTGAATTCTCCACACTGAGAATCAATCTAAATTCTAGAAGGATACAACGGTGACTTGTGATCCTTTGGAAACAAAAAGTTGATCCACTCAAGCAAACATAAGACAAAATAGATAACAAACCAGTGCACGTGTGTGGATCTGTATGTGTGTATGTGTGTGCATGTACGTGTCTTTTTGAAGGATTGGCAAGGTTTTTAATAATGCTTCAAGGACAAGGTAGAAAAAATGGCCAAGATATTAACAAATATAGGTTGATGTAACTGACCACACATTTTCCTAAGAGTCTTCATTTTGTAAATCTAGATATTTTTATCTGTAAAAGAAAAAAGTTGAAATATACATCCACTAAGGTTTCCTCCAACTCTTCAGTCTTAAGTGTTTTACTTGGAGGAAGGTCCCAAGAGATGTTTCACAAGATTTGCCAAACCTTGTCCTAACTTGGGATGAAAATGTAGGAACATGCATACAAAATCAGAGAAGGCACAAAGGAAAGAGCATTTGTTGCCTTCAAGGATAGAATCAGCATTAACATTACCCATTGCCCTCTCCCAAGCCAATAACATCATAGTTTGAAGTTTGAAGCTAACATCGTAGTTTGAGATAAAATATAACTTTATAAACATATGATTTTTTAAAAATCTTTTCTACAAGGTCAATATTTTGGAGCAAATCAGTTAAGGAAATTGCAGGAATCTGGGTGATTTTAAATTCAGTATCAAACATCAGAATGGCATATTTAAGACCTGGGTGCAACGAAGGACTTAGTATGGACTAAGCTCTATATAAACTCTGGAGTCCAAATCAAAAGGCAGCATTACCTACTCAATACTGTGCCTGAATCTGGAGAACCAAGTGCAGTACTGGGCACCATCCATTAAGAAGGACATGAAACCAACAAGGACCTACTATGTAGCACAGGGAACTCTGCTCAATGTCATGTGCCAGCCTGGATGGGAGGGGAGTCGGGGAGAGAATGGATACACGTATATGTATGGCTGAATCCTTTTACTATTCACCTGAACTATCACAACATTGTTAATCAGCTATACCCCAATACAAAATAAAAAGTTTAAAAAAAGGAAGAAGGACATGAACAAGCAGTAAGACATTTTAAAGGGTGTGGTAATGGCAACCTACTCCGGTATTCTTGCCTAGAGAATCCCCTGGACAGAGGAGCCTGGTAGGCTGCTGTCCATAGGGTCGCACAGAGTTGGACATGACTGAAGCGACTTGGCAGCAGCAGCAAGGATCAGAGGGCTCCTCTGGCTTCCCCAGCCCCTGACCATCCTGCCAGCACCCCACCACACCTGACTTAGCTCTTTAGTAGCACTGGTGCACTGTAGCTGTCAGTCCTTGCTTGAACATATTAGCATGAGAACACGCCATTTCCTGGTGTACTAAGAAACTCTATCCTTACCCTGAGTGGAGATCTCCTTATCTATGAATCTTCCACTCCCTGCTCCGGATTCTGGAACCCTGGGCCCACACAGGTCAATTTTGATCCCTCTTCTACATACACAGTCCTTCAGATGAGTCAAGATGATGACTGGTCACCTCCAAGAAACTTTTTAAAGTAAAGCTAGGCTGTTTTCAAAGATTAATCCTTAAGATCCTTTTTGTGGCTATTTGCCCCCAGGGTTAAAAGGTTGTCTATTCCGGAGTTGAAGCCTCTAGTGCTATTCTTTCTTCCTTGCAGTGTTCAGAAGCAAACACAAGTAGTGAGGAGTTTCTTTTGGCTTGGCCTCACTGGTATGGCTTCCAGTTAATGCCCAGACATGCTCAAAAACTGGAGCAATGATCCCTAGTTGTGACTTTTCAATACTTGAGGGTATTTCCGATTTACACAAAATTCATAGAACACTTGTAGCTAACATTAATTGTAAAAATAAACAGAGGCCCTAGGGCATTGTAGGAACACACAAAATTCCAGGTTGTGATTCCAGACAAGTTGTAAATCACTGGCTCATTTAGACATTTGTCTTCTACTTCCCAAATACTTTAGTTACCTTGCCTTTAAAAAAAATTCTCTGAATGTCATTGATTTCTATTCTGTATTTGACAGACATGGTTTTGTTTTATTTATTTATTTTTTAGACAATACGGTGCAGCATGCTGAATCTTAGTTCCTTAACTAGGGATTGACTCCAGCCCCGCCTGCATTGGGAGAATGAAGTCTTAACCACTAGACCACCAGGGAAGCCTTCAGATATGAATATTTTTGTAAGTGCTGCTGATGACATCACTGACACAGTGGACATGCGTTTGAGCAAACTCAGGGAGACAGTGATGGACAGAGAAGCCTGGCGTGCTGCATTCATGGGGTCACAAAGAACCGGACACAACTTGGTGACTAAACAACAACAACTGGTATTTCTACACGTTTCCATTTATCTCTGATTTACTTGAGTGCCTGCTATGTATGTGACACCTAAAAGCATGTGGCAAACAAGAACCAAACCAAAAAACAGGAGATCACCTTGTCCATACCACAGTATGGAACAAAATCCCTCATTTATGAAGAAACACTGAGATACAAGACAGTGTGGGAGACTTGCCTTCAGAGGGGGACAGAATTGGAACCCCATCCCCCATATTCACAGACCTGAAAAAGACCACTGATAGTTTAAAACCTCATTTTGCAACCCAACTTGTTCAAAGTAAATAAAATGTTGTTTGCATAAGTAATTAATCAAAAATTACATGGAAGGTTTATTACGAGGCCAATAGCAAGCAGTCTCCTGAGGCATTCAGCAACTCTCTCAGTAAATAATTACTTAAGTTAAAATTATTTACTAAATTAAGTCATTCCTTTTGTGATATCTCCAAGACTTCCAGTAATTGGTTGGACTCACTTTAGTTTGGTGTTGTATAAAGGAAAAACATAGTGCTACACAATAAATTAACGGTGCAATTAACTATAAATTTAGCAGTTCAGAAACACATTTTTAATGACTAAGAACAGGTACAAAGTCCCCTGCATGGTTTCTTTGGTTGATTTTTTTAAAACCTAGGCATCATTTTCCATCTTGTTTAATGCAGCAATGCTGGGGAAGTATTAGCATAGCATAACATTATTTTCTATTTACCAAGAGTCAGCAACATGAAAAGCCCGTTTCAAGCAGAGCGATAGCCACAGGTCCCTGCCCAGGGATCACTGTGGGAACCACTTTGGCCTCAAGGCAAGTCCAACTCTGTCCTTTCTCTTCTCTGCTCCCACTGTAAGGACAGGGTCTCCTGGCAGTAGCGCCTGCCCTGGGCCCTCCTGGGGTAGGCAGGAAGAGTAATGATCAGCTGCCTAGAGCTTCCTCCCTGCAAGCCACACATCCGTGTTCTAATGATGAGAAAATAGCGAAGAGTAAAACTTGAGCTAACTAACACCTTTAATGAACTATTTTGTGGCGTTCTTAATTTTTAGGAATAAAATGCAAATCATTGGGTTTTAAGAGCAAGAAAGAAAACCAAATTCTCCTCATTAAACATCACTGACACAATGGACATGAGTTTGAGCAAACTTCGGGAGATAGGGAAGGACAGGGAAGCCTGGTGTGTGGCCGTCCATGGGGCCACAAAGAGTCAGACATGACTTAGAGACTGAACAGCAGCAACAAAGCATTGATACCTTGCAAGGATAGATCTTATCACTTTATATTTTCCCCACATTTGGGGGTTCCTAGCCACAGAATTGGAGAAGGAAATGGCAACCCACTCCAGTGTTCTTGCCTGGAGAATCCCAGGGAAGGGGGAGACTGATGGGCTTCCGTCTATGGGGTCACACAGAGTCGGACACGACTGAAGTGACTTAGCAGTAGCAGCAGCAGCCACAGAATAGAAAGTGAGCATCCATCACGTGCCAGGCTGTGGGGTCTTTCAAGGATGTTATCTCACTCCATTCTCATGACTACTCCATGATGTTGGTGTGGCAAGTGTCAGCTCACCACTGCTTTTTCAATACCATGTAGCTTCTTTGCAGCACATCCAAAATGGTACCCCCTCCCTCACCTTCACCCATAACATATACTCTCTCCAAGAAGAGATCGAGAATTTCTTTTTTTTTTTTAATGTGGAACATTTTTGAAGTCTTTATTGAAATTGTTACAATAGCTTCTCCTTTATGTTTTGGTTTTTTGGCTGTGAAGCATGTGAGATCTTAGCTCTCCAACCAGGGGTTGAAACTGCACCCCCTTCATTGGAAGTGCAGAGTCTTAATCATTGGACTGTCAGAGGAGTTCGAAGAATTTCTTTTAAATACTCACTAGGATATGTCCTCTACCTGTGCTTCAGACATAATGACCAAAGTCCAAATGACCCTAAAACTCAAGAAAATCCATTATTTGTTACTTAGTTGGATTTTTGTAGTTAGTATAGTTTCTAAAGGCAGGAAAGTAAACATATTTGTTGTAGAAAGAAATAATTTTACCAGTAAGCATTGAAAAAAAAAATGTACTTGGAACTTCACCATAAGTAAACATAATATTCATCAACCTCTCTCCTACTGGTTCTATTTCTCTGGAGAACAATGATTAATACATTGCTTGCTATCCAGACATGACCCCCACTTTCAGAGAGCTCAAGAGTTATTGGGTGACATCAACATCTCTTCAATTCACTCTAATGCAAAATAAGGAAGAGACAGAGGTGGGTTGAGATGCTTTGAATCCATATTAAGGATCTGGCAGATTATTCTAAGGACAATGAGAAACTATTGATGCATTTCAGTAGGAAAAAAGGGTATGGCTAGGTTTGCTTTGTTCAAAGATCATATTAAAAAATTATATTAAAAAACACATAAATAAGGACTTCCCTGGTGGTCCAGTGGTTAAGAATCTGCCTGCCAGTGCAGGGGACAGAGGTTCAATCTCTGGTCCAGGAAGATTCCACATGCCTTAGAGCAACTAAGCTCCACAACTACTGAGCCCATGCTCTAGGGCCCATGAGTCCTTGCACCTAGAGCCTGCGCTCTGCAACAAGAGAAGCCACAGCAATGAGGAGCCCACACACAACAACGAGAGAAAGCCTGCGTACAGCATTAACCCAGCACAACCAAAAATAAATTAAAAAAAAATTTTTTTTAAAGAAACAGATACTTAAAAAAAAATACAGAAATAGCACATCACTAGAGTGAATGGACTGGAGGCTGTCAAGAGTAGGAAGATCACGTAGGCGGTTACTGCAATTGTCTAGTGAGGAGAAAGTGGCTGCAGGCCTCCAGTGTTGGCAGGAGAGACAAAGAAGTGGGTAGATGGATAGACTGGCAGGACTTGGGGAGTGAATGGAGGTAGGAAGGGAAGGACACAGGATGACTTCCTAGATCCTGGCTGGACAACCTGCCCTGGGACATAGGGGTGGAAGGCATGGAGATGGCATGCTCTGTCCTGCACATGCTGAGCACGAGGCCCCTATGTGGTCTCCCAGGGAGCTGCTTACGACATGTCCGTGGGTCTGGGCAGACAGATCAGAGCTAGAGTGACAGATGTGAGAGCTGTGGCAATATGGCTGCTGGCCAAAGTCATGGGAGTGGCTGAGATCCTGCTAGGAGAATCTGCAGTGATAAACGAAGAGGCTTAGTGCAGAGCACTCCAGATAGCCCTCCTCAGGCTCGCCGATTACCCAGCCCCTCAATGATCATGAGCTAGAGCAGGGCCCGCCGATTACCCAGCCCCTCAATGATCATGAGCTAGAGCAGGGCCCTCACCCTGCCCCTCTCTGCATTCCTTCACTCCAACTTTAGGCCCTATCCACTTCTCAGAGACCATGGCAATCACCTGGTCTCAGACTCTCTTCCTTTAGTTTACTTTTCTTTTTTTTTGGCCATGCCACACGGCTTTCACAGCTTAGTTACCTGACCGGGGATTGAACCCGGGTTCACTGCAGTGGAAGCATGGAGTCTTAAACACTGGACTGCCAGGGAAGTCCCTGATTTACCTTTCTTATCTTTGCCACACTAATTTTCATGAGGCATGGACTCCTGTTCTCAATGTTTCCCCATTCCCCGTCAAATAAGTTGTAATCACTTCCTCCTGAGACCGAGGCCTGCTGTACGATGCTCCCAGATGACCCAGGCATAGCTTTGCTGCTGTTGTCTATTTTCTCTGCTCTCCATCAAAGGTGATACACAGAACATGACCTTTCATAAGTCATTTAACCTTCTTCTCCTCCACTTTTCCATCTTTTGCATCCTATGGGGGATGACAAAAGGATTCACAGCCCTGAACAAAAGGGCATGCCTCAGGGCTCAGAGACAGATGTCTACCTCTGACATTGGTTTCCCCCAGGCTTCAGGATCTGTTGCTGTGACGTCAGCAGACAAATGAACTGTGGACCTAGTGGGGAGGGAATGCGGGGAGCCCTTCAGCCCTTGATAGGGAAGCATCTCTGTGGCCAGCCAACCATTTCAGACAAATGGAGCCTTAGTCCATTTGGAGGGAACTTTAGGAAGGAAAATTCTATTTGCATCTTTTAATTGCACGAGTTACTTACAATAGCGTATCAATATATTTCAGTTTCCCTGGTGGCTCAGACAGTAAAGAATCTGCCTGCAGTGCAGGAAACCTGCGTTCGATTCCTGGGTCGGGATCTATAGTAGTGTGAGCCAGCTCTGGAGAGAACTTGCCGTCTTAGAGAAACAGATAGAAACGAAGATCCCAAGGGGCATGAAAGAGAGTTCCTTGGAATAGACTACTTCTGCTGGAGCATGGTACGAATGGCAGAAGACTCCTTTGACAAGATTTGTTGAGCATCCACTATGTGCTAGACACTGTTTATATACGCTGAGTAAAACAGTGAACAAACTAGACAAAAATCAAGGCTCTCGTGGAACTTACCCTACAGGAAGGAGATAGATTTTTAAAAGTAGTAGGTAAGTGGACTGTATACTACGTTACAAGGTGTCAAGTGCTGTGCGGGAAAGAGACTCAAGTAAGAGAGACAGAGAGTGGTGGAAGGGGTTGAGGTTTTTGTAAGGCCACCGAGGCAGGCATCATAGAGAAGGTGTCATCTGAGCCAAAGAGTTGAAGGAGATGAGAATGACGCATGTGGACATCTGGCGAAAGAGTGTTTCAGGCAGAGGAGGAGTGACCAGCGCAGAAACCCTAGGTGGGAGCTTGCCTGACACATTGGAGAAAGAGGAAGGAGACCAGTTTGGCTGGAACAGAGTGACCAGGGGGCCGAGCAGTAGGAGGTGAAGTTAGGGGTGAAGAGTCACATTGAGAAGTGCCTTGGAATGGCCCCGCTGGAAGCTTTGGGGACAGAGGAATGATTCCACTTCTGTTGTAAAAGCAGCCCTTGATGGCTGGGAAGAGAGTACATCGTGAAGGGGGCAGGACCAGAACAGCAGTGCTGGGCGGGAGGCCATTGCCACCATCCAGGCAGGAAGAGCAGCCTGGGAGCAGACTGTCAGTGGTAGAGAGGGTGAGAGGGAATGGATTCCAGACAGATTCTAAAGACACACATGCGTGTTTAGTCACTTCAGTCGTATCTGGCTCTTTACGACCCCATTCATTGTAGCCCACTAGGTTCCTCTCTCCATGGGATTCTCCAGGCAAGCATCCTGGTGTGGATCGCCATGCCCTCCTCCAGAGGATCTTCCCTCTGAAGATGTAGACAAGATTTACTGATGGGCTGGATATGGAGGATGAGAAAGACTGCCATCAAGGCTTTTGCTCTGAACTACTTGAAGGAAGGAATTGTCATTTTCTAAGTCATAAAAAACTGAGGATAGAGTCTGCATGGGGAGGTAGACTCTAAGGAGTTACACACACACACACACACACACACACACACACACACACGTCTAAATCTGGAATTCAGGAAGAAAAGTCAAAGCTAAAAAAGTAGATTTGGGTCCAGATCATAAAGACTTTCCTCCACGATAATAACAGTGAAAACCAGCCGCTCCTCTTCTCTCCATCACCACCGTCTCCTCCTCCCACTGCTGGGAATTTCCACGTGCCCAGCTCTGTGCTCACATCATCCACATCATCTGATTTACTTCTCACAGTGGCCCCGGGAGGCAACCAGGACAATCTCCATTTTGCAGATGGGGAATCCTAGGCTTAGGCTCACACAGCTGGAAAGAACTCCATTCTTCAGGTAGTGACGAGCCATTAAAAATGGAGAATAACATGGTCAGATATTTATTTTGGATACATTGCTCAGAGGATAGCACAGAAGGTAAAACAGGATGGGACAAGAGCAGTGGGGCTTGGGTGGCACTTCATCAAATCTAGAGTCCAAAAAAGAGATCATGTGGGAGTGAGGGCCTACAAGGCTGGGAAACCCATTGAGTTGGGGATGTGAGGGGGAAATCCATGATGTCAGTGGGCTTCTGGTGGGGGTTCTGGAGGAAGGGTGGTGCCACTTGCTCAGGTGGGGAACAGAGGGGGATGATTGGGACCTGGCAGGTGGATGCAAAAGCATCATATCAGGAGTTAGGGAGGGGGATGCTGGGACAGTTGTGATCAACCAGGATAGGTCTTCCCTGGGAGGCTTTGGAACTTAACTCTACAGACTAGAGAGCCAGTGAGATTTGAGTCGGATAAATGCAGTCACATTTAGCACAGTTCTCTGTGCTTTGCGAGGGCTGGACCGGAGCTTCTGGGCGCAGCACACTGTTACAACCATCTGCACACAGCAGCTACTGAGCACAAGAAACCACACTTTCACCCCATTCCCACCCCACTCTTCTGGCCAATTTATCAGGCATACGCACAGATTTTTTTTTTTTTTGATGCAAGCACATTGTGCAAAGAGGTTGAATACGCTGAATAAATCCATTCAGTATTTCTATAGAAATTTTTTTAAACCAACTCATAACAAGTAACAGCCCACTTACTTCTCCGCAACACTACTCCCCACCACCCCATTGTCTGCCCTTACTGGGATAATGGGTAATTGTGTTCCAACATGCATTAGGCTAAAACGCTTCTCTTCACCCAGCTTCAATCATTCTCAAAACCCAGATCCTAATCTAACTTCATCATCATTAAGCAGCCAAAGCAGCTGCCGCAGTGAAGACGGGGGGAAAGGAACAGGCTGGGGAGAAGAGCGACGTTTCTCGGAGAAACAAAAGAATCTCTTCTCTGATCAAGGGACCGGGCACGAGAGGAGGAAGGGAGCGCGCGCAGAGCTGACTAAAATAAAATTGCCAGTTAGGCCTTCTTCTCATTAGTTTCTCTTTCACATTTCACATTAGCACAGTGAAAGGAAGATGAATTAAGAGTTAAACACCCCAAAATAACTGAAGCGATCTTTAAATAAGACTTAAATGTGCTCTACGTTGCCACCAAAACCCCTTTGTTTCATGTGCCCCTTCGCTCTCTTTGACCTCCTGGCCTCTCTTTCTTTGTTTTTTTTAAACTGTTATTGAAGTATATGCTTTACAATGTTGTGTTAGTTTCTGATGTACAAGGAGAATCAGCCATACATATCCATACATCACCTCTTGTTTGAGGGGTTCATTTCCCTCCCATTTAGGTCACCATGGAGCACTGGATAGAGTCCCCTGTGCTATACAGCAGGTTCTCATTCATATCTGTTTTATGCATGGGAGTGTGTGCATGTCAACCTCAGTCTCCCAACTCATGTCACCGCCTCTCTTTCCTCCCCCCACTTGGGGTTCATGCATTTGTTCTCTACGTCTGTGCCTCTATTTCTGCTTTGCAGACAGGTTCATCTGTACTGCAGGGCTATTTACAGTATCCGAGACATGGAAGCAACCTAAATGTCCTTCTATAGAGGAACGGATAAAGGTGTGGTACATGTGCACAGTGGAGTATTACTCAGCCATAAAAAAGAATGAAGTAATGCCACTTGCAGAGACATGGATGGACCTAGAGACTGTCATACAGAGTGGATTTTCCACTTTTTGAGGCGAGCACATTGTGCAGAGATCGAATACCTCTTTCTCTTGTTCTCATGGCCCTCTCCTCCCATCTTCTGTCTAGATTCTGCCGTGTCCTCTGCTCGTACACTTTCTTTTCCCCAATGGCTGGCTTGATCCTCTCTTTGAGACTCCTCCCACCTCTGGAGCTGGTCAGCCTCCGGGACCCTCTTTGTATCCAGGCCCTTTCCAGCTTCCAGTCCTTGACCCCAGAACTTCATCTGTGACCTTCCTTCCCCATCTTCCCCCTGTCCCAAGCCCATGCTTTCTGGTGTCTGGCCTCAGAGGCCACCAGAAGTCAAATTGCTAGTGATAGAAAGCTTATTGTTGTCAGATGGAAATAGATGATATAAATGAAACAAATGCTTCAACTCATAATTAAAATAAGCCGAGCGAAGCAGCAAAACCAGACAGATTCATGGTTTGGAGAGCTGAGGATGAGGACCCCCTCCTCTCACTTCTCTGCTGGCACAAAGCCCCAGAAGTATATTGACTGGCCGATCAATTCTCAGATTCTAGGTAGATGGGCTGGTGATAAATGATTAGTCCACGGCTCCTCCTTGGAGGCTGCAGGCCCGGCTAATGCACCCTGAACAGTCCCCTGTTTTCAAATACCTTGCCCGGATTGTTTATCTCGCTTCCCTCCCTACTTTTGTTTCCAGCTACAGGGAACTCCTAAGTAGAAAATCAATAGGCACTTTAATTACTGCCCCCCAATTCATCAGGGCCTCAGCTGTAATTACTCTGCCTGAGCCGGGAGCCTCAGGAGCCAATAAACTGAGACGGCCAAGCACTGGGTGCACGATGACGAAAGGCTGAAGACTGTGACTCAGCCAGGGTGGAGCCTCCTTAGGCTTCCTGCCCACCTTCGCTCTGTCTCCTTCCCAGGTGGGGACTGGGAGAGGGAGGCAGTTCCCAAAAGGACAGGTGGGGTTCAGAACTGGTGAGGGGCATAGTTTTGCACAATGACAACTCTTTTTCTCTGTCTTTTATCCCATCAACCTCCTCTAAGACCTTGCTACTCAAAGTGTAGCCCATTGACCAATGTCTTCAGCATCCTCCAGGAAAATGTTAGTGGTATAGATGCTTAAGCCCCACTTAGATGTATTGGATCCATAGTAGTAGTACAGTTAGTCACTTAGTTGAGTCCGACTCTTTGCAAACCCTGCCAGGCTCCTCCGTCCATGGAATTCTCCAGGCAAGAATTCTGGAGTGGGTTACCATTCCCTTCTCCAGGGGATCTTCCCAACCCAGGGATTGAACCCAGGTCTCCTGCACTGGAGGCAGATTCTTTACCATCGGACTCACCAGGGAAACCCTAAATACTGAGTCAGATGTTGTGCTTAACAAGATGCCCACATTAAAGGATACGACACGCTACTTTAGAATCACACTGGTTTGTGTTTGCTTGGCTAGGGCTAGTGGGGAGGTTGGGCAGTGCTCTCAGTACCCATTCCATGGCCTGTCAGACTTCATGCCACCCACAAAGTCTTCCCTGAGTGTTTTTTAGGTTGCAAGGGGCTCATAGATGCTATAAAGTTCTTTTTCCCTTCATTCTTTTCCTTCCACCTCTTCCCAAAGGCAGGTAATCTGAGGGTCTGAGAGTTGGAAGTCTGCCTGGGAATCCTTCCTCTGTTGTCCCCTAAAGGAAGCCTGAAAGGCCATCTGTCTAGACTTAGGGTCCTGTTCCCTGGCCCCAAGGTCCCTAAGGCTGACATGCTCCTGACTAGTTCCCTCCTCGTCTTTGCTGCCAAGGTTCATTCATCCTCAAAGGATGGATCTCAGGGACATCCTCGGGATTCCTTCTAGGGACTATGCTGTTCCCATAGGATGATGCTGGAATAAGAATCAATCTCATGGGATCCCTTTAAAACATCCAGGGCTAATGAATTGTCTCCCCCAGGAAAACAGGAATTCATCTTTGGGACAGCTCAGAATGAAGGACTTCCTTGTGATGGGTGAATTCATAATCCGCGTGGGTCAGGAATTGATTCATCTTTCATACTACTCTGGCTTAGAGGCCAAGGATGGTGGCAAAGTGAGCCACATGCCTGAGCAGGCTGTGTTTCTCATGAGAAAAAGCTGGGCTGTACCTACCCGATTTCCTGCACACACATCAGCCAGGACTTTGAGTCTGAGCACGGAGCCTATTGACTCAACTGATCAATTTTTCCAGTCGCAGGCAGCCAGGCCGATGAAAAATGACTTTGTTGCCCATCACCCCACCCCACCCAGACACTGGCTCATGCAAATGGAACAATTCTCCATTGAGGAATGGCTTCTAAGCTTCTCTCTGTCCTGCCTCCCAGCTGAGCCCTCTGCTTTTCTCTCTCTGCTTTTTCTCCAATCCAGTGCACTCCCTCCTTCTCAACCATCACTTACTTCTACAGAAGAGCATTCTCAAGACTCCCCATATCTGGGTCTGTGCCCAAGCTTTATACTCACTTGGCTCTAGCCGGGTGTTCCTATCTGATAGCCCAGTAATTAGTATCCTTAAACTTGAGGTATCTCAAAGTAAAACTATCTCCCTCCCGCATTCTGTCCATGCCAACCTCAATTTCCACCCAATAACTTGTGACTGGTGCCCAGGCTCCAACCTCATCCATCATGACTTATACAATCCCTTGGACAATCAATCCCAGAGGCACTCAGTGCCTTTCAAGGGACTCTCCCCTATCTATCCCATTCTTTTCCCATTGTCACCACCTTTATTCAAAACCTGTTCATATTGAACCTGGGTGCTTGCAATAGCCCCAGTTTGGAAGCCCCAAGTCCTTCCCCCAGTGCCTGTGGGTCTCAATCATGCTACACAGTAGAATCACCCAGGGAGTTTTTAGAAAACACTAATGATGAGACCAAAGAAAAGACCGATGAAACCAGAATGGGTGGATGGGGGCCCAGGTGCTCGCCATTTGAGAGGCTACTATGGTGATTCTAAAACAGAGCCAGGGTTGAGGACCATCCCTCCGGCCAACCTCAGCTACTTCCTTCGTACAACCACCCTGTCTAGTCTTTCCTCTGTTATTAAGTCCCACCCTTCCACCTGCCTAAGGTGACCTCAACTTTTCCCTCCAGTGATGGAAACCCTATCTTTCGAGACTCAGTCCAAATGTGACTTACATGGAATTTCTCTGGACCCCTCTCCAGAACTCCTACAGCATTTCAGTTCAGTTCAGTTCAGTCGCTCAGTCGTGTCCGACTCTCCGCGACCCCATGAATCAAAGCACGCCAGGCCTCCCTGTCCATCACCAACTCCCGGAGTACACTCAAACTCATGTCCACAGAGTCGGTGATGCCATCCAGCCATCTCATTCTCCGTCGTCCCCTTCTCCTCCCGCCCCCAACCTTTCCCAGCATCAGAGTCTTTTCCAGTGAGTCAACTCATCTCATGAGGTGGCCAAAGTATTGGAGTTTCAGCTTTAGCATCAGTCCCTCCAATGAACATCCAGGATTGATCTCCTTTAGAATGGACTGGTTGGATCTCCTTGCAGTATAAGGGACTCTCAAGAGTCTTCTCCAACACCAAAGTTCAAAAGTATCGATTCTTCGGCGATCAGCTTTCTTCACAGTCCAACTCTCACATCCATACATGACCACGGGAAAAACCATTGCCTTGACTAGACAGACCTTGGTTGGCAAAGTAATGTCTCTGCTTTTTAATATACTATCAAGGTTGGTCATAACTTTCCTTCCAAGGAGCAAGCGTCTTTTAATTTCATGGCTGCAATCAGCATCTGCAGTGATTTTGCTCACGTACTATTCATGATGTCCAACCTGGTCCTCCTTGTGCTGTGGTCTGCAGTCTTTGCATATCCCCTTTATCTAATTATCAGCTCCCTGAAGGACAGAAACCATTCCTTGGAGAATCTGACTTGGAGCCAGGAGAGCTAAGTTTGCACTCTGACACCTCTTGAATAAAATTTTGGCTATTAAATTTGGATAGGTTATTTAAAATCTCAGTTTTCTATTCTGCAGAATGGCAACCTATTTGATGGAAGTGCTAATAATTATTATTATTAGTCTAACAATTTTTACCCTCATGTTACTCATGTGGCTTGGAACAATTAGCTACTTAATAAGTGAATGTTGAATAAAGGACTGAGTATATCAAGATTTTTATCATAGGCTATTTTTTTACTACTCCTAAAAATACTTCCAAATTAAAAAATCAATTCACTAAGAAGTGTGACACTTAGGGTCATGGGCCCAGCGCCTCCTACGGTGTAGTCAAACACAGAGACATCTGTTTTCCTAACTACCCTTGTCACAGGCCCTTGCTGTGACATTTAAACCATGTCCTTTTTGTCAGGTATTAAAGTCAAGAGCATGGATGTCACAGTTTCACTGTCATCATATGGCTGGCCTCATGGGTGAACATGAGTGCTTATGTGTGTACATGTGTATGCATGTGAGCACACGCGCACGCGCGCACACACACACACACACATATACACAAAGCTAATGAAATGTGCTGCCCTCTCATGGTCACCTGCATAGTCAAGAAAACCAGAGTCCCCAGTGAACATTCTCAGAACCAGCACTCCAAGGACAGCTGGGGCCTAGAAATCCTCTCTGCATCCCTCTATAATACCCGGCAGAGGACTCTGTCCCTTAAGTACCAAAGGTTCCTATTGTCTGTGTGTAGTAGCGGGTCTCTTCTAAGACAGCCACCTAATGAATTAACAAAATATATTTTGCAAAAGAGGAGATGAACCTGGGGAATTCTAGAGCAAAAAAAAAAAAAAAAAAAGGGACGGGGAAGAAGTTCAAGGATTCTGAGATCATGGGTCAAAATGGCATCTTTTTGCCTTTGTAGATCAGAAGGCATCTGCCAGGTTCCCCCACTCCCCAGAGAAGAGACTTTTCTTCTCTCTTTGATGGGGGCATTAACACTCTTGCCCCATCCTGAATAAGATGATAAATTGAGATTCCAGTACTCAAGGGGTCAAACAAACCCAGAACCTTGTAAGAGTCAGAAAGGGCTAACCCTGCCCCAGGCCCTCCCCAGCCGCCCCTCTGCTAGAGCCTTCTCTGGCCTGAGTCCCCCAGCCTCCGTGCTCATCTAAATGCTCATTTGTGTTTCTGGATGAATAATCTCTGAAAGCAACTAAAATAGACGAGTCCTTTATCCTGACTCACAGCACTTGCACTCCAAGGAGCACTAAGTAATTAGAAAACATTATCCTGTTCATCCCATAAAACACCCAAGAGAGTAAGGCAGGTGGCAAAGACTACCACTGCCCCTTTGAAGTGCAGGAACTAAAGGCTTGGGTTGGGGATGAGGTGGTCAAGGTCACAGGCAAAAGCAAGGGGCAGAGCAGACAGAACTTAGAGTGCTGGTCAATTTTTCAAATCTGGGCAGTTTAGTAAGCTGAGTTGGCCTGGGAGTTTGGCAAAGTCTTGGAGACTTTTCTTCTCTCTTTGATGGGTGCAATAACACTCTCACCCCATTCTGCATAAGTTGATAAACTGAGATTTCAGTACTTGAAAGGTCAAACAAACCCCGAACCTTATAAGAGTTAGAAGATCTGTCAGGCCTTCCTGGTAGCGCAGAATCCACCTGTAATGCAGGAGACCCTGGTTCGATTCCTGAGTTGGAAAGATCCCCTGGAGAAGGGATAGGCTACCCACTCCAGTATTCTGTATTCTTGGGCTTCCCTGGTGGTTCAGTCGGTAAAGAATTCGTCTGCAACGTGGGAGACCTGGGTTTAGTCCCTGGGTTGGGAAGATACCCTGGAGAAGGGAATAGCAACCCACTCCAGTATTCTTGCCTGGAGAATTCCATGGACAGAGGAGTCTGACAGGCTACAGTCCATGGGGTCACAAAGAGTTGGACACAACCGAGTGACTGTCATTTTCACTTTCACTTAGAGATCTATCACGTGGCTGCTTCATTTAAATTGAAACCCAGGAAGATTATGATTTATCCAAGGCAACATCGGTTGTTCAAGACCAAGGTAGGTCTAGAATTCAGGTCTCCTGAGTCTATCCAGTGTGCCTTCAGTATGTAAACATCACCCTACAACGGAGTCCATGTCTCCATTTCCATCACCATCCCAGAGTGCTAGGCAGGAAGAATATTACTGACCAAGGGCTTCCCTGAATTTTACTGTCAGGGACATGTATTTGCCTCTCCCATCAAGGCCTGCAACCTGCTCAATTGCAGATAAGGAGGTCACAGGAGTCCGTAGTTGTTTGTTGCTGAGGTCAGCCAGGCCTTTCTGTGGCCTCATTTCCCTGTCCTCTCTCTCCCTGTGTGTCTCCCTCCATTCTCTTCCAGCCCCTTCTTGTCTCCAGCCTTCACCCTACAGAAGCTTGGGTGAGGAAAAGCCCAAAGGAGAGCAGGTGGTGCAGACACCAGCCCACCTGCCCAGCACCCCCAGCATCCGAAGAGGTGGCAGCACTGTGCGGGCTGTGGCCTACCTCTTGAGTTGCAGACAGGGGTAGACGGGGAGTCGAGGCATGATCTAAAAAGACCAGGCCACACTCCCATGGGAGGGTCTGCTTAATAGCAGATGCCCGAACCCGAGGCAGCATGGCACAGTGGTCAGGGTCTTGCCTGCAAAATTCCAATCTGAGATGCACAGCTGTCATTACCAGCTGTGAGAATGAAGATGGATTACTTTGCCTCCCTTAGTTTGCCCATCAACACGAGGCAACCAATATGAGGATGCAATACGTTAATATACAGAAAGTAGACTAGTCCTGCAACAAAGCAAGTATTCAAAAAAGTGTTCATTAATTTTGCTGTTCTTCTTGCCTGGCCCCTGGCAGCTTATCTGGAATGACTAGCCTTGCAGTAAAGATGTCCAAGCCCCAGCCTCCCTCATTAGAAAAGCTGTGATGGGAATGAATGGCCCCAGGAGCCCTGCTGGAAGATAGACTGGCTTTTCTTTCTTCTCCCATCTCCCAACACCCTCCCTATCACTGCAACCAGTGCTCAGACCAGGTCCATGGTGGACCCCAATGGAGTCAAATGTGTTTTCCTCCTAAGTCTTTTCATTTTTACAAGGTCATAGGGAAAAAAAAAAAAACCACTGCTGAAAATGCCCTGGCCTTAACAAAGGGGACTAGCACATGGAGAGGAAGGGCCTGCCCAGTAAGTGAGGTCCTTTCCAGGACCACCCTGCTCATTTCTGCCCCAAAAGGGAGATTTGGGCTTTTTCTAGAATTTTCTCACCAAAAATTTTGAACCAAATTGTGTCATCTTCAAATTCATGTTGAAGCCCCCAGTTGACTCTGTTGGAGCCTGGGCCCTTATGGAGTTAATTAGGGATCAGTGAAGTCATATTTCATGGACAGAGGAGCCTGGTGAGCTACAGTCCATGGGGTTGCAAAGAATCTGAAACAATTGAATGACCAACACTTTTCACAATGTAGGCATAAGGATGGGTCTTGAATCCCAAGATCAGTGTCTTTGTAAGAGGAAAAGAGACCAGAGCTGTATCTCTCTCCCCGCACCATGTACAAGAAGACAGTCACCTATAAGTAGGAGAAGAATCTTCACCAGGAATAGAATCAGCCAACCCCTTGATCTTGGACATCCAGCCTCCAAACTGTGACATAAATTCCTGCTGGTTAGGCTATCCAGTCGGTGGCATTTTGCCTGCAGCCTGGGCAGACGAACTCACCTCCCATCCACAAGTCATTGTCTTCAGCCCCCATGGGACACCTGCCCAAGCCAGACACCATGCTCCAGGCTCAGACCTTACCAAGGTATTTACAAATAAATGAAGGAAGTAGATGTATAAAATGGAGCTTCCCAGGTGACTCAGTAGTAAAGAATCTGCTTGCTAATAGAAGAGACATTAGAGACACAAGTTCAATTTCTGATTCGGGAAGATTTCCTAGAGTAGGAAATGACAATGCACTCCAGTATTCTTGCCTGGAAAATTCCATGGACAGAGGAGTCTTGGAGGACTACAATCCATAGGGTTGCAAAGAATCGGACATGACCGAGTACTCACACACACTCATGCAGATATATAGATAAGCTGGTAGCTCATTAACGATCTCAAAAGGCATAAAGAAATAAGTGGCCAAATAGAGGTATTTTGCAATGAAAACAGGAAGTGGTAGATTTTAGTTTCCACAAAGCTTCTGGAAGCAGTGGACTTTGAGCATGGCCTGGAGGAAGGAGGGCCAGGTGTCAATCAGAGGGAAAGCAGACATTCTTGTTTAGTCTCATTAGAGGTTTCAGAAAACTATAAACCTCCATTACTGGTTTCAATGACCTCACTAGTGTTTTCAGACCCCTTCTTCAAGATCCAGGTCAAGTTTCTCCTTTTCCATGAAAATTTCCCAAGAAACTTTCCAAGACCCTATGCTACACTGTGTTGGACTTGGCCGCGCACCATTCCAACCCTCTCAGTTTACAGATTGAGGAAACCAGGGCTCAGGGAGGCGTGGGAGCTGGATTTCGAGTTGGCTTCTTGGTTGCATGTATCTTCTTTGCTGGGCGACATTCTGAGCCCCTTGCTTTCTACTTCTCCTGGACATGTACACGCCTGACTCCTGACTCCTGCTCAGCCTTCAAGGCTCAACTCAAACGTTAACTCTTGGAGCCCCTCTCTGCCTCCCCACAAGCCAGTTGTTTTTAACACCTGACCCCATTCCATTGTCTTCATAGAGAGCACTTTTCAGTCTCTAGAATAATCTTATTTGGTTATTTGTTTACATGTTTATTATCTGTCTCCTTGAATGAGAGTGTAAGCTCCTTGAGTGCAAACCTATTCTTGCACACCCAGCCTGACACATAGGAAAGTGAAGTCGCTCAGTCGTGTCCGACTCTTTGCGACCCCATGGACTGTAGCCTACCAGGCTCCTCTGTCCGTGGGATTCTCCAGGCAAGAGTACTGGAGTGGGTTGCCGTTTCCTTCTCCAGGAGATCTTCCCAACCCAGGGATCGAACCCGGGTCGCCCGCATTGCAGGCAGACGCTTTGCCATCTGAGCCACCAGGGAAGCTCGACACATAGTAAGCACTCAGTAGATACTTGAGACATACTGAGCTGTGCTCTTAGTGACTTGGACTGGCTGTGTTCGCCCCACCCAGGTCTTAAAACCAGGTGGAGCTGCCCACTCACCACCTGGCTGCCTCGCGGTTGACTCTCACTTAAAGCAGTTTAACTGTAGTCCTTATTCCTGAATGAAGATAGCTTGGCTTCTTGCTCATTCCACTCCTGCACTTACTGGGCTCCTGACGCTCCGCTTCACCTTGTCCTCCAGGTCTCTTACTCATGGTGGACTCTGCCCCACTTCAGCACAGCCCTGAATTTTGCTTTATGTTGAGGAACAAGCCTCGTCTTTCCACCTCATACATCCACACACAGCCAAAGGGAAAAGCAGCGCTTCCCAGAGGGGACGCCCCGCCCCCTCCTTATCTCCTGGATCCCTCCTCTCACCTCCCACCCCCCATTCCCCCACTCTGCCTAGTGGGCTGCCTTTCCTTTCTTTGTAATTATAGGAGAACCATGGGCTGGCGCCCGGACTTATGTCCAAACTCAGCCATGCGTGCCAGGCTGCCACGCCCTGACTTCCAGAGACACTGTTACAGTTCGCCCACTCCAGGACTGTAGAGCCGCCTTCACACCAGCCAGATGCTGTTGGCTCACCTGTCTGAGGGACAAGTTGCCTTCCTCCTCTGTCACTCTTGGTCCCGCCGCCACCCTCCTGGCTTCTCCCTGGCCGTGGAGTACATCATTTTATTGATGCGTGTTTCCTGGTCATTCCCTCCTCCTCTTTCCCCTTAGCCAGTTTGAATTGTGAATAATTCATGTGCTTCCATGATCCTGCCACGGTGTTTCTCCTTCATGAATCAAACCCCTGAGACACAGTTTATTTTCTTGCCATCTTTTGGTCAGGGACAGGGTTTATTCCTGTAGGTCATGAATGGAGGCTAATATTTATGCCTGTTTATGAGACAGGTATGTTTGTTCCCACTTTGTTCTTCTATGATGGCCTGTATTTCTAGTATGTTTTAATGGGTGTATGTTTGTATAATATTACATGCTTGGATAGATGATTAATAAATGGATAGCTAGATAGATGCACAAATAGACAGACTGATATAAATCCTTCCCCAGATAACTTACTCGGTCGCCTTTCTTATTTATTTAAAGTTTCTGGTAGGAGAGTGGTGGATGCTTTTGAACATGTTCCTCATATGCGGTGGATGCCCTAACCCTCAGTTTGTAGCCCTGCTTCTAGAAGGCAGTTCTCATAAGGACTCTCATAATAGCTCAGCCCTTGTCCAGAGTCCACTTGGGGGTCATCTCCATTCACTTAGTCTCCAAGTACTTACTGAGGACTTGCTGTGCACCAGGGACCCGACAAGACTCTGGGAACAGAAAGTGAACAAAATAGACACTGCATGTGACTTTTGCAGCTTACCAGCTACTGGAAAACTAGTTATTAATTAAACAATTCTATGTGCATATGTCAGTATATATGCATGAATGTGTTTCTAAACTGATAGACTTGATGTGCTCACCTGAAATTTGATATTTTTGATATTTTGATGAAATTTGATAAAATTGACATTAGATATATGAATTATATAGATAAAGATTTCTAAGCTGATAAATTCTTTAACCTTTTAAAAAATTTATTGGACTAAGTATAGTTGTCAGGCATACTAAGCTGGCTGATAAATTCTAAACCTGCTAAAAGTAAGTAAATTATGACCATAAAGTCAGGAAAAACAGTGAAAGCAGCTATTTCTGGAGGAGGGTGGTATTTGTGATCAGAAAGAGACATATAAGGGTGTCCTTGAAGTTCTAGGATAGTGATGTTCTATTGTTTCACCTGGAAGGTTGCTACAGGGAACTTGAATAATTATTATTGATTAAATTTTACTTTTAGGTTTTATGTGCACCTGTGTGTATATGTTACATCTTTCAACTTAACAATTTTAAACAATAAAGAGAAATCCAGAGTTGCCTATGAAAGCACATTACAAAGGCATCTGGCTCCCTGGAGGAAGGGGCATCTGACCTGAAATTTACAGATGAAGATGAATTAGGCAGAGGAAGGAAGGTGTGGAGAGAGAGGGATGGAGGAAAGGGAAGGAGGAGAGAGGGAAGTCATAGCACAGAACAGAGCCCAGAGAGCCTGGGGGACCCTGAAAGCAGTCTAGTAGCTGGAGCCCAGAAAGGGAGGAAGAGCAAAGCTAGAGAGAGAGGCAGGAAGGGGACTATGCCGAGCCTTGTTAAGGACTTTTGTTTATGTCCTAAGATCAATGGAAAGTGCTTGAAGGTGTTAAGTGGGAGAATGACATGATCAGATATACATATTGATGAGATCTCTGACTAAAGTGTACAGAATAGATTAGCATAAGGCAAGAGAAGATGGGGCTTCCCTGGTGGCTCAGAGGTTAAAGCGTCTGCCTCCAATGCGGGAGACCCGGGTTCGATCCCTGGGTCGGGAAGATCCCCTGGAGAAGGAAACGGTAACCCACTCCAGTATTCTTGCCTGGAGAATCCCATGGGCGGAGAATCCTGGTAGGCTACAGTCCACGGGGTCGCAAAGAGTCGGACACGACTGAGCAACGGAATGGAAGAGAAGATGAGGGAAGATTATTGAGGGGCTCATTTTAACCATAGAAGAGAAAGATGATGTTAGTTTGAATAAAGTAGTAACAGGTTAGAGATAGAGAGAAACAGACAGATGTAAGAGATATTGACAAAGTAAAGTCAGCAGAACTTGGCGATGGATTTGTTGCCTGTCTCCCCTCGAATGTATGTTTCATGAGCTCTAAGTCACCATCACCGGTGGATGTTCAGAACCTAGGACAGTTCCTGGATCCATCAGGCTCTCCTGCTTGAAGACTCTTCACTGTGGTTGTTTCTGCGTCCAGAACGTGTCATAGAAATGGAACTGGAGTGATGGGAGAAAACTTCTGGGGTTCCAAGTACATAAAAAGTGCAATGAGGACAAACAGTTTAGAGCATTTAGGAGCAACCCTGGGGATTCCAGCACTTCCTTCACAGAACAGGGAAGTAAATGAAGCAGAAAATGCATTATTTCAATGGTAGTAAATATGATGAAAGAATAAAATACAGAGTTACTAGAGCTATTGGGTATGCTAAAACACTAATCTTCACAGACATCTCAAAGATCACCCAGGCAAGAAATAAATGGCCAAACTAACACCAGCCAACTACCCTTTACTCAAACAGATTGTCTGTCCATCCACTCCATGTTACATCTGCAGGACTATAGAAGGCCAAGAAATAGAGAGCAGCAAAGTAACCAGTAGACACTTCAAAGCTATGGAATGAAGCTCAGATTGTTGCTATTTAGTATACTTTCAAGATTAAAAATTTGACTGGAGAGATTCTACACAATTTGAGCCTGAACCTCAAAACGAAAATAAAATGACACCCCAGCTACCCCAACCCCTGCCCATCTCCTAAAGTGCATGTCGGCAACTAAGAGTTAGAAGCTGTTGTTCAGGCAGTTTACATAAGGAAGGACAATTCTCCTCCCACTCTGTGGTCAAAGAAAGTGACATAAACAAAGCTGAATATGTTCTCAGTCAGTTCAGTTCAGTCGCTTAGTCGTGTCCGACTCTTTGCGACCCCATGAATCACAGCACGCCAGGCCTCCCTGTCCATCACCAACTCCCGGAGTTCACTCAAACCTATGTCCATCGAGTTGGTGATGCCATCCAGCCATCTCATTCTCTGCCGTCCCCATCTCCTCCTACCCCCAATCCCTCCTAGCATCAGACTCTTTTCCAGTAAGTCAACTCGTTGCATGAGGTGGCCAAAGTATTGGAGTTTCAGCTTTAGCATCAGTCCTTCCAATGAACACCCAGGATTGATCTCCTTTAGAATGGACTGGTTGGATCTCCCTGCAGTCCAAGGGACTCTCAAGAATCTTCTCCAGCACCACAGTTCAAAAGCATCAATTCTTCGGCGATCAGCTTTCTTCACAGTCCAGCTCTCATATCCATACATGACAACGGGAAAAACCATAGCCTTGACTAGACGGACCTTGGTTGGTAAAGTAATGTCTCTGCTTTTTAATATGCTATCTAGACTGGTCATAACTTTCCTTCCAAGGAGTAAGCGCCTTTTAATTTCATGGCTGCAATCAGCATTGCAGTGATTTTGGAGCCCAAAAAAATAAAGTCTGACACTGTTTCCACTGTTTCCCCATCTATTTCCCATGAAGTGATGGGACCAGATGCCATGATCTTTGTTTTCTGAATGTTGAGCTTCAAGCCAACCTTTTCACTCTCTTCTTTCACTTTCATCAATAGGCCTTTGAGTTCCTCTTCACTTTCTGCCATAAGGGTGGTGTCATCTGCATATCTGAGGTTACTGATATTTCTCCCGGCAATCTTGATTCCAGCTTGTGCTTCTTCCAGCCCAGCATTCCTCATGATGTACTCTGCATAGAAGTTAAATAAGCAGGGTGACAATATACAACCTTGACGTACTCCTTTTCCTATTTGGAACCAGTCTGTTGTTCCATGTCCAGTTCTAACTGTTGCTTCCTGACCTGCATACAGGTTTCTCAAGAAGAGGCAGGTCAGGTGGTCTGGGATTCCCATCTCTTTCAGAATTTTCCACAGTTTATTGTGATCCACACAGTCAAAGGCTTTGGCATAGTCAATGAAGCAGAAATAGATGTTTTTCTGGAACTCTCTTGCTTTCTCCATGATCCAGCGGATGTTGGTAATTTGATCTCTGGTGCCTCTGCCTTTTCTAAAACCTGCTTGAACATCTGGAATTTCACGATTCACATATTGCTGAAGCCTAGCTTGGAGAATTTTGAGAATGACTTTACTAGCGTGTGAGATGAGTGCAATTGTGTGGTAATTTGAGCATTCTTTGGCATTCCCTTTCTTTGGGATTGGAATGAAGACTGACCTCTTCCAGTCCTGTGGCCACTGCTGAGTTTTCCAAATTTGCTGGCATATTGAGTGCAGCACTTTCACAGCATCATCTTTCAGGATTTGAAATAGCTCAATTGGAATTCCATCACCTCCACTAGCTTTGTTCGTAGTGATGCTCTCTAAGGCCCACTTGACTTCACATTCCAAGATGTCTGGTTCCAGATGAGTGATCACGCCATCGTGACTATCTTGTTCATGAAGATCTCTTTTGTACAGTTCTTCTGTGTATTCTTGCCACCTCTTCTTAATATCTTCTGCTTCTGTTAGGTCCATACCATTTCTGTCCTTTATCGAGCCCATCTTTGCATGAAATGTTCCCTTGATATCTTTAATTTTCTTGAAAAGATCTCTTGTTTTTCCTATTCTGTTGTTTTCCTCTATTTCTTTGCATTGATCGCTGAGGAAGGCTTTCTTATCTCTCCTTGCTATTCTTTGGAACTCTGCATTCAGATGCTTATATCTTTCCTTTCCTCCTTTGCTTTTCACTTCTCTTCTTTTCACAGCTATTTGTAAGGCCCCCTCAGACAGCCATTTTGCTTTTTTGCATTTCTTTTCCATGGGGATGGTCTTGGTCCCTGTCTCCTGTACAATGTCACGAACCTCCATCCAGAGTTCATCAGGCACTCTATCTATCAGATCTAGACCCTTAAATCTATTTCTTACTTCCACTGTATAATCATAAGGGATTTGATTGAGGTCATATCTGAATGGTCTAGTGATTTTCCCTACTTTCTTCAATTTAAGTCTGAATTTGGCAATAAGCAGTTCATGATCTGAGCCACAGTCAGCTCCTGGTCTTGTTTTTGCTAACTGTATACAGCTTCTCCATCTTTGGCTGCAAAGAATATAATCAATCTGATTTCAGTGTTGACCATCTGATGATGTCCATGTGTAGAGTTTTCTCTTGTGTTGTTGGAAGCGGGTGTTTGCTATGACCAATGCGTTCTCTTGGCAAAACTCTATTAGCCTTTGCCCTGCTTCATTCCGTGCTCCAAGGCCAAATTTGCCAGGTATTTCTTGACTTCCTACTTTTGCATTCCAGTCCCCTATGATGAAAAGGACATCTTTTTGGGGTGTTAGTTCTAAAAGGTCTTGTAGGTCTTCGTAGAACTGTTCAACTTCGGCTTCTTCAGCATTACTGGTTGAGGCATAGACTTGGATTACTGTAATATTGAATGGTTTGCCTTGGAAACGAACAGAAATCATTCTGTCGTTTTTAAGATTGCATCCAAGTACTGCATTTCGGACTCTTTTGTTGACCATGATGGCTACTCCATTTCTTCTAAGGGATTCCTGCCCACAGTAGTAGATATAATGGTCATCTGAGTTAAATTCACCCATTCCAGTCCATTTTAGTTCACTGATTCCTAGAATGTCGACGTTCACTCTTGCCATCTCCTGTTTGACCACTTCCAATTTGCCTTGATTCATGGACCTAACATTCCAGGTTTCTAAGCAATATTGCTCTTTACAGCACCGGACCTTGCTTCTATCACCGGTCACATCCACAGCTGGGTATTTGTTTCGCTTTGGCTCCATCCCTTCATTCTTTCTGGAGTTATTTCTCCACTGATCTCCAGCAGTATACTGGGCAACTACCGACCTAGGGAATTCCTCATTCAGTATCCAATCATTTTGCCTTTTGATACTGTTCATGGGGTTCTCAAGGCAAGTATACTGAAGTGGTTTGCCATTCCCTTCTCCAGTGGACCACATGCTGTCAGACCTCTCCACCATGACCCATCATGCCGTGTGGGGCCACCCAAGACGGACGGGTCATGGGGAGAGGTCTGACAGAATATGTTCTAGGACTGAGTAAAAGCCCTTTTTGTTGGTAGTAAGTCAGCATATGCCTAGGCAAGGTCTGCATTTGAGGTGTAGACTTTTAAAGCCCAAAGTCAAGCCAGTTATTTAAGAGGAGAAGCAGAAACCAGAAAAAATGTAATCATAAATTATGACAAAGCCTGAGCATTTTTAAAAGTCTTATTTTTTTCAAAATAATTTGTATGATTGCATGACATGAAACTCTTCAAAGCAATGTCTGTTTTTCAGTGGAGTAAATCTGATATACAAATAACGTTTGATTATAGGCAAATCAAAAGAGAGGTGGAAGAGGGCGGGACTGGGGAAATCAGCTTGAATGAGCCCCAATGTGGCATGTAAAGAGTGACAGCCAAGTGAAAACAAGGGCATGAAGAGGCCACAGATTTATGCTAGACTGAAATGAGGATCCTCTTTACCAAAATGCTTGAGGAAGACTGCAGAGAAAGGAGCCAAGCTATAATAAGGGACTTGCTTAAGGAATGACAAGGGAATTCTAATGACAGCTTGACCTTGTTGTCTATTGAACAGTCTATGGTGGGGCCAAAAAATGATGACTCTTTTCCCAAGGAATCATCTATTGCCCAGAAAATTTGGACTTTATGAGGTCTTTGTTAAAAAAACCCCAAAATCTCTCTATGGAAACTTTCAAGGACTATAATTCCGACAATAGTACCTAAGGTCAACCTGCTTAAAATCACAACCAAAACTGAACCAAATCCGAGATCCACGTTTCTACCAAGGTGAAGGTTTCTGCAGCTCACAAGATGAGACCCTGAGGAAGCATTCAGACAGCAGCGATCGCCCAGCACGCTCTGTGGGAAGAGCGTCAGGCTGGCAATCAAGAGAACTGGTCCTAGCTTTGCCACTGATTTTCTGTGAGATTTCCTTTCTCTGTCCTGAATCTCCTTGTTTATAAAATAAGAGAGCTGAACTAGATGTTTCCTTCTAAGGAACAAGTGCGCAAAAGTCCTGATGGGCTGAAATTGACATTTTTGATAAGCCAATATAAGTGCAAGAGAGTGAATAGTAGAAAGAGAAATGAAACAGAGGTCAAAAATATATGGAAGGTTTTGTTGATGATGTAAGACATTTGAGTTTTATTTTTAACTGAAAGGAAAATCATCGGATGATGTAAAGAAGTATGATCACTTTAGAGTTAGGTATATATTGGCTCCGGGGGGAGAGTGGAATCAGGGATAACAGCTGGGGGCTTTGGCACTGGTCCAACTGAGACCTCGGGGCATTCATAGTAGAGGAAGGATCTGAAAAGTGCTTAAAGGTAGAGTCAACTTGCTGATTGATTGATATGGAGTGGTATGTGAGGAAAAGAGGAATTAATAATGACTTCTAAGTTTTTTACTTGAGTGACTAGGTAGATATAGTACCTTCTACTGAGAAGAGAAACACTAAAAGAGGAACAAGTTTAGGACATCAATGAATCAGAAATTCTCTTCAGACACATTACGTTGGAAGACTTCATTAAATATCAAAGTAGAGACACTAGATAGAATGTTGTGTTCTCTAAGCTGGGATCCAGAAAGATGTTCAGAGCTAGAGGCATGGATTTGGTAGCCATTGATGTACAAGTGGTATGTGGCCCCTAGATGAAGTTAGACCCTTTTTTCTAGCCTCATGACTGAATTCTAGGGTATTCTAAATTTTAAAGTGTAAAAGGAGAAGCCAAGAAAGTAGTGGTCCCTGAGACAGAAGGAAAACCTAAAAAGTGCATGTCACCAAAGCCAAGGGAAGGTAGTGGTCTAAGGAAAAGGTAACTGCCCGGTGATGCTGAGAGATCAAGTACAAAGGTAGCAGAGAAATGACCATGAGGTCTGGCTGCATGAGACTGCTCTTGAGCGGTGTCCAAGGAGTTGTCAGGATAGACTGGGTGAAGAGAGAATAGAAGGGAGACTCGGGAACAGTGACATGTTCCATGAGATTTGCTGTTGACGAAAGCTGAGAAATAGAGGAGAAATTAGAAGGAGAGTAGAATCAGGAGAGGCTTTCATGTATTTTAAGGCAGGAGATATCAGAGAACATCTAAACACTAATAGGAAAATGAAGTGGTGAGGGAGATATTGAAAATTCAAGAGAGAAGTGGTAAGGGACTTCCCTGGAGGACCAGTGGTTAAGAATTTGCCTTCCAATGCAGGGGACATAGGTTCTATGCCTGGTTGGGGATCTCAGATCCCACATGCCATGGAGAAACTAAGCCTTCATGCCACAACTAGGGAGCCCGTGTGCCCCAATTACTGAAGCTCAAGTGCTCTAGAGTCTGTCCTCTGCAACAAGAGAAGCCCCGCGATGAGAAGCCTGCCTACTGCAGCGATAAAGCCACACACCACAATGAAGACCCAGCACAGCCAAATTAAGAAGAGCAAGGAAAAGGAGTGGTGATAACTGCAGGAATGAAGCCCTTAGGAAAGGGAGTGGTGATAACTGCAGGAATGAAGCCCTTAGGAAAAGGAGTGGTGATAACTGCAGGAATGAAGCCCTTAGGAAGCGTGAGAGTCTAACACAAGAGGAGAGGTTAGCTCTAGGGAGGAGCAGGGGCCCAGCACCCCTGAATACGGAGGGAAGACAGAGAGGATGGGCTCTGTGACAGTGAAATGTGTGACGTCAGTAGCAGGAGGACGAGGGAGAATCTGTCTGCTGAAATACCAAGTAGTCATCCAGGGGAAGAAATTAAAAAGGGAGGGTAGGTAGTCTTTGGAGAAAGGAGAGGTAAAATTGTGATTTTGGAGAGTGGAAAGTAAAGGTGCTAAAGAAGTGTCGTGGAATTGCCAGACTGTTTCCAGTATTCACTTGGGTCATAATTGTAAAGCAATAACAGTCCACACAGCTATCTGTTTCTCTCTAGCTGTGTGTACTTGTTCAGAGGTAAACATGACCCAGAGTTTAACGAGGTGGAGTTCTGCCAGGTGAGTAAGGACGAGAAGTCCTCAGAGGCAGTACAAGGGATTACTGCTATAGATGGAGGATAGAATCTAAGCCTGGTAAAGCCAAGCAACGGATAGTGGGGAAAAAAAAAGGTTGGGGGCTTGAAAAAGTCAGTGCAGTTGTGTAATTGGTGGAGCTGAAGCACGAGAGTGGAAGAGAAAGAACAGTGACCAGAATTGGGAAACTAGACCTCAGGACTGTGAAGAAGGTGCAGTTAATGTCACTGTTGCGGGGCAAGGATATGGTCATGGGAGTAGGTGAACCCTCTGGTGCTGTCATTAAAGTCCGAGAGGCCCACACTCTGCTTTCTGGACCTATGTGTCTCCTGTCCTTATGGTTGACCAGAGAGGGACTTTCTTAATAAGCGTGGTTTAAAGGATGCTGCAGAGCTTCACAGCCCTACAGAGGCTTGTAACTGGTTTCTGACATTCTCCTATTAAAGTTTCCTTCACTTCTTTCCTTCTGCTTGCCGTTAGTGCCACTACCTAACTTATTAATTCATTGTCAATCATTTATACATAGGTGTGATTCAGTGACTCAGAGTCTTTCAAGTGAGAAGCGGTTGACTGCATCAGCTTTTAATAGGCTACAGGGCATGGTTTTTAAGGAAGAACCTGAATTAGGGAGGGGATCCCCCAAAGGGGAAAGAGGGTTAGGATATAAACACTGGTTGAGCATCTACTGTGTGCCAGGCTCTGCTCCAAGGGTTTTGAATATGCATTATCATTTGAGACACCATTGCTTCCTCTTATTTATGCAACAGGACGGCTCAGAGAGAAAGATCTGTCCTTTGCCTAAGCCCCACAGCCAATGAGTGATGAAGCCAGGGTCTGAGGTTAGAGCCACAGAGCCTAGAAGGTGTTCAGATGGGAGGGAGAGACATTCAAAAGGAGAAATACAACCAGTCTGAGGCACATCTTGGCAAACCTCACAATCCTAGTCTCCAGCTCCCTTCCTGAGGACCTGAGGACGAATCTGTGTGTGGCTTCTTTTTTTTTTTTTTCACTTTCTTTATGAGGTTGTTCCTTGATGAGTTTTTTCCTCCCTTCCGTTTTTTTTTTTTAAACGATAATTTAAATTTTTATTAGGTGCTCAGCCGCAGCATAAATACCCCTATTTGAATTGCTGACACACAAATCAATAGGAAAGCACTTTCCTGGACTGGAGCCTTGGCACACGAACCTCCCAGCCGCGTCCTCTTTCCAGATGAGGAGTTGAAGAAACAGAACAAGCCATTTTCTTAAACAAGCCACAGTTAAAGGAAACAGAAGGAGCATTCAAGGTTTCTGGTCTCAGGGCTTTTCTTTCATTCTCTATCCCTCATTCTCACTAAGAAGTCTCGCCTTTAACCTCTGTATTACCAATCAGAGCAGTGTCATTTTTACAGGAGGAAGTGAAGAAAGCAGTGTGGGTGGCTGAGAACTGGCCTCATGTTTTTTCAGATGAGAGCAGACCGGCCTCCCCCAGTATTCGGTCAGAGAGGAAAGATCTGGAGTTTCTGCAGGTTCTACCCACCTACCTCCAGAGACCCCACCATCACTCTCTGGCTTGGAGAACTTGCAGTAGAAGATACGGTTAACATAGTGGAATGTCTCAATAGCAAATAAAATTCAGTTAGTCTGTGCTTTTAATGCTCTGGTAAAAAAGGCAACAAGCTTGCATCCTACTACATAGCCTAGGATTCCACACCTAAAGGACCCAAGTGGTTGATAATCCCCACTATGGGTATCCTAAAACAAAGGTCCAAATTCTAATCTTTTTCTTGTGTATTATCTCCCACCCTTCTTACCACTCCACCACCATGAATCAGTGATCCTGTGTTCCAGCTATACCACGTTTCTCAGTTACCTTCTGACATGCCCTTTCTTTCTGACTCGGAGTCTTTGTATGTACTGTTTCCTCTCTGAATAGCGGAGTGACCAAGCAATGCGAGTCATCTTGCCACTCTCCCCAACCCCAAGCATTTGGTTTCTAGACATTAACACTTCCTTATGCTGTGGGGTAGCTACCTACCTATATGAATACATACAGATGGTCAACAGGCACATGAAAAGATGCTCAGCATCACCAATAGTTCAGTTCAGGTCAGTTCAGTTGCTCAGTCGTCTCTGACTCTCTGCGACCCCATGAATCACAGCACGCCAGGCCTCCCTGTCCATCACCAACTCCCGGAGTTCACTCAAACTCATGTCCACAGAGTCGGTGATGCCATCCAGCCATCTCATTCTCTGTCGTCCCCTTCTCCTCCCGCCCCCAAACTTTCCCAGCATCAGAGTCTTTTCCAGTGAATCAACTCGTTGCATGAGGTGGCCAAAGTATTGCAGTTTCAGCTTTAGCATCAGTCCTTCCAATGAACACCCAGGACTGATTTCCTCTAGAATGGACTGGTTGGATCTCCTTGCAGTACAAGGGACTCTCAAGAGTCTTCTCCAGCACCACAGTTCAAAAGCATCAATTCTTCGGCGATCAGCCTTCTTCATAGTCCAACTCTCACATCCATACATGACCACAGGAAAAACCATAGCCTTGACTAGATGGACCTTGGTTGGCAAAGTAATGTCTCTGCTTTTCAATATACTGTCTAGGTTGGTCATAACTTTCCTTCCAAGGAGTAAGCGCCTTTTAATTTCATGGCTGCAATCAGCATCTGCAGTGATTTTGGAGCCCCCAAAAATAAAATCTGACACTGTCTCCACTGTTTCCCCATCTATTTCCCATGAAGTGATGGGACCAGATGCCATGATCTTTGTTTTCTGAATGTTGAGCTTCAAGCCAACCTTTTCACTCTCTTCTTTCACTTTCATCAAGAGGCTTTCTGCCATAAGGGTGGTGTCATCTGCATATCTGAGGTTATTGATATTTCTCCCGGCAATCTTGATTCCAGCTTGTGCTTCTTCCAGCCCAGCGTTCCTCATGATGTACTCTGCATATAAGTTAAATAAGCAGGGTGACAATATACAACCTTGACGTACTCCTTTCCCTATTTGGAACCAGTCTGTTGTTCTATGTCCAGTTCTAACTGTTGCTTCCTACCTGCATACAGGTTTCTTAAGAGGCAGGTCAGGTGGTCTGGTATTCCCATCTCTTTTAGAATTTTCCACAGTTTATTGTGATCCACACAGTCAAAGGCTTTGGCATCGTCAATGAAGCAGAAATAGATGGTAAAACTCAAATCAAAGCCACAGGAGATAGCACCTCACATCTGTCTGAATGGCTGTTATCAAAAAGGATGTGTGTGCTCAGTGGTGTTTGACTCTTTGGGACCCCGTGGACCCCGCCGGCTCTTCTGTCCATGCAATTTTCCAGACAAGAATACTGGATTGGTTTGCTATTTACTTTTCCTGGGAATCTTCTTGACCCAGAGATCAAACCCATGTGTCTTTCGTCTCCTGCATTGGTAGGCCCATTCTTTTACCACTGGGCCACTTGAGAAGCCCCGTTATCAAAAAGAGAAGATAACAAGTGCTGAGGGGTGGTGGCGAAAAGGGAGCTCTTGTGGACTGTTGGTGGGAATGTAAAAACTGGTGCAGCCATCTGGTGGCTTTGTGGTTTCTCCTCTACCACAAACAGATTGGGAGATCCTCAAAGCAGGGAGCCACGTCTCAGTCAATCCCATATCCATTAACAGAATACCTTGAAGTAGGTCTTTAGTAACAACTTATTAAAATAGAGGATACTGGCTGAAGATTCACTCATTCATTCACCCAACCGGAATTTACTAAATACAGTATGCCAGTTTAGAAATCCAACTCTGAATAAGACACAGTCCTTACTCTTGGGGAGTTTATATTCTATGGGGAGAAGACAGACAATAAGGAAGAAATAATATATATATATATATATATAATATTGGTTGATGATACATGCGATAAATAAAAATAAAATGGGAGAGTGATAAGGAAAGCTATTTTATTTACTTTAACCTCTCTCTATTTCCCCTACACCCCTAGTCGCTGACAACGACTTTCTACTCTGTTTCTATGATCTCAGCTTGATACCAAGCAATATTTATTTTTTTTCTGTCTGGCTTACTTCACTTAGGATAATGCCCTCCATGTTCCATGTTGTCTCAAGTGACAGGATTTCCCTTTTTTGTAGCTGAATAATATTCTATTGTTTATACATGTATGCTACATCTTCTCTATCCTTTCATCCACTGATGGACACTTAGGTTGTTTCGATACCTTGGTTATTGTGAGTAATGTTGCTATGAACATGAGAATGCAGATATCTCTTCAAGATGGTGATTACATTTCCTTTGGATACATACCCAGAAATGGGATTGCTGGATCATATGTGAGAGTTGGACCATAAAGAAAGTTGAGCACCGAAGAACTGATGCTTTTGAACTGTGGTATTGGAGAAGACTCTTGAGAGTCCCTTGCACTGCAAGGAGATCCAACCGGTCCATCCTAAAGGAAATCAGAAGGACTGATGCTGAAGCTGAAGCTCCGGTACTTTGGTCACCTGATGCGAAGAACTGATTCACTGGAAAAGACCCTGATGCTGGGAAAGATTGAAGGCAGGAGGAGAAAGGGATGACAGAGGATGAGATGGCTGGATGGCATCACAGACTCAATGGACATGAGATTGCTGGATCATATAGCAGTTCTAGTTTTAACTTTTTGAGGAACCATAGTGGCTGCACCAGTTTGCATTTCCCATCAACAGGGCACCGGGGTTCTCTTTTCTCCACACCCTCCCCAACACTTGTTATCTTTTTGATAGCAGCCATCCTGGCAGGTGTGAGGTGATATCTCTCTGTGGTTCTGATTTGCATTTCCCTGATTATTGGTGATGTCGATTATCTTTTTTCATGCCCCTGTTGGACATTTGCATCTTCTTTGAAAAAAATGTCTGTTCAGGTCCTTTGCCCATTATTAATTATTTAGGTTTTGGAACATTTATTGTTACTGAGTTGTATGAGTTCTTCATAGATTTTGCATGTTAACCTCTTATCATCTATGTGGTTTGCAAATGCTTTCTCCCATTCCAGAGGTTGCCTTTTCATTTCATTGATGGTTTCCTTTTCTGTGCAAAAGTTTTCCAGTTTGTTTCAGTCCCACTTGTTTATTTTTGCTTTTGTTGCCTTTTCTTGTCAAGGAGAGCTATTTAAGATAAGACTAATAGGGTGGACTTCTCTGTGGAGTTGACATTTAAGGCTACTGGCCTGCTGGACACAGGCTCTATGTTCTTTAGCTACTGGTGGAATGAGGTGGGAGCTGTCCCTGTGTAGTGGCTGTGATGAGTGGCTCAGGTTCCCAAGATGGCTGACTGGGGGAGACAGAAAGCCAAGATTATCCGGCCCTAGGAAACTTGGCTGCTGCAGCATTTAGCACTGATCTACTGAGGGAGCTATTTTGGAAAATATGGTGGAAATGAAAGAGCTTGAGATCCTTATGCCAGAGGCTCTAAAGGAAACCCTGGGCTCTGCCCATCTCCCCACATATGCTGCAGCAGCCACAGGAGCTGATCCTGTCTTCTGGGCATCTGGGCAGAGGATCTTCTTAACCTTTGTGATTTCAACTATCAGCCCAATCCCAGCACAACAATAAGGGCTGAAAAATGAGTAAGCCCAAAACTGCAAGATCTTGATCTCAGTTTTGTGACTTACCTATGCTATCTTGAACAAGCCACAGAAACTCTATAGTAATTCCCCCATCTATAGAACGGGAGCAATTAATGTGTCGTTTTGCCCACCTTCACACATAGTTTTGCAGATCAAACATGATATATGTGATAGTACTGTGAACATTATGAAGCACAACAAAAATGCAAGAAATTATTATTGCCAATAATCAAGGAATCAACATTCATTGACTATTAAGTGCTAGAAGCCCCATAGATACTACCTTACTCAATTTTCACAAAATGTTAAAGAGCTACTGTCTTCCTCATCTTAGAGTCAAGGAAACAGAGGTTCAGGAAGGTTAAGTGAGCTCACCAAGGGTGAAGAGCTAGGCAGAACCAGGATCAAAACTCAAGTCCACTGTCTTCAGAACTGATACTATTTCTCCCTGACTCTGTGTCCTCCTGCCTGTGGGTGGTTGGCTCAAGCTTGGGATGGATTCTCAGCCCTGAATAACCTCCTTCAGAGCTGGGGTTTGCATTTCCCCCAAGTTTCTCCTCTCAGCCCCAATGCAAGAACTAAACACACCTCTAACCAAGCCTGCATTGGGGTGCCCAGGTCTCCTGGTGCCCAGTCCCTCTACCCTGGAATGAACCTGTCTCTTGGCTCGGTATGCCACTGCATCAGGAATATCCAAGGTTGGTTCTAAGGCACTGCACAGCCCCCCTGCTCCTTTGACTGATATTCTGGCACTATCTCCATCTCTGGCCTCACAGCAGGGTAGGCTTAAGCTACCCTGAACTTCCCTTTAGCCCCAGCCAACACTACTGCCTCCCCTGCAATCTTCTGGTGGTCCTGGCTGCCCTGGTGTTCAATTTATGTCCTCATAGCTGAACAAGAACCCTGCAAAGGAGCAAATTGAGCTTTACTGCATTTGCCTGCCATACTCCTCCCAGCTGGACCAAGTGTTTGAGAATCCATCACAGGAATTTTATTTTGCATGGTGGCAGATTTGAGTTATAAGAAGTGGCCCCTGAGTGAATGGGTAGTTTTAACTGTGTCCCAGATAATCCACGAAGTGGATAGACCACAAAGTGAATGAGACTTTTGTGGGTAGATGAGAATTGACACCACCTTGTGAGATTGGATGAAGGAAAATCCATTTAAGAAAACTCACTTGCATGGAGCTGGTTTCTTTTCTCATCCTGAAAGAGTTAGATGTGGCTTTGTTGAAAACACAGAAGGATTCCCCAAAGGAATGGTAGTGGAAAAAGTGACAGCACTAAGCCCCCAAGGAAGATGGTGACTGATCTGATCTTATTTTTAAACTCATCTTTGTGATTCAAACCAACCTTGTGAGAGCTATGATTCTCCCGTCTTTGCATCTCTCTCTAGCAACCAGGAACTTGGGTAGTTTCTGAGTGATGCTCAGGACAACATGGTAATTAAGTACACAGAGTTCCTGGGTATGAGTCTTGGCTCTGCCATTTATTATGTGTCTTCTGGCACTTTAAACAATCTCTCTGTGCCTTAGTTTTTTCATCTGTAAAATGGGGACAATAATAGTACCTTCCTCAAAAGGTGGTTGAATAGATTTAGTAAGCTTCTGTGTGTGGAGTACTTAGATCATTGCCTGGCAATCATGTTCATAAAGTAGGTGTTAGTGATTATCATGCTACTAAAAAATAGACGTGGAACTATTTTTGGATCTATCTGACGACTTAGGAAACCCAGGCTGTTAGAGCCTAAAATGCTGGTAGCTGATCTCCAGTAACCACACCCATGGTTGCTACCTGGCAGGCTTGGTCCCAAAGCTTCAAAAATGAAAGAGCTATTTACCCTTTCTAGCAGGCTTTTGCCTTTGGCAAATAGTCCCCTTAGCAACATTTGACCTTAAGAACTTAGCAGGAAAAAGGCAAAACATTTCAAGGAACAGGAGCTGGGTCTCTTCCCAGGTTTCATGTCACAGCAGGGCAGGGGGATGTCAGGTGGGGCCCCCTGGCCACTCTGTCAAATGTGGCTGCCTAAGGCCCCCCCAGGAACCTTCCCAGGAAGCATGGAACTACGGAAGGATGTGTGTGTGTGCAGAGAGAGAGAGAGAACTCTGAACTGGTCTCAGTCTCCTCCACTCCAGCCACAGTGAAGAGGTACTGGTGGAGTGGAGAGAGCTGGGAGGTGACCCCTGAGGGGTTGGAGGGAAGACACTGCCAGGGAACGCCCCTGGCCCTCTCAGGTGGTGTCATTCCTTTTTCCTCCTAGGTCTCCAAGGATGGCTGCCTGAGCTTTTCACTCTCACTAAATTAAGCTGATAAAATACAAATGAAAAAAGGAAAGGGGGAGGGGAAGAGAGTAAGACACACTCTTCCTTTGCATTTTAATATGAGCCTCAGACCATTTTCAATAAGAGATTGACAGATCGTGGTCAGCTCCCCACCCCCACCCATTACATATCAAGATCCAGATCAATAGCACCCTTTCCTCTCCTCTGGAATATTCCACTTATCCCCTCTGTGGATGGAGGATGGGCAGAGGATGCCACACCCTTGATGTGGTTGGCTGACCTCTTGAATGTCAGGTCTGGAAGGGCATCCCTTCCAGACATACTCCCCTGGGACCTGTGCCCCAAGTGGGCAGCACTGAGCCCCTGATCTTTCCAGGGAGCCAGGTATGGGGATACAGCCAGGGCTCACCACAGGGACAATCCCAGGGGGATAACGACTATCTTGTTTGGTTAGTCTGCCTTCCCTTGAGTAGCTGTCCCAGGTGCTGCCCTGAGGCCCTTGTAGGACAGAGGGGCACTGGTAGTAAGATGAAAAGAAGGTAAGGTTCAAGTCCACTGCCTGTCCCCTGAATAGACTTGCTCCAGCAGCCAGTCTGAGGCCACAGGGGGCACCCCCAACCCATGGGGGAAATATATGGCAAAGCATCCATGTGACCTCTAACCTCCACCCTCAAAATGCCCTCCTTCCACCTTAGACATTGCCATCGAGAGAGAACTCCACTAACTGAAGACCCTGTAAGTGCTACAGGCCATTCTGAGCCTTCATTCTGAAAATGATATCTCATTGAACCCACAACAGCAATTTCCAGAGGTAGAAGATATTTATTAATACTTCATTTAATAGGTGAGGCCACTGAGGCTCAGAAAAGTCAAGTGACTTTCCCAAGGCCACACAGCCAGTAAGTGGCAGAGCCAGAATTCAAACCCTTCCTGGGCAGGGTTTCACCAGAGCATCTCTGCCGGCCCAGCAGCAGCCGGAGGGAAGACCAGGCGGGCGTGGGGGCTGGTCAGCAACCGGCTCTGCAGTCTCATTGCTGGATCCCATCTGGAGCGAGGAGGCACAGAAACCTGGCGGCTTCCAAGGCAGATGAAAAGCCAACCTTCCTCAAATTGTTTTATTTAAAGCCAGACTCCTGACTGTTTGAAGCCGCTTGATTTTGGCAGTCCTTGTTCCTTTTCCTTTTAAACAGCCCTCGGAGATGAGGGGAACGCATTGCTGCCGGCGCCTCACTTGCAGATGCTCGGAAGACCTTCGGCCTCCCCCGCCCCTGCTGGCTGCTCCCGGCTGCAGCTGAGCGGTGAGTGTGAGTGCGTGTGAGCACGTGGGCGTGTGCACGCGACTGGGCTTGAGAGAGGCAGGGAGCCCAGAACCCATTAGCACCCCAAGGATACAGATGAAGTCTTTTGCTTTTATAGGGAATCTCACCAGTGTTAAACTTCATTTATATCTCTATAAATGCATACGGCTTTGAACAGGAGACTTTACAGCTGGGTTTATAAGTTTTCTCTCCCTGTAGGCACAGCCTGGGTCACTGGGAGGAGATGCCCCCTGTCCTGACTGCGTGGCCTGTGCTTTTTGCGACATAACCTTGTTCAGGGCTCTCATCTGGTCCTTGGGGTCTTGTCCTTTCTGCTGCCTGGCCTCCCTGGGTCCTGTCCTTTCCCGGTCTGCACTGCGCCCTTTCACCCCTGGCTCACAGCTGGCTGGAGTGTGGGGAGGAGTGGGGAGGACCCCGGGGCTGTCAGCTGACTACCACTCCACATCTGTGCCTGGGCCAGAGCCCCCCTGCTGACCTTGGTATTAACAAGTTCACCGGAGATGGCAGGACAGGCTGCCAAAACCTGGTTTATGAACGTATCTGCTTTACAGAATCCATTTAGACAAACAGAACATCCACACAAATGCCAGTGCGCAGAGGCTACAGGGTTTACAATACTTCAGGAGGCAGGCAGCTGCTTCTCTCCCGATGCACTTATGGAGATAAATTCAAGGTAATCTATATAAATCCAAGCCTTTGAAATTGCACACCGTCAAAAAATTCCCACAATTACTCTAGCCCAGCCAGGAGGTGTCTGTTATGTTCTTCTTATGGAAAACATAATTATAAAGGAAGAGAAAACATTTCATAAATAAAACTCAGAGTGGCAGAAGAACCTGGAGGGAGGGGAAGGCCAGAGAAAAGAAATCCAAAGGTTCACCGTCTCCAGCTGAGCGTGGAGAGGGGCTGCAAAACCCAGCGTCTCCTTTAAGGTTCAGATTAATTTCAGTCCAGGACAATTTCCAGGTAATTAATTGGCAAAAGACATCTTTCAGATATTTTTAAATATCAGCCTTCCAGGCTCTTGGTGCTAAAGGAGAAGAAAAAATAGCCAACACATGCTCCTAAAATCAAGGTGATGTAAAACAAGGGCCTGCCCAGCGCATTAGCCCTTGAGGAGAATATAAAATCCAGGTCAGCCCAGATAATTGTTAGCTTGTTAAAATGCCAAGTCCCCTAGTCTGTCCCCAGTCCCCAGGCCACAGGAAATAGCTAGTGGCACATTGGTTCACGCTTCATGCCAGATGCTGTCCTAGGCACTGTGTATTTGTGCCCCCATTTGATTCTCGTAAGAACCCTTTAAAGACGTGATGATCTTTCTAGGCTTTTGGGGAGCAGTGAAGAAGACCTGATGAGGAACCTCAGATTCAGACAGGTAAGTCATGGCCCCAGGGCACAAGGTCAGGATGTGGTAGAGTGGGAATCTGAGTAAAGCTTCCTATAATAAAGCTCCAGTCTTCGCTTTTTACTGCACATGGCCCCAGGATGGCAAAAGGAACCACAGAGAGGAGTGGAAGAGCTTGGGGTATGTTTCAGACAGATAGAGATCAAAAACAGCCCTGCCATCTACGAGCTGTGCTGCCCTGGGCAAGTTATTTAGCCTCTCTGAATTCAGGAGCTTTGGTTCTGTCCTCTGTGGTCTTCATAAGAAAAAGCGACTATTTCAGTTCAAGTTGTACCATGACCAGGGTTTTCCCTTTTTGTTGGACTGGAGAAGGTTTTCTTTGCACAACCTTGCTTCTGGGTTGTCATGAGGATTAAACACCTAGCTCAGCTCTACCTAGCAACTTCCAGTAAATGAGAGCTCCTTCTGTTACAGTGAAAATCAAGTGCAATACTCTGTTGCCCAGCCTGGTATAATGCCTGATGCATCAAGAACATAGCATAAATAATATCCATCATCACCATCATCATTATAAGAAGGGAAACAAGTTAGGAACTCCTGTACTTAAGTTGAGCAGAGTGTTAATCGCTCAGTCGTGTCCAGCTCTTTGAGATCCCATGGACTATAGCTTGCCAGGCTCCTCTGTCTATGGGATTCTTCAGACAAGAATACTAGAGTGGGTTACCATTCCCTTCCCCAGTGGATTGTCCCCAGCTAGGGATTGAACCTGGGTCTTCCATGTTACAGGCAGGTTCTTTACCATTTGAGCCACCAGGGAAGTCCAGGTTGAGCAGAACCAACAGCAAAATGAGAACATTTTTCTTAGGCCCTCCTGTGGGCCAGGCCCTGCACTGGACTCTCCCAGCCTTCGTTGGATTGGTTATCTAGGCAGAGAGGCACCTAGATTTTCACATATAAGATTAATAATAATGCAAAGATACATAAAAGGAATCACAGTAGAGCCATCATTAATTGCCAAATGGGTGATACAAGCAAGAAAAGAAGGCAGTTAAGGCACAGGCTTCAAGAATTTCCGTTGTATCACTACTTAGCTGTAAAAAGTTGAACAAACCACATAAGTCATAATGTGTTTTCTCACCTGTAAAATGGGCATAATAGTATGTGTCATGTGTTTTAGCCCCCAAATGACATAAAGCATTTACTAACAGTGACAACAGCGCATTCTATGTGCCATGCACTTGGCTAAAGCCCATAGCAAACGCTCAGTCAATGTAAGCTGGTATTATCACTAGACAATAGAAAGAGTCAAGCTACCAGGGCCCAGGCATGTGGATTTCTTGGGTGTACTCAGATTAAAGACTAAACTCCAGCCCACAGATATTGCTAAGCTGTTATCAAACATCGGTCATCATGAATTGATACTGTCCTGGGATCAATGTTCCAGGCTTTTTCTTCTTTATCTCCATACCAGGTAGTATGATGAGAACTCATCCAGATTAAATAAATTCCTCCTGGGTCCTGGTAATAAGTTTTTATTGAATCATCTACAGCCAGAGAATAAGATGTTTTTATAGCAGCCAAGTGGAGGTGAGTTTGGCAATGCCTGCTCTAAGGACAGAGGTCCCAGGGTTGTAAAACTGTAATGAGTCTGTTGGCTTATTTGCCCCTGGCCCCAGGACTCCATCTCTCATTATGTAATCTCACCTTAAAATGCATAAGTCAAGAGGGACCCAGAGATGTGCCCACCAAGGGTGAGGGCTGACCTCTCTGTCTCCTGGTAACTCTCTGAGCTAAGGGGGGATAGAAGAGTTTAAGGTATCAGTTTACCGGAATTGTGTCTATTGTACACTTACCAATGAGGGTCAGACTACAGGAAGCAGACCTAGCTCATTGGGTTGGTGGGGAATTCATCACCCCCACTTCTTCTCTTTGATTTGCCTCCAGGAAGCCACCTGCCTGGTTTTCAGAGGGAAAGGGAAGAATTTCAACCCCACTGAGACCTGTGACCAGAGAGTCTCCCTTTTCCATTTGGTTGGAAGCAGAGGGAACTGGCCAAAATTAAAGAAGTAGAGACAAAGCAACCCAAGTGTGTCCATCAGCAGATGAATAAACAAAATGTGAGCCAAACATACAAAGGACTATTACTCAACCTTGAAAGGGAATGAAATCCTGACACATGCTACAACATGGAAGAACCTTAAAGACATGATGCCAAATGAAATAAACCAGACACCAAAGGACAAATATGGTTTGATTTCACATACAGGAGGTGCCAAGATTATTCAAGTTCATGGAGATGGAAAGTAAAATGGTGGTTGCCAGGGGCTGGGGTTGGAGGGGTGGGGGTGGGGGTCTGGACAGTTGTTGTTTAAAACTACAGAGATTCAGTTTGGGAAGATGGAAACATTCTGAACATGGATGGTGGTGATGGTTCCATTGACCATGTGAATGTTCTTAATGTCACTGAACTATACACTTGAAAATAGTTTAAGTGGTCCATTTTATGTTATGTATACTTTATCACAAGAAAACAAAAGAGGAAAAGGAAAGAGGCAAGGCTGTTTAAATTCCCTTTGCCAACTGACCTATTGGTTACTTGCTATGTTCAAAAATGTGTCAATACAGTCCTAGTCCAAAATCATATTGCCAGGTAAAGATGTGCTGATTCTTATATACAGTTGGAAACAGCACTTAAACACCTATATTCCAATTTTCTCCTCTCAGTGGACTTGCTCTTAAGAAGATGAGACTCCAGTTAGATGGAGAATCTCATCTGATCTTTATTAGTATCACCTATAATCGAGATGAAGCAAAAGTGTGTCTCTGCACTTTTCCCAAATCATCTACTGGGATTGGCGTTATAGAGATCATTCAAATTTTTTGTTTCCACACAAACCTAGACCTTGGGGAATCCTCATCGTGACTGTCTTCTAACTTGTCATGTCGCAAGGGCTTAGCAACCTACGTTCCATTCCACGGGACCTCAGCTGGGGGTGCTGATTGAGGAAGAAGCCTTCTCAAAATTGAGCTGATTGGTGCCTTGTCTGAGAAAGGCCCACCCAGAACAGGGCAGAGCCGGGGAAGAAGGAGTTTAGTGAAGTCTCCGAGTGGAGGAAGGAGAAGGACATGTTTTCCCACCAAGCCTGTAAACGGCTCTGTGACTCACTTGGCCCCATTTTGAGATCTACTGAAGACGCATCCACGTGTCCCACTTGGGCTTGACTGTTGCCTGCCACACACACCACTTGGTTTTCTAACACGGTGACTATAAACCTGGACAAGGAGGAAACTCCTCCCCCGCCTCTGTCTTACCCACCCAGTAACAGTAGCATCAGACCTCCAAAATGTTCTCTGAGAAGTCTAGTATCTATGTGACACACTAAGCAATACATTTCCTCTGCAAAACGCAGCAATCAAAGCCATGGTGATAAACGTCAGGAAGTGAAGAAAGTGATGGGGTTGAAGGAGGGAAATATTGATCGGAAAGAAGAACAAGGGAACTTTTGTGTATCCTGTTTGGGGGAGCGGTTGAACAGGTGTACACAGTTGTCAACAAGACTCACTAATCTTGACACTTAAGACGAGGATAGTTTTATTATATGTGAATTATTCCTAAAGAAAAAAAATTTTTAAGTAATAGTGGAGGTCTCTGGGTAACAAAGGGTAACCCATGATTGTGGAGAAAAGGGCAGGATAGCTACCTTTTCCTTCTCTCCTCCTTTTCCTATATCACTCATCCCCCCATATCTCAGAGGCAGCCCAGCTTGAGTCTCTACTGCTCAGTGAATGAGGCCTGGGTGTGAAAATATGCTGACTTTCTCTCCAAAATGCTGGCCTGATGTGAGAGCTAGAACTTCTGCAGGAGTGGAGGTTTTATTGGGGGTGGATTTGTGTCCAGTCCCTACTCCTCTCCAAGGGTTTCTATAGGTGCTCAAAGCCCAGGTTTCTCCTGCTTCTTAGTCATCCTCCCACATTTTGAGCCACAGAAGACTTGGTGGAGGTGTTCCCAGAGGAGGCTCATAGGAGAGGAAAGTCATCAAACACTTTGGTGGTGTCATTACCAAGACACTCACAGTAATCTTGGAAGGGTGCCTTCAACTGGGATTTCTGGGGCAAGGTGAGCTTGGCAATCAGGTGCAGGACATCATTTCAGCCTTGAGGCCACCAGTCTGGGTTTTCTCTTCATAGCAAGTCCAGAGAACTCACCTTTCTGGCCATGGGTCACAACCATCTTTTTGGCTGAGAACTAAAGACCAGCAACACCTTGAGACTCCTAGTCGATTCTCATTCTTTGCCAGGGAGGAGCTATCACGCCACACTGAATTCACTAAAAGGCTCTGGTTGAAAAATATGTCCACTGGGAAGCAATTCATCCCTGCTCTCTCCCACACATGAGCATTTCTGCATTTCACAGGAAATGAGATATTAGGAGACCCAAAGTTCTCTTTCTGCTTTGTTACCCTATGGCTTAGCACTTTAAACTCCTATGTCTCCCCATTTATTAAATGGGTCCAGTAATGGCACCAAGTACTTCTTTCAGAGAGAATTTGAGGTCATTAATAAAATAATGACCACTAAGTACAGTGATTTCAGTAATAAATGGTGGCTTTGGATAGGGTCCACTGCAAGGGCATGCATTTTTTTAAACCTTCAGGGACTTGTCATGCAGAAATCCATCTACTCTCTTGTTCAAGTTGGGAGAGTTTGAGAATGGAGAGAGTTGGGCAAGTTGAAATATGAATGAGTCAGTGTTGGTTTCTGATACTCTGCTTTGTCTATTTCAATCTTTATTTCCCTATCCTTACAAGCTCTGACTACCCTTTCCTCATTGCATTCTACTTTCAGACATTCTAAGGAGATGCTGAGGTTTCTGGGTCTAATGATAAGAACGGTTAAAAAAAAAAAATAATGATACCATTTCACTCAGGGCTATGTCTTTCACCAGGAGCCTCCCAAAGCAGAGGCAGAGAGTATTTTGTTCAGCTTGGAGGAGGGACCCAGCATACTGAATTAAAAGCAAGACAGAGAGTCATCACCCTAGAGTTTATCGGCAATTGGAAGGGGTGAAACCTCTCCCCACTCTGACTTTCTTCTGCTTCAGCATACTTGAAGAAAATGACCAGAACTTTATACAGATAGGGGTTAATTCAAGGCAAGGTTTGCTCTTACAAGAAACCGCATATGTTTAAAAATACCCCCTTGGGATGCTCTCCATGGAGACTCAGATGATTGAAAGAAGTGCCTGATGCCACTTGTTGAATGGCCCCACCCTAGCAGGTGTGGGCAAGACTGAAGGGCAGGGACCAGCAGATAGTGTCTCCAAGGCAAAGCCAAGGCAGCTTCGGGGAATTAATTGAACATATTTCAGAGGGGCAGAAAGCAGAGGAGGCAGAGCAGTACCTTGCAAAAAAGTCATAGCAATGAAGTCTAAAGTAATGATTCCATTTGTGTAATGTTTCAGTCCTGGGGGACGTACATTACTTCAAGCCTTCCTGAGTTAGGACCTGCGGCAGATTCGCTTCTGCTTCCCCAGACATATGGAGACAAACCTTTCTCCTGGGCTGTCTCTCAATGACAGAAATCAAAGCAGAACAGACTTTGTCCTCTTTCCAACCATACATAGTCAGTATGACAGAAAAGTGGAGGGCAGTTCCTGCCTCCTTGCAAATATAGTTTGATCTGCATGGGCCAACCTCTGCAGAGCTCAAGCTACTGACACTTCCTTATCACCATGAAGGTGGGGGGACCCTAGCCCCCAAACCACCCAGCCCGATGCCCACCTGTTGCCCCTGCCCACTTGCCATGGATTCACACCAGGAGAGAAAGTAATAAAAGGTCAGATTGGGCTCTCTTCACAGCAAGAACCCAGAGATTCCTGGGGAAACTGACATTTTAAAAACCACATCCTCCAACCTCTCTCAGAGGAGCATAACTTTTAACTCTAGCTCCACTCTCAACCCCCTCCCAGCTTCCTTTGTAACACTTTCCCTCCATGGATGGCTTGTCAGGAAAGAGTTAAAGAAGGTGCACAACTAATTCCCCAAACCCTCCCTCTTAGCTCCATAAAAGAAAAAACAGCCCAACCCGGAGACAGACACGAAGGAACCCTCTGGCAATTTAGCTCAGACCTCACCTGTCTTATGCAACAGCACGCAGGCACATACACACACACCCTCTCATAAGACCAGAGTCCACATCCCCCTTTAATTTGGTAGACAGAGTTTTGCACCCTTTTTTCCCCCTACCCAAAACCCGGCTTGACTGGCAGCAGGGAGATAGATGTAACCTTACTGCCAAACGCCTTGTAGGAACACAGGGACACACAGGAACCAAAAATGCATCTCATAGCTCTCCGTGGTGCTGAAATCACTCCGGCGAGGAAATCGAAAGGAGCGAGTGCGCTGGACTTACCCGGGCTGGGGGTGGGCGGCAGGGGAGCTAGAGGAGCTTCCTGTGAAGAGAATTCTTGAATGTGCGGGCTGGAGCCAGTCGCTGCGCTCACCTAGAGAGCCCACCTCTCTCTTCCCTTCTCTTCTCTTCCCTTCCTCCTTTCCCGGGAGGACCAGAGGAGGCTCCGCGAAAGAAATGAAGCCCAAGCTGGCAGGGCTAGAGTGGAAGGAGAAAGAGGAGGCAACGAAAATAAGCTGGAAAAGTCAGGTGGCTTTACTCCACTAGTGGTAATTCCTCGGGTCAGGGAGGACCCCTCTTCTCTCACTGTGTGTCTGAGCCCTTCTCCGTCTCTGCGTGCTGAGCCAACAGCCTGAGTTCAGTCGGTTCCTGCCTCTGACGTGAAAGAGACGAGGAAGCCTGGGACTGCTTTACTGTCTCTCTCTCTCTCTCTCTCACGCGCTCTCTTTTCCCCTCTTGCTGAAATTTCAGCAGCATGATATATTTTTTTAAGCCTCTGTTTTTTCCATCCCCCTCCAAGCAGCCCCCTAGTGGACAGAACGGGAAATCATCCTGAGTCCTCTTTCAGACACAGGAACACTCGCCCTACCCACACAAACTCTTAGGTGATGCTTCCATACAGACAAGGTCCTGTAGAGCCAGGGTCTGCCCTCTGGTCCAGCCGGGCAGGAAGGGAAGGGGAGGTGGAGGGAGACAGAGAGGACGGGAGCTTTTGCAGATCCTCTACCCTTGTTATTGCTCAGTCGCTCAGTCGTAGCCGACTCTTTGCGACCCCGTGGACTGCAGCACACCAGTCTTCCCTGTCCTGCACCATCTCCCGGGGTTTGCTCACACTCACGTCCATTGAGTCCGTGATGCCATCCTACCATCTCATACTCTGCCGTCCCCTTCTCCTCCTGCCTTCAGTCTTTCCCTGCATCAGGGTCTTATCCAACGAATCAGCTCTTCACATCAGGTGGCCAAAGTATTGCAACTTCAGCATCAGTCCTTCCAACGAATCATGGGATTCCACTGAATCCCATGGTTGCAGAAATTGAAAAAGTGAAAAAGTGAAATGGGTTGTGGGGAGGTGGCTGGGGAATGATGTTTGGGAGGAAAATCAGTTGTGAGATTCCCAAGTAGTTTAAGGTCCTGACTCAGCAGAAAGACACTCTCCAAAGAGTGAGGGTCTGCAGCCAGCTGAGCTATGCCTGTACCCAGGACTACCCAAGAATAGCGTGCCTAAAGAGTCAGGGGATGCAGCAAACCAAAGAGAAAGTATCCAGCCCTAATATGTTAGTTAATGCCCTAATATGACTTTTTTCAAAGCGGGTAAGGAAAATATCTGAAAAGGCATGGCCTGAGATCAACTCAGAGGTGGAGAGAGAATTGACCTTGGTGAGCATCCATGGGGAACCACGGCACAGAAAGTCATCACGGGGTCACTGCTCCCAGGCTCCCAGGGATGTCTTATACGCCTTTTTAAATGTACAATCTCCCTGTCTTCTGGAAAGAGCCCTAGTACTTACATTGAGAAAGTTGAGTCCTAGGTTCATGCTGCCACTCACTTACTAGACATCTTGCTTCTTTATGGCTCAATTTCAGTGTTTGTAAAATGTGGAAAATGCTGCCCCCTCCCTACTGAATAGGAATGCTGAGGGACTACAATGATACAGGGATACGGAACTGCGGTGTCAGCAGGGAATTTAAAAGTATCATATCCAAACACTTCCTTATGTTAGATTCTCCCCTAGCAGATAATAATAACTAGCATTTACGGAGTATTTGGCAGGTATTCTTGCCTGGAGAATCCCAGGGACGGGGGAGCCTGGTGGGCTGCCGTCTATGGGGTCGCACAGAGTCGGACACGACTGAAGTGACTTAGCAGCAGCAGCAGCAGCTGTTATAGGGCTTCCCTGGTGGCTCAGTGGGTAAAGAATCTTCCTTCAATGCAGGAAACCGGGGTTCAATCCCTGGGTCAGGAAGATCTCCTGAAGAAGGAAATGGCAACCCACTCCAGTATTCTTGCCTGGAGAATTCCACGGACAGGGGAGCCTGCTGGGCTACTGTTCATGAGATCACAAAGAGTCAGAAACAATTGAGCAACTAACAATTAACTTAACAAGGCAGTTATAAGCCCTTACAGGTATTCGCTCATTCAATGCCTACAATAACCATATAAGGCAGATATTACTATTGCTGTCTCACAGACCAGGAAACTGGGGTGCAAAGGGATGAAATGACTTCTCCAAGATCACACAGCTAGTGAATAGTAGGGGTGGTTTTGAAATGAAAGACATCTGACTCCAGAGCTTGTGTTATTAACCAATATATTTACAATATATATACACTTCAGAAGCAATAGCATCTGAAATAAATAGAAGATAGCACCATAGCTATCATTATTTTTGTTTATGATTAAGTGTTTAGATTGTTATAATAATTTTATATGTGGCTTGAGTTTTTCAAATTGTTTACAACTATGGATGCCAAACTGGAAATTGCTGTTACTGATGAGAATCCTCTAAGAAAACTAATTCTCTTGGTGATTTGAATAGTTTCACATATACAAAACTGACTGTAAATCTCGAAATTGGAAACTGTTTGGCTTCAACATCAGTTTAGAGGACACTTTATTCTATTTCTATACCAAAAGCAGACCGTTGCCTAGTGCCTAAATCAGGGCTAAGAGGCAGCCAGCAATCTGATGACCTGAACTGTCATAACACACTCAGCTAATAAAAACTCAGGAAGCTGTTGACATTTTCTTCAGAATTTCAGGATTACAAATTCCTTACCTAATGTGGCTTACTTTTTTCTGACTTTGGACCAAAAGTGAATGGAGCAGAACCGAGAAGGGATGTGATGGTTAACAAAGAATGGTCCCTGACCTTGTGGAGTCTCTGGTTCCTCAAAGGGAGGGGAGGGGGAGGAAAGACCTTCCAGTTCCAGGGTGAGAGAGCGGGGAGTAAGTGCTGAGATCTGGGCAGATGCAGTGTAATTAATAAGCCCATAAAAAGACAATCACCTGATCATTGAGAATTGGGGTACTTCTTGAGGAGTGTGGCATCTAAGCTCAGGCTTGAAGAATGAGCAGTTATCTCAGCAAAGGGGAGGGAGGGGAAATTAAGCAGAAGGCACAGCATGTGCCAGCTGGGAGGTGAGAGAGCGCCGTGTGAAACTTTGAAGGTAAGCATTGCCCTTCTGTTTATAAATGAGGAAACTGTACCTCAGTGAACTCGAGGGGCTTGATCAAGGACACACATCTAGTAGGTGTAAAACCCAGATTAAGTGTGCATCTATTTGACTCTAACATCTCCCTGTTTGTGAAGCTCCACGTTGTCTTCTGTCATTCCTGGGACGTGCACACACAATTTCACTAAGATGCTTATAGTGACTAAGTGCTGTGGTGGCATCTACAAGGAAGCTGGAGCTGTGACCCATCACTGTTCAATGAGAAGGCCACAAGAAGGCACTAGTCAGTACTGAAAAAGGAGGAAATGCAGAGTGACAGAACTGTTTCTGGTGGATGTGAGGTTACTAAATGTATAGAGAAGTAGGAATATTTCATAGACACAGAGGCACTAGAAACTTGCATTTGAAAGGAAGGAGAAAAGCAGGAATGCAAGCAGCAGCAGATGAGATGGTTAGATAGCAACACCGGCTCAGTGGACATGAATTTGAGCAAATTCTAGGAGGCAATGGAGGACAGGGAAACCTGGCATGCTGCAGGCCATGGAGTCACAAAGAGTCAGACATGACTAAGCCATTGAAAAATAACAACAAGGAATACAGAGAGGACTAAAAGAGAGGTTTAGACTAAGTACTATGGGAGCCCAGAGAAGGGAGAAGTCCTTCTTCCTGGCAGGGATTAGGAGAGACTTCACATGGAAAGTGGATTTTCATCAGAACCCTAAAGATTGGGGGTTCTGGAAACAGAGCCTGGCCAGACCATGCTGTGCTTTATGGCACTCGGGCATTTCATACATAGAAAACAGAAGAGTTGTTTGCAGAATAGAGGGCGTAGGGAGAAGAGAGTAGGAGATCCCTGTAGGTAGAAGAATGTCAAACTCTGGGAAACCGACAGGTTTGTGAGGGGTGGAGGGGAAGGGAGGTTGGTAGATACATTTGGTTCTGGACATGTCAAGCTTGGGGAGGATGTTAGTATGTATCATAATGGAGATGTTAAGGCAGTGGTTGGAGTAGGTCTCTGGAGTTCAGATTCGAGACCTGGGGTTGGTAATGTAGATCTGGAGCTATTTGCATGAACTTGACAGTTGCTGAACAGAGACCATCAACAGGAGATGGAGGACAGAATCCCAACTCTATTTCTTTGGTCCCTGGAGCAAGTTTTGTAATCTTAGTGCTTGTGGCTAAACTGCTTGGTATCTAGTAGATATACAAAACACTTAACTCATAGCAACTCAAGTCAGGTGTTAGTTGAAGATGATAAGGGGACTGAGATCAGTTGTTGGTTCCTTAGCTTCTGACCCTCTCTTCGAGACAAAGCCATTCCTTCAGTCTCCTCCTCGAAAGCTGGTAACCACTGGCCCCTGTGGTCTATTTTCTACCCAGAACTCCAGCTCACAAATCCTGCTTCATATTGGTGTTAGGTCTTCACCCATCACAGAGTTCTGCTTCTCTGCTTGTGGAGTGCCCACCTGGGTAAAGAATGGCAATCCCTGGCAGGTACACACTGCTATCTCTAAAATAGATACCTAATAGGGACCTACTGTAGAGCACAGGGAACTCTACTTAACACTCCATAATGACCTATATATGGGAAAAGAATCTAAAATAGATTGGTGGTGGTGGTTTAGTCGCTAAGTCGAGTCCAACTCTCGCGACCCCATGGGCTATAGCCTGGCAGGCTCCTCTGTCCATGGAATTCTCCCAAGAATACTGGAGTGGGTGGCCATTTCCTTCTCCAGGGAATCTTCCTGACTCAGGAATCAAACCTGGGTCTCCTGCATTGCAGGCAGATATTTTACCAGCTGAGCTACAAGGGAAGCCTAAAATACATTGGGGACACACACACACACATTATGTATGAAACGCTTCAGTTGTGTCCAACTCTTTGTGACCCCATTGACCCCAGACCAAGAATACTGGAGTGGGTTTCCATGCACTCCTCCAGGGAATCTTTCCAACTAGGGGATCAGACCCAAGTCTCTTACATCTTCTTCATTGAGAGGTGGGTTCTTTACCACTAGAACCACCTGGGAAGTTTATGTATATATACAGAGTTCACTTTGTTGTACACCTGAAACTAACATAACATTGTAAATCAACTATACACCAATAAAAAATTTTTTAATTAAAAGATGTAATTAAAAAAATAAGAATGGCAATGCCAAGGCCCATGTCCATCCTTAACAAATCTGCTCTTCTTCTCACCTCCTCACGCCCTACCCTCCAGACCACCAGCCTGGAACATTTTCTTCAAACAGCTCCCACTCCCTTGGCTCCCGTCTGGGCACAGCTGAGTCCTCTGACGTTGGGAGGCTGCAGCCCCGAGCCTGTGGGAGGCGGGAACCCTGCCCGTCCTCCTGCCTGATGCCTTGACTTTTGTGTCTAGGGTGCCTGGCCCACTGCCGCCTGCTTGGGTGATGCAATGCCAGCCAAGGAGGGAGGCGGCTAGGCCCCGGGATCTGCAGCAGCCTGCCTGCCAGCCAGCAGGGATGTTATCTACACCCCAGAGTGAGCCAGTCTTCCCGAACTAAATTAGCAAGAGCAGAGCAGATGTCTCATTTCAGTGCAGCAAAGGATTAGATGGGAGAGAGCCAGCCTGTCTCCCTCCCTTAGAGACAGGGGCAGGTTCAGGGACCCAGGGCAGGCGTCTTCCTTGCTTCAGGACCACCGCGCCTGCCCTCGTGGGGCAGCCTGAGGTCAAAACCACCTCCCAGCCCATCACCCAACACTGTGCTTAGTCACTCAGTCGTATCCAACTCTATGACCTCATGGACTGTAGCCCACCAGACTCCTCTGTCCACAGGATTCTCCAGGCAGGATTACTAGAGTGGGTTCCATTCCCTTCTCCAGGGGATCTTCCCAACCCAGGGATCGAACCCAGGCCTCCTGCATTGCAGGCGGATTCTTTGCCGTCTTGAGCCACCAGGGAAGCCCACCACTGGCTGCCCTGATTTCCTTCCTCACCAACTTCTCTCTCTCATTTTGTTCTCAGAGCCCTGGCATTCATTTCTTTTGGTCTCCAAATAGGAACGTGAAGGCCTTATTTTAGGCTTCATCTTCTTTTATATTGGCCGTATTAGAAACTTCACATCCTTGGCCCCTATGTTCCCCACCCCCTTCCTCCCTGAGTCCTCTCCCTTGTGGGAAAGCTCCAGCCTGAGGGCAGGCCTCCTGCCTTCTCTAGATGCCCTCCGCCTGCTCTGTTGCACCTGGGGTCACTCTGCTCCGTTGTCCTCCACCCTCCTCTGTCTCTCTGTGTGACTTGGCAGCAGCTGAAACCTTCCCACCTCTGATGACCCAGCTCACACTTCCCTCTCTGCCACCCTTCCCTGCTCTGGGGGCTGTGAAAAGTAACAGTGAGAGCTGCTTCCCAACCTGGCCTGCCTGGGCTTGAATCCTTGCTCCAGCACTTCTACTCTCTCTCTTGGACTCTCTCAGGTGTAAGTTGGGGATCATCCTTCTGCCTTCATCCCAGGGTGACTATACAGGTGTGTGAGCTAATTCATGGAAAGCACTAGAACAGCACTTGCTGTCCAGTGAGCACTCCATCATGCTAGTTATTATTTAGCAAACATTTTTGAATATACACATAAAAGAAAAAAATCCCCTGAGGTCTTTGCTTTGGTGCGTCCTGGCTTTAGGGACAAATACCCTTTCCAGGTTTAGCACCTGTCCCTTGGCTCCTGGTCAGTTGAATGTTGATGGGATCCTATGGGATTGATTCTGGGAGCCTCATCAGGTTCTGCCTTGAGATGGGGAAGCCTCTGTGATCTGAAGGTGAAAGCAGAGACTTAGGGTCAGACAGACCTACTTCTTTTTTTTTTTTTTTTAAGATTTATTTCATTTATGTGGCTGTGTCAGGTCTTAGTTGCGGCATGTGGGGTCTTCATAGCATCACACAGGATTCTCTAGCTGTGGCACGAGAGCTCAGTGGTTGCGTACATGGGCTTAGTTGCTCCACAGTATGTGAGATCTTAGATCCTCAATGAAGGATCAAACCCATGTTCCTTGCATTGCAAGGTGGATTCTTAACTACTAGACCACTGGGGTGGGATGTGCCCAGACGGACCTACTTCTGCTAAACTGCTTATAAGGTGTGTGGCCTCTGGCTGGTCACTTAACTCTCCACATTTCAATTCCCTCATTAAAAAAAAAAAAAAAGGCATTATGACAGCTTCCTCTCCACGATATTGTAGGTATTGATCAGATGAAATAATGGATGAAAGTTTCCCGGGCAGCATCTGAAAGCATGGCAGAAACTCAACAGCGGTCTCATCCGCTCAGCTGGTCCTGCCCCTCCCAGCTCGCAGCCCACCCCTCAGAGAGGCTTCCCTGATGCCACCTCTCAAATGGCCAGTGGTGTTGCCTCCTTCCCCTGCCCCCTCCCACATTGCGTGCTTCATACCCCATAACGCTAGCTGGCATTTTAAAAAATTCCTCCTATTCTTTTTTTTTAAAATAATTTATGTATTTGGCTGTGCTGGGTCTTTGTTGTGACAGGCAGGATTTTTAATTACAGCACTCATTCAAACTCTTGGTTGCAGATGTGGGGTCTAGTTCCTTAACCAGCAATCGAACCCTGGGCCCCCTGCGCTGGGAGCTTGGAGTCTTAGCCACTGGACCACCAGGGAAGCCCCCAGCTGACGTTTTATAATCCATGTTTCTGTTTGCTTATTGTCTGATCCCCTACTATACCTGCCAGTCTCCTGGAGGGCAGGGCCTCTGCCACCTTTGTTGTACCCCCAAAGCCTAGAATAGTACCTGGTTCTTGCAAATGTGTTCAATAAATATTGCCACTTCAGGGCATATTTTACATCCTAGTCATTTAACTCCCTCGTAGCATGTTTTATTGCAAGCAGTAAGGTTTTGAATCAGGCAGAACAAAATTTAAACCTTCCCTTTTCTGCCTTCAGGAATGTACCCCGAGCTCCTGTTTTTTCATCTGTAAAGTAGAGAAAATAATATTTGTACTATAGGATTATAGTCAAGACGAAGTGAGGTAATGGCACCTGAAACAGTGATTGACATACGGAGGGAGCTCATCAAATCTTTGGTGAAGGAGTCAGTGAAGGAAAGACTGCACGAGCCAGCTCTGATCTGATCTCCCGACTTCCAACCCTTCTCTACCCCCGCTTTTGCCCCTCCCAGAGGCTGGCACACTGGGACTTCTGCTAATCCCTCAGCCACAGGGCATCTGTCTCCGAAGCCCCTCCAGCAGAAACAGTCTGGATGAGCCTTAGAAGTTATTACCCTTTAAAGCAAGGATCAGCCACTAGTTTAGCTCAAGTGCCACAAATACGGAACAGATTTTGCCAGAGGCACCAGGCTGGCCAATAGAACATTTTCCAATTTTCAGAAAGGTATCACCAGCACCCATTGGTGCTTCAACTTCCTGCCTGGTTTTTTTGTAAGGTCTTTCATATTCATTGTCCATATTTCTTTTCATTTTTCTTGTCTATCAATCCCTCTTAAGTAAAGAGCCATTCTCTTCTCTGCTGTTCAGTCTTGACCTCTCCTTTCAGTGGCTCCAGTCCTCTTCTTTCTGCTTTAGGAAGAAAGCCCCCCACCCACCCACCTTGAGCTATTTCCAGTTCTGTTTATTCCGTGTTCTCCCACCTTCTCCCCAACTCTGCTTTCTTTGACTTCCTCTCTCCAAGTGGCCAGAGTGTGATAACATCCCAGGATTCAGATGGGAAGGATGGAGAAGGTCCTTGTCTTAGGGGGCAGTGGACTCTTTCCCCCCATCATCCCTCCCTGGGTCTGCCCTGCCATGGTGTTTTCTAGATGCTTATATTAATGCCTAGAAAAGCTGCACGGTGAGAAGAAATACAAAGGCAGTGTGCTCTCTCTGTGGGGTTTCTGAAGAAGGGGGTCAGGCTCCTTGTGTTCAGGCTGGTTTATTTCATAGTCTTTCTACCCCTTCCAGGAGTCAGTCTGTAAGACCATTGTAGGTCACACACAGGCAGCTCATGGGGCATGACTTCTGATCTTGGTCCACCCAGGGACCTGCCATTCTCCCCAAGGTGAGTCACCTTCCCCTTCCTTCCCCTTCACCATCTGTTTATAGTCTCGAGTCTACATTTCCTCTTCCAAAAAATGAGAACAATAATCTTTCCTCTGGGCTCTGCACCACTTAGAATGTGTTCTGAGGATTGAATGTGAGGCTGCAGGCAAGGGTCTGAGCATTTAGGGAGGAAAAGGCCTCTGTCAGTTCAGTTCAGTTGCTCAGTCATGTCCGACTGTTTGCAACCCTATAAACCACAGCACACCAGGCTTCTCTGTCCATCACCAACTCCCGGAGCCTACTCAAATTCATGTCCTTTGAGTCAGTGATGCCATCCAACCATCTCATCCTCTGTCATCCCTTTCTCCTCCTGCCATCAATCTTTCCCAGCATCCAGGTCTTTTCCAATGAGTCAGTTCTTCGCATCAGGTGGCCAAAGTATTGGAGTTTCAGCTTCAGCATCATCCCTTCCAATGAATATTCAGGGCTGATTTCCTTTAAGATGGATTGGTTGAATCTCCTTGCAGTTCAAGGGACTCTCAAGAGTCTTCTCCACACCACAGTTCAAAAGCATCAATTCTTCGGCTCTCAATTTTCTTTATGGTCCAACTCTCACATCCTTACATGACTCCTGGAAAAATCATAGACTTGACTAGATGGACCTTTGTTGGCAAAGTAATGTCTCTGCTTTTCAATATGCTATCTAGGTTGGTCATAACTTTTCTTCCAAGGAGCAAGTGTCTTTTAATTTCATGGCTGCAGTCACCATCTGCAGTGATTTTGGAGCCCCAAAATGAAGTGATGGGACCAGATGCCATGATCTTTGTTTTCTGAATGTTGAGCTTCAAGCCAACATTTTCATTCTTCTCTTCTACTTTCATTAAGGGACTCTTTAGTTCTTCTTCACTTTCTGCCATAGGGTGGTGTCATCTGCATATCTGAGGTTATTGATATTTCTCCCGGCAATCTTGATTCCAGCTGGTGCTTCTTCCAGCCCAGCATTGCTCATGATGTACTCTGCATATAAGTTAAATAAGCAGGGTGACAATATACAGCCTTGACATACTCCTTTTCCTATTTGGAACCTGTCTTGTTCCATGTCCAGTTCTAACTGTTCCTTCCTGACCTGCATACAGATTTCTCAAGAGGGAGGTCAGGTGGTCTGGTATTCCCATCTTTTTCAGAATTTTCCATAGCTTATTGTGATCCACACAGTCAAAGGCTTTGGCATAGTCAATAAAACAGAAATAGATGTTTTTCTGGAACTTTCTTGCTTTTTTGATGATCCAGTGGATGTTGGCAACTTGATCTCTGGTTCCTCTGCCTTTTCTAAATCCAACTTGAACATCTGGAAGTCCACGGTTCACATATTGTTGAAGCCTGGCTTGGAGAATTTTGAGCATTACTTTCCTAGCATGTGAGATGAGTGCAATTGTGCGGTAGTTTGAGCATTCTTTGGCATTGCCTTTCTTTGGGATTGGAATGAAAACTGACCTTTTCTAGTCCTTTGGCACTGCTGAGTTTTCCAAATTTGCTGGCATTTTGAGTGCAGCACTTTCAGAGCATCATCTTTTAGGATCTGAAATAGCTCAACTGGAATTCCATCACCTCCACTAGCTTTGTTCATAGTGATGCTTCTTAAGGCCCACTTGACTTCACATTCCAGGGTGTCTGGCTCTAGGTTGGTGATTACACCTTCATGATTATCTGGGTCATAAAGATCTTTTTTGTAGAGTTCTTCTGTGTGTTCTTGCCACCTCTTCTTAATATCTTCTGATTCTGTTAGGTCCATACCATTTCTGTCCTTTGTTGAGCCCATCTTTGCATGAAATGTTCCCTTAATCTCTAATTTTTTTGAAGAGATATCTAGACTTTCCCATTCTATTATTTTCCTCTATTTATTTGCATTGATCACTGAGGAAGGCTTTCTTATCTCTCCTTGCTATTCTTTGGAACTCTGCATTCAAATGAGTATATCTTTTCTTTTCTCCTTTGCCTTTCACTTCTCTTCTATTCATAGCTATTTGTAAGGCCTCCTCAGACAACCATTTTACCTTTTTGTATTTCTTTTCCTTAGGGATGGTCTTGATCCCTGCCTCCTGTACAATGTCACAAACCTCCATCCATAGTTCTTCAGGCACTCTATCAGATCTAATTTTTGAATCTATTTCTCACTTCCACTGTATAATCACAAGAGATTTGATCTAGGTCATACCTGAATGGTCTAGTGGTTTTCCCTACTTTCTTCAATTTAAGTCTGAATTTGGCAATAAGGAGTTCATGGTCTGTGCCAACATCAGCACCTAGTCTTGTTTTTGCTGATTCTATAGAACTTCTCCATCTTTGGCTGCAAATAATATAATCAATCTGATTTTGGTGTTGACCATTTGGTGATGGCCCTGTGTAGAGTCTTCTCTTGTGTTGTTGAAAGAGCATGTTTGCTATGACCAGTTTGTTCTTTTGGTGAAACTCTATTAGCCTTTGACTAGCTTCATTCTGTGCTCCAAGGCCAAATTTACCTGTTACTTCAGGTATTTCTTGACTCCCTACTTTTGCATTCCAGTCCCCTATAATGAAAAGGACATCTTTTTTTGGTGTTAGTTCTAAAAGTTCTTGTAGGTCTTCATGGAACGGTTCAACTTCAGCTTCTTTGGTGTTACTGGTTGGGGCATAGACTTGAATTACTGTGATATTGAATGGTTTTCCTTGGAAATGAACAGAGATCATTCTGTTGTTTTTCAGATTGCATCCAAGTACTGCATTTCAGACTCTTTTGTTGACTATGGTGGCTACTCCATTTCTTCTAAGGGATTCTTGCCCACAGTAGTAGATACAATGGTTATCTGAGTTAAATTCACCCATTCCAGTCCATTTTAGTTCACTGATTCCTAAAATGTCAACGTTCACTCTTGCAATCTCCTGTTTGACCACTTCCAATTTGCCTTGATTCATGGACCTAACATTCCAGGTCCCTATACAATATTGCCCTTTATAGCATCGGACTTTACTTCCATCACCAGTCACATCCACAGCTGGGTGTTGTTTTTGCTTTGGCTCCGTCTCTTCATTCGTTCTGGAGTTATTTCTCCACTGATCTCCAGTAGCATACTGGGCACCTACCAACCTGTGGAGTTCATCTTTCAGTGTCCTATCTTTTTGCCTTTTCATACTGTTCATGGGGTTCTCAAGGCAAGAATACTGAAGTGGTTTGCCATGCCCTTCTCCAGAAGGGCCTCAGAAATAGTCTATAAAGTTATCTTGCTTTCCTCACTGTTCATATGGGTGAACTGAAGTCCAGATCTTTTGGGGGGATTGTTTTTTTATTTTGCACATTTGAGGGTAACCCAGAATCAGAGAAGCTAGCTTAAGCCCCACCCGAGATGGAGCTGTATTTTCTCACTTGGATTAACAGTGTTGGAAAGCATTCCCTCAACAGCTCAAAGTCAGATTTTGAGCTTCTTTGGCCTCACAGGCAGGCCACTCCTTCCTGGGTCAGCATCCCTACTTCACTCATTCCACCTAAACTGAGCTGGAGCTGCATATCCAGAAAACATGTGCTTTTGGAAACTTTGCCAGATCTGAAGACAGGGCCTTGCCTTTGTCAGGATTGGACCCAGTCCTGGGCACTGGAAGTGACTGGGACCCACCGTGCTATGAACATAAATATAGAAGCTGCTTTCAAAACAGACCTTTTGATTGCCAAGAACAAGCTAAGTAGACTGAGTTTAAAAAAAAAAAATATTTTAAATGACACAGATATTTAGGTTAGAGGAAAAAGTTAGAGGAAGACATATATTAGGAGAATCTATATATGTACATACATTTGAATACATTGTTATGAACTAAGGCATTGTGTTAAGCACTTTGCATACTCGATTTCATTTATTTAAATGCTTAAGAATAAAAATTGAGGAAAATTTCTAAGTAGTTAAAAGCACGCATTTATCCTGTAGCAGAGAATGAAGATGAATGAAAAGGCTGGTTAAGAAAGTAGGTAAAAAAAAAATTCTACACAGAGACCAGCTTTAGTCTGGGCTGCCAGCCAGAGGTATCTAGAAGAAAGGAAATAATGAACTTGTAGGTTGTCAGAGCTGGAAAGAGCCTCAGGACTGATCTTGCCAACCAGTGATTGTTCCATTTTACAGATGGGAGAAGTGACAAGAAGGGAAGTGACACAGCCATCTTGACACGTCTGATCATATCGTGTCCTCTCCTTGGCCAGGAATCTCTCGGGAAATCTAACAACATTTTCCCATACCCCAGTGAGACTAAAGCACTGTATTCCATGGACGGTCATCATTAACCCTTTTGTTGTCCTTGTGGCCCACTGCCTGGCAAGGGCTTTGGCTGACTACCAGGCTATCCATCCAGCCCTCGGAGGATGTGCTTGCCCGTTTCCATGTGCATCTTCTCGTGCAGCCAGGGGGCTTCATCCTGGCTTATAGCCTCTGGGTCATTATTAAGGACTAGTCCCCAGACTCAGCATCTGACCTTTGAATCTGTTTGTGCTCTTTGGAACCTCAGAGTCACAGAATATTTGAGCTGGCAGAGCTCACGTGTCACCTGGTTCAACCCCACCAGCTGGAGAGTAGTTAGAAGACTTACCCAAAGTGACGCAACTAAATGAAAATTGCTTATGCCGATGTCTCTCCTCTCTTCCCATAGGAAAGCGCTGGTGTTGATGGCAGTGGTGACCAATTCTCATAGGTTCCTGGCCCTGATGGGTCCTGGGGGAGTGCCACTGCCAGGATCACATACAAGGACAGAGGGGCATAGGGCAAATGGGAGGCCTGGTGTGGGAAAGGGCTGCGTCCACACAGCCAATGTTTGCCCCCGCACACCTGCTGGGAGCTGTACTACCTGCATCTATCCAGACCCTCGCCTTGTTGCACACACATGGACGTCTCACTGGGAAGAATGCGAGCAGCTGCCTTCCACCCCACTTCCTGGGAAGAGTGTGTGGGCTGAGAGATAAAACCTAACTGATAATAAGGAATAATGTGATAAAAATGCAAGTTTAATATAAATAATAAATGATAGCAAAATAGTATTAAATAATGAGCTATATTCACACAAAAAATAAGTTATGGAACCTGAGGACCTATGTCTCTATGGCCATATTTCCTATGCAATCAGAGTCAGGATGATAAATGCTTTTGTTTAGCATTTACCAGATACTGTTGTTCATGTATATATATAGAGAGAGAAAGTCCAAAAAAGTATATATCTATATATGTGTATTCATATGCATGGGCTTCCCTGGCAGCTCAGCTGGTGAAGAATCTGCCTGTAATTCAGGAGACTGCGGTTTGATTCCTGGGTAGGGAAGATCCCCTGGAGAAGGGAATGGCAACCCACTCCAGTATTCTTGGTCTTCCCTGGTGTTTCAGATGGTAAAGAATCCGCTTGCAATGAGGGAGACCTGGGTTTGATCCCAGGGTTGGGAAGATCCCCTGGAGGAGGGCATGGCAACCCACTCCAGTATTCTTGCCTGGAGAATCCTCGTGGATAGAGAAGCCGGTGGGCTATAGCCCATAGGGTCTCAAAGAGTCAGACATGACTGACTAAGCACAGGGTACATATACATACATACATACATATGTATGTGTATATATATATATATATATATATATACTCATTCATTCTTCATAACAGCCTTGTTAGGCACTATTATCCCCATTTCATAGATGAAAATACTGATGGATGGAGAGGTTGAAACACAGCTCAGAACAAAACCATATTTAATTAGCAATACTTTGTTCTGGGTTTTCAGATCATGGAGTCTGACCATAGCTCAGTTTATCAAGTGACTTCATCCAATGATAAGCAGAAGGCTCCTTCTCTCATCGCATCCCCACCGCCCCTTCCCCCAACCACCCACACACATCAGTTCAGTTCAGTTCAGTCGCTCAGTTGTGTCCGACTCTTTGACTTTTTTTATTCCAAAGGGGAGCTGGACCAAAGCCCAGAAGAGGTTCCATGAACCATTTTTTTTTTTTTTAATTCTCCTGAGTCATCCAGCATATCTCTCCTTAAGCTTAATAATAAGAAGAGGAAAGTTCAGCTTGAGGAAGGAGCAAACCATCAGCAGGAGACAGTGCTTATTCCCCATGCCATGTAGGTGAGCAGGCAGCAACCTAGCCCTCTGGATGAAATGCCTGAGGTGACTGGGGGGCCAGGCAGCCCCAAGGGCGCCCCAGAGGACAAGTAGGGAAGTGTCAGGGCCCAAGGTTCCCATAGGCTGGGCGAAAAGGGGTAGTGCCCTTAAACAACAATGGTATTAAGAGGCTTTGACTGCAATCTAGAAAGAATGAAAAGATATCTTTAAAATCCATCTTATGCCCTACCATCAAAAACCAAACTATCTGGTATCAAGAGCAACTGAGTAGGTAGAAAGTACAGGCAAGGAAAGGGGTGGGAGGTAGAGTGAGAAATCCAGGGCAGAAAGAACATGCCAGTCAACAGGTGGGACGGAGAAAGAGCAGGATAAACAGAATTTGCAAGAAGGACCCAGGAGAGAAAACAAAGTGTTTGGACAGAGCTGGGCTGCAGGATGGGGGTGGAAACAGCACTGGCTTCCTTAGCACAGTGTGGCTGAGGGTGTCAGCTCTCCCGGCAGATCAGCCGATGGGGACCCCCGAGCCTTCAGGATGATGGACTGTGTCCTCTGTTTCTTCCGCTCTGGGACTCTGTGCCTTGGGGAAGGGCTGTCTCGGGGCCACAGTATCCTGCGATCAGTGGGAATGAAAATAGAAATGACAGTTTTAAAAAATGAAAAAAATAATTATTTTTCTCTCCCACCCCAGGTCCCTATGTCTAACAATTGGATCACCCATTTCTCAAATATGCTGGACACCAGGTGTCTGCTCAGTTCTGAGGCTTGCAGAGTGGGCGAAATACACAACCTGAAGCTAGATTTTTAAGTCTTCTCCTCCAAAGAGCTCACATTCCAAATCTGTCACTAACTATTTTTTGTCTTATAAATTGCTGATGTTGTAAGAGGCTCAGGGCTCCAAACAAGTGAAGAGAGCACTGCGTATGTAATTCAGTCAGAGCCCCCCAAGCCAGGAGCTTGCCACTCTTAGTTGAGAGAACATAGGGGCTCTGAGCTGTATGTGTGTCTCATGGGTGTATGTGCTAAGGTGTTTCAGTCATGTCCAACTCTTTGCACCCCCATGGACTGTAGTGCACCAGGTTCCCCTCTGTCCATGGTATTGTCCAGACAAGAATACTGGAGTGGGTTGCCATGCCCTCCTCCCAGGGGATCTTCCTGACCCAGGGACTGAACTCAAGTTCTCCTGCATTACAGATGGATCCTTTACCATCTCAGCCACCAGGAAAGCCCATTTTAGAGGGAAACGATCCATGTGTTTGTGCGTGTGTGTGGTTGACATGCACGCACTCGTCTTATTCCACCTCCATCCCCATAGATATTATAAACCTCTTGGGAACAAGAATAGTGTCTGGCTCCTACGTGTATCTTCTGAATCCCCAAGACTGCCTCAAATAAATATTTGTCGAATTGAACTGAATGGAACAAAATTGAGTTGTGAGGGAAAATTATATCAATACTTTTTTGGCCTTGAAAGTGAAAGGAAAGGAATTTGTTAAGAGAAGAGCAAGGACTTGGGATGAAGAGAAAGTGACTCCCCTGTTTTCTGATAAGGCCACCAGTTGGGTATTGAGGGGACATGCTCAGCCATTCTTCTAGGACATTATTATCTTTGCAAGGGCCCCACAGCTCCTTGTCCTCTTAATAAGGATATACAACCTACCTTCGTCATATTATCAGAAGTATTCAGCCTTTTTAAAAGGCATCTCCGGGGTTCCTGTCAATGTATGGCAAAACCAACCAATATATTAATGTAAGGTAATTTGCCTCCAATAAAATAAATTTTTAAAAAATCCAAAAAATAAAAATAAAAGGCATCTCCGGGACTTGCCTGGTGATCCAATGGCTAAGACTGTGGGCTCCCAGGGCAGGCTGCCTGGGTTCGATCCCTGGTCAGGAAACTAGATCTCATATGCCACAACTAAAAAATATCCCGCATGCCACACTGAAGACCTGGCACAGTCCAATAAATCTGGGGGAAAAAAAATTCTACTTGAAATTCCTGGCATCTGGTTTGCTTGAAACCTGTCTCTGTCCACTTCAGCTGAGTGCTGAAACGCTCCAGCTCTGCAGTGGATACCACCAGCCTTCACGGGTAATACAGCAGCCACAGGCATAAACAGGGCTCTCTTCAGCCCACTCCCTTCCATCTCTCCATTCATGGGAATTCTGGTTCCCTTTATCCTCCATGCAAGCATCGCCAGATGGTGTCTCACGGATTCAGAGAAAACATCTTAGCTGTATGTACCAATGCCATTTCCCTAGGCTTCACATTTGGCTCATTGGGGTGGTGTCTCCAGTTGCCCCCAAATACCAGCAGTGTCACTGATGCCCACTCTGCCACCCTATGATGTCACCCTCTGATGCCTGGTGTCCCGAGAGATACATCTGTCAGTCTGGGACTAGAGAGCCAAAGAGCTGTTACCGACACTGGACCCACCCTCTTCTGCACTACTGACCCTGCCTGGCAGGGCTGCCCCAGCCAAGCCACAATGCCAAGGTCATGACCACTGTCACTAACGGTGCTTTCTACAGAGCCAGCACGCAGACCTCCAACTCTGCCAGCAAAGCTTCTGCCAAAGCAGCCGTCACTAGCCCCGAGGCTAGTATCAGGCAGGGCTCTTCGTGCCTCTTGGAGGATCTAGAAATAACTCTGGGTGTTTGCAATGCTGGCTTGGCAGCCTCATCCCCCTGAGTTGCAGGTGTGAGACCATGGGGGCCGAATGATGTGATCCGAGTGGAAGAACACTGCTATTTTTCAAGTGGCCTCTCCTTTCTGGGGACGGAGCACCGTGCTTGAACCTAGTGCAGGTGTCTGCATTCTCTCTCTGCTCAGCGCCAGTCCCCAGCCTTCCTGCCTCAGGTCCCTCAGAGCTCGGCTTTATTGGACATCCCAACAGGCCTGAGTACTAGCCCAAACTCAGATAAAACAGAGGCTGCAAACACAGATGCAGACATAGAGGATGGGCTTGTGGACACAGTCGGGGAAGGAGAGGGAGGGGTAAGAATTGAGAGGTTAGGGTTGACATACATACACTACCATGTGTAAAATAGACAGCTAGTGGGAAGCTGCTGTCTAGCACAGGGAGCTCAGCTTGGGGCTCTGTGATGACCTAGAGGGGTGGGATGGAGGCGGGGGAGGGAGGCCCAACAGGGAGGGGATATATGTACACATACGGTGGATTCACTTTGTTGTACAGCAGAAACTCACACAACATTGTAAAGCAATTATACCCCAATTTTTAATTGATAAATTAATTTTTAAATTCAAAATAGGTAACTGATAAAGACATACTGCATAACACAGGGAACGCTAATAAATATTCAGTAATGACCTATATGGGAAAAGAATATGAAAGAGAGTGTATATATATATATATACATATACATGTATAACTGATTCACTTTGCTGTACCACAGAAACTAACACTAAATTTATGAATCAACTATACACCAATAAAATTTTTTTAGAAAAAAATAAGCCTAAGGCTACAAATTCAAATATGCCAATTAAAATTTAATTTTTGCCTCCAATGTATTTTTGTGGGAATGAAAGTAAAGCATAATGGCAGGGCCTAAAGCAAATGGGACAGAGTCACACAGCAGATCTAACAAAGACCAAGCAAAGGGCAAAAAAAGAAACCTTGTGGCTCCCTTTTCTTCTCCTCACTCAGCTTTTCCAGGAATTCTAAATGTGTTTGCCACAGCTTTCTGAATGTGTTTACTCTGAATGTATCTCCTTGCTTTGGGAAATTGTTTAAGAACAACAGCCTTGACTTTGATAAAATCAGAAATGCCCCAAAGGGTATGGGATAAAATAAAGGTTATAGTGCAGGTAGCCTGCTAGCTTTGTCAAAACCATTCCCAAAGCAGAATACATTTGGCTTTATCAGATTCTAGTTACCTTTTTTTCCCATGCTGCTGCTGCTAAGTCACTTCAGTCGTGTCCGATGAGGAAGCTCCAATATCCTACAAGTCCCCACCCCACTTCCGTTTATGATCTCAAGGCCAAAGCAGGTCCTTGGATGAAAGCAAACATCTGGGCTGTCCTTGCCTAGAACTCACTGAGGACTGATGAGGATTCTGTTAACCAGCCAGGGTTCTTGGTCTTCCCCTTTCAATAGAAATTGACTAGAGGCCAGACAAGAAATTCAGGGGAGGCATTATTGGGATCCCTGCTACAGTTTCCCTGATAGCTTAGATGGTAAGGAATCCGCCCACAGTGCAGGAGACTCCGGTTCAATTCCTGGGTCAGGAAGATCCCCTGGAGAAGGGATAGGCTACCCACTCCAGTATTCTTGGGCTTCGCTTGTGGCTCAGCTGGTAAAGAATCCACCTGCAATGCGGGAGATCTGGGTTTGGTCCCGCAATGCGGGAGACCTGGGTTCGATCCCTGGGTTGGGAAGACCTCGTGGAGAAGGGAAATGCTACCCACTCCAGTATTCTGGCCAGAAGAATTCCATGGACTGTATAGTCCATGGGGTCGCAAAGACTCGGACATGACTGAGCGACTTTCACTTTCACTTTCTGCTACAGCAGGAGAGAGCGAAAACAAGTAACAGGTCTCCATGCTCCTCTTGGAAGTGGGCCAAGCTGGTTTCTTATATGGGATGAGGGAGGGGAGGGTTCAAGGACTGGGCTGGAGGGGTGGCTTAGGTGTTCTGCCCACTCCTTTAGTGGCTCAAAGAGGCGCGGCGGAGAGGAGCTACCCCATGTCCAATAGGCGGTGGCTGTGTGGGCGCTGGGGGGCCGAGAGGAGCTACTTCACGTTCAAGGTCAGGAGGGGCGGCCTTGAGGAGATACCCCTCATCCAAGGTAAGGTGCAGCGGCTGCGCTTTCTTGGAGCAGCTGTGAAGAGATATCCCACGCCCAAGGTAAGAGAAACCCAAATAAGACGGTAGGTATTGCGAGGGGGCATCAGAGGGCAGACACACTGAAATCATAAGCACAGGAAGCTAGTCGATCTGATCACATGAACCACAGCCAAATGTGGTCCACTGGAGAAGGGAATGGCAAACCACTTCAGTATACTTGCCTTGAGAACCCCATGAACAGTAACAAAGGGCAAAATGATAGGATACTGAATGAGGAATTCCCCAGGTCGGTAGGTGCCCAGTATGCTACTGGAGATCAGTGGAGAAGTAACTCTAGAAGGAATGAAGGGATGGAGCAAAAGCAAAACCGATACCCAGTTGTGGATGTGACTGGTGATAGAAGCAAGGTCCGGTGCTGTAAAGAGCAATATTGCATAGGAACCTGGAATGTTAGGTCCATGAATCAAGGCAAATTGGAAGTGGTCAAACAGGAGATGGCAAGAGTGAACATAGACATTCTAGGAATCAGTGAACTAAAATGGACTGGAATGGGTGAATTTAACTCAGATGACCATTATATCTACTACTGTGGGCAGGAATCCCTTAGAAGGAATGGAGTAGAGATCATGGTCAACAAAAGAGTCCAAAATGCAGTACTTGGATGCAATCTTAAAAATGACAGAGTGATTTCTGTTCATTTCCAAGGCAAACCATTCAATATTACAGTAATCCAGGCCTATGCCCCAACCAGTAATGCTGAAGAAGCCAAAGTTGAACAGTTCTATGAAGAACTACAAGACCTTTTAGAACTAACACCCAAAAAAGATGTCCTTTTCATTATAGAGGACTGGAATGCAAAAGTAGGAAGTCAAGAAACACCTGTAGTAACAGGCAAATTTGGCCTTGGAGCACAGAATGAAGCAGGCCAAAGGCTAATAAAGTTTTGTCAAGAGAATGCACTGGTCATAGCAAACACCCTCTTCCAACAACACAAGAGAAGACTCTACACATGGACATCACCAGATGGTCAACACCGAAATCAGATTGATTATATTCTTTGCAGCCAAAGATGGAAAAGCTGTATACAGTTAGCAAAAACAAGACTGGGAGCTGACTGTGGCTCAGATCATGAACTCCTTATTGCCAAATTCAGAATTAAATTGAAGAAAGTAGGGAAAATCACTAGACCATTCAGATATGACCTCAATCAAATCCCTTATGATTATACAGTGGAAGTGAGAAATAGATTTAAGGGATTAGATCTGATAGAGTGCCTGATGATCTCTGGACAGAGGTTCGTGACATTGTACAGGAGACAGGGACCAAGACCATCCCCATGGAAAAGAAATGCAAAAAGGCAAAATGGCTGTCTGAGGAGGCCTTACAAATAGCAGTGAAAAGAAGAGAAGCGAAAAGCAAAGGAGAAAAGGAAAGATATAAGCATCTGAATGCAGAGTTCCAAAGAATAGCAAGGAGAGATAAGAAAGCCTACCTCAGTGATCAATGCAAAGAAATAGAGGAAAACAACAGAATAGGAAAAATAAAAGTTCTCTTCAAGAAACTTAGAGATTCCAAGGGAACATTTCATGCAAAGATGGGGTCGATAAAGGACAGAAATGGTATGGACCTAACAGAAGCAGAAGATATTAAGAAGAGGTGGCAAGAATACACAGAAGAACTGTACAAAAGAGATCTTCATGACCAAGATAGTCACAATAACGTGATCACTGACTTAGAGCCAGACATCTTGGAATGTGAAGTCGAGTGGGCCTTAGAAATCATCACTACGAACAAAGCTAGTGGAGGTGATGGAATTCCAGTTGAGCTATTTCAAATCTTGAAAGATGATGCTCTGAAAGTGCTGCACTCAATATGCCAGCAAATTTGGAAAACTCAGCAGTGGCCACAGGACTGGAAAAGGTCAGTCTTCATTCCAATCCCAAAGAAAGGCAAAGCCAAAGAATTCTCAAACTACCGCACAATTGCACTCATCTCACACGCTAGTAAAGTCATGCTCAAAATTCTCCAAGCCAGGCTTCAGCAATATGTGAACCGTGAACTTCCAGATGTTCAAGTGGGTTTTTGAAAAGGCAGAGGCATCAGAGATCAAATTGCCAACATCCGCTGGATCATGGAGAAAGCAAGAGAGTTCCAGAAAAACATCTATTTCTGCTTCATTGACTATGCCAAAGCCTTTGACTGTGTGGATCACAATCAACTGTGGAAAATTCTGAAAGAGATGGGAATCCCAGACCACCTGACCTGCCTCTTGAGAAACCGGTATGCAGGTCAGGAAGCAACAGTCAGAACTGGACATGGAACAACAGACTGGTTCCAAATAGGAAAAGGAGTATGTCAAGGCTGTATATTGTCACCTTGCTTATTTAACTTATATGCAGAGTACATCATGAGGAACGCTGGGCTGGAAGAAGCACAAGCTGGAATCAAGATTGCCGGGAGAAATATCAATAACCTCAGATATGCAAATGACACTACCCTTATGGCAGAAAGTGAAGAGGAACTAAAAAGCCTCTTGATGAAAGTGAAAGAGGAGAGTGAAAAGGTTGGCTTGAAGCTCAACATTCAGAAAACAAAGATCATGGCATCTGGTCCCATCACTTCATGGGAAATAGATGGAAAAACAGTGGAAACAGTGTCAGACTTTATTTTTTGGGGCTCCAAAATCACTGCAGATGCTGATTGCAGCCAGGAAATTAAAAGGCGCTTACTCCTTGGAAGGAAAGTTATGACCAACCTAGATAGCATATCAAAAAGCAGAGACATTACTTTGCCAACCAAGGTCTGTCTAGTCCAGACTATGGTTTTTCCCGTGGTCATGTATGGATGTGAGAATTGGACTGTGAAGAAAGCTGATCGCTGAAGAATTGATGCTTTTGAACTGTGGTGCTGGAGAAGACTCTTGAGAGTCCCTTGTACCGCCGGGAGATCTAACCAGTCCATTCTAAAGGAAATCAGTCCTGGGTGTTCACTGGAAGGACTGATGCTAAAGCTGAAACTGCAATATTTTGGCCACCTCATGCGACAAGTTGACTCACTGGAAAAGACTCTGATGCTGGGAAAGGTTGGGGGCGGGAGGAGAAGGGGATGACAGAGAATGAGATGGCTGGAGGGCATCACCGACTCTGTGGACATGAGTTTGAGTGAACTCCAGGAGTTGGTGATGGACAGGGAGGCCTGGCGTGCTGTGATTCATGGGGTTGCGGAGAGTCGGACACGACTCAGCGACTGAACTGAATGGAACTTAGTGATGCTGAGGACAGGGGGCATGATCAGTATACCTTTTTTGCTCCTGACACCCCATTTTTTGCTCCTGGCTCTTCAGAAGTAGCAATTTTTAGGGTTTTTGTAATCTTTTAGTACCTTTTTGTCCAGAATTTGCCCCAACTGCACATGCTTGCAGTTATTTTTAGTCCCCATATAGTTTCTTTGGAAACTGGAGAAGTTTGTCCAGGTGCAAGCATTGCAGCAAAGGGTCCCAGGTCTCAGCCTATCTCTACTGATAGAGAGACTGAGCACATGAATTACGGGCTCTAAGCAGACTGAAGAACAGGGAACTCTACTCAGTACTCTGTAATGACCTAGATGGGAAAAGAGTATAAAAAAGAGTGGATATATGTATATTTATAACTGACTCACTTTGCTGTACAGCAGAAACTAACATGACATTGTGAATCAACTATCAGTTCAGTTCAGTTCAGTCGCTCAGTCGTGTCCGACTCTCTGCGACCCCATGAATCATAGCACGCCAGGCCTCCCTGTCCATCACCAACTCCCGGAGTTCACTCAAACTCATCCATCAAGTCGGTGATGCCATCCAGCCATCTCATTCTCTGTTGTCCCCATCTCCTCCTGCCCCAATCCCTCCCAGCATCACAGTCTTTTCCAGTGAGTCAACTTGTCGCATGAGGTGGCCAAAGTATTGTAGTTTCCGCTTTAGCATCAGTCCTTCCAATGAACACCCAGGATTGATCTCCTTTAGAATGGACTGGTTGGATCTCCTTGCAGTCCAAGGGACTCTCAAGAGTCTTCTCCAGCACCACAGTTCAAAAGCATCAATTCTTCGGCGATCAGCTTTCTTCACAGTCTAGCTCTCACATCCATACATGACCACTGGAAAAACCATTGCCTTGACTAGACGGACCTTTGTTGGCAAAGTAATGTCTCTGCTTTTTAATATACTATCAAGGTTGGTCATAACTTTCCTTCCAAGGAGTAAGCGCCTTTTAATTTCCTGGCTGCAATCAGCATCTGCAGTGATTTTGGAGCCCAAAAAAATAAAGTCAGACACTGTTTCCACTGTTTTTCCATCCATTTCCCATGAAGTGATGGGACCAGATGCCATGATCTTTGTTTTCTGAATGTTGAGCTTCAAGCCAACCTTTTCACTCTCCTCTTTCACTTTCATCAAGAGGCTTTTTAGTTCCTCTTCACTTTCTGCCCTACTATAGCCAATAAAAATTTTTAGGAAAAAAAAAACAACACCCAGAGGCTACAAATTCACAAATGTCAAGTAAAATTTAATTTTTGCCTCAAATATATGATACTTTTTGAGGCATTTGAGGAGTGAAACATCATATTAATAATGGGACCAGATTCAAATCATCCCCTCCCACAGCTCCCCTTGACACAGGGGTCATGCATAGGAAGGCCCTGGATCTGGCTTGAAGACTCCAGAACCTTCATCTTTCACTCATAGAGAAGAGAATGACTCTATAGTCACAATGGGAACAGGACTGGAAAGAACTGGAAGTAAATCTAACCTTTCACAGGCATGGACAATCCACTCGGTGTCTATCTAGCACTAGGTTATGTATGTGGTTCAGAAATGCAGGAAATTTGAGACTTGGCTCTTGTCTTCAGGGACCATATTCTTTTTGAGCAAATGTCATGACCAGCAGTAAGCCATGGAGCACCAGAGAGAATGAAGGGAAACTGGACACATTGAAGGACCAGACACTCACCTTTCAATTCTCACTCATGAGAATTTTCTTCAGGAAGCAACAACGACCAGGAGAGTAGCTTTCTCTCTGACTTTTCTAGTTCCTGATTCATTTTGAATGACTCCTCGAGGAGTGAGACAAGGAGAGTTGTCACCAGGAAATTGTTTGCTATTAACACCTACGTGAAATAAAAGATCAGCCGGTCAGGTTCCACCGTATTCAAAGGATTTAACTGGTGAGAACCCTTCCTACTTAAGTGAATGTGGGTTGAATTGTATCCCCCTCCCCAAATATGTTTCAATCCTGACCCTTGCTACCTGTGAATGTGATCTTATTTGAAAGTAGAATCTTTGTAGATATAATCAAGTGAAGATGATTAGAAATCACGGGATTAGTGAGGTCTCTAATCTAATGACTAGAATCCTTATAAAAAGAGGAAAAATTGAACATAGGCACTTCACAGCATGTGAAGTTGGAGGCAGAGATTGGTGTGACATGTCTGCAAGGCAAGAACACCAAGGAATGCTGGCAACCACCAAGGGGCTAGAAGAATCCTCCCCTACAACCTTCAGAAAAAGCACTCCCTGCCAACCCCTCATTTTGGATGTCCAGCCTCCAGCACTGTGAGAGAATACATGTCTATTATAACCAGCTTTTGGTATTTTATCACAGTAGCCCTAGAGAAAGAATACACTTCCCTGACCTCTGCTTCTCCCAGCTGCCACTGCTCTTCTCACACCCCTGCTTCCCAGTACATACACACACACATACACTTCTAAAATCAGAAAATTATTTTAAAGCCCAGACTTGGAGTTGCTTCCTGCCTGACTAAGATTCACACATTCTTAACCTTTAATCCCATAGCAAAATCTCCTGTGGCAGAATAACCCTAAAACTGACAAAGAAGCCAAAAGAGACACCCCAACAGTGCCTGAGGATAAACACAGTAAGACAATGCTGAGGGAAGAAGCCCCGAGAGAACAAACTGCTACTGGCTGGGAGGCGGGGAGACACCGAAGGCAAAGACTCTTGAGAGAACAGCAGTTTCTTTGCTTCAGGCTGGCACGGTCCTACGTTGGGCCTTCCAGGACCACTTCAGCCCCTTGTCCGTCGGGAAATGGGAGGGGCAGTACCACCCTACTCTATAGCAGGCCAAATGACCTGGGAAGGTGGATGCCATTAAAGTGGGAGACTTTCCGATTCCTTCTCAGCTCCTGTACCCATCCTAACTCAACAGCAGAGGCCTCTCAGTTCTTTCCCATACATCCGTGCCTGTTCCTAAAAGCACAGGCTCGGTTGCAGTAAGGATGCCTTACAGCACAAAAAACTCAGCAATCAAAACCTCAGCCACCTGCAGACTTGATTAGACCCAGAAGGTTTGGTTTTTCCCCGTGGAATTTATTTACATCATTATTCCCCACCCCCTAAATTGGCATATTCATAAATACCAACCCATTTCCTAACCCATTAAGGCACAATTAGGCGTCAAGAGATTCACATCCAATTCAAGCTCTTCTAAGATAAAGTTGCCTCCCTCTCAGCAATTCCTCACATGCCCAGGGGGAACACTCAGGAATGCTGTCAAATAGGAGGTCTGGGGACCCAAGTTCTGGGGCAGCATGGATCATTGCATCCAAGGAGGTACTGCACAGAACCACGTGCTTGCCTATTTACCTCCCTTGGACAGAGTTTTGCATCATGTTTAGAAATCCATCTTGGCAGAATGATAGAATGGGAAGAAAAAAATCACTGAGCATCCATCTGGTCCAGCACCTTCATGTTACAGCTCAGAGATGTGAAAACACTCCCTCCAGCCATACAATCACTGTGACAGAACAAGGACTTGACCCCAGTTTCCCTGACTCCCAGTCCAGTCCTCTTTCTGTAACTGTGATCAAAGAAGCAAAAATAATATGCATAGGGAATCCTAGGCCACTGAGGAGCTGGCACATTCTAAAGCATCACCTTGATGGCCCTGACCAGTAGCCCCTTTTCACCCTCTGGGGGTCAACCCCAAGTTGTCAAATCAAATGAATGAATTGCTGGTGTTCTCACTTGCTAAGAGAGGCACCTCTTGGAGGGTTAATAAAAGCTGTCTGGGCTTCTCTGGTGGTCCAGTGGTTAAGAATCTGCTTGCCAATGTAGGGGGCATAGGTTTGACCCCTGGTCCTAGGACATCCCATATGCCTTGCACTAACCCCATGTGCCACAACTACTGAACCAGAGCCAGTGCTCTAGAGCCTGCAAACCGCAACTACTGAAACCCTTGCATCTAGAGTTCGTGCTCCATGAAGAGAGAAGCCACTGCTATGAGAAGACTGCGCCTTGCAACTAGACAGTAGCCCCACTCACCACAACTAGAGAAAGCCCGTACATAGCAGTGAAGACCCAGAACAGACAAAAATAAAAAAATAAACACAGCTTTTAAATATACATATATATACATATATATATATATATATAAGTTTCTTAAATTAAAGCTGTCTCAACCATCCTACAGGAGGCCACCTTACCTTCAGAGAGCACTGCTACTCTGATGATTGGTATTATAATGCCCAAAGAGGATCCAAATTCTTATGCTTATCATTGGATATCTAGGCCTTCAAGGCCTTCTACAGCCGGATTGATATCAACCACCCTTATAGACCTTGCTTCTCTTCCAGGTGGAGATGCATAAATTGTCTTACTGTCTGACTTCCATCTTTCTTCGTAATAGCACCTTATGTTCATTTAAAGTAATATCAGCTCTAACAGTGAAACCCCAAAACTTCAATGACTTAACATAATGAATGTGCTTCTTTCCCACCTAACAGTCATTATAGGCACCTCTCCTCCAGGAAGTAATTCAGAGATCTAAGATCCTTTCATCTTACGATCTACTGTCTCTAATGTATGGCTCTCAAGATGACATTGGGTGACCTCCACTGTGGCCACCAGATGGGAAAGGAAGAAGCACATGTCTGGAAGTGATATATGCAGAATAGTATCACTCCCCCCTCATATTCATTGGTTAGAACTCAGTCAAATGGCTGCACCCAGCTGCAAAGGAGGCTGGGAAACATAGTCCAATTCTGCCCAGGAATAAGAGGAAAGAATTTTGTTGATTAGCTAATGTTTTCTGCTGCATGTCTCAAATGACTTAGATGGACTTTCCTTTTCCATATCTTGTGAAATCATAACAGAGGATAATGCTTAGGTTCCCTTTTCATTGGCCACCTCCCAAGGAAAGCCAAGGGGCTAACAGTCCCTGGTTGTAGACTACCTGTACAGACATTAACTTAAACTCAGCCTACGATGCATGTTCCATCAGGATTTTGAGTCTTGAATGAGACAAAAGATGCAACAAGAGATGGAGAAAGTGCTCTGAGGTCATTTTTATTGCACTGTGGTGGGACTTGGGGGTGGCGATGACCTCTGGTGGGCATTCAGACGTACGGTTAAGCAGAGCCCAGACTGACATCTTCATTTCCACCTCTCACACTCACTCCACTGATCCTTCTTTCCCCAGCACCAGAGGGTTACCTCCCACATCTCAGTATCACCACCATCCTCTAGAGTGGGAAGAAGATTGAGAACAGCTGCATGGAAAATAAAGAGATGATCCTTAGAAGTCGTCTAACACTCTCTCAGACTTCCGCGGTAGCTCAGATGGTAGAGTCCGCCTGCAATGCAGGAGACTTGGGTTCAAGCCCTGGCTCAAGAAGATCCCCTGGAGAAGGGAATGGCAACCCACTCCAGTATTCTTACCTGAAAAATCCCATGGACAGAGGAGCCAGCGGGCTACAGTCCATGGGGTCACAAAGAGTCAGACATGACTTAGCGATGAAACAATGATGAAAGCTCCTCTAGAGTAAGGAAACTGTGTTCTGTGGTGTTCCCTCAGCATTCCTCTCGTTCCTGCTGAAATACACCCCCTTCCCCTTCATGTGCGCAAAGGGATGCTGAGCATCGGGACTTAAAGACCAGGCTTACCATGTGAGGCTGCCCATAAAGAGGGTCCCCAACTCTAGATGCAGAGTGTGGGTGGGTCCTTCAGAAGTGAGACTCAATGTCCCTAAGAAAAGCACGGCATCTGAGAAGTCTCCGCCCCACTGTCAGAATGTCTCCTTGCTTTAAAAAGAAGCTTTCATTTTCTCAGGGAAATTCTCAGAAGGCCGGTTTCCTTACTGTTTGGCTGTGAGGCGCTGTGTTAAGTGCCTCAGGGCTGCCTGCTTAGCTCTCAGCCCGCTCCATAAAGCATACCTTTATATCTCACTGTTTGCCTCCCAGGCAGATGAACAGATACTTTACTATCCCAGGGCTTTAATTAGCACCGGATAGGAGCAGCTCTGTAAGCATCAGCCCTCCGCTTCTTGGGGATGGGGGTTGCTGGGAGGGGGTAGACACCTTCCTGGTGGAGAGGAGTGAGCTCTGAACACTGTGGTCTCGGCTTCAGGGCTGGGGGTAAGCAGAGAGGTCAAGGCAGATTCCTCCTCCTTCACATATCTGGTGATGAGGGCATCTCAGAGGGTCCAGGTGCTTTATTGGACACCTCCCATCTTCAGCTCCAGAGACTCCCAAGCAAGAGAGGGACAGAGAGGGGGACAGGGGTTCAGAAGATGGAATTGAAACTGTCAAATCAAGCCCATTGTCCCAGCAGCCCACACCACGTGGACTGCCCTACCTGAGCACTAGCCTTCTGTAGGCACATTCTGGATCCATCAAATTCTGGTGAGAATCATGCAACAAGAGTATTATCAGCTCCCCAACATATGAGCAAAAGATGCTGACCAAGGATAAGGCTTTGACCTGCATGGCACATGGGGTGCTAATAGGTAGCACCAGTGGTAAAGAACCTGCCTGCCAAGACAGGAGATGTAAGAGATGGGGTTCAGTCCCTGGGCGGGGAAGATCCCCTGCAGGAGGAAATGACAACCCACTCCAATATTCTTACCTGGAAAATTCCATGGACAGAGGAGCCTGGCCGGCTATAGTCTATAGGGTTGCAAATAGGACACGACTGAAGCAACTGAGCGTGCACACAGGTGCTAACTGGGGCTTTGGCACCCTGATTTAGGCAGTGAATCTACCTGATGGAATCCTGCTCCCTCCACTCTGAAGGGAGCTGCAGGCACGCTCATCTGACACTGCAAAGAGCTCTGCTGAGAAGCCAAGCGTGGGATGAGAGAATTGGTAGAGGGTTCAGGGGCTCTTAGAGGCACTAAGCTAGGGTTTCCCACACCAGCTGTACTTGACACATTCTAGTGAATCAGAGACAAGCATCAGATTCAACAGAGGAGAAAGGAGGTTACACTGAGGGTCTCAGCTCTAGACTTCCCTGAAACTATGAAGAGGTAGCACTCAGCGGAAGATTAAATGTCTGTGCTAGATAGAGAACATGCTTACATCACGTTGGGAAGGATTTCGGCTAGATAGAAGAAAGAATTTCAAACGTCAAATGTTTCGAAATGGTATCCAAATCTTTAAGGCTTGATAATTTCTCTCAAACGTTTGTTTAATTGGCCCTCTCTTCTCTAAGGTCAAGGACACATCAGCTTTCACCTACACAATGGAGTTAGTCCTCACTGCTTCTTGTGTTACTTACTTCGAAACCATTTTCCACTCCTCCACATCGCAGACAGAAGTATCCGTAAACGAAGTCTGACCATTCCACTCCCTTCCCCAGATAAAGACCAGGACGCCTGCGTGTGGTCTCACACTTTCCCTTCCAGCACCATCAGTCTAGTCTCATTTTCGGCCTCCTCCCAGGCTGTTTGCGGCTCTGTGACTTGCAAATCTCTAGTCCCCTTGCCTTGAATGCCCTTCTGTCCTCTGCTTCACTCCATCCTCTGCTTCACTGGGAAACTCTTCCTCTCCTGCCAAAACTCAGTCCAGGTGTTCCCACCTCTAGAAGCTCTGTTCCAGCCACAGTGGATTCCGTGTCCTCCTCCTGGCAACCTGGGCCCATCTTTAGCCTTGCCTGGACCATACTCTATCATCATGGTCTGTATTATCTGTCTTTCCAACTCTACAGTGTTCCTTGAGGACAGCAGACCATGTCTGGCCCACTCATCATTGTATACACAGGGAAAGGCATGAAAGGGGTGTAGTAAATCCTGGTTGATCTAACTGGAACTGAATTTGCCTGCTTTGGGGTAGTCCTGGGCTTAAAAAAGCCAAAATGATGTTTCTAGTTGAGGGCTCACTCATCAGAGCTTTGAAAGAAGAAATAAATACACTTGTCGGTGATCAAGATTGCTGGTGGTCTTCAGTCTGTCTGCATCCTGGGCCAGGTGAGTTCTCTGTGCAGCACACAGGACTCAACTCTGCCCATAGCCTCCCTGCTCTCCACCAGCAGCCAGGGACTTTCTGATGGGCTTGTCCTGAGGCTCTGAGGCCATGGAGGTTGTGCAGGGGCTTGGAGGTACACCAATATCTTGTTCTTTGCTTTCTGATCAAGATGTGAAGAGTTGGGCTTCCCTGGTAGCTCAGTGGTGAAGAATCCACTTGCCAATGCGGGGGACACAAGTTCGATCCCTGGTCTGAGCAGATTCCACCTGCCACTGAGCAACTAAGCTCGTACCCCACAATGATTGAGGCTGTGTTCTAGAGCCCGGGAGCTTCAACTACTGAAGCCCACATGTCCTAGAGCCCATGCTCTGCAAAAAGAGAAGCCACCACATTGAGAAATCTGCTCACTGCCACAGAGTAGCCTCCTTGCTGCAACTAGAGAAAAGCCCACTCAGCTTCGAAGTTATGCAGCTTCGAAGATCCAGCATAGCCAAAAATAAATAGATAATTTATTAAAAAAAAGAAAGATGTGAGGGGCCCTTGCTTCAAGTCTACTGTGGCACAGCTGATTTCATCTGGAGAGAAGACCTGAGGGCAAGGACTCCAGCAGTCCAGCCCCTGCGCTCACTTCCTCTCTGCACGTGGGGCCTGCATGCCCGTCGGCTGCCCTGTCCGAGTCGTGAACCAGCCCCCAGTGGAAATGACCTAACTACCCCCATCCCCAGAGAAGTGGCCACAAGAAAGGAGCCCCCAGGTTCACAATTAAGAGGGACCGCTCTGCCTTGGCCACACGGGAGAACTCACTCTCCTCAAAGTCTGGGTGTAATTTTAAGGTAAAATATCATGGTTTGGTTTTGCTTTTGGAAAAAGACAGAGGACTAAATTTAGCGGCCTGTCTGGAATACACTCCCTGGGGAGTCTCTACCCTTTAGAAAGAACTGGAGAGAAATGTCTCCTAAACAGGAGCAATCCACTCATGAGGGATATGGGCCTCAGGGTTCATTCCTCTCTTTCTCAGAGAGGGGCTCTCTCCTCAGGGCTTTGACATCCCATCCATTCCTGCTCTAGGTCCTGCAATAGCTCCCCATTGCCTTTAGCAAAAAACTCAACCTACTTCGAAGGATCCTCTGGAGCTCTATAATCTGCCCTCCACCGATACATTCATTGAACAAGTAGTAACTAAATGCCTGCTTGGTGGCAGCTTGATACCAGGCCTGTGAATGAGAGATGGAATCATGGCCCCTGCCTTCAGGAGTTAGAAGGTTCATGGACATGACAGTTGGTTTTATGTGTCACACTTGGCTGGACAACAATATCCAGTTATTCACTCAAATGCTAGCCTGCTTGTTGCTGCAAAGACATTTTGTAAATGAGATTGAAGTTCACAATCAGCTAACTTTGAGCAAGGGAGGTTAACCTCGATGATCTGGGTGGGCTTAATTCCATCATTTGAAAGGCCTGAAGAACAGACCTGGGACTTCCTGGTTGAAGACGTTCCATCTGTGGCCAGAACTCCAATCCATGTCTGAGCATTCTGGCCTGCCCACTGGACAGCCCACCCTGAGGATTTCTCACTTGAATGGCCTGTCCCCACAGCTGCACAAGCCAATTCTATGCAATAAATTTCTGATACCATAGCAGTGCCCTGGCTTCCCTGGTGGCTCAGCAGTAAAGAATCCACCTGCAATTCAGGAGATACTGGTTCAATCCCTGGGTCAGGAAGATCTTCTTCAGAGAGGAGTGAGATCCTTCTCCTTATATCCTGGAAATCAAATGGCGTCAGACTCTAAGGAAGGGGAGACTGCTTTGAGGATGAAAGTGGGGCTAGGAGGCCTCAGAGACAGGGGATGAGGCGGGGAGCGGGAAAGCAGGGGGAGAAAAAGGGAGCCTAGAAATGGCAGATCTGTTTTGCCCTGTGACACTGTCCAAGGTCTGTAGAACAACCCACCCATAGCACAGTAATTAAAAAGAGTGACTTTTTTTTAGCTAGAGGGAAAGGACTTTTAAAAGATCCAAGTTTCACATTGGCATTAACATGGAGAGAGATGGAGATGTCCTTCAAGGAAAATAGAATCCGAGAGGCAAAGGAAGTGAGGGCGATACAGATTTCACTTTGCCAAAAGTCTATCTATCCGCTGCTTTAGAGATTAGTCAGAATCTTGGCAAAAACTTTCACTTTAATAATCCATGGAATTAGGAGCCTTTTCAAAGCAATTTCATCTGCACGTCAAGGGGCTTGAAGGCCTTAAACCGATAGCTGGTTGACAGAAGCGAAGTGCTATGATCCCAGGGGTCATCTGCATCCTTCATGCCAGAGCTGGCTCCACCCCCAGGCACTCAAATACTGACAGCAGCTCACCCCCATGTAGGGTTCGTGGCCTATTGGATTTTGTCTATTAGTGAGTTTGACTGGTCTTTTCCAGTAGGCTGAATATTCCCGAGGTGCTGACGTAAGGATGAAATCTCATGCTCCTTGGTGGCCCCTGTGATTCCTGACTCAGAGTCTGGCACATGGACAGAGGGAATCCTGCATCTGTGGGTTGACTCCTGCCCTGGGTTCCTAAGGAGAAGGACAAGAGTTGGTAGCAGGGACTAAAGAGTGTTGTCCTCGGTGGTGATCTGGCTCCTGAACCCAGAGAGCCCACTGCTGGGACCAGGGGCCCCACCTCAGCAGCTGGAGCAGAACGTACAGCAGGATCAGGTGTCCTACCACTGCAGCCCCTCCAGGGAACATGTTCCTATACCAGGGAACTCAAGTCCTGACAGGAGGGCAAGGATTTGGCAGTCCTACAGCTGGCGAAGGATCCCTGACCATCCCCTAGATAATACAGGTAGGAGAAATTCAGCATCAGAAGGAGGAAATAGGGTTTCCCTGGTGGTCCAGCAGTTAAGAATTCACCTGCCAATACAGGAGACACAAGCTCAATCCCTGGTCCGAGAAGATCCCACATGCCACAGGGCAGCTAAACCCTTGCGCCATAACTACTGAACCTTCGCTCTAGAGCCTTCAAGCTGCAACTACTGAAGCCTGAATGCCTAGAGCCCGTGCTCTGAGACAGAAGAAACCACTGCAATGAGAAGCCCTCACACTGCAACTAGAGAGCAGCCCCTGCTCGCCGCAACTAGTGAAAGCCCATGAGCAGCAGCGAAGACCCAGCACAGTCAAAAGTAAATACATAAATATTTTTAAAAAGAAGGAGGAGGAAGTAACCTCGAGTGTCCTCTGTTGGGATCACACACCCAGGACCCCCAAGAGAAAGGAAAAGCCCCCTGATCTTTCTAGACCCTGGGATGACCACATGGTCAGTTACAGTCCTGATACCTCCTGCCCTTGCAGAATCCCTGCCTCTCGTCTAAACTGTCTCCACCAGGCTTCAGAAGTCTCATTTCAGGAGCAGAGGGAAGGCAGCCTACCTGTGTTCTACTTTAGGGGAAGGCTGTTTCAGGACCTCTGGAGTGGCCACATGCCTCACTGCCGACACAGTTAACCTTGGCCTTTTCCCCTTCTGCCTGCTGTTCCTTCTCTAGTGACAACTGTGTCATTTGCTGATGAGAGCAAGAGACGCAGAGAAAGTCCACCTGGAAGGCAAGGGAGAGGAAGAGCAAAGGGCTCTAGGAAGACAGGACTGGTCAGACGCAGACATAGACGGATGGGGTCTCTCCTGCCCCGTGTCGGTGAAGCACTTTCTCAACAGCAGTGAGCTCAGCTGACAGAGCCACTGACCCCACGCTTGGCTGCACAGACTTTCCTGATTACAGAGCCAACACAGGACCCCGCATCTCATTGTTGTGTTCTGGCTCCCTGATGGGCTCACTGGACACGGAGGTGGGAGAAGAAGTGAGGAGGGGAAGGGAAGACTGGAGGGAAGATTTGTACTGAATCGTCTCTGGCCTGCTCACTCTCCATCTTTCCACCATTTCTACTTACTGCTTCCATGATTCCTCAAATGCTTTCTCCTCCTTTGGATCTAAACTGTTCTCCTGTCCAGTTTGGTTGCTGACTCCATTGGGGCTCTGCTCCTCTCGCCAGGATTTTCAGCCCCTTCAAGACTCACCTTCTCCTCTTGCTCCTTGGTATTCAACGTGTCGGCTACGAACCAACTGCCCGGCCTGGGCATCACCTCGGAGCTTGTTAGAGATGCAGTCTCAGGCCCAACTCAGACCTACTGAGTCAGAATCCTCATCCCAGCAGCCCAGATGATCTGTGTGCCCATCAAAAATTGTTACTCCACTCTAAATTAGAAGACACATTCCTGGGAATCCCCTGGTGGTTCAGCAGTTAGGACTCAGAGCTTTCACTGCCCAGACCTGGGTTCAGGCCCTGGTTGGGGAACTAAGATCCTGAAAGTCATGTGACTTGGCCAAAAAACAACAACAAAAAAAGACAAATTCTTGACAGCAGGATTGTTTTTGCCTCATTGTATTCCCAGAGCTGACCACAATGTCTGGCAAATAGTAGACCCTCAATAAATATTAACTGAATGGGTGGATTTCTGGGCTTTTTCTCTCTGACCTCATGTACCTTGTCCTCTTCTAAGAGGGCTTCTGACTCATTTGTACCCCCTGCACCACCCTTCCCCCAGCCCCTCCACACTCACATTTTTTCCTCCTCCTCTGCCAAGGGGACAGGAGCAGATGACATACAGAAGTGTTTGCTGAAGGTGGCTCAGAGGCCACAGCAGAAGATGGTAGCAGGTTCTGTTGGTGTAAGAGCCGGAGAGAGGAGCCACAGTTGGAAGAGGAAGGGTGTCACACTCCTATCACTGACTTCTTGTCTTATCAACCAGCAAAACCTCTGACATGATGAGGGGCCCAAGAATGACTTAAAGACAGTACTCTTAGGGACAACAAATGCAGGTTCTGAATGACACAAAACCTGAGCTCTGGTTTGCTTCTATGTTCACCCTTTCTTAAATGCACACATTTGAAATATTAATACTAGTAACAGGGGAGGGGATGAAGAAAATATAAAAAGTACTAAAAAATATAACATGCCCTCAAAGACGGAGAAGGCAATGGCAAGCCACTCCAGTACTATTGTCTAGAAAATCCCATGGATGGAGGAGCCTGGTAGGCTGCAGTCCGTGGGGTCGCTAAGGGTCGGACACGACTGAGCGACTTCACTTTCACTTTTCACTTTCCACTTTCACACATTGGAGAAGGAAATGGCAACCCACTCCAGTGTTCTTGCCTGGAGAATCCCAGGGACGGGGGAGCCTGGTGGGCTTCCGTCTATGGGGTCACACAGAGTCGGACACGACTGAAGTGACTTAGCAGCAGCAGCAGCAGCAGCCCTCAAGGAGCTTGCAGAAGCCCAGGCAATGTGTCCTAAGATAACTCAGTTGTTTCTGATGCTTTTCTTTCATCATAGCATAACCTCTCATGGGAACAGCAGGAAATCAAATTGAACTCCTGGCCAGATTACACAAGGATCCTAGGATTGTCAAAGTGTAATTAAAAGGAGGAGGAAGGGAGAGAAATCTCAGAAATGGAAGCTGACTGCACTGCCAAGGAAGAGGATAAAATGTAAAAATAAGGGAGAAGGGAGAGAAGAACCAAGAAAAAAGAATGTTTTTTGCAGCCATAAAATAGTCACATTGTAAACTTTTTTATACTTTTTTTTAAATTGAGGTATAATTGCTTTACGATGTTGTACTAGTTTCTGCTGTACAAAGACGTGAATCAGCTAAATGTACAAATATTTTGAATTGTGCTGTTAGAGAAGACTCTTGAGAGTCCCTTGGATTGCAAGGAGATCAAACCAGTCCATCCTAAAGGAAATCAGTCCTGAATATTCTTTGGAAGGACTGATGCTGAAGCTGAGGCTCCAGTACTTTGGCCACCTGATGGGAAGAACTGACTCACTGGAAAAGACCCTGATGCTGGAAAAGATTGAAGGCGGGAGAAGAAGGGAAAGACAGAGGTTGAGATGGTTGGATGGCATCACCAACTCGATGGACATGAGTTTGATCAAGGTCTGGGAGTTGGTGATGGACGGGGAAGCCTGGCATGCTGCAGTCCATGGGGTGGCAGAGTCGGACATGACTGAGCGACTGATACATATATCCCCTCCCTCCCATGCCACCCCTCATCCCGCCCCTCTAGGTCATCACAGTGCACTGAACCAACCTCCCTGCGTTACACAGCAGCTTCCCACTAGCTCTCCATATTACACACTGGAGCGTATGTACATCAGTGCTACTCTCCCAGGTCACCCCACCCCACCCCACCCTGCTTTGTCCGGATGTCCGTTCTCCATGTCTGTGTCTCTATTCCACATATATGCCTTACTGAACGATGTTTGTTTTTCTCTGACTTACTTCGCTGTGTATGACAGACTCTAGGTTCATCCACATCACTACAAATGACCTGATTTCATTTCTTTTTTATGGCTGAGTGATATTCCACTGTACCACATCTCCTTTATCCAGTCATCTGTCAGTGGACATTGAGGTTGCTTCCACATCCTGGTTCTTAAAGCCACCTTGCAGTTACTTAGTGAGCAGGTGAGAAGTTTCAGCTGTGAACTTGCAGACCGCGTGTTCAACCACCTTCTGAATGTCCTGGGTAGAGGCTGGTAAGTCTTCTCCCAGGGGCCTACTCTCAGTTGGTACCATATATTCTCCAGTACTTCATTCCCAGCAGAGTGAGTTCTGCAAGGAGATATCAATGTGAGCCCTACACGCCGAACTCCTCCTGGATGAGAACAGGAGACAGCTGTCCCTACCCCCACATCCAGTGGGTACAAGCAGATCGTGACAAAATCTACAAAGCTTGCCTTCCTGTGAAAAAGCTTCAGGTCACAGTCATCCTGGCTGGGCCAGGCAGGGGAGCTGCATCTGAGGGCACTTTGCTTGAGCTGGCTGCAAAACCAGGGGTTTCTAGGCGATCAGTGTGTGCGCTGGGCGACATTCTGACTAGAAGGCATAGAGCCAAAGATCGAGGGACTTCTGCCAGCTGAAACTGTGAATAATCACTGAGAAAAAGCTGATTGCTTAATTACAAGGTGGAGTATAAACACAGAGACAGGAAGACAACAAACAGGGGTGGGAGGGCGGGGGAGCACGGGAAGCTGAGGGTCCCTGGATCCCCTCTCCAAGGTTGCCATGTCTTTCCAGCCCACTGCTGCCACACACCAAGCCCTGCACCATTTCTCCATCACACAGCAACCACTGGGTTAATCAGCTCATCCTTCCAGGAGGCAGGAAAGAGATGTGAGTGGCTGACCTGGAATTACAGCACAGAGACCAGGAACCCCAGAAAGACAGGTGCCCTGGTTGGCATTACAGAGGAACTTGAGTCAGGAACAGTTACTTGAAAGTTCCTTAACCTTGTTGATCGTCATCTGTGAAGTGGGGTAATAATATAGATGTCATGAGTCCTCAGAAGAGGATAAAAGGGTAATTTTTCTAAGCCAAGGAAGTTGAGTTAGGAGGGAAGAAAGGCCATCCTGAAAAATATGGAAATGCAGAAGCAATGAGAATTCCTTTTTCCTTCCACTTCTAGCTCTGGGTTTATGCTCAACTTTCCCAGCCTCCAGCCAGCTCTGCTACACCTAACTTTGTGACCAAAGGTAACCTCTTTGTTGTCCCATCTAGAAATAAGAACGATGTCCTTTCTACTATGAGTAACAAAAAACTGATCATGGCCACCTCTTCAGGTTTGTCTTCTGCAGCCATCTAAACTCACGCTTCCAAACTTTCATATTGTAAAGACTCCTGCCATTGCTTCTTTCCTTGACGATCAAACTACTGCTCATAAAACTCAGCTCAAGCATCAGCTCATCAGGAAGCCTTCCTTGAATGCTTGGTTTCATTCAGATGCTCCCTCCCCACACGGTTTCTCATAGCACCTATTGTAGGCCCTGTCATTCTCTTCCTTTTAAAATTCGTTAATTAAGTAGGCTGTGCCAGGTCTTAGCTGTGGCACGTAGGGATCTTTTAATAGTTCTCTGTCTAAGGACGGAACCTGGGTCTCCTACACTGCGAGTGTGGCGTCTCAGCCACTGGGTCACCAGGGAAGTCCCCTAGTCACTCTCTTCTATGTCTGTTCTCTTTTCTATCTCCCATGAGGTTCTGAGTGAGGACTGCCACATCCACCTCTGTGTTTCCACCTTTTAGCACAATACCTGGCCCATTACAGGCTTTCCTGGTAGCGCGAGTGGTAAAGAATCCACCTGCCAACGCAAGAGATGTAGGTTTGATCCCTCGATGGGGATATCCCCTGGGGGAGGAAATGGCAACCCACTCCAGTATTCTTACCTGAAAAATCCCATGAGCAGAGGAGCCTGGTGGGCTCCATACAGTCCATGGGGTCACAAAGATTCAAACACAACTGAACTACCGAGCACATCTGCTGGCCCATTACAAGATTATCAACAAGTGCTCAATTAATTAATTAATTTATTAGAAATAAAATGGATGGGGAGTAAGCTACCTGGATATGTGGGGGGCAGTGGGGGGGGTGAGAGGCAAAAACAAGATGTACAATTGCCCAAGGTTGTAATATACTGGAGCTTTAACTCCTAGAAAAAGGAAAGTGAAATAAATGACCAAGTGCACTAGAAAGATTTTTAACAGCCCTGTTCTGTGGCCTAGTAAGAAAGTGAGTTAGAAAAGGATGTAGGGCATCTTTCCTGGGTAGACTTAGAATAGAAATGAAATATCTTTATGCAGCTACAGGCAAAAGTCAATACCAAAACAATAAGTGAGGAAAAGGAAATTTCCAGTCAGAAAACTCCTTAAAGGGAGGATTTGGGTTATGAGATCCTGATGGGAGGTTAAGCCAAGATATCTTCAACTGTAAGCATGCCCTGTTGAACTTACTTCCCAGTGAAATGCAAGCAGGCCTGGCCTGGCGGAGCTAGAAAGTCCTTGGATATGACATCAGGGAAATTGCCTTACACACTGAACTATATACTTGTTCCTCTTTAATAGTTTCCTGGGTATAAATTGCCCTAAGAAAACTGTGGGTTATTGAGGGAAGGGCCTGTGCCTTTAAACTGATTTGTGTTGCCTCCTCCCTACACACACACACACACACACACACACACACACCCCATCTAAAATGGGTCCAGGCAGCTACATGGGCTGGACGAACACTCAGTTAAAACAGATTTGAGTAAATAACAACCCATCTCCTTGGGTTTAGATTGTTGACAAACATTTACAGATTATTTACCACATGCCCTTCTCTGTACTAATAGCTTCATAGGCTTTATTTCACGCAATTTACACAATTAGTTACTGAAGCTGGAATCTCTCTATCCTCATTTCACTGATGAGGAAACTTGAGGCCAACGAGGTTAAGAAACATGCCCATGTTTATGCAGAGAGTAAGGGGTGAAGCTGGGATACAAACCCAGGCAGTCTGGCCTCAGAGTTCCCACTCTTAACCACAACTTTCTTTTTTTTGACTGTACCACAAGACATGTGAATCTAGCTCCCTGACCAGGGATTAAGATAACACCTGCACGTCTGCATGGGAAGCACAGAGTTCTAACCACTGGACTGCCAAGAAAGTCCACCACTCCTTGCTGTCTGAAGAGGTGAAGCACATGTAGATGCTGCCTGCTGATCTGTCTCCGGCACCACCAGGTGTGATGGGCTGAATGTCTGTGTCCCCCCAAATGTGTATGCTGAAACCCTAATGCCCCATGTGACTGTGCTTGGAGACAGGGTCCTTAAGGAGTTACACGCATGCTCATGCATGCTCAATAGCTTCAGTCATGTCCAATCTTTGCAACTCCATGGACTGTAGCCCACCAGGCTCCTCTGTCCTTGAGATTTTCCAGGCAACAATACTGGAGTGGTTGCCATTTCCTTCTCCAGAGAATCTCCCCAACCCAGGGTTTGAGCCTACATCTCCTGCAGGCAAATTCTTTACCACCAGTCATGGGGAAATCCTCTTTAAGCACACAATTAAGATTAAAGGAGGGCATGGAGAAGGCAATGGCAAGCCACTCCAGTACTCTTGCCTAGAAAATCCCATGGATGGAGGAGCCTGGTAGGCTGCAGTCCATGGGGTCGCTAAGGGTCGGACACGACTGAGCAACTTCACTTTCACTTTCACACATTGGAGAAGGAAATGGCAACCCACTCCAGTGTTCTTGCCTGGAGAATCCCAGGGACAGGGGAGCCTGGTGGGCTGCCGTCTGTGGGGTCACACAGAGTCGGACACGACTGAAGTGACTTAGCAGCAGCATAGAGGTAGGACCCTGATCCAATAGGCGTGCTGCATGCTAAGTTGCTTCAGTCATGTCTGACTCTGCAACCCCATGGACTGTAGTCCATCAGGCTCCTCTGTCCACGGGATTCTCCAGGCAAGAATATTGGAGTGGGTTGTATGCCCTCCTCCAGGGGATCTTCCAGACCCATGGATCGAACCCAAGTCTCTTATGTCTCCTGCATTGGCAGGCAGGTTCTTTACCACTAGCGCCACCTGGGAAGCCTGATCCAATAGGACAGGGGTCTTTATAAGAAGAGATGCAGAGAAGAAAAGCAATATCAAGACATAGTGAGACAGCAGCCATCTGCAAGCTAGGAAGAGAATTCCCACCAGAAACCAACACTGCCTGTACCTTGATCTTGAACTTCTGACCTCCAGACTGTGAAAAAAAAAAGTATGCTGTTCCTAAATGGGAGAATACATAATGGAATCACTCTGCTGTACACCTGAAACTATCACAACATTATTAACCAACTATACTCCAATATAGAATAAAAAGTTAAAAAATAAAAGTGTGTTGTTCGAGCCACCCAACCATTGTATTTTGCTATGGCAGTCAGAGAAGATTGATAAACCAAGCCACCATCTTCCAACACAGGCAAAGCACACCCTGAGTGCCTCCTCAGAGCCCAGCTGAGCACAGCCTCCTCCTCCAATTCCCACCCTCTTCTCCAGGGTCTTGGAGCTGACCCCAGCACCCCAGGCTCCAGGGACAGCTCATCCTATGATCACCATCCTAGTTTTCCCAGCTCATGTTCCACTCTAATGGTGCAAAGGCTAGCTGTGTTTGCTGTAGTTTTGCAGGCACTATGTTGGTCTTCTTAGCATTGCAGACGCTAATCCCCATCACTGCCCAGGGAAACCAGTGCTGTGGTGTCTACCCAGTTGGTTCCTTTGTGGATGAAATGCAATGGTTTGTGTACATGGCTTTGAACAGTGGTCATCACCTGGTCAGTGTTCACTTGGGAGAATTATTAACTCTCCGTGCATCCCAACTGGTAATTTGGTAAAAGCTGGACTTTGACCCTTGATCTTCCTGCCTCCAGAGACCAAGCTATAAGCCTTCCAAGGTGACAACCAGCTCATGTGATAAATCAATTTGACATCATACCAGTATGACTCTCTCCACTATTCATTAAGCAGGGTTTCTTTCTAGTTCTACTCATTTTGGTTGAGAAAAATAACTGTTGTATGCATGTGTGTGTATGCATACACATATTTTTCAACTAAAAGTCAAGTCATGCTGTCACAGAAGGGAGTTACCTAAGTGAAGTCTGGTGGGATAAAGCTTTTTACCTTTACCCTCAGGAACAAAGTGCAAATAGTTCAGATCAACCAGAGATGGACTGGAGTGGCCAAGGCTTGTTTTCTCATCTACACAAAGGTCTCCAAAACATTCCCAAAATTGCATTCAGGGTAATCCTTATGCATATGAAAGGGTCAAAAAGGAGGGAGGGGTGGATGCCCAAACTCAGGTATTCTGGGCCTGTCATGGGACCTTCAGAAAGGATCTAGTCAGAGTGGGGACTGTGGTAGAGTGTGCTGGTCATAAATCTGTACTCAACTCCAGACCTAGTTGTCAGATCTTCTGATTTTTCAAGAAAAGTTAGATTCACCTGAAACTACCACAGCATTGTAAATCAACTATACTCCAATAAAAATTAGAAAAAAAAAAATCATGCCCCAGGCCCTCAGAACCATACTCTGTCAGTGTTCCAGGCTGTGAAATGAAGGGCAGAGTCTGGTGGACCTGACATTCAGTGCTTCTGACAGCTGACTCTATTTCTTAAAACGCAAAGAATGAGATGCACATTTTTAGCACCAGCCCACGACACATAGTGGGTTCTTAGTAAACCCTTGTTCTTTATTGAATTCTACTGAATTGCTCTTTGGGTAAAGGGAGGCAGGTATGAGGAGGAGTTGGCGTGGGGCACACAGAGGTCCAATCTGGTGTAAAAAGTCAAGAGGCAGGATTGTCCCTTTGTTCCAAGCAGGCCTCTAGCTCATATGTTGGACCTACTGATTAAGCTCTCAGCAGAATAGCTGTGTAAGTGCTAGGATGGGAGTAGAATTTTAAGAAGCCATTCAAAATAAGCACAGCCCATGACATCACTGTCTGTTTCACAGTGACGTTGAGGGAGCCTCAGTGGCCAACCGGGAATTGGGTCACAAAGACAGCAGGAACAAAATATGGATCCACGTGTGAGGGACTGGGAGAAAAGGGCCTCCATCCTGTTCCTAGTGTGGGGAGCCTGGGAAGACAACAGACTAACTGCGCGCACGACTGCTATTCATTAGGCTTCCCCACCAGCAGTCACAAGCCAAGGAAGACAAAGGAGGGGCTCCGAGCCCCCATCACTGGCTCCCAGTTAAGTGCAGAGGCCGTGATCTGCCTGCAGCTAGTAGGCTAGACTTTCAGCTCATGCTCCGCTGTGCAATTTGTGAGCCCCCACTTTGCATAACCAGCACCAGTTTCTAAATTTAAGCAGCTAGAAATGTTCATTTTAAGGCCAAGGATCTGGAGTTGGTGTAAGCAGGGAAAATGCCATTGGCTCCCACTCTGTCACTGTGACAGTGTCGACGATGAATGGTAAAGCTGCAGCTTGCCTTCCAAACTGTGGCAGTCATTTTTTAAATGAGATCATCCAAATAAATGGTTATTTTAAGTCCAAGGCAAAGACGTACACTTATGTCATAGGAACACTCTGAAAGAAGCCAGTCCACCAAGTTCCCAGGTCCCCAAAGAGCTTAACTCACTCTGTCTTGCTGGGGACGTCACTGCCAGGGACTCAGAGGTGAGAGCCCATGTTCTAAGCCCATTGCCAGGGATACAAGCATGTCAAGTGCCAGAAGCAGGAAGCCAAATTGCTCTCAACCTGCAGGAAATTAATCTAGGGGAGCTCTGCCTGCAGATTGGGAGGAATGCTCCCCTCCACCGGCCAGCTTGCCTCAGAAGTAGAGTCCAGATTTGGGAGGCCAAATTCCCAGATCTACACAGAAGATTTGAACTTGAAGAACATTCTCACAGTTGATGGCAGCAGATAATTCTCAGAGCCATAGTGGCAGCCAGCCCGGAATGATCAGGAATGGGATTAGCAGGGAACGGGTTAGAAGGATCAGTGAAAGTGGTAGCCCCTCAGTTGTGCTCGACTCTTTGAGACCCCATGGGTGGTAGCCCACCAGGCTCCTCTGTTCATGGGATTCTCCAGGCAAGAATACTGGAGTGGATAGCCATTCCCTTCTCCAGGGGATATTCTGGCCCAGATATCAAACCCAGGTCTCCCGCATTGCAGGCAGATTCTTTACTGTCTGAGCCACCAGGGAAGCCCCAGAAGGAGGAGAGTAAACTTCAAATCTGGGAAAAAACTGAGGCATGGCAGTGAGAGGATGGAGGGAGAATTAAACCCCAGCAGCTTTCCAAGGAGGGTATGTGTGGTTAATAAAAGCTCTCCGTTTTGCTGAGCCTCTGATGGATATGGATAAACCAAGGACAAGCCTTTCTTCTCTAGCATCTTCTATTAGCCTCTTTGTAAACAGAACAGGAAGAGTTCAAGGTCCAGGGGCCCAGCCTGGAGTAAGGGCTGAGGATGGATGCCCTGGCAAGGCAAAGAAACTTGCAAAAATACCTGAGGGGCAGATGGCCAACCAGCTTTTGAGAACAGGAAATATCTACTGTTTCATTTGAAGATGTGGATGCTGCCGTGTAAATAAGCACTTTCCAAACTGACATCGAAGTCTGCTCTACACTCAAAGATCATGAATCAAAGAAAATAGATGCATTTCCCAGTGGGGTCAATGTGGGGCAGAGAGAAGCAGCTGATGCCACGGGACGACGTGACGATTCATAAAATGAGCTCATTCCGTAGAGGCGGGCACTCAGGGCGAGGCAGTGATGAGAGCGTGCATATTCCGGGAAGGATGACCATCTTGATGCAGGCATTGCAATTCCACAGGGCCTGCGGTGGCAGCCAGAAGAAACAGGAGCTAGATCTTAAGGGCTGGGGTAATCCATCCATCATGCAGGCAGATTATGGGGAAAGGGAGAAGTTAGACAAGAATGCAGACAAAGTGGGACACCTGGGGGGCTCTGCGTGAAGGAGCCTCATTATCAGAGAAGGACATCACAGAGGGCAGGGGTCTGTGGCTCAGAGGTCACCACTGAGACCCGCATTGTGGGATTCAGATTCCAGGGTTAGTTTAATAGGATGAAAGCTTCAGAATCTTGACCTCGTGTAAAGGAGGAGTTGGGGCAGCTTACATCTTCAGGCATCTCCCTCTCCCAAGTGGGGGACCCCAATAGCTTAGCTCTGAATAGCTCTCCAAGGAAGTGTCCTGGCACATCCAGTGGAGAAAGAAAAATAGGTGCTATGGAAGGTTTTGAAGAAGGATGATACAATGAAACAGATGTTCTAGGAGGGCAGTTTGGCCGGGATGTCAGGGTGAGTTGCTGGTGAAGAGATGAGATGTAGAGAGAGGAGATGGATGGCCCCTGTGATGGCTGGCCCAGAAAGTATAACCTTCCGAACGAGCAAGGTGGCTGTGCTGATGGTGGACGAAACAAAACTGAGTGCATCTCCATGAAGGCTACACAGATTGTGTGCAGCCATGAGCAGGGGAGAAATCTAAGACTTCAAGCTTGCCTGAGATGGAAAATGACAGTGAAAGTGGTACAAAGAAAAAGGAGCTGTAGTTTTAAAAGGAGAAAGCAAGAGCGTCTCCAAAATGCTGAGTCTGAAGTGACAGCCAGACAGCCCAGTGAAAGTGTCTAATTAGACCTCTAAAACTATAAGATGGAAATTAAGGCCAGGGCTTGAGATTGTGTGTGTGAGTCATTTGCCTAAAGTAAATGAAACTGCAAGAGGGAAGCATGTGATGGAAAATTGGAGATGTCTGCGGTTACAGAAATAGGAAAAAAACAGGCTGGCCAGAGAAGGCCTCACTCAGTGTGAAGGGTGAAGGACAGGAGAGGGCCTTGCAGTGGAGACTGTGGGTGTGAGGCAATGGCCACAGAGAGGCCTTCAAACCTGGACTCTGAAAGTGACCTTGATTGATGCTCTGGAGAGAAAGTGGCCGGCTCAGGGGCCCCTGGGGGCCCATTTTTAGGGACAACCTCAAAGGAGGACACTGAGGAGGGAGACCACTCTGCTAGAGATCAGAAGAAATCACCACTTTCTCACAAAATGTGGCGATAAAAAGGAGACCTGAAGGAAGGCAGAAGTTGGGAAGAGGTGGTGTGCTGTCCCCTGAGGCACACAAACAGGAGGCAGCCAGTAGGGCAAAGGCTTTTGGAAAAAGGAGCAGTGAAGGAGCCAGAATCTTCCAGAGATGGAAAAGGAGGAGACTGGGAACAGATTAGGCCCATAAAGGAAATTCTTCTCTGTATCAGTTAGCTCTTGCTGCGTAACAAGCATCTAGAAACTCAGTAGCTTAGAGCATTCATCAGTTTCATCTCTATCAGTAGGTTACATGTAGTTTGGTCAGTTCTGTTTTCTGGACCAGGCCTGACCGGTATCAGCTAAGTTTGCTCAGACACAGCTGGTCAGCTGCTGACTTGACTAAGAGCTTGGCTGGTCCGAGATTACTCTGCTGGGACACCTTCGCTTTCCTTCTTCCTGCTACCCCATCTTCCAGCAGGCTCTTCTGGGCTTATTCTCACTGCAGTAGAGGGGTTCTGAGAGAGCTAGTAGAGGCCCATGCAAGTTCTTCAGGGCTTATCCTCAAACTAGATCCAAGCAAGTCACAAAACCATTCCTGATTCAAGGGGAGCAGGGGCGGTTCCACAAAGTCACATTGCAAGAGGCACAGATATCAGATAAAAGACTTCAGGCCATTTTTGCAATCAATGTCCCAGGACCTCCTTGCCTTCATCTTCTCTGAATCATGGAGATGAGATCCATCAGTAAGGAGGCCAAAAGGTAAAGAAAGTCTTTTATTTTTTCAAGGTCTTTTTTTTTTTTTTAAAGAAGAAGGTCTTGGTTTGCCCAAGTTCCACAGAAACAGAATAGACCTGGAGGTTACGAAGAATGAGAAAAACTTGAAACAGCCACCGTAAAACTTGTGGAGGGAGCCTGCATGGAAAAGATGAAGGGTTGCCAAGGAATACAGTGAGGACAAGCTGAGGGCAGGAGGCAGGGACTGCAACGCCATCCACAGCTACCCAGGGCCACCCAGGGACACCCAGAGCCACCCAGGGCTACCCAGAGCCTGGGCATGGGGAAAAACGTGCACAGTGGAGGCTTAGGGGGAGAGAATGAGACAGAGCAGCAGCAGCAGCAGCAAAGCCAAAGCTGGGGCAGAAGCCAGTGGTTCAATGTTTGCATCTCCCGCTCACACGGGCAGAGTGGCGGGCTTTTGGCCAGCACACCCACTTGCCTGGTTAGCCACTGGAGCCTTGTCTGGGGAGAAGTCCTAGGCCCCTTGTGTCTCTGAGGTGCCCTCCATATTGATGAGACTCTCCATGAGGAGCCCCCAAAAGTGTAAGAAGTAACTGAGTAAGTGGATGTGACTCTGAAGGGCAACAAAATCAATGAATGGAAAATAGTTCATTTCTGTCCCATTGATTTTTTTTTTTTATGCTCATTGAGGACACGGCTACCCATTGTCATTAAAGTAACCACTTTTCAGTGAAATACTTTAATTCTCTCTAAGATCAACTCCTGCATAACCAATTCCTAAAATAAATTATTTATAACGCAGCTCATTCGCAAAAGAGTGCATTTTTAGATTGCATAACCACAGTGGGGCAGTCAATCCAAAGGTTTTTTCCCACCTGACATAGCCTCACCTCCTTGCCCTGTCCAGGTGTCGCTATTTCAGCCCTGCCCTCATGTGTGAGACTCCCCTGCCCTCTCTCTGCCTCCATCCCAGACCAGGGCTTTCCCCCTCAGGCCCTGAGCCCTTGGTTCCTCCTGCTCTAAACCCTTGGATGTCTCCGTCACTCATTGCTCATCCTCTAGACCTCCAGTGGTTGAACCTTTGAACCCACCCAGCACATCAGACAGCCCACACTCTCAGTTCAGTAGCCCTAAGCTCACCTTGGGAGGGGCATAAGTGTTGATCTTAAAATTCCCCCAGTCTGTGGTTCGAACAAGCATCTGCCTCCCCTGAATCCTTGTTAAGTTTCCGGCCTCCTGCCCACCTCTCTGGTCTCTGTGAGAATGCTTGGTCACACAGAGCCTGGGCGTGGAATAAGTCTCCTGTTTGCCAGGAAATCTGACCACCCACCTAGCAGGCTGGCTCTCCTCTGCCAGACCCTGCAGAGGGGGTATAGATTGACCTAGAAGGGGTGAAGAGGTGAGCGTGGTAACCCTCAAAAGGGCCTGGAGTTTATTTAGATTTTATTTTGAACTGGTCTAGAAATTACTTGATATACAAAATAACTTGGTCCGGTCCCATAGTCCTATGGTTAAGGCATTTTGCAATTCAGGGGATGTGAGTTCGAGCCCTGTTCCAGAGAACTAGGATCCCACATACCCACTTTGAAGCAACAAAGCCTGTATGCTGCAAGTCAGCCAAATAAATAAAAATAAAATAAATAAAAATTTAAATAAGATATTTCTCTTGGAATTTTTTTTAAGGTGGTGATGATTTTCATACTTCTCAAGTAGAAAGTACACTTGTTCCCATAAATCCGTCACCTTCCAGAAGGATCCTGCCCACTGTCCATTTTCAAGATTAATCTTTCTCCTGAGTGTTTTACCTCCCACTGCCTATGAGACTCTTCCAGTGGGGTCCAATATTAAAACTCAAAATGCCTCATTTTGCATTTTATGACTTGCTCCCCAAAATCCAGGCCACCTAGTTTCTAGAAATTAGAAACTTCCTAATTTCACTTTCACACACTGGAGAAGGAAATGGCAACCCACTCCAGTGGGAATCCCAGGGACGGGGGAGCCTGGTGGGCTTCTGTCTATGGGGTCACACAGAGTTGGACATGACTGAAGTGACTTAGCAGCAGCAGCAGCAGTTTCTATTAATGAACCATTAGTATAGGTTAAAAAAAATATTTTGTAGAAAGAAAGAACAGACTGATGGTTTGCCCAGGCTCCTTGGTCCACCATCATCTAGAGAGTAGGATGGGGAAGAAGTTGCAGCACTGCTGGGCTCCTGACACAGAGCAGAAAAAGCACTGGCTGGTGGGGAGGTGAGGGTGCAATCTTGATGCTGCTGCTTTTTATTAGTCCTGTGACTTGGTAAATTCTCTCAAATGGTAGGAAAGTTGCAGCTGAGACTCAAGGGGTAAACAATGAAAATAAACATTTACTAACATTAAAAAAATTGTCTTCAAATTTTTCAAATAAAGAATCATAGATTATTATTACTAAATTAACCTGATTTCACCTGCATAGTCATGTACAGAGTGGTAATGGGGTTCAGTACACACTATCTGTGTGTACTGCTGCTGCTGCTGCTAAGTCACTTCAGTCGTGTCCGACTCTGTGTGACCCCATAGACGGAAGCCCACCAGGCTGCCCCATCCCTAGGATTCTCCAGGCAAGAACACTGGAGTGGGTTGCCATTTCCTTCTCCAATGTGTGAAAGTGAAAAATGAAAGTGAAGTCGCTCAGTCATGTCCGACCGTTAGCGACCCCACGGACTGAAGCCTACCAGGCTCCTCCATCCATGGGATTTTCTAGGCAAGAGTACTGGAGTGGCTTGCTATCTGTGTGTACAGCAGCATATTAAATATCTTAAGCTGAAAACATTTTAGAAAACAGCAGAATCAAGTCATTCTAACACATACTCAACCCTTCTTTTCTGGAGCAGGTTGTTAAATTCCCATATGAAAAGTACTATCCCTGTTCCAGGAGGAAGGAAGATACTCTTACGACCAGAAATGGGGAATTGAGGTCTGAGAAGCCTGCACAGATAAGCCTTGTCAAACTAACTCTTAACTTCCCAGTTACTTCTTCACCACTTACTGCTGCTGCTGCTGCTAAGTCACTTCAGTCATGTCCGACTCTGTGTGACCCCATAGACGGAAGCTCACCAGGCTCCCCTGTCCCTGGGATTCTCCAGGCAAGAACACTGGAGTGGGTTGCCATTTCCTTCTCCAACGTGTGAAAGTGAAAAGTGAAAGTGAAGTCCACTTACTAACCTCACCCAAACCCCTCTGTCTTGTCAATACTTCACAAATTTATTGTTTCTTTGTCTAAAAGGTATAAAAGCTTCTTACTCTGATCACTTTTTCAGGTCTTCATTTCTTGTGACAGCTCTCATGTACCTGTAAAAATTCGCTAAAATGTGTATGCTTTTCTCCCATTAATCTGTCTTAGTTTAACTTTCAGACCCAGCCAGGGACCCTAAAAGAATTAAAGAAAGCCCTTTTCTCCCCTGAAGTGGACTAAGGGAAAATGGATTTCCACAGTGAGGTTTTTCAGGGCTTCTGATTCCCTTAGATTACCTGCCCATAGGGTTACCTGAAATAATAACCTGAATAAACGTCCCAGTGTTGTTACTTCATTCATTCAGGAAACGTTTTTGACTACTATACCCCAGGCGTATTATAGGGATATGGCAGTAAATATAACAACAACCCTGCCCTCTTGGAACTTACCTCCAGTAAGCGAACCTGATCCACCCCCACTAAATTAACAACAATCAAGAAAAACTCCATACACATAAAATGTCAGGTGAATAAAGTCAAGTAGCAAGAAAAGGGAGCCCCTGGAAATGGACAAGGAGTTGATCTTTATACCATAGAGTCTGTGTGGGCTTAGAAAGCTGACACTGAGGGGAGACGCAGAAGAAGTGAGGACTGATTTCATGAGCAGTCTACAGCTGGCCTGCCCTGGTTCGGAATGGTTCAGATTTGGCCACTGTGCCAGAGAAGGGGTTCTCAGAGGTGGTGTGGTTGGTCCCCACAAGAGTCAACTGAAGGACCTCTGGGCCCCACTGAATGCACCATTTTGTTTACCTACTCCTGCTGGTGGAGAAGTTGTAAAAGGGGAGCCTCACACTTGGGTGAATTCAAATCCTTTCATCCCTTTCTGCCCCTTCTTGAGATACATCAAGAACAAGCACAGGAGTGATAGAGGAAGGTCCAGAGAAACGTGGGGCTAGCGGAGGAGTGACCACTCTGATTGACAGGAGCATCTCTATTGTTTTAACCTGGCTTAGTACCTCCAAATGCCATTACCTACCAATGCAGCCCCAGCCAAGCTACATGAGAAGAAAAATTCAGTGGCCCATCTGAGGGGAAGCCTGTCAACAGTTCAGAAGCAAGAATGTTGGATCTGATGGGTTTAAGATTTCCACCAGCAAAATGTTCTGTTAACACTTCAGAATTACTGCTCTTCCACCTAAATATGCGTTCTCCGCATCTCCATTCCACTGCCAGGGCTCACAGTTACAGTCAAAAGGAAGCTTTATGTTATATTTTAAGTTTAACTGTAGGTGGTATTTAGCCTTTCCCTTTCTTTCTCTTATTGCTTTATTTCTTCCTTTTCTTTCTTTCCTTTTATTTTTTAAAATTTACTTTGACTCATGAAGAATAGATCAGTTTTCTGAACTTCTGAGTCAACATGTACGCTGCTGCTGCTGCTAAGTCGCTTCAGTCGTGTCCGAATCTGTGAGACCCCATAGATGGCAGCCCACCAGGCTCCCCCGCCCCTGGGATTCTCCAGGCAATAACACTGGAGTGGGTTGCCATTTCCTTCTCCAAGGCACGAAAGTGAAAAGTGAAAGTGAAGTCGCTCAGTCGTGTCCGACTCTTAGAGACTCCATGGACTGCAGCCTACCAGGCTCCTCCGTCCATGGGATTTTCCAGGCAAGAGTATTGGAGTGGGGTGCCATTGCCTTCTCCACAACACGTATACTCCAATATCAAAGTAGAAACATTGGTAATAAAAAGGAGAGAGTGGCAAAAGAAGAAATAGCAGGAGACAGGAAAGAAGAAAGTTACTATAACAAAGAAAAGACTACAAACAGAGCAGTAATGGATAGCTTGTTGATGGTCCTCAGTTTCACCAACCCCTCCAGGCACCCATAGCCTCAAACTCTTATATTAGTGTGCTTGGGCTGCCAGAACAAAGTACCACAGGCTAGGCAACTTAAATAACAGAAATTTATTGCTTCACATTTCTGGAAACTAGAAGTATGAGATCAAGGTGTCAACAGGGCTGGTTTCTCCTGAGTCCTTTCTCTTGTGCTTGTATATGATGGCCATCTTCTCCCTGAATCTCCACATGGTCTTCTCTGTGTGTACGTGAGTGCTTGGTTGGTCAATTGTGTCTGACTCTTTGCGACTCCATGGACTATCACCCTCCAGGCTCCTCTGTCCATGGGATTTCCCAGGCAAGAATACTGGAGTGGGTTGCCATTTTCTTCTCCAGGGGATCTTTCCGATCTAGGGATCGAAACCATGTCTCCTGTATCTCCTGCATTGCAGGCAGATTCTTTACTCTCTGAGCCATCAGTTTGCCTGTATCCAAATTCCCTCTTCTCATCAGTATACCAGTCACTGCATTAGGCCCCACTTTAATGACTTGGTGCATGCGACTCCATGGACTGTATCCCACCAGGCTCCTCTGTCCATGGGGATTCTCCAGGCAAGAATACCGGAGTGGGTTGCCATGCCCTTCTCCAGGGGATCTTCCCCACTCAGGGGGAACCCAGGTCTCCTGCGTCTGATCCATTGCAGAAGATTCTTTACCACTGAGCCACTGGGGAAAACTTCATTTCACCTTAATTACCTCCTTAAAGACCCAATTTCCAAATAGAGTCATATTCTGAGGTTCTAGATATTAGAACTTCAATGATGGATTTTGGAAGAACACAACTCAGCCTGTCCCAGCCCTGAAGCTTCAGGATCTCTGGAATTCTGTTTCCTTTGCATTCTTCCTTCCTGATATTTATTCTGGAATGGAGGAGTAAGGAAGAGGGCATTCAGAGCCAATGCCACCGGGAGACTGGCTCCACAACAATGGTGGTGTCACTGTCAGCTCCTCCCACTCAGGACTGGCCCCAACCAGCAGCGGCCGCACAGCCCCACCCCAGTCCCAGTGAGCAGAGTAGCAGCCCAAAACTCCTGGAACAAGTGACTAGAATTTCACTCTAACAAAAGATGAGCAAGATGGGTTTCCTTGTGATGAACCACTAGGAAAATGAATTTCTTCTTCTCTAGGGGGTAGTCATGAGTTCAGTAATAGAAGTCAAGCTTCTAACCATCCCTGCTTCCTTTATTCACACTCCTATCTGTCCCTGCTCCCCAGATCTGAACATTCTGGAAAAGAACCTCCATCGCCTAGTCCTCAGAAGTGAAGACAAGTTCTTAGTTCCATCAGCCATCACTAGCCATGCCCTCCAGACTTCTAAGAAGTTCTCAGGTCTCATCCTAAAACCCCAATCCTCATGACTTGAACTTTTGCCTGAATCTCCCTGTGGGGGTAAAGTTGAGAACACTAAGGAAGCTTCAAACTCACAGCCCAGGGAAGGAATTGGTTGTAGTTCCAAAGACAGGACTCTTTCCTCATTTTTCTCCCTCAGATTCAGCCAGCTTTGTGGGGAAGCCAGACTTGAGCAGCAACGCTGCGCCCGGAGGACACAGTTACACACTTGGAGGACACAGTTACACAAGGGCATTCTCCTCAGACAATGGAAGGCTCGCCCTGGGCTACAGCGCATGGCACTGTGCTGATAAGTTGGATTCTGACACAGAGCTGTCAAAAGATGGCAGTGCTTTTGGCAGGGCTTTAATGATCATGCAGAAATGGGCCCTCAGGTTTCCCATCTCACCAACGACACAAGCGAAAGCTTCAGATATTGGCTGAGCCCTGAGTCCCTGCTGTGCCCTCCTCCCGACCCAACCCCACCCCACTTCCGCTTCTCAAGAATCCAGGAAAAATGGGCTGTTCACAAGGATGTCAAGTGCCCTTCAGGGCCCATGAGACAAAAATGTTGAACAAACAGTTATTATTTAAGAAAGAAGAGCACCATCTTTCAGGATCTTAGCAGTGTTCCAAAAGAGGGGCAGACAAGAGGAGTATTTCTAGCACTTTGGGGTCTAGGCTCAAAGAATTTAAGGTGGATACTTGAAAGGAATGACTTAGACAAAATTAGGCAGGGTTCCTGACGTAATAAAGTCTAGTGGACATAGTAAAAATAGGGCCTTGCTGTGAATCTTGGTAGGCACACTCTTGTTTGATAAGCAAGTTCTTTATTTAGGTGAACAAATTATTAGTATAATAAAAGAGCTTCTTGTGTGCATAAGAAAACCATTGCTGCATAAATTGGGCTTCCCTGGTGGCTCAGTGGTAAAGAATCCGCCTGCCAGTTCAAGAGACACAGAAGACACGAGTTCGATCCCTGGGTCAGGAAGATCCCTTGGCATAGGAAATGGCAACACACTCCAATATTCTTGCCTGGAAAATTCCATGGACAGAGGAGCCTGGCAGGATACAATCTATGGGGTCACAAAGAGCCGGACATGACTGAGCATGCATGCACGCTGTATAAACTGGTTTGCAGTGAGATTTTGGTCATGGGTGTCTCAATTCTTAGTCCTCGATCATGGCCAGTCTAAGGTGGAAAATAAACCATTACCTTCTAAGGTTGTGATCAACCCAGATCTGCAGTGCTGTTTAAGGTGTCATGATCATGTGTCAAATTCTGATTGTAGCCATTTCTACCTCTGTAAGTATCAGGTTTTCCTGTTTCTGGTAAGCAGAATAATGGCCTTTCAAAGAATGGCCATACCCTAATTCCTGGAACCTGTATATTATATCATGTGGCAAGGGAAACTTTGCAACTATAGTTAAGGTTACTGATATCAAAGTAGGAAGATTATCAGGGATTATGTAGTGGGCCTGGTCTAATCACAAGAGCCCTAAAAAGCTAAAAACTCTCTCCAGCTGGAAGCAGAAGAGATGCAGCAGCAGGCGAAGTGAGAAAGATTACAAATGTGAGAAGGGTTTGACATGCCTATGCTGGCTCTGAGATGTAGGGCCCCATGTGCAAGGACCAAAGAGAGGCCCATAGGAGTTCAGGGTAGTCTCTAGGGACAGTTAGAAAGAAACTGGGACCTTCTGGTTTATAGCTATAAGGAATTAGATTTTGGCAACAACTTGAATGTTCTTAGAAGCAGATTGTTCTGAAGCCTCACAATAAGAGTCCAGACAGCCAATACCTTGATTTCAGTCTTTTGAAAACTGAGCAGGAGAAACAATCAGAGCAGCCCAGGCTTCTGACCTACACAGTAGTGACATGGTAAAGTTGTCTTGCTTTGACCCACTGAATGAGCGGCGATTTGTTACGGTGGTGGTGCTGGAAAACTGATACACTGCTTTTTGCTGACTGGTCATCTGTTGGGTCTTTTGATGGAATGGCAAGTGCACACCAGTATTTGAGCACTGCAGCAAGACTAGTGCAAAGAAAGGAATTATGATCAGCGTTTGCAGTCCATTCCTAAGTGAGGAGCCAAGTATGTCCAACAGAAAAAATTCTATTCTGAAAGGAACAGCTTACAAAACCAGGTATTAGTTAAATTATCTACTTTCCTATTTCTTATGCTTGTTTTCCAAATCTCTAGAAATTTAAATACAACATTTTTGACCCACAATAGTCCATGTTTCACCTTGAAAGGCCAATATTATATCCGGGGCTTCTCCGTTGTAAATTACCATCTGTCCAAACTTACAGCCTTCTTGGGTCAGGACTTCAGTGTCCTTAGCAGATTATCTAGCTACCTCAACAATGAATGAATTTCCAGAATTTGAGGGCCTTTATTTAAGACATGAAAGAAGGAGGCTGGAAGAAAAAAAGGAAATAGTTCAGAATTTTCCTTAATGGTTATGATTTGGGCTATCAAACCAAAGCTCAGTTTTTTGAGTTATCTAAATATCTCTTTTTCCAAGAAGGAAAATGGATGGACAGATGCAAATTCTGGGTGATATCGGAGACTATTGGAAGGCAGGCAACAGTTTTTCAGGATAACAAATCCCCATCTGGTTTGTGAGTTGTAGGCTTTTTGCTCACAAATCCAATCCCAGCTATTGGGAGCCTCCCAATGATCAGAAATCAGCCAAAATATCCCTATGAAATTATTGAATCTTGTTTTGGCAGTACTTGACAAGAGTGATTTGGCATGAGCTGGGGAGATTTATAGAAGAGAGATCATTAGGTTGATTTGAAACAGAAAAGCAAGAAACTGGGCTTAAGTCATGAGCCTTTCTGGAAGGGTCTACAAATGTAAGGCAGTTCCCAAATGCTTATGGTACCCTGGCCCATATGTTCCATAGTCCGTTTCCAATGTCTGTTTTGGGGAACATTCAGTTACATAGGCCAGTTCCCATAGAAAGTCCCCAGGTCTTGTTTCCATGGAAATAGGAAATTTCCTTTCAAGGTATGATATGACAGCAAGTCTTAGATTTTTAGCTCTTTGGCCATTTTTGATGTTTGCCATCTAAAACGTCAAAAAATGATTGAGGAAACAAAGCAATTCATTATAAAGGGCTGGTGCTGAAGAAAGATGGATGGTAACCAAAGAAAAATGAGTATAAAGTCAATAGTTGGTTTTATTGTATATTTTGGCAAATCTTGAGCCAGATATTAGACTATAAAATGCAAAGAGCAGTATGAAGACAGGGGCCTATGAGCATCACAGTTAAGGGCTAACAAGTAACTGTGAGCAGGTTTTTAAATTAGTTAAGAGGAAAGAATAAGGTGTTAAGAAAAAAAATAAGAAATACAAATTAAAACCTGATCACGTGTGGCTCTGGAAATCTAGATTTTGTTCTGTGGATGTTGGGTGGAAGTTTGCAGGAACACTGTATGCTGCTGTCTACTTGATCCAAATACTGGTTGGTGCTGTCTCCTCCTTTCTGAAGAGTGTCAGAATCTTCAGTGTAAAGCCCCCATGTGGCACAGTGTTCCAGTGATCTGCATTCGAGAGAGATAAATCCAGGGGTCAACCCTTCAGAGTTTTGCTGCTGTTCTAGATATTTCCTGACAGTTTTTTTTTTTTCTACCCCAGAAAACCACGTTAGCATGATATATCTTTCTTCATCCATTTACTTTTCTTTAAATATTTATTCATTTGGCTGCGTTGTGTCTCAGTTGCCATTCAAAGGTGTCTCCATTGCCGTATGTGGGCTTAGTTGCCCTTCAGCGTGTGGGATTTTAGTTCCCCAACCAGGATTCGAACTTGCATCCCCTGCATTGGAAGGCAGGTTCCTAACCACTTAACCACCAGGGAAGTCCCTTCATCTGTTTACCTTTAATCTGTATATGTCATTATATATAAAGTGGATTTCTTATACACAATATGTAGTGGGATCTTGCTTTTTGATCCACTCTAACAATTTCTGATTTTCAGTTATGCATTCAGACCACTGATGTTCAAAGTGTTTATTAATATAACTACCATGGTTTTACCATTTTCTACTTGTGGCCCTTGTTGAATTTTTTTCTTTGTATTTTTGTCTTCCACGTTCTATCTGACTTTCATGGTTTTAATTGAGCACTTGATATAATACTACTTTCTCTCCTCTCTTAGCATAGCTAGTAGAGAAATGATCTGGTTTTCTCAACAAATAAATAACATAATAAAAACACAAGTGGGAGAGATGTTACAGTTTTAAAGAGGTATCAACCAAACACAATGTATGAACCTTGACTGGATTCTGAAACAAACAGAAAAGAAAATTTTTGAGGTAACGGGATATGTGGACACAGACTGTGTACTAGTTATATTATTGGATTCTTGTTAATTTTGTTAGTTGGGATAGTGGTTTTGTTTTTCTTTCTACTCTGTTTTGTGCCAAATTTTCCATTATAAAGATTTTTTTTAAGCTGATAAAAGTGATCTTTATAAGATGTGGAGCATATATGCAAAGGAATATTACTTGGCCATTAAAAAGAGTGAAATAATGCCATTCGCAGCAACATGGATGAACCTAGACATTATCACACTAAGTAAAGTCAGACAGAGAAAGACAAATATCATGATGCAACTTATATACAGAATCTAAAAAACTGGTACAAATAAACTTATTTACAAAACAGAAACAAATTCACAGACTTAGAAAACAAATTTACCAGGAGAGAAGTATCAGGGGGAGGGATAGATTGGGAATTTGGGATTGACATGTACACCCTGCTATATTTAACATAAATAACCAACCAGGGCGGAGAAGGCAATGGCAAGCCACTCCAGTACTCTTGCCTAGAAAATCCCATGGATGGAGGAGCCTGGTAGGCTGCAGTCCGTGGGATCGCTAAGGGTCGGACACGACTGAGCGACTTCACTTTCACTTTTCACTTTCACACATTGGAGAAGGAAATGGCAACCCACTCCAGTGTTCTTGCCTGGAGAATCCCAGGGACGGGGGAGCCTGGTGGGCTTCCGTCTATGGGGTCATACAGAGTCGGACACGACTGAAGTGACTCAGCAGCAGCAGCAGCAGCAGCAGCAACCAACCAGGACCTACTGTATGGCACAGGGAAGGCTGCTCAATATTCTGTAATAACCTAAATGGGGAAAGATTTGAAAAAGAGAATAAATTATGCATATGTAATTTTTAAAGTAGTCCTTGTATTTGAAAAAGTCAGCAATCACTTTTATAGAAATGATCCAAATAAGTAATACACAACTCTTTGCTACCACATGGACTGTAGTCCACCAAGCTCCTCTGTCCATAGAATTCTCCAGGCAGGAATACTAGAGTGGGTGGCCATTCCCTTCTCCAGGGAATCTTCCTGACCCAGGAAACCCAGGTCTCCTGCCTTATAGGCAGATTCTTTACCATTTGGGCCACCAGGGAAACCCCACATTAGGTGATAGAATGCTAAAAACCTATCTCCAATTCATCAGCGTGGTGATTCCTTTGCTTATAGCTTATTCACATTGTACACTTTTCTGCTGTTTTGTGGAACAGAAGAAACTAAACCAAAACTGTAAAGCAATTATCCTCCAATTAAACATAAATAATTTTTTAAACAATGAAAAAAGAAGAAAGAAAATAAAAATAAGGAACCGTAAAACATGGCTTCCAATATTAACTGGAATACTCACTTTAACCTTCCTGGACCTCAAATGATTCCTGCTCTGTGAAGCAGAATAATGACTTCCCACTTATTTAAATTAAATAGGCATTTTAAAACCTATAACATTAAATAAGATAATTCACATTAAAACTATCTAAAATATGTAATGCTACATAAATGGATGGAATTGTTATTTTTGTGGTTATTTTCATCAGTATCGTCATCATTACTCAAATGTATTTAGTTATAGGAGAGCTAAGGTGAATAGATCAGGAAATTTCCTATGAGGGTAAGTCTGTGTAATGGATCTGAGTGCTTGATAGAGAGGAGATGATGAAATAGACCAGAACGAGGTGGATTCTCCATACCTGGCTTGAGAAATCTAGATATGGCCAGGAAGGTGGGGCCTCTTAGATCAAGACAGCTTTTTATTTAGTCATTCATTCGCTCATTCAACAGACATGTATCAGGCACTTGCTACTACATGCCAGGCACTGTGCTGGATGCTGAAGGACAGCCATCTAAGAAGATGATCATAACAGAATGTGGGATTACAGGAACCTGGAATAGAGACATCCAACGAAGCCTTGGAGTGGGAGGGAGAGACCCTAGGTAGGCTTCTTCGAGCCATGTTGGTCAAATAGAAAGAGGGGGAAGGAATGTTCCAGCAGAGGGATAGCATGACCAAAGACATGGAAGATGTGCTTTAGGAAACCACAGAGTGGCAGCAGTGGTGATTTTCTGCCAGAGGCAGGAAGATGTGAAATTGAAGAGCTGAGACAGGACAAGATGGCAGAGGCAAGAAGCCAGGCATGGGGAGTGCAATCCTGAATCCAGAAGATCTGTGGACCCGGGGACCAGACTGCAGTGGCAACTAGGAGGCCCCTGGGAGTTGGAAGAGGTAGGGAGGGAGCTGTGGGCTTTTTCTTGCATTCTGGCTCAGTTCTGCTTACAGGGCCTTCAGGGTGGTGCACCTGACCTTAGGCTGAGGAAGCCGAGGGCACTTCTCAGGTGTGAGCAAGCCACTGGGTTGAGGGTGGTATAAACAACAGCTAACTTTAATCAGAGATGCTGCAGAGGAATGTGTGGTGCTGAGTGCACGTTAATTAGGGCCTCCCAGGTGATCAAACAGAAGTACCACTTCCAGCTTAGTTAAGAAAAAAGTTAATTAAAAAAAAGCAAATACAATAAAGTTCAGATGCCTCTATGCTGCCTCTTCAAGTCAAAACTCCATCTGTTCTTTGATTTGGAGGTGGTGAGTGAGGATAACCCTCTCATCTATGCAGCTGCAGAGCAAATGGTATCCTTTGACATTTGGGTCTGTTAGATGCGCCCTGGAGATGCCGCCAGCCTTCATCTCCCAGCTCCTGTCTGACTCACATAGCACTTCTCCTGGCTTCCTTATCCAGAGGTGAAACTCAGTGCTGCTGCTCTCCCAGTAAAGGAGATAGATGTAGATACAGAAGTTCTTTCTCATCTCTTTCCATTGAGCTGGGGTCAGTCCATCATTCAGAAAGCTAACACTCAAGAGAACAGTATGAACTATGCTTCTCAAGCCAGAATCTTAGGATATCTAGGTGTGGGGCTGTCCCTGGATGTTTATTCCCAGTATTTCCCCCAAATCTCTACATTACTTTTTAAATTCTGTGTTAATCCATACCCTTAAAAATAATGAAATCACATCCCGGAATCATTTTACAAGCGGCGTAGTGAGACTCAATGCTCAGGTTTACCTTCGTGCCACCAGAAGGCCAAATTGTTTCAAGCCACACTGTATGAACAAAGGTTTCCAAACAGTTTACATCAAAACAGTTGTTGGACTTCCCTAGTGGTCCAGTGGTTAAGACTTCCAAGCTCTCAATGTAAAGGGCCCAGGTTCGATCCCTGGTCAGGGAACTAGATCCCACATGCTGCAACTAAGTGTTTGTATATGCTGTAACTAAGGCCCCACACAGCCAAATAAAAAACCATTGTTGTCTCCAATCCCTTAGCCTCAACCCCTCCCTAAGTGGTATACATGTCAGAATTTGCAGCATTAATGATTGCAGGTAACTTGTATATGAAGGATGCTGCTGCTGCTGAGTCACTTCAGTCGTGTCCGACTCTGTGCGACCCCATAGACAGCAGCCCACCAGGCTCCTCCATCCCTGGGATTCTCCAGGCAAGAGAGCAGGGAATGCAATTCTCACATTAGAGCTGCTATGCCACACTCACAGTATTTTGCTATCACTGTAGCCCGTTGATGCCAAAAGAATGATTTTATAATAAAAAGTATAGCTGTGTCCTCAAAAACAAACAAACAAAAACAATTGTCATAAGAACACAGTCATCATATCCACTCTCTCACAATAGTGCATTTAGTTTGTATTTAACTTCTGCATTAAATAAAATCTTTAATATGAATACTTCCTTCAAGCAAATAGGATACCTTTGAAGAATTTTTAAATAACATCTCATTAGAACAGGCATTTGAGATTGACACGCTGGCCATCTTCATCAATTTTTAGATTTGATTGTCCTGAAATAGCATACACAGCTCTGAATTTACCCACCATTGTAAATACATTCATAAGCATTTAAGACCCAATATATTTTAAAGCATTCTTGTCATGATTATTATTACTGAAGTCAAAATAAGGAAATAATGTAAAAGTGAATGTGATGCTGCAAATTTCTCCTCTTCTTTTTTTTTTTTTTGGCCATGGCACATGGCACATGGGATCTTAGTACCCCCACCCGGGATCAACCCCACGCCCCTGGCATTGGAAGCACAGGGTCTTAACCAGAGATTTCTCATCTTAAGCCCAACAAGTTGCCTTCAGGAAGCCCCATCTTCTGTCAGTGTGGACACATGGTTCTACGGACAGGCTTTGGAAGTAGTCTACAGGGGTAGACTACAGGGTAAATCCCTGCTCTGTCGCTGCCCAGCTATGTGTCTTCTCTATCTTTGCTCCTTCAGCTCTAAAATGGGAATAGTAATGGTAATACCTGTTAAACAAAGTTGTTTCAAGAACTAAATAAGTAAGTGTATGTGTGCTGAGTAGCTTCAGTCTTGTCAGACTCTTTGCAGCCCCATGGACTATAGCCCACCAGGCTTCTTCGTCCATGGGACTCTCCAGGTAAGAATACTGGAGTGGGTTGAGGTCTCCTTCCCCAAGGGATCTTCCCAACCTGAGTATCATATTGTGATCCCGAGTATTGGGGATACTGTGGCTCCTGTATTACAGGCAGAGTCTTTACCACTCAGCCGCCACAGAAGACCTAAATGAGTGATTAAATAAATGTAAAGTTATTGAAGCAGTGCCTGGCACTTAGAGAGGGATTTAAAAAATTCAGTCATGAAACGGTAATGTTTTCAGTTTAGCTATGGGCAACTTCTTCAAATCAAGGTGGGGGCAATTTAATGGTTATTCACGACTACCCTTTGTGTGCCCTTACTGGCTTCAGAGCTACGCACGCTGGAAGGGAGGAGCCTTTGCGGACCAAGTGGCCTGCACACATTTCAGGGGGGTCTCCACCTGTGCACCTTAGAATCCAAGGGCATCCTGAGTTGAATGACATGTTTTGGGTTCCACGAATATTCTGATTCAAATTTATAATATGAATTTTTTTTAACTCTAGTAAGACTCAATGAAAGTGAAAGTCGCTTAGTCGTGTCCAACTCTTTGCGACCCCATGGACTGTATAGTCCATGGAATACTCCAGGCCAGAATACTGGAGTGGGTGGCCTTTCCCTTCTCCAGAGGATCTTCCCAACCCAGGGATCAGACCCAGGTCTCCCACATTGCAGGCGGATTCTTTACCAACTGAGCTATGAGGGAAGCCGCTAATAAGACTCAACACAATCTCAAATGTGCTCTGTGCTAACTTTGATAGTGAGGACACCCAACCAATGGGTTAACTTTGTTCTGTCACATTGACTTGTTTTCATGCAGACCTTCGAGAAAAATGTCTACTGACAGATCTGGGGATATATTTGAAGGACTTGTCAATGAGTCACTGATTACGATGTCTGTAGCTCTGTACTGATCTTTTTAAAACTCAAATATGCACAAGTAAAAATTCAAAAAGTAAAAATAAAAATGTGTATATAATCCAGTACTCTGTGAGAGATCAAACAAGTTCGGTTTGGTCATTCATCATTCAACAAACACTGATTTTTATGTCTGCTAGGTGGCTAGTTCTTCTCTGAACTCCTTTATATAGCTATGAACAAGGTTCAGACACATTTATTCAACCTGTTCTGAGTCATAATTAATATGCAATAACAAGTAAAATCAGAACACTTTTTGTCTCATTACTGTCGTAAAATTGATAGACTAAGCATTTATTGTCAAATGTGGAATGTCTACTGAATGACTTTTATATTGACAATAAGGAAGTGAGTTTGCTGTTAGCTGTTGGTGATTTAACTTTGAAACAAAAAAGTCCTACAAATCCTCCCTAATGCTCTTGGATCAATTTGATTGAAGAGAATCCTGAGATTGCAAGGTAAGCTACTTGTCTGTTTGAATCAGGATTTTCTTGATACTGTATATCCAAAACGGATTACAGAAATAAATTGGACATTGAGGCTTGTATAACACTGCAAATGTCAACCACTATCATTATTTTCAAATTCTGTGTTCATCAAAATAGATTCATGTCCTTTTTGACTGACTTTGTAATAATTAAGAAAAGGTATAAGTATGAATTTATTAAATAAGCTTATACCCATAAAATGCTGCCATTGTATATCTTATATTTCAGGATACTGAGCAAAATTTTCTCTGGAAAAAATATGTCTGTGACATTTTTAAATTGCTGGCATACAAATTCAGTGGACTGAAGGAGAGAGAAATTTTGATGAGGTCCGCCTTCATACATGGAAAATTAGAGCAGAGAACTATCAGGCCTTCCAGTCACTAATGCAAGAGAAGAGGCATAAACAGGATAATTGCCTGAAGAATGCTGTAAGTTTCCAGAATCTTTATATTTCTTACAGTTTTGGTTTTGTTTTTTTTTTTAATACCTCCAACCTCTTAAGTATTGGCAATAGAACCCGTAAAGCATAAAGGCTCTGTAGTTCTATTTTAAGGGACCACAAAGAAAAGAGCCACTAGGGAGACTGGTCCCATAACATTCCAGAAGTATGGCCAGCCTTGAGAGCTCTGATTTGGAAATTTCCATTACTCTACCAACCCCAGCTCTCCAGCCTCACCTGTGCTCTCAGTGCGGATAGCAATCTTTTCCCATTTCCCTAGTGAACTTTCTCTGTCTCCTTACTTAGAGCAGTTATCCCAAACATTCAACTTCTTCCCAAGTTCCGTGCTCTACCCTAGCCTACCTCACAATGCACATAAAACTAGGCTCTGTGGTTAGAGACGTAGTCTGTGTAGTGGTTAAGAACATATACTCTTGAGCCAGACTAACTGGGTTTGAACCTCAAATCCATCACTCGGTAGCTGCATAAGCTTGAGTTAATTAACTCCTCAGAATCCCAGGGAACAGGGAGCCTGGTGGGCTGCCGTCTATGGGGTCGCACAGGGTCGGACACGACTGAAGCGACTTAGCAACAGCAGCAGCAGCTGCATGTGCCTTGGTTTCCTCATCTCTAAAATAGGATAAAAATGTGGTGGTTAATTCTATGTGTCTACATGCCTGGGCCACAGGGTACCCAGCTCTATGGTCAGATACTATTCTGTGTGCCTCTGTGAGTGTATTTTTGAGCAGGATTAATATTTGAATTATGGGGAATTATTGAATTATGGGGAAATATTTCCCCAAATAGTTGGGGAAACAATGGAAATAGTGATAGACTTTATTTTCTTCCGTGGTGGCTCAGATAGTAAAATGTCTGCCCTCAATGCGGGAGATCCAGGGTTCAATCCCTGGGTTGGGAAGATCCCCTGGAAAAGGAAATGGCAACCCACTACCATACTCTTGCCTGGAAAATCCCATGGACAGAGGACCCTGGTAGGCTACAGTCCATGGGGTCGCAAAGAGTTGGACACGACTGAGTGACTTCACTTCACTTATTTTCTTGGGCTCCAAAATCACTGCAGATGAAATTAATAGACTGCAGCCATGAAATTAATAGATGCTTGCTCCTTGGAAGAAAAGCTATGACCAACCTAGACAGCATATTAGAAACCAGTGACATTACTTTGCCAAGTTCTGTCTAGTCAAAGCTTTGGTTTTTCTAGTAGTCATGTATGGATGTGAGAGCTGGACTATAAAAAAAGCTGAGCACTGAAGAATTGATGCTTTTGAACTGCAGTATTGGAGAAGACTCTTGAGAGTCCTTTGGACAGCAAGGAGATCAAACCAGTCAATCCTGAAGGAAATCAGTCCTGAATACTCATTGGAAGGACTGATGCTGAAGCTGAAACTCCAATACTTTGGCCACCTGATGGGAAGAACTGACTCATTGGAAAAGACCCTGATTCTAGGAAAGACTGAAGTCAGGAGGAGAAGGGGACGACAGAGGATGAGATGGTTGGATGGCACCACTGACTCGATGGACATGAATTTGAGCAAGCTCTGTGAGTTGGTGATGGACAGGGAAGCCTGGCGTGCTACAGTCCATGAGGTTGCAAAGAGTTGGACACAACTGAGCGGTTGAACTGAACTGAATATTTGAATTGGCAGACTGACTAAACCAAATGGCCTCCTTAATGGTGGGTAAGCCTCATTCCCTGGTGGCTCAGACAGTAAATAATCCACAAGCAATGTAGGAGACCCAGGTTCGATCCCTGGGTCAGGAAGATTCCCTCGAGAAGGGAATGACTACTCACTCCAGTATTCTTGCCTGGAGAACCCCAAGAACAGTGGAGCCTGGCAGGCTACAGTCTATGAGAGGAGACCATACTGTCTCAAAGAGTCAAGACAGAGGTGAGCGACTAAGTATCCATTCAATTGGTTGAAGGCCTGAGTAGAACAAAAGGGCTGACTCGTCCCTGAGTAAGAGAGAATGCCTCCTGCCTCACTGCCTCTGAACTGGAACATTACTTTTTCTTGCCTTAGAACTCAGATTGAAACATTGGCTCTTCCTGATCTCAAGCCTGCTGACTTTTGGACTGGAACTATTTGGCTGTCTTAGTTTCGGCCTTTATACTTGGACTAGAACTATACCATCAGTTCTGGGTTATACTGCTGGGTCTCCAGCTCACCAACGGCAAATCTTGGGACTTGTCAGCCCCCATAGTCCTTTGAGCCAATTCTTTACAATAAATCTTTTCTCTATTGGCTCTGTTTCTCTGGAGAATGCTGAGAATACAAATAATGACACCTTTCCTCACAAGTTAAGCTAGTGACCTGATAGATGTAGGGCTCTGAGAAAAGAAGATGGCACATAGTAAGCGCTCATTAGATGTTAACTGACTAAATACAGAACACTGCCTCCCTTCTGTTCCATAATCATGTAATGACAAAAGAAATAGAAAAACAAATCCATAGCAGCACTGGAAAGTCAAGAGAGAATCCAACTAGTAGCCCACACCAGAAGAATCTTTTGAAAAGTAAAATGGAAAAGATTGACAATAAAGCCCACAAAACAGGGGAAGTCACAGATCCAACAAGTGAAAAAGGGAAAGTTAAAAAAAAAAAAAAAGTGAATTTTCCACTAGTCCTCCAGAGAACCCTTAGAATCACAGGCACCAGAGGATAAAGTAAGGGAAATTAATCAACCACTGAGTGATGGAACAGCTGTTCTAATTTCTTACTTTCAGAACAACTTATTCTGGTGTTTATCTCAGTTGACTTTTAAATACTGCTCTCTAAAATGGGAGTTCTAACATTAAAGTTTTAACTTCCAGGAGGGCTGGAGTACTGGGGTACTGTCCCAGATAATTTAAGGCTACAGTGACATTTAGATAGCCTTCTCCCAGAAAACTAGCTACAAGCTACATTCATACCCTAAAACCATGGTTCTCAAACTTGGCCACAAATTGGAATCATCAGTGGCACTTGTGAAACCTGAGTTAAACTTCCAGTGGGTCTCATCTAATTGCTCTAAGGAACAACCTGAGTGTCATGATTTTTCAAATCTCACCATGGTGACTCCAGTTTGCAGGCAAGGTTGAGACCATGCTAAATAGAAGCCAACTGTCAGTAACCCCTCCCACTTGAAAATCTAACTGAAGTGAGGTAGCTATTAGACCAACTATATGAAATTTCCAACATTCACCTTTCTTTTTTTTTTTTGACCTATAAACATGGCAGTTTCACATAGTTCATTGAACATTGCAAACTGGAGGAAAGGGGATCTTTGTTATGATAGAAAGTTTAGCAATACTGTCATTTGTAGTAATGTGGACAATTAAAAAAAATATACCCAATGAATTGGATAATTTAGCTGGAGATGTTTATAGGCAAAATGTCTATAGTGTTGATAAGAAATGTAAAAACTGAAAGATATACTAAAGAAAAGACTGTTATACATGAAGGAACTGGGCATTTATGGTTTTGAAAATTCTCAGCCTCTCTAGATGACAAAGGATGTCAAAAGTAAGAAATGGATCCCAAGCACAGATCAAGTTCAGGGCATTACCAGGAATCTAAAGATGAGCTGAGGGCATGGCTATAATATTCTTTGTCAAAGCTTCAGAAATATCTAAAACGTTACCTCAGCATAGCATTCCATTTTTAAAACAGCACTCCCCAACCTTTTTAGCACCAGGGACTGATTTTGTGGAAGACAAGTTTTTCATGGCCCAGGGTTGGAGGGGATGGTTTCAGGATGATTCAAGCACATTACATTTATTGTGTACTTTATTTCTAATCTAAAGCTGCCACTGATCTGACAGGAGGTGTCAGTCCATGACCCAGAGGTTGGGGACCCCGTTTTAAAAGATTCTTTAAAAATTTCAAGAGTATGCCTAACAGTAATAGGGCTTCTAGGAAACTTAAAGGTGTTGTCCTTAGCAAATTTCTAAGACCAACAAGGGTGTATCTCAAAAAATTTTTGTGGGTGTAGCTTTTGTGTAATGGAGTTGGCCTCAATAAGATTCCCAGGAGGTGTACAAAGCTTTCAAAAGAATTATACCAACAAAAAAACACTACCAGCTTCAAGGAGAAAGAGATAACACAAAATGAAAAGAGGGATCATTGGATTCTTAAAATTCTACTGAAAGGGAGCAGGCTAAGATAACTACTTAGCTAAAAGCACATGCTACTGTTCATAACAAAGGCCCAGAAAGAAAATCTGTGAACCACAGAGAATAAGTTTCAGAATGAGTAGGACTGAGTCAAGGAACTTCAAACATTCTCTTGGCTGACTATATGAAGTTTAAGAACAGAAAAAGTTATTGTAAAGCAATAGAAATCAGAACAGTAGTTGTGAATGGTGGAATGGATGGTAGAAATTGACTGGAAGGCTGGAAATTTCCTATATATACATGTCTGCAGGCATTTATCAAAACCTATCAAAGTGTACCCTAAAGATCTTTTAATTTCAGGGTATGCACATTTTACTTGAGTTAATAAAACATAAAAAGAAGTTTAAAAATTAAATATAGGCTGCTGAGCCAAGGCTAAAAGTTAAATGACAAATCTAATTCAAATTAAATAATGAGGGAGCTAGAAGCTCAAAAAGAACAAAATAATTTTTAATAGAAGGAAGGAGTTAATGAAGATAATTGAAAAATAATGAATTATTTAAAATAGACCTAATAAATTCTGGTTCCTTAAAAAAAGACAACTTTTGACATAATGGTCAAGAAAGAAAAGAAAACATAAGTGAGGTTAAGTATATGACTGCAGCTATTTAGGAAATTCTAAAGATTATAACAGTTTATTATGCACAACATTTACCACTAAATTTGAAAGTCTAGGTCAAAATATTATTTACTAAGAAAATATATAAACTACTAAAAAAACTTTTTTAAAGAATGTAAACCCAGATTAGATCAATAGTCATGGAAGAAACAGAAAAATATTGTTGAGAAAAAAATCTCCCTCCTGAGAAAATCAACACAATCAGATCAATTTAAAGATAAATTCTACAAAATCTAAAGACAGTTTCTTTAATATTTGAGTGCTTTAAGGGCTGTAAAGAAATGTGATGCCATCCAGTTCACTTCATAAAGCAAGTATACTTATGATACTAAAGGCAGACATGGTAGCATAAAAAAGGGAAATCTTAAACTATAGATAAATATGACTTTTGACAGAATTTTCATGAAATAAAATAATAAAATATTTAACCCATTATACTCATACACAGTGCCAATTATGATTATGTTGGCTTTATTTGAAATCACAAAGATGGCTGAAACTGGAAATTTAGTAATGCAAATTGTTGCATTAATAAAGAGTAGCACATGTCATTCTGATAGTAAAAGGCATTAATAATATTCCACACTCATTTTTTAATGTAAATATTCTTTGAAAAGTGGAAATGTAAGTAAACTTCTTTGTTATATGAAGTATATCTACCAGAAATCTACCCAAACATCAAACTTACTGGTAAATCTTTGAAGATTTCCCACTCAAGTCAAGAACAGTATCAGTCTCATTAGTAATGTTCTTATTCAATACTTGATTGATAAGAATACCTTCCATTCTAACATCCTTGCCAGTGCAGTAAGAAAAAGATTTGAGTATAAACGCTAACCTGACACTAAATTTTAATTACCCAAGGGTAATATGACTCTTTATTTAAAATTAACTGAAAAAAAGGAATTAACTGAAAAACTTTTATAGCTAGTAAAAAAGAAACTCAATAAATTGACCGGATAAAACTTATATCAAAACCTGAAGAAAGCCGATCGCCAAAGAATTGATGCTTTCGAACTGTGGTGTTGGAGAAGACTCTTGAGAGTCCCTTGGACAGCAAGGAGATCCAACCAGTCCATTCTAAAGGAGATCAGTCCTTGGTGTTCATTGGGAGGACTGATGCTAAAGCTGAAACTCCAATACTCTGGCCACCTCATGCGAAGAGTTGACTCACTGGAAGACTCTGACGCTGGGAGAGATTGGGGGCAGGAGGAGAAGGGGACGACAGAGGATGAGATGGCTGGATGGCATCACCAGCTCGATGGACATGAGTTTGAGTGAACTCCGGGAGGTGATGATGGACAGGGAGGCCTGGTGTGCTGTGATTCATGGGGTCGCAAAGAGTCAGACACAACTGAGCGACTGAACTGAACTGAACTGAACTGAACTGAAAGAGTATTAATCAGAACTCTTTCAACTTCCAGTTCCTACCACATCTACAAACTCTTAAAACTTCCCCACCACACTTTCAATCTTCTTAGAACTCCTGTGTCTCCTATATTTATTTAATTGCCGCAGAAACTTTGAAATCTCCTTCAATTACTTCATCCAGTTTATTAGTCACCAGGCTTTGATTACTTGACTTACTAAGCACCTTTCTGAACCATCTCCTCCTCTCCAACCCCACTACCACACCCTTGTTTCAAGCCTTCACGGTCTCTCCTATGGTTTTATGATAGCATTTTGTCTGATCTCCCTGTATTTGGTCTAACATAGTCAGGCTCTGGACAGAAATCTCTCAGTTGGTAATTACCATTTCCTTCTTCTTCCTATAGCCCAGTGATTGGTTCTCCCAAGTAAGTAGCACCAGTGTTGCTGTTGTTAATCACTCCGTCATGTCCAACTCTTTGTGACTCCATAGTCCACAGCCTGCCAGATTCCTCTGTTCACGGTATTCTCCAGGCAAGAATACTGGAGTGGGTTGCCATGCCCTCTTCCAGGGGATCTTTCTGACCCAGTGATTGAACCCAGGTCTCCCTCATTGCAGGCATATTCTTTACCATCTGAGCCACCAGGGAAGCCCAAATAGCTCCAGCTCTACATTCAAAGTCACCATAAAAGAAAATAGCCACATGACAACTATGTACCCCAGGCAGTGCAATGTAATGAGAGTCTGGAAATAGAAACAAGAAGACTTGAAGCACTGCTGATGCCAAAGAAGGTTGAAGCATTACTTCTAGGCCAGAAAATGAACTTGGGAAATTTCCCCAGACTGATATCTATTTATTCTAGTTATCTTTTGCATTGGCAAACAATAATGATAGCTATTCCCAATTAAATCCTTATTTCCCATTTACACTTTGAGACTCAATGACACTAATTCAGTAGATCCTTGGCATCCAAGAAGATAACATTATCACCTACCATTTACCAACAGACCCAAGGAACTCTGACATGTGGAAATGTGTGATTTTGCAGAGGCACAAATCTCAACCTCACAGGCTATGAGACTGCTGTTTGTGAGTGAATCATTTAGTAGTGAGAGAGCCAGCCATCCTGGGGTTTGTTGAGTCATACACTCAAGAATGGAAACCGAAGGCCAAAGCTCTGGATTTGTAGTAAATGGTTTGGGGCAAAGGGGACCTGGGTATTTGTCATTCTGGAGGCAAAAAGGAGGGAGAAAGCTGAGATGCCCTTTACAACGAACCTCAGCAGATGAAGAACTCCAGGAGCAGAGTGGCTGATGGTAGGAAGCTGAGTTCCTGGGAACTTGACAAAGAGAAAAGTATGAGACAAGTTGGTCTGATCCTGAGATGGAGACCCAGAGCCGGGCTGAGTTCAGCAAGGGCTGTATGCAGCTTACAACAAGAACCAACCTAAAGAGACAAGCTAATATTCTTTCTTCCCCATCAGCATGAAGAGTCATCACTTTTATTATCCTAAGTAGAAATGATTTAGAGCACAGCATGTCAGCCAGGATGCGATAGCTGGAAGAGGTTGGTATGTAAGGCACAAGTAGGAGTGACACAGAATCCTCAGCTACCTTGCCCAGAAGGGCAATCCTTCAAAAAAATGAGTCTTATTTGGGCAAAGATGTCAGACTCCAGTACCCATTTATATGACTTGTTTCTGCTCTATCTTGCACTCAGAGATGTCTGGATAACTCTACCCAGTGAATAATAAGACCATCTTATCTCCTTAGGGGATTCTCTACCTTTGGGGGATACATCATCCTGGAAATCAAATTAAATGCCCTTTCCTATTGAGCTCATCTTGCTTGTCGCTGAGGGCCAGGTACATCAGCCCAGGGAAACAATGTTGCCAGAAAATGGGTTTAAACATCTAGTTCAGTTTCAACACTTGGAAATCGTCCATCTTGATGAGGAAATGAAATCAGATGATCTTTTCCTTTGCTTATTTGAAGGCAACGAGACATTTCTCTACATCAGACAATGGGCTTGTGACCCTAAAGGACACTTTTCTTTACTTTGCCTTAGCAGCTGTAAGCTCTGAGCAGCAGACGTGAGCATAAAGGAAAGGGGCTTCCTTAAGGTGCACAGTCAAAGATGGATAGTCTGAGCCAACAGTGAGGTCAGGGATACAGGGAACCCCAAATGACAGTTAATTTTAATTTTAATTGGTCTTGGCATACCATAAATGACTTCCTGCACAATAAATCCATCTTTTTAATTATTATCTTAATTAACCTAATTATTGGTTGAACTAATATTTAAGTTAGTTGGTATTCTCAGAGTCACTCACAGTGCACAAGAGTGCATAACCATGCAGAACCAGGAGAACTGGGTTGAGATAACACTGTTGGGTAATTGGAAATTGACAGGCACTCCCACTGGGGATATCAAGCACACTGTTGACCCAGTGAAAACCAGTTATACAGTGTTCTGGGTCAGCCAGGCTCCCCAAACTTTCTAGTCATCCTTCAGGGTGATTTCTCACAATGGTGTTGACATTACACAGGGTGCTGAGATGGGAAAAGTGGCCCCAAATTGCCAGGCTGGTGCTTACCTCCATGCCTTGATGCACCCCACCAGTAGTACCCTAATCTTAAATTTCCCTGGACTCGTTCCTCCTCAAACTTTAGGATCGAGCTCAACAACACTGCCTCCTGGCAGTCTCCTCAATGGGCTTCCTAATCACTGTTCCTGTATCAATAGCATCGAGCACATTGCCTTGTGGGAAAAGGCACTCAATAAATGTTTGATGAAGAAAGGAATCAATTACCTTGTGCTTAGCACTTTTTACACTCTACAGCTATTGCCTGTTTTCTTATTTATAGCTCGAAATACTGTGAACCCCTTGAGGACAAGAAACTTATTTTATTCATTTGTATGTCCCCACTCCTAATAATTTATGGCACCAAAAAGGCACTTGGCCAACAGGAAAAGAGCCCATCTTGGGAAGCTGACTTTTCTGTTTAAAGAATATACTTCAATAAGTTAACTTGCATAAACTTTCTGAATTATAAAATGTTTTTGATGTCTTATTAATGCTTGCCCTCATTAAGGATGGGGGCAGGGCAAATTAAATACTTGTATCATTCCCATTGGACAGATAGGAAAACTTAAGACCCACGAGGTCACATAGCTTGCCTGTGACCACACAGCTTGTATATGAAGCAAGAACTCAAGCAGTTTGTCTGACTTGAGTCTATACTCAGTTATTTTCTAATCAACAGCAAAACTTTGTTCCCATCTCTTTCCCACAAGTCCTGTCTCCCTGGAGTAACTTCCTCTCAGATTACGAATTAATGTTCATTCAGAGGTTACCTCAGTGCAGTTTAAGGGTTAAGATAAAAACATGTTCAGAGGTGTTTGCCTTTTAAGATGACACTCCTGAAAATTGATGGCCAGAAGAGAATGACTGTCAAGTGCAAGAATTTCAGACACAACACCAGACAAGCAGAAGGTGGTGAATAACTGTAGGCAGTAACCTGGGTGACCCAATAGTCATTTATTATGTATGTATGTAAAGTGATGATATTAGTCATTTATCGCTGCATAACAAATTGCTTCCAAACTTGGCAACTTACAACAACAGTAAATATTTACTTTCACACACAATTTTTTAATGTCAGGAATCTGGAAGTGGCTTCACTTGATGGTTTTTGCTCAGGAGACCCTGCAAGTTTGCTATAAAGCTGTCAGGTGGAGCTACAGTCAACTGAAGGCTTGACTGGGGCTGGAGGATCCACTTCCAAAATGGTGCACTCACATCATGCTAGTTATTGGTAGGAGGCCTCAGATCATCCCCCATTGAGCTTCCACTTCCATGGGCTACTTGAGTGTTCTTGGAATACAGGGGCTAGTTTCAATCAGAGTGAAGACTCCAAGAGCAAGCAAGACAGAAGTCACAATGTCTTCACCAACGCAGCTTTGGCAGTCACACTTCCTCCTTTCCGTAGTACCCATTGGTAGCACAGTCTGTCCTACTCAAAGTAGGAGGGTCAGTAGGAGGTGAGGATCATTGGGGACCATCTTGGAGGTGACTACCACCAACCAGTAGGTTGCTGTGCCAGGATCTTTTCTCTGACCCCTAGGTTTGTTTCACTGATGGCTCCAGCATGAAATAAAAGGTTTTATTTTTATATTTTATTTTTATGTGTTTTAAACAGGCAGACCTTTAGTAATATATTTAATCAAAGAAAGCCAAAAACACAAAGTTAAGTCTCCTAACCTGATGAAGATGAGGTGGTCAAGGTTGGCCAGGTAGTTTCTGGAAGAACTCAGAAGAGACAAGAGGGCAGGAGAGCTAGTTGGCGTCTACATTGACCATGCCCTAATATTAGACTTTTGACCTTCTCTCAAAGTTATGCACACAGTCTTAAAGATACACTGATGGAACCGAAGGAAGAAGATGCTCACCATTCAACCTTAGACTTGCTTTTGTAAGTCTACAACACTGCTTGTAGTTCAGGATGACTGTGAATTCATATTTTTCTAGGTTTTTTGACTATTAAATTATATTGCATTGATTTTTTTCTATAAGGAGCTCTAATTTATAAAATATAATAAACAGCTGAGATAGTCTACAATTTTTACAACTTTTGTTTTTTTTTCTTTTATTTTAATATAAAAGGGTCCTCAAAAAATTGAAGTGCCCTAGGTCTTTCTCAACATCTGAGAGGCTCTGCTCTCAATACCCTCCATTCTTGTTCCATTTGAGAAAGCACAGGGGTTGAGTAAATGATAAATGATCACTAAGTTCCTTCCAGGTCTTGAAGTCCTTTAGGCCACTAGACCCACGGTTGTCAAAGTGTATCTGTCAGTGTCCCTGGATGACCGTTTAGTAAAAAGGAGGAAGCAGGAAAGGAAATGTAAAGGATAAATTCTGGCCCACTGGTACTCTCTTCACAGCATAGTGAGCTGGTACTCTCACTATGGTACTGGTACTCTCTTCACACTGGTACTCTCTTCACAGCATAGTGAGCAAGGAGAGAGGTGGGAGAAACACATAGGGATCATTTTATAGGCTTTTTCCCCAATTCATATAGTCACATTGAGATTGGCTGTTGGTTTGAAATAAAATGGAGTCCAGAATATTCCACTGAGAGTTCATCTCTCCTCTGTGGTCTGGGTTGGCCAGGATCTCCAACTGCCCCTGCAGCAAACCTGCTTGGAAGGGCTGTGTATAGATGTTCTGCCTCAGAAACTGGGCCGAAGAAGGGCTGGCCATTTGTTTTTGTTTGCTTCTTGTCCCCACTAGCATCTCTGAAAAGAATAATGGTGTGCTGCTAAAAAATACAATTCTAGATGTGTAGGACTGATAAATGGACTTCTTTACACCGGGGAGGTAGATGTGGCTGGGTGAATGAATAAGGAAGGAAACCTCTGCTCACCACCACCCACTTCTGAGCCACCTCCTGACCTTGGGAAAGGCTAGTAACCTTGACTTGGTTTGATCAGGACCCTCCCCACTCCTCTTCCTTTCCAACGATCCCTCATTGACAAAATGTCCCTGTCCCATAGCAAGGACGCTCTGCTCTCCTCATCTCCTGGCATTCAGCGAAGTCCCCAGGAGGACACAAGCATCTCTCCCAAACTTCCCATCATGCCTGACACCAGGTAGAGCTATAGAGTCCAGTCCCCCAAGAACTTGCCATACCTCTGAACAGTTAAGGTGCAGAGTGTAAATTCAGCTCTTCTTTCAAATGCCATTGCAGCTGAGGTGTTTCGCCCTGGGGTGACTTCCCTCAAACTCTAAGACGATACTCTTCTGGCCCCTGCTTTTCCTTTGGTCTTTTGTTTTGGAGGAGTATCTGTGTAAGAAAGAGAACCACCTGGCTTTCAGGGATGGAGATGTTCTCTTGTGGATCATCTATTGACACTGTGATGCCACCAGAAACCAGCTGGAGGGATGGGACTCAGTGGAACTTTTTAAAGTTACTGTGTGATTGGGGGAAAAGAAAACCAGGATATCACTGTCAGTTCAGTTCAGTCACTCAGTCGTGTCTGATTCTTTGTAGAAACATGCAAAGAGCTGCCACAAAGAAGAGGGGATTAGGCTATTCATTAATCCCACAGGAAGGGTTAAGACCTTGGGAGAGGTTAGTGGGAGGCAGATTCTAGCCCAAAGCAGTATATCCTGTCCCAAGACATGGTGAGCTCCATTACTGGGGGTGCTCAAGAAACAACCTTTCTAAAATATCAGACAAATTTCAAAATGAAAAATAAATTTGAGGAGACTCCAAATCCAATTGAGATTTTTTTTTTAATGGAGTTGAAAGAATGGTTGGATAAGTGTGGAAACAGAGGGAGACTTGAGCACAGGGATTTCTTGTTATTTTTTCAGAGTTTCAAGTCTGTGTCCTCTGGTTCTTCCCAACTTTCAGAAAGCATGGGGCTCCAGAAGGATTAAGACTGTGCCCATGCCAGGGCCCTGAGGGAAGATTGGGGCCTCTTAAGCATCTGTGAATCTGTCAAGGGAAAAAAAAAAGTCACCCAAGAGATAAGGAAAATACTCCAAATCATTCCCAGACTGAATATTTAGCAAAATTGGGTTTTGATTTTTTTTTAATAAGGCATCAGTGGCTCTTTTTAAGCAACAAAGAGACTGTTTTATGCAAATTTCCCCTCAGGGCTTTCATTAAGATGTTAACATCTTTCTTGTCACAATATCCACTTTAGTACAATGAGTCATCATGCTTCTCTATTCTCTTGCTGAGACATCTTTGTAAGATAAACTCTCTGGACTGAGAGCAAGGCTTTTTTTTTTTTAAGTGAAAAAGCTGAGAGTTCCAAGGAAAAGGTTGGGAGACAGGAGATTAAATGTAAAAAAAAGAAAAAATGGCTTCTAGTGTGGGTGACACTCCTCTAGTGTGGGCTGCTGGGCGCAAAAGCCGTTTTGTCCTCCATACCTTGTAGGCAAGACTCCAGCATCCATGACCTTCCCTGACTTCCAAAGGGCAGATTTGAATAGTTCCTAGTCAAGGAAGGAGCAGAAAAGAAACCACCTGAACCAAGATTTAAAGGGACCAAAGAAGATCATCAAGATCAGGAAAGCAGATGAGTGTGCTCTGCTCACATCCTAATCTTGTCAGGAGCCCCACTATATCCAACTTGAACTATTGCTATAAAAGTAAACTTAGTGAAAATGTCAGTCACTCAGTCATGTAAGGCTCTTTGCAACCCCATGGACTGTAGCCCACCAGGCTCCCGTATCCCCGAAATCAGGAAAGAATACTGGAGTGGGTAGCCATTCCCTTCTCCAGGGGATCCTCTCCACCCAGGGATCGAACTCAGGTCTCATGCATTGCAGGCAGATTCTTTATTGTCTAGCCACAGGGAGGCCCTCATCAAATCCTTCCAAGTGAGGACACAGAGTTTTCAAGGGTGGAAGTCAGCTGTGTCCCCCTTTGCCTGGCAAAGCTATAAAACTCTTCTGTCATATCTCACCCAAAACTCTGTCTCAGATTGAATTCAGCACTGGTGCACAGAGGTGAAGCTTTTGACATCAAGACCAGTGGGGAAATCTGGACACCATCCTGATGAAGAAAATGGGCTGGTTTGCACTGACAGTTATGGTTCAACTCCCACTGGACACCAAGCTCATGTCCTGTGGTCTGGAACGTTTGAATCATTCCGCTTCTACCAGCAAGGCAACATCTAAGCCCTTTGAGGACAGCCTTTACCTCTCCATCCAAGCCCCCTCTCTGGGCCATGGGTAAGTGGCTATTTGGTCACAGATATTATTTTTCCTCTTCAGGGACTCATTCCATGGCCCTACAATTAAAAAAAAAAAGAGAGAGAGATCAAAGGAAAAATTAATAAATGCCTTTTAAAGGCTTTCCCTTGTGATCCAATGGTTAAGATTCTGACTTCCAATGCAGGGGACAGATATGGGTTCAATCCCTGGCCAGGAAACTGAAATCCACCATGCCATGGAGCAACGAAGCCCATGCACCACAACTAGAGAAGCCCCATATGCCACAACGAAGACCCAGGGCAGCCTAATAAACAAATAAATATTAAAAATAAAAACAATAAAGGGATGTCCTGTATTCTAAAAGAAAAAAGAAAGAAAATAAATGCCATATATAACTCCATGGTTATGTGGATGGGAAGTCTTTTGAATCATAAGGTCCCAAAGAAAGAGAATGGAAGTGCTTTCCATTGAGACTTAGACAGGGGAGCTGAGACCAGGGGAACAAGCTCTCAGGCTCCTTCTGCCCTACAAAGGCAGAAGCTGAGCGGGTAGGTCAGGGTGTGGGGCAGCCTTTAAGGAGAACACACATTCCTATAGACTGGGAGTCAGCAAAGGTCTGTGAATGGACAGAGGGTAAACATCCTAGAATTTGAGGGCCATGTAGACCATATGGGCCCAGAGAGAGTGTGGCCATGTTCATAATTGGGCTTTATTTTTGGATACTGAATTTGAATTTCATATTAGTTTCAGGTCACAGTCAAAAATATATTCATTTTGCTTTTTTCCCCCAACTATTTAAAAACATGGACTTCCCTGGTAGCTCAGCTGGTAAAGAATCCACCTGCAATGCAGGAGACCTGGGTTCAGTCCCTGGGGTGGGATGATCCCCTGGAGAAGGGAAGAGCTACCTACTCCAGTATTCTGGTCTGGAGAATTCCATGGACTGTATAGTCCATGGGGTCACAAAGAGTAGTGTAAGGTCTTGGAAAGGGCGTACAAGCTGTAAGGAAATAACCCAGACACCAAGGGAAAGTAACAGGCTTTATTTGGCAGTGCGCTCCCGGGCAGAACCCACTGACCGCAAGAATGGCCACGAGGAGTTCTGCCCCGAACAAAGGCAGGGTGCGATTTTTATGCCTTCGGGGCAGGAAGTGGCATCATATAATCTGGACAGGCCTAAAATAAGGTAAAGCTCGGGAATGTGAGATTGTGAGTGGTCAGCTAGACCAGGTTGGTCACTCTGGAGGTCAGGAAGGTTGGGGGGTAGATCTCGGCAAAGGGTTATTATGTCAAAGGGTTAAACCTTAGCGGTTTGGCAGGACTTTTTCCCTCCAGCGGGGAATGGAGAGGGGAAGAAGGAGCCAAGATAGCCACCGGGAAGGGGAAGCCAAGAAGGCCACCAGGGTCCAACCTTACAAGTAGGACACAACTGAGCGACTTTCACTTTCACTTTCATTTAGAAACATAAAAGCTGTCTTAGCTCGCAGATTGTATAAAATCAGGTGGAAGGCCTTCATTTTTCAACCCTTGATGTCATCTGAACCCTTTCATGATGGAGTCTTTCCCGCACTTGCATGTGAGGCCTAGATGTGCTTCACAGCAGGACAGGAGCTCCCCCAACCCTGGAGTGGGACAGCTGCCTCCCAGTTCATGCTTCCTTTGCCATCTGACCTCAAACATGATATTTCTGTGAGGAAACCTTGTCTATGGGTTCAAAACCGCTTCTATTCTGCCTGTTGGAATGTGATTAAAGTGTGCAAGAGGCAAGTAGGGAGGCCAAGGACCTTCCAGGAGACGTTGGGTTCAGACAGAGCGCCTGATTATAAAGAGTTCTTTTAGAATCATTTTAAAGAAGGTTGGTGCTAAATATCAGGAAAGAGGAGGTTGTGTGAAAGTGAGTTAGAAGAGGAGGCCAGGGAGCCCAATCTTTTGGAAATGGCTTTGCTGGAAAATTGGGTTACAGGAAAGTAAAGACAACAGAGAGTTCTAGGGAAAGGGGGCTGAGGACTTGTATATATGAAAGGAGAGGGGCAGGGCTGATATTCTATGTGGTCTAAACCATAGGGCTGAGGGGGAGTTAAATCATTACAGGAGGTTCCCTGTGATGATTATTCTCCAGGCCTTTAGCTGAGGAAACCCCCACACCCACCCCACCCTCTTGGGCAAGTTACTTAACCTTACACAGTGGCTCTGGAAGGCATACCCACTGCAGATGATGTACACAGCATGGCCAGAATAAAGGGTCAGAAAGCTGGTCCTTATTATCATCACAACCATCACCACTTCTTAGTGTCTCTTCTGTAGATTTAAGTAAATATATCTAATTTCAAATTTGTTACGCTCGGTGGATCTTATGTTCTGTATTTCACTCTTAAAATTTTTGTATATGCTTTTCCCATGTATCTCAATAACTTTTAATTTGTGGCCAATGGTTTCATAACATTTTCTTTGAATTGATAAGGTTCCAGTCACTTAACCTCTTGCCAGTTTGTAAGGATTTTGGTCTTCACCATTACAAGTAGTGAAAAAAAAGTGAAAGTGTTAGTTGCCCAGTTGTCTCTGACTTTTTGCAACCCCATGGACTGTAGCCCACCAGGCTTCCCTGTCCATGGGATTCTCCAGGTAAGAATACTGGAGTGGGTTGCCATGCCCTCCTCCAGGGGATCTTCCCAACTCAGAGTCTGAGCCACCAGGGAGGCAACAATCCCATGAATAACAAGCTTGACTTTCTCAGAAGGTAAACACAGCCTGAAGATGGACTCATATATGGGTTACTTATGGTCTGTCCTCTAGAATATTAACCTTGACTCTGGTAATAGGAGAGAATTGCTGTCTGCAGAGAGTTGCACCAGCCGTGGGTTTTATTATTTTAGTTTATTTTTGCTAATAAATGTGAAGTGGGAGCTCACAGTTACTTTATCGTTCTTTTTTAAAAATCATTTACATATGAGATGGGTCACCTCCTTTGCTAACTTTATTAACTGCAATTGATATTTGTTTACATTCTCCAGCTACAGGGTCAATAGACCTGTGGTTTTATCCCTTGTAGATGGGTGTAGGCTCTTTGTTTACATTGAATGTAAAACTTTTTCACAGATTTTTTTCTACAATGTTATCTGTTACCCATTTCCTATTCGTTTCCTTCATATGTGGTTTTTCATTGCTTTTCATGAAGCTTTAAATCTATATGGATCTTAACCTGTCATCCTTATTAATGAAAATGTTATGAGTCAAGCAAAGAAGAAATCAGCTCCCCTTCACAGCAAGGAAGGGTAGGATTCTGTTTTATTCTCTTTAATTTTTCAACATTGTGTCTCAAATCCACTCAGACATACAATGCTATATGGTATAAGTTATCGACCTAGATTTTTCTCCATGTTGCTCTTAGTGATCCCAACAAAATATACAATTATGTGTTTCCCCATGGTTCCTTATACTTCTCTTGTCACATATTTTTTAAATATTTCCTCTTTAGAGTCTATTTCTAGAATCTGTTATTGTCCAATGAAGTGACCTATATGCTGTTCTTAAGTCAGTGCTATAGCATCTTAATAATTGTCACTGTGAAATAAAAAATACCTGTAAGACAAGTTTCTAGCAAACAGCATGACATACAGTAGAAGCTCATTAAATGTTTATGGAAGACATGAACAAAGTTTTCCAAATTATTTTTATTGTTAAGCATCATCATTTACAGTAGTTTCCATTTATTTCTATGAAGTATCTTCACTATTTAATAGGATCAAATCTGTAAGTTAACTTGGAGAATACTGTCATACTGTACTTGTCATTCAAGAGTAGCTTTGAGTTAAGCTATATGAGATTGTAGTTAAGAATCTTATATGCCTTCCTATCTTCTGTTGATGGATGGAGGTGTGTTCCCTCCCTGCTATTTACCTGGGGCCAAACTATGGTGGAGGTAATGAAGATAATGGTGACCTCCTTCAAAAGATCCCATGTATGTACGGCTACATTCAGTGCCCCCAACCCTGCAGCAGGCCACCACCAACCCACGCCTCTGCTGGGGACTCCTGGACACTCACAAGCAAGTCTGGGTCAGTCTCTTGTGGCATCACTGATCCTTTCTCCTGAGTCCTGATACATAAGGTTCTGTTTGTGCCCTCCAAGAGTCTGTTTCCCAGTCCTGTGCAAGTTCTAGCAGCTCTATAGTGGGGTTAATGGTGACTTCCTCCAAGAGGGCTTATGCCATACCCAAGTCTGCTGCACCCAGAGCCCCTGTCCCTGTGGCAGGCCACTGCTGACCCCTACTTCCACAAGAGATGCTGAAACACAGTTCTGTCTCTGTCTCTGTGAGGTCCCTGGGTCCTGGTGTGCACAAAGTTTGCTTGAGCTCTCTGAGTGTCTCTGGTGGATATCAGATTTGAATTTAAAGGCAAATTCGCCCCTCCTACCATTTTTGCTGGGGCTTCTCCTTTGTGCTTGGATGTGTAGTATCTCTTCACAGGCGCTCCAGTGCTTAACCTTCTTACTCTAACCTTGCTCCTGACCTTGGACACACCCATCAAAGGAAAACTGAATTAAAGATTTACTGAGCATGGCCCTGCCCATCGGAACAAGACCCAGTTTCCCCCTCAGTCAGTCTCTCCCATCAGGAAGCTTCCATAAGTTTCTTATCAGAGGGTAGACAGACTGAAAATCACAATCACAGAAAATTAACCAATCTAATCACATGGACCACAGCATTCTCTAATTCGATGAAACTATGAGGCATGCCATGTAGGGCCATCCAAGACAAGGTCATGGTGGAGCGATCTCACAAAATGTGGTCCACTGGAGAAGGAAATGGCAAACCACTTCAGTATTCTTGCCTTGAGAACCCCATGAACAGTATGAAAAGGCAAAAAGATAGGACACTGAAAGATGAACACAGATCAGTAGGTGCCCAATATGCTATTGGAGATCAGTGGAGATATAACTCCAAAAAGAATGAAGAGATAGAGCCAAAGCAAACACAATACCCAACTGTGGATGTGACTGGTGATAGAAGCAAGGTCCAATGCTATAAAGAGCAATAATGCATAGGAACCTGGATGCTAGTTCCATAAATCAAGGCAAATTAGAAGTTGTCAAACAGGAGATGGCAAGAGTGAACGTTGACATTCTAGGAATCAGTGAATTAAAATGGACTGGAATGGGTGAATTTAACTCAGATGACCATTATATCTACTACTGTGGGCAGGAATCCCTTAGAAGAAATGGAGTAGCCACCATAGTCAACAAAAAAGTCCGAAATGCAGTAGTTGGATGCAATCTCAAAAACAACAGAACGATCTCTGTTCATTTCCAAGGAAAACCATTCAATATCATGGTAATCCAAGTCTATGCCTTGATCAGTAATGCTCAAGAAGCTGAAGTTGATTGGTTCTATGAAGACCTAAAAGACCTTTTAGAACTAACACCCAAAAAACATGTCCTTTTCATTATAGGGGACTAAAATGCAAAAGTAGGGAGTCAATAAACACTTGGAGTAACAGGCAAATTTGGCCTTGGAGTACAGAATGAAGCAGGTCAAAGGCTAATACAGTTTTGCCAAGAGAACACACTGGTCATAGCAAACAACACGAAAGAAGACTCTACACATGGACATCACGAGTTGGTCAACACGAAAATCAGATTGATTATATTCTTTGCAGGCAAAGGTGGAGAAACTACATACAATCATAAAAAGAAGACTGGGAGCTGACTGTGCCCCAGACTATGAACTCTATTGCCAAATTCAGACTTAAATTGAAGAAAGTAGGGAAAACCACTAGACCATTCAGTTCAGTTCAGTTCAGTCGCTGAGTCGTGTCCGACTCTCCGCAACCCCATAAATCACAGCACGCCAGGCCTCCCTGTCCATCACCAACTCCCGGAGTTCACTCATACTCATGTCCACAGAGTCGGTGATGCCATCCAGCCATCTCATTCTCTGTTGTCCCCTTCTCCTCCCACCCCCAACCTTTCCCAGCATCAGAGTCTTTTCCAGTGAGTCAACTCGTCGCATGAGGTGGCCAAAGTATTGCAGTTTCAGCTTTAGCATCAGTCCTTCCAAGGAACACCCAGGATCCATCTCCTTTAGAATGGACTGGGTGGATCTCCTTGCGGTCCAAGGGACTCTCAAGAGTCTTCTCCAGCACCACATTTCAAAAGCATCAATTCTTTGGCGATCAGGTTTCTTCAGAGTCCAACTCTCACATCCATACATGACCACGGGAAAAACCATAGCCTTGACTAGACAGACCTTGGTTGGCAAAGTAACGTCTCTGCTTTTTAATATACTATCAAGGTTGGTCATAACTTTCCTTCCAAGGAGTAAGCGTCTTTTAATTTCATGGCTGCAATCAGCATCTGCAGTGATTTTGGAGCCCCAAAAAATAAAGTCTGACACTGTTTCCACTGTTTTTCCATCTATTTCCCATGAAGTGATGGGACCAAATGCCATGATCTTTGTTTTCTGAATGTTGAGCTTCAAGCCAACTTTTTCACTCTCCTCTTTCACTTTCATCAAGAGGCTTTTGAGTTCCTCTTCACTTTCTGCCATAAGGGTAGTGTCATCTGCATATCTGAGGTTATTGATATTTCTCCCAGCAATCTTGATTCCAGCTTGTGCTTCTTCCAGCCCAGCTTTCTTCATGATGTACTCTGCATATAAGTTAAATAAGCAAGGTGACAATATACAGCCTTGATGCACTCCTTTTCCTGTTTGGAACCAGTCTGTTGTTCTATGTACAGTTCTGAATGTTGCTTCCTGACCTGCATACAGGTTTCTCAAGAGGCAGGTCAGGTGGTCTGGTATTCCCATCTCTTTCAGAATTTTCCACAATTTATTGTGATCCACACAGTCAAAGGTTTTGGCATAGTCAATGAAGCAGAAATAGATGTTTTTCTGGAACTCTCTTGCTTTCTCCATGATCCAGCGGATGTTGGCAATTTGATCTCTGGTGCCTCTGCCTTTTCGAAAACCCGCTTGAACATCTGGAAGTTCACGGTTCACATATTGCTCAAGCCTGGCTTGGAGAATTTTGAGCATGACTTTACTAGCGTGTGAGATGAGTGCAATTGTGCGGTAGTTTGAGCATTCTTTGGCATTCCCTTTCTTTGGGATTGGAATGAAGACTGACCTTTTCCAGTCCTGTGGCCACTGCTGAGTTTTCCAAATTTGCTGGCATATTACGTGCAGCACTTTCACAGCATCATTTTTCAAGACTTGAAATAGCTCAACTGGAATTCCATCACCTCCACTAGCTTTGTTCGTAGTGATGCTTTCTAAGGCCCACTCGACTTCACATTCCAAGATGTCTGGCTCTAAGTCAGTGATCACGTTATCGTGACTATCTTGTTCGTGAAGATCTCTTTTGTACAGTTCTTCTGTGTATTCTTGCCACTTCTTCTTAATATCTTCTGCTTCTGTTAGGTCCATACCATTTCTGTCCTTTATCGAGCCCATCTTTGCATGAAATGTTCCCTTGGAATCTCTAATTTTCTTGAAGAGATCTCTTGTTTTTCCTATTCTGTTGTTTTCCTCTATTTCTTTGCATTGATCACTGAGGTAGGCTTTCTTATCTCTCCTTGCTATTCTTTGGAACTCTGCATTCAGATGCTTATATCTTTCCTTTTCTCCTTTGCTTTTCACTTCTCTTCTTTTCACAGCTATTTGTAAGGCCTCCTCAGACAGCCATTTTGCTTTTTTGCATTTCTTTTCCATGGGGATGATCTTGGTCCCTGTCTCCTGTACAATGTCACGAACCTCCATCCAGAGTTCATCAGGCACTCTATCTATCAGATCTAGTCCCTTAAATCTATTCCTCACTTCCACTGTATAATCATAAGGGATTTGATTGAGGTCATATCTGAATGGTCTAGTGGTTTTCCCTACTTTCTTCAATTTCAGTCTGAATTTGGCAATAAGGAGTTCATGATCTGAGCCACAGTCAGCTCCTGGTCTTGTTTTTGCTAACTGTATACAGCTTCTCCATCTTTGGCTGCAAAGAATATAATCAATCTGATTTCGGTGTTGACCATCTGGTGATGTCCATGTGTAGAGTCTTCTCTTGTGTTGTTGGACGAGGGTGTTTGCTAGGACCAGTGCATTCTCTTGGCAAAACTCTATTAGCCTTTGCCCTGCTTCATTCCGTGCTCCAAGGCCAAATTTGCCTGTTACTCCAGGTATTTCTTGACTTCCTACTTTTGCATTCCAGTCCTCTATAATGAAAAGGACATCTTTTTTTGGGTGTTAGTTCTAAAAGGTCTTGTAGGTCTTCATAGAACCTTTCAACTTCAGCTTCTTCAGCATTACTGGTTGGGGCATAGGCCTGGATTACTCTAATATTGAATGGTTTGCCTTGGAAATGAACAGAAATCATTCTGTCATTTTTAAGATTGCATCCAAGTACTGCATTTCGGACTCTTTTGTTGACCATAATGGCTACTCCATTTCTTCTAAGGGATTCCTGCCCACAGTAGTAGATATAATGGTCAAAGGCAGAAACACCAGAGATCAAATTGCCAACATCCGCTGGATCATGGAGAAAGCAAGAGAGTTACAGAAGAGCATCTATTTCTGCTTCATTGACTATGCCAAAGCCTTTGACTGTGTGGATCACAATAAACTGTGGAAAATTCTGAAAGAGATGGGAATACCAGACCACCTGACCTGCCTCTTGAGAAACCTGTATGCAGGTCAGGAAGCAACAGTCAGAACTGTACATGGAACAACAGACTGGTTCCAAACAGGAAAAGGAGTGCGTCAAGGCTGTATATTGTCACCTTGCTTATTTAACTTATATGCAGAGTACATCATGAGGAACGCTGGGCTGGAAGAAGCACAAGCTGGAATCAAGATTGCTGGGAGAAATATCAATAATCTCAGATATGCTGATGACACTACCCTTATGGCAGAAAGTGAAGAGGAACTCAAAAGCCTCTTGATGAAAGTGAAAGAGGAGAGTGAAAAAGTTGGCTTGAAGCTCAACATTCAGAAAACAAAGATCATGGCATTTGGTCCCATCACTTCATGGGAAATAGATGGAAAAACAGTGGAAACAGTGTCAGACTTTATTTTTTGGGGCTCCAAAATCACTGCAGATGCTGATTGCAGCCATGAAATTAAAAGACGCTTACTCCTTGGAAGGAAAATTATAACCAACCTTGATAGTATATTAAAAAGCAGGGACATTACTTTGCCAACCAAGGTCCGTCTAGTCAAGGCTATGGTTTTTCCCGTGGTCATGTATGGATGTGAGAGTTGGACTCTGAAGAAACCTGATCGCCAAAGAATTGATGCTTTCGAAATGTGGTGCTGGAGAAGACTCTTGAGAGTCCCTTGGACTGCAAGAAGATCCAACCAGTCCATTCTAAGGGAGATGGATCCTGGGTGTTCATTGGAAGGACTGATGCTAAAGCTGAAACTGCAATACTTTGGCCACCTCATGCGACGAGTTGACTCACTGGAAAAGACTCTGATGCTGGGAAAGGTTGGGGGTGGGAGGAGAAGGGGACAACAGAGAATGAGATGGCTGGATGGCATCACCGACTCTGTGGACATGAGTCTGAGTGAACTCTGGGAGTTAGTGATGGACAGGGAGGCCTGGCGTGCTGTGATTCATGGGGTTGCGGAGAGTCGGACACGACTGACCGACTGAACTGAACTGAACTGAGTTAAATTCACCCATCACCATTCAGGTATGACCTAAATCAAACCTTTATGATTATACAGTGGAAGTGATAGATACAAGGGACTAGATCTGATAGACAGAGTGCCTGATGAACTATGAACGGAGGTTCGTGACATTGTAGAGTAGACAAGGATCAAGACCACCCCCAAGAAAAAGAAATGCAAAAAAACAAAATGGCTGCTTGAGGAGGCCTTACAAATAGAAAAGAAGAGAAGCCAAAACCAAGCAGAAAAGGAAAGATATACCCATTTGAATGCAGAGTTCCAAAGAATAGCAAGGAGAGATAAGAAAGCATTCCTCAATGATCAGTGCAAAGAAATAGAGGAAAACAACAGAATGGGAAAGACTAGATATTTCTTCAATAAAGTCAGAGATACCAAGGAAACATTTCATGCAAAGACGGGCTCAATAAAGGACAGAAATGGTATGGACCTAACAGAAGCAGAAGATATTAAGAAGAGGTGGCAAGAACACACAGAAGATCTGTACAAAAAAATCTTTGACCCAGATGATCACGACAGTGTGATCACTCACCTAGAATGAGACATCCTGGAATGTGAAGTCAAGTGGACCCTAGGAAGCATCACTACGAACAAAGCTAATGGAGGTGATGGAATTCCTGTTATTTCAAATCCTGAAAGATGATGCTGTGAAAGTACTGCCCTCAATATGCCAGCAAATTTGGAAAACTCAGCAGTGGCCACAGGGCTGGAAAAGGTCAAACTTCATCCCAATCCCTAAGAAAGGCAATGCCAAAGAATACTCAAACTACTGCACAATTGCACTAATCTCACACGCTAGTAAAATAGTGCTCAACATTCTCCCAGCCAGGCTTCAGCAATACGTGAACCATGAATTTCCTGATGGTCAAGCTGATTTTAGAAAAGGCAGAGGAACCAGAGATCAAATTGTCAGCATCCACTGGATCACTGAAAAGCAAGAGAGTTTCAGAAAAACATCTATTTCTGCTTCATTGACTATGCCAAAGCCTTTGACTGTGTCGATCACAATAAACTGTGGAACATTCTGAAAGAGATGGGAATACCAGACCACCTGACCTGCCTCTTGAGAAACCTATATGCAGGTCAGGAAGCAACAGTTAGGACTGGACATGGAACAACAGACTGGTTCCAAATCAGGAAAGGAGTCCATCAAAGCTGTATATTGTCACCCTGCTTATTTAACTTATATGCAGAGTACATCATGAGAAACGCTGGGCTGGAAGAAGCACAAGCTGCAATCAAGATTGCCAGGAGAAATATCAATAACCTCATATATGCAAATTATACCACCCTTATGGTAGAAAGTGAAGAGGAACTAATGAGCCTCTTGATGAAAGTGAAAGAAGAGAGTGAAAAAGTTGGCTTAATGCTCAACATTCAGGAAACTAAGATCATGGCATCCGGTCCCATCACCTCATGACAAATAGATGGGGAAACAATGAAACAGTGGCAGACTTTATTTTGGGGGGCTCCAAAATCACTGCAGATGGTGATTGCAGCTATGAAATTAAAAGACACTTACTCCTTGGAAGGAAAGTTATGACCAACCTAGATAGCTTATTAAAAAGCAGAGATATTACTTTGCCAACAGAGGTCTGTCTAGTCAAGGCTATGATTTTTCCCGTGGTCATGTATGGATGTGAGAGTTGGACTGTGAAGAAAGCTGATCGCCGAAGAATTGATGCTTTTGGACTGTGGTGTTGGAGAAGACTCTTGAGAGTCCCTTGGACTGCAAGGAGATCCAACTAGTCCATTCTAAAGGAGATCAGTCCTGGGTGTTCATTGAAAGGGCTGATGCTAAAGCTGAAACTCCAATACTTTGGCCACCTCATGTGAAAAGTTGACTCACTGGAAAAGACCCTGATGCTGGGAGGGATTGGGGGCAGGAGGAGAAGGGGACGACAGAGGATGAGATGGCTGGATGGCATCACTAACTCAATGGACATGAATTTGAGTGAACTCTGGTGGAGACTATATTATTTATTTATTATAATCATTTATTATTATTATTATTAAGCCTTAAATTATATTTTTTTTCTAGTCATATTTTCCCTGTTTCCTGATTCCTGACTTGGGGGCATGTTAGTTTCATTATTGTTTTTTTCCTGAGCTTTTACAGCTTTATTTATTTCTGCTGCAAAACTTATATTAATAATTTTGGGTGGGACTTCCCTGGTGGTCCAGTGGTTAAGACCAGGCACCACAACTAGAGAGTCCATGCACTACAGTGAAAGAGCCCCCATGCTGAAACTAGGACCTGACACAGCCAAATAAATAAATATTTTTTAACATTATTTTAAAAAATAAGTTTGGGTTACTTTAGGAGAGAGTAGGACACAGGGTCCTTTGAATAAGGTTGAAATACGTCATTGCCTAGCTGAGGACAGGTACAAGTAATGAGAGTCATAGGAAGAGAAATGTTCGTTGACTGAGAGATACTTGAAGAAGAGGAAACCAGTGGATTGATTCCAGCAGTAGGTTGATGGGACACAGGGGAGACTGGGAGCATCTCCAAGTTGGGCAAGAGGAAGAGAGAGGAGCAGACTCACATGTTCTGTGCTGTAGTTCAGGAAGTCAGGCTTCAAAGAGACCTGCAAGACAAACAGGAAAATAATTGGCTCCAGAGAAAGAGGCAGAAATTGGAGAAGTTTCTGGAAGAGCTGAATTTATGGTGCTATGTAAACATGAAAGCTTAATGGGAAGAGTTTAGTAAGAGGTCATGATCTCACACTACTGTACAACCAATTAAAAGTTAGAATTGGAGCCTAACTGCTGCTTGTATCTGAGCCGATAAATCAGATAATTAGATTGGTTGCAGAATTTTAATGCAGAGAACAGCACTGCAGCTCTCAGATCTCATGGGCTTACCCCTCAGCCACCAATAGGAGGGAGCAGTTCATAGGAACAAACAAGGTCCTGGTGGATTGTTTTGTCCACCACAGGGAGCAGAGGATGGGAGATACTGGGTGTGTAATCCAGAAATCCAGGAGTTTAGAGTGTGCAATGTTTCATTAAAGTGTCTCCTTCACTCCACAGATGACAAGAGCCCACACCCAGCAATAGGAGTGGCTCAGTCAAGTGACTGCTGTTAGGAGGTGATCCACCCACCCTCCAAACATCTGCTATTTGATGCTTGACACATGGTTGCACTCATATTCTTCTCCCAAGTAGATCTGGTTCTGGGAGAACTCACTGTCCGTTAGGAGCTTTCCAATCTGCTGCGTGTTGTGTTTTACTTTTTTTTTTGTGACCTCCAGACTGGAACTAACAATAATTGGGCAGAATCTGTTTGGAGACTGATTTGGGTATAGTTTTAGAAGGAAGCTCTCGAAGGGTAGAGTGGGCAGTCAAGGAGGTGGTAAGTGAGAAGACTGCAGATGGGGTTGGAATTATGTAAACTGTTGCAGGAACCCACCTTTAAGACCACCTTCCAGTCCTGAGTTTCTGTGAGGTTAGGTACCATGAGGCAAACTCCGAGTCTTCATCTGCAGGGAGAGACAGCCTCTTCTAAGTGGTGAAAAGAATCCTCAGAGGAAAGCCAAGGAGCAAAGTTGTATATTGATCTGCCAGCTCTTACAGGCTGCAGGACCTGACATAGATCCTCAAATTTTAAGAGAAGGGGCTTAAACTTGTTTTATCCCCAACCTTTAAGTCCTACTGACTGTACCCTCAAAACATACCTCGTGTACCCTCTCCATACCTAGTACCTCAGCCTCTGCTGGACCCTAGTCCTTTCTCAGCCAGGCTATTACCAGAGTTTCTAATGAAGTCTGTGGTGTCCTCTGGTATCCCACTCCCAGTGTTTCCTCCTCCTGACCTCCAGAGTGATCTTTCTAAAATGCAAATTGGATCACATCATTCCCCTGCTTAAAACTGTTCAGCAGCTCCCTGGCGCCTTCATAATAAAGGTCAGCTTCCTTAGTATGCCCCCCCGCGCCCGAGGCTTCCCAGGCAGCCAGCTGTAGGGACCATATGCAGCTCATTCCAGCATCCCCAGGACCTAGATCCATGCCTGGCACGTGAAAGAGCTCCACAAACATTAGTATACGTGTATGCGTGCTCAGTCTTGTCCAACACTTTGGGACCCTATGGACTGTAGCCCACCAGGCTCCTCTGTCTGTGGGATTATCCAGGCAAAAATACTGGAGTGAGTTGTCATGCCTTCTCTAGGGGATCTTCCCAACCCAGGGATCGAAATCAGGTCTCCTGTATTGCAGGCAGATTCTTTACCATCTGAGCCACCAGGGAAGCCCATTGTTAGTAAACTGAATGAATAAACAAATGTCCTGCCAACCCTGTTATTAATCCCCTATGTCAACCCCAACTGACAACGTCTCTAAAGTTCAAGCCTAGCACATCTCTGTATTCTCAAGTGTTCACTACCATCTCCCCCGCCCCAGTCATTCCCCTACTTATCCCTCAATATCCCACCCTGCCTTTTCTAGAGGTTTTGGAACACAGAAATATCCAGAATGAAGCTTGGCTTTTGAAAGTGCACGCTTTGACTGCATCTGCAAAAAAGCCTCAGGATACCCCCAAGGAGATAAAGGTCACTGCACCGATAGGAAGCAATTAACAGCCTACCAGTGCCCTTGTAGTCTCAGAGCCCTAGGTCTTTGAGAAACAGTGAGAGGCCAGCTTTTCTTAGTGGGGAGAAATCAGAACCTACTTCAGCCTCACTCTCCCCCTCATATACCCATCAGAAAGGAATACATAAGATGAAAAGGCTGAGAAGGGGGAAAGGGTGGGGAGGGCACATTATAAGCCAAGATCAGGCCGAGGGGTTGGCTCTGCTCTTAATGAGCAAGGAAAGCCCCACCAGGTAGGAAGCGGGGAGAGGAAGGCAGCCTGAAGCTGGTAATTTTCAGCAGGCAGGGAAACCGCTGAATTTGACTCTGGTGAAGGGAAGATGTCAGTTGGACATCCATTCCCGACACCGCAGCAACTAATTATTTCTCTGCGTTGCGGTCGGTTGGGGTGGAAGAGACCAGAGGCTGGCTGAATCCTGTCAATAAACTGGAGTTTGACTGGCAAAATAAATCAGTAAATAAATAAACACAACCCATGGCCACCAGAAACAATAACACCCAAGCAGCCTTCCTTGCCTGTAGGAGCAATTGACCTTTGTGCCTGGCGGGGCAGGCGTGGGAAAGACTGAGGGCATCACATCCCCATCTCCCCCACCATCATCTGGTCTTCTTGGGCTCTCTCCCCCTACAAGGCCTCAAGGAGCACTGGCCCCCATTTCTGAGCCTCTTATTCCATAGCTGCTGAAAATTTCATCCTCCGTCAGCCCACATCTTCCTTGTTATCACAATCTGGGGGACTGGAAAGACCAAGAACATTTTTTAAGAGGATTTTCCTATGCAGTGTCTCCTACTGGACTAGACTTCAGCCAAGTTTCAAGTTTCTTTTTATTCCATTTACTTTTATTTATTTTTTGGCCTTGCAGTGTAGTATGCGGGATCTTAGTTCCCTGACTAGGGATCGAACTCACATCCTCTGAAAGGAAACAAGGATTCTTAACCACTGGACCACAGGGAAGTCCCCAAGTTGCAAACTTTTTTGGGAAGTTCTTCCTGCATCCTTTCCCTCTTTAGGCCCAATCCTGCCTCTCTCCACAGCTCTTACCTTCCCTTGGGTCTCTGACAAGAGAAATACCCAGCCAACTTATTCACACACCATTAACAATTTAATCTGTGTCACCTGGTTTTCATATCTTTTTCTCCAATCTGGACAAGAGTTAGTTCTGTAAACCTGATGCCTGGTGCATAGACAGAATCCAGTGAAAATTTGAGGGAAAGAGGAAGGAAAAGTGAGACAGATGATGTTAGCAGGAATGAATGAATGTTAGTAACAGTATGTTACCCCTGCTGGACTCCATGAAAAAAACAAACAAACTTCATTCCAAAATGCAAAGTGGGGCAGGAAAATGAAGACCACACCTGCATCCTTGGAATTTTCCAGTACAGAGAAAGAAGTCAAAGCCCTGAAAAGCCAGAAAGGGAGATAGTGATGCCCAATCTGAGAAGGAACAGGCAGCAATAACCATAATTGTCACTACTGAGTGCTTGGGCCAAGGGTGGGAGTGATGCTGTGGAGGGGTGGGAGAGGGAGGTAAAGGCAAATGGGTACAAAGGGCAGCTCTGGACCCCAGAGTCAGCCATCTTTTGTGGGCTCCAACAAGTGACATCAGCTATCTGAGACTCAGTTTTCTTGTCTGTAAAATGGGTATAGGAGAACCTTCATCAGGGGATGAATGTCAGTAAGAAACTTGAGCCTCTTTCATCCTACAATTGGAAACTTTTCCAAGACACACATTTGACCAGGCTGCTTCTGCTGGAATTCCTTCCGTGACTTCTGACAACCCTTAGAAAAAAGACCAAGGTCCTGCAAGAGGCTCACACCATTCCACAAGGTCTGTTCTGCCTATCTTTCCAGCCTCCTCTCCTCTCTCATCTTTGCCTAAGCAGCCAGATCTTCTTTTAATGCTTCAACGTTGACTTTCTCCCACACAGGGTATGCATATTTATGTTCTAGAATATTCTGTCCTTTTATCTTCACTTGAGGAAATGGCAACCCACTCCAGTATTCTTGCCTGGAGAATCCCACAGACAGAGAAGCCTGGCAGGCTACCATCTATAGTGTTGCAAAGAGTTGGACATGACTGAAGTGACTTAGCATAGCACAGCACAGGTACTTCTACTCAGCACAAATGTTGCTTCTTCTGGAAACAGAAGATTCCACCTCCCTAAAAAGGTGGAAGAGGGTGTTTGCTATGACCAGTGTGTTCTCTTGGCAAAACTCTATTAGCCTTTGCCCTGCTTCATTCCGTACCACAAGGCCAAATTTGCCTGTTACTCCAGGTGTTTATTGACTTCCCTCTTTTGCATTCCAGTCCCCTATAATGAAAAGGACATCTTTTTGGGGTGTTAGTTCTCTAAAAGGTCTTGTAGGTCTTCATAGAACCATTCAACTTCAGCTTCTTCAGTGTTACTGGTTGGGGCATAGGCTTTGATCACTGTGATATTGGAAGACTGTACACATGGACATCACCAGATGGTCAACACCGAAATCAGATTGATTATATTCTTTGCAGCCAAAGATGGAGAAGCTGTATACAGTCAGCAAATACAAGACCAGTAGCTGACTGTGGCTCAGATCATGAACTCCTCATTGTCAAATTCACACTTAAATTGAAAAAGTATGGAAAATCACTAGACCATTCAGGTATGACCTAAATCAAATCCCTTATGATTATACAGAGGAAGTGAGAAGTAGATTTAAGGGACTAGATCTGATAGATAGAGTGCCTGATGAACTCTGGACGGAGGTTCGTGACATTGTACAGGAGACAGGAATCAAGACCATACGCAAGAAACAGAAATGCAAAAAAGCAAAATGGCTGTCTGAGGAGGCCTTACAAATAGCTGTGAAAAGAAGAGAAGTGAAAAGCAAAGGAGAAAAGGAAAAATATTCCCATCTGAATGCAGAGTTCCAAAGAATAGCAAGGAGAGATAAGAAAGCCTTCCTCAGTGATCAATGCAAAGAAATAGAGGGAAACAGCAGAATGGGAAAGACTAGAGATCTCTTCAAGAAAATTAGAGATTCCAAGGGAACATTTCATGCAAAGATGGGCACAATAACGAACAGAAATGGTATGGACCTAACAGAAGCAGAAGATATTAAGAAGAGGTGGCAAGAATACACAGAAGAACTGTACAAAAAAGATCTTCACGACTCAGATAATCATGATGGTGTGATCACTCACCTAGAGTCAGACATCCTGGAATGTGAAGTCAAGTGGGTCTTAGAAAGCATCACTACGAACAAAGCTAGTGGAAGTGATGGAATTCCAGTTGAGCTATTTCAAAACCTGAAAGATGATGCTGTGAAAGTGCTGCACTCAATATGCCAGTAAATTTGGAAAGCTCAGAAGTGGCCACAGGACTGGAAAAGGTCAGTTTTCATTCCAATCCCAAAGAAAGGCAATGCCAAAAAATGCTCAAACTACCACACAATTGCACTCATCTCACACGCTAGTAAAGTCATGATCAAAATTCTCCAATCCAGGCTTCAGCAATACATGAACTATGAACTTCCAGATGTTCAAGCTGGTTTTAGAAAAGGCAGAGGAACCAGAGATGAAATTGCCAACATCTGATGGATCATTGAAAAAGCAAGTGAGTTCCAGAAAAACATCTATTTCTGCTTTATTGACTTTGCCAAAGCCTTTGACTGTGTGAATCACAATAAGCTGTGGAAAATTCTTAAAGAGATAGGAATACCAGACCACCTGACCTGCCTTTTGAGAAACTTATATGCAGGTCAGGAAGCAACAGTTAGAACTGGACATGGAACAACAGACTGGTCCCAAATAGGAAAAGGAGTATGTCAAGGCTGTATATTGTCACCCTGCTTATTTAACTTATATGCAGAGTACATCATGAGAAACGCTGGGCTGGAAGAAGCACAAGCTGCAATCAAGATTGCTGGGAGAAATATCAGTAACCTCAGATATACAGATGACACCACCCTTAGGTCAGAAAGTGAAGAGGAACTCAAAAGCCTCTTGATGAAAGTGAAAGAAGAGAGTGAAAAAGTTGGCTTGAAGCTCAACATTCAGAAAACAAAGATCATGGCATCTGGTCCCATCACTTCATGTGAAATAAATGGAAAAACAGTGGAAACAGCGTCAGACTTTATTTTTTGGGGCTCCAAAATCACTGCAGATGCTGATTGCAGCCATGAAATTAAAAGACGCTTACTCCTTGGAAGGAAAGTTATGACCAACCTAGATAGTATATTAAAAAGCAGAGACATTACTTTGCCAACCAAGGTCCATCTAGTCAAGGCTATGGTTTTTCCCATGGTCATGTATGGATGTGAGAGTCAGACTATGAAGAAAGCTGAACGCTGAAAAATTCATGCTTTTGAACTGTGGTGTTTGTGAAGACTCTTGAGAGTCCCTTGGACTGCAAGGAGATCCAACCAATCCATCCTAAAGAAGACCAGTCCTGGGTGTTCTTTGGAAGGACTGATGCTGAAGCTGAAACTCCAATACTTTGGCCACCTCATGCAAAGAGCTGACTCATTGGAAAAGACCCTGATGCTGGGAGGGATTGGGGGCAGGAGGAGAAGGGGATGACAGAGGATGAGATGGCTGGATGGCATCACCGACTTGATGCACATGAGTTTGGGTGAGCTCTGGGAGTTGGTGGTGGACAGGGAGGCCTGGCATGCTGTGGTCCATGGGGTCACAAAGAGTCAGACATGACTGAGCGACCGAACTGAACTGAACTGAACCAGGTGGAATCCCTTTATGATAGAGGAAAATCCTAAATCCACACCGTCTTGCTTCCTCCCTCACCAACACCAATCCAGCCCAAGCATCATCATTTCCCTCCGGGCTCCTGTAGCAGCCTCCTCCTGACAACCTCCCACCACTGTTGCCTGCCTATGGTCTGTTTCCACTTGCAGCCAATGTCTTTCCAGCCTCAGGACCTTTGTCTGTGCTATTCTCTCTACCTGGAACAATCTTCCTCCAGATCTCTGTGGAAGTCTTTCTCAGCTCTTCTGTTTCCCTGCTCAAGAGTCATCCTTTCAGAGGGGCTCCTCCGTACCATCCTGCCTAAAGCCACACTCCAACCTCTTCCTCTGCTTTGTTTTTATTATGGCACTCACGCGTCATCACACTAAACTTCCATTATATGTTTATTTTTACATTTTATGTTCAGTAGCCTCCTATTGTTGTTATTGTGTCACTTGGTCGTGTCTGACTCTTTGCAACCCCATGGACTGCAGTGCTCCAGGCTTCCCTGTCCTTCACTGTCTCCCAGAGTTTGCTCAAAGTTCATGCCCACTGAGTCGGTGATGCTGTCCCAACCATCTCATCCTCCTCTTCCCTCTTCTCCTTTTGCCTTCAATCTTTCCCAGAATCAAGGTCTTTTCCAATGAGTCCACTATTGTCTCATCCTCCACTGCCCTCTTCTCCTTTTGCCTTCAATCTTTCCTGGCATCAAGGTCTTTTCCAATGAGTCCGCTCTTGTCTCTTCTCCTGTACCAGGACATAAAATTTAAGAGGGCAGGATTTTACTCTGTTTACTGCCATATTCTCAGCTCTTAGAATAGTTCCTGACACATAGAAAAGACCTTCACAATACCATGAACTCTTGGTAGTAATCTCACAGCGGGCTTTTGACTGCTTTAACCTCTGCCTCTCCCACTGATTTATAAGCTTTTTAGGGTGGGGACAGTATCAGTGTTTCCTTGTCATAGCCTCCACAGTCTCAGTAGCCTGCCTGATACATAGTAGGCACTCAATAAACACTTACTGAATAAATGCATGCATAAGAGGAGGAGTGCAGGGAAATGGAAAATTATAAACACAAGCATCAGGTCCTACCATTAGCTTCAGTCATATCTCCTAATCATACTTGCTAATACTGGGAAGCAGTGAGGTGGAGAATTTAAGTCTGTACTCTCTCGGCTCAATTCCCTCTATTGCTTTTCTCAAGGCTTTTCGGAAGGAGGGGCAGGCTCCTGGGAACGTATTCTCTGCCTCTCTGATTTCTCCTATATTTGAAAAAAGTTCAGGCCCACAAACTTAGTTATAAGATTTTCCAACTTGCTTCCATCACATTTTATGCCTTTCTCCAATTCAGTGCTCAGAGTAACCTCACATAAATATCATCTTCTACATCAAGAACACTTGTGAAATCTCCATCTTCCTTGTGGGCAGCCTGCAAACTCAACTGATAGCAAATACTCTCCCTGTCTTATGCCCTCTGTTCTATGGAAGAGGCTGATAAGGCAGCAGAAAAGAGCTGTGGTTGCATCCAGGTTGGTGGTGTGTGATGGCATGGACTTCATTGCCACATATTTGCAGAGACAGACATAAGTTGCTGTATCTGTGCCACTCAGATGAAACATAGTTATTCCCAACTCAGAAATATAAACTTTATAGCACCCAGGTCTTTCAGAGAATGATAACTCACATTCCAAGGGAATTCATCAAAATCCAGCTCGTTTCAGTGCATATTTCATTGACCTGCTTTCTCTCGTGTATGTGAGCAGTGTTAATCTTACGTGCTATACAAATAATTGAAGGTTAATTAGCAGTAAAACTAAATAGAAATGCTGCCCATCTCCTTCAGACAAATGAAAAATCCACTTTATTTCACAACAGCATTTAGTGTGCCGATTCAAATTACTATAAGCTCTGCAGAAATAGTATAGCTATGATATAGCTCATGGAAGTCAGGGATAGACATCACGACAGACTAACAAAAATGTCTTATTCTACTAAGACCTTGGTCAATATCTTTTGATCCATCTAAGGTCTGTCTCTTGGAAAGTACAGGAAAAAAACTGATGGAAAATGTTGCAGTGTAGTCCTTTTAGAGTAAGATTGCGGTAATGTTTTTATAAGTTTGCATTTTGTTTTAAAATGTTACCTGTATTATTTGACCTCCCTCCCCAACATTTCCCAGCACTAACTAACTAGCACTGGTCTATGGTTTAGTGAAAGGAGTGTGGAATTAGAAGACTATTGATTAATCCTGTGATATAGGGCAAGACAGCTAATAAATCTGAGCCTCAATTTTCTCCTCAATCATTCCTCCAAATCAAGATGAGCAGTCCTGCCTTATAAAATGGTAATGAGAATTAAGTGAGGTCATCAAGGAGGCTTATGATGGATGCCTAGTAAATACTGGTTTCTTGTGTGAAACACCATCTCATTCCACTTTTCCCAGTGTCAGACTCAGCCTAATTGGTCAGCCCTGACTCCTGCTTCTGCTTTGAAAATTCCCTCCTATTTTTTTTTTTTTTTTCCCTTGTGTTTGTTCTGACTTCAAACTAGATTGTAAACTCTTTGGGGATAGGAACGGCCTCTTCTTTTTCCTTTGTAAATCACAGTTTCACAACATCTAACTATCTTGACCTGTGTACAAGACAATGTTCTGTTGACTGGGTGGATTACAGGTGATGAGCATGGCAACATCAGAGAGAAGGAGAGCTGAGGAAGGGCTGAGCCTTCAGCACTGGTCTTTTACATGTTGTAAGCAGCAGAAAGTTCCCATCAGAGAGGAGCAAATTCTCATTTCTCACACAGCAAGAATTTTCTCTGTGGTTCTGAAAAGGCAGCTGTTTTGTTTTATTTATTAATTTTTTGATGACCTAAATATTATATGGAGGGGTAGCCAAAATCCCCCTAATAAAATCTGGTTCTGGATAGGGGTATAGAATGTCAGGAATAAGTTGCCAGATATAGCAGCATATAGACTTTCCTAATGGTCTGTGGCTTAGACTCTGCACTCTCAATGCAGGGGGCCCAGGTTGGACCCCTGGTCAGGGAACTAGATCCCACATGCTGCAACGAAGACCTGGTGCAGCCAAATAAATAAATAATTTTTAAATGCAGCATACCCAGTTAGATTTAAATTTCAGCTAAGCAAAAAGTTTTATAAGTACTTCTGATTCAATACTTGAGACATCCTTACACTAAAAAACTAAGTTATTTAGCTGAAATTCAAATTTAATGGGACATCCTGTATCTCACCTGACAACTCTCATCAGGTAAAGGCAACCATAAAACATCTGGGTAGAAGAGGGAGGATAAAGGAAGGAGGAAGGTGGGATGGGGGTTCAGGAGGGGGAACTCATGTGCACCCGGGGTGGATTCATGTCAATGTATGGCAAAACCAACCAATATAATATTGTAAAATAATTAGCCTCCAATAAAAAAAAAAAAATCTGGGTAGAGAAGGCTAAGAGGAAGAGAGGAAAAACAAAAAACCAAAAACTTCCCACTCAAAGTGAGCCTTCAAACCAAAATTCCAATATACGTTAAGAAAGTAAAAGCTAATACATGTACAGCAGCTATAATTTAAAAAGAAAAAAAGTTACAGCAGACAGCCAGATAAGCAGCACAAATCCACTGTCAATGAAATTATCATTTTTTAAATAAACAGCATTAAGGAGAACTGTGTATCAATATTTTATTCCTTCCTATGCATACTTCAAGCACACTAAAGATTAAAATAATTTGTGTCTTTCTTCCTTTTTAAAACATAATGTATATGGAGTAAAATTTTTAAAATCCAGACCAAAAAATAAATAATAAAAAGGAAATATAAATAAATTATATCAAATTCTACCATGTAGAGATAATCACTGCTCACATTTTGGTGTCTTTTTAATTAAGACTAAAGGATGAAAAAAGCCAGTCTTGTCAAGCACTGGGCAGAAAGAAAGGTACATGCAAAGGCCCTGAGGTAAACAAGTCTTGTGTTTATGGAACTAACTATGGGCCTGTAGAGCTGGAGTGAAGAGGATATCGCTGAGATATGTGGTTGTATAGTAACCACTGGCCAGTTCATGCAAACCTTGCTTAGGCGTATAATTTTTTCATACGTACAGCAAAAAGCTATAGTTTTAAGAAAAAGTAGATGTTTATATTTAGTAATTATCCTTCTATTTGTATTTTTCCAATAGTATTTTATTAGCTATGGTTTTTCTTTCTCTGGTTCAGCTTTTTAAAAATTGAGATATAATTGACATACAGCATTGTACTAGTTTCAAGTGTACAATATGTTGATTTGATATATGTAGACACTGTGAAGTTGTTACGACAGTAAGTCTTGTTAACATCCATCACCACACATAGTTACAATTTTTTATTTTTTTTACAAATAAAAGTTTATTGTACAAAATTAAGGCCTTCACAGTTCATTACTCATTAAGGCAATTCAGCTGGTAAAGAATCCACCTACAATGCTGGAGACCTGGGTTCAGTCCCTGGGTTGTGAAGATCACCTGGAGAAGGGAATGGCTACCCACTCCAGCATTCTGGCCTGGAGAATTCCATGAACTGTATAGTCCATGGGATCGCAAAGAGTCAGATGTGACGGAGCAGCTTTCACTGTCACAAACACAGACTAGGTAATTTTTTAAAATCCTTCATGAAAATTTCACAAACACTTCCTCACTCCCCCCAAGCATTAAAGTGGACTGACAAATGTTATTAAAGTGAGACTATAAATAACACCAAGTCTTTTAAAGACAGTTATCCTAGGGACTTTACCTGGTGGTCCAGTGGTTAAGAATCTGCCTGCCAACAGAGGGAATGGGGACTCGATCCCTGGTCAGGGAACTATGATCCCACATGCCACGGGCAACTAAGACCCAACACAGCCAAATAAATAATTTTTTTTCTTTTTTTAAAAAAGACAGCTATCCTAAATGTTACTTCTTTGCATAGGTGATCTTCATGGATAGAACAATGTGATCTTAAGTCCCTAAAAAGCATCCCTGGTAGCTTCAGCCTGTCCATCATTTTCAAATTCAACAAAAGCAATGTCATGCCTCCCAGGTATCAAACATACTTCTTTGAAACCAGGAAACTGATTAAACAACATAGTCAACATCATTTCACTAAACTCTTCCAGCAAATTATTAATGAATAAAACATAGTTTGGAGGGTGACCTGAGGACTTGGTATTGTATTTCCTTCAGTTCAGTTCAGTCGCTCAGTTGTGCCCGACTCTTTGCAACCCCATGAATCACAGCACGCCAGGCCTCCCTGTCCATCACCAACTCCCAGAGTTCACTCAAATTCATGTCCATTGAGTTAGTGATGCCATCCAGCCATCTCGTTCTCTGTCATCCCCGTCTCCTCCTGCCCCCAATCCCTCCCAGCATCAGAGTCTTTTCCAGTGAGTCAACTCATCGCATGAGGTGGCCAAAGTATTGCAGTTTCAGCTTTAGCATCAGTCCTTCCAAGGAACACCCAGGATTGATCTCCTTTAGAATGGACTGGTTGGATCTCCTTGCAGTCCAAAGGACTCTCAAGAGTCTTCTCCAGCACCACAGTTCAAAAGCATCAATTCTTTGGCGATCAGGTTTCTTCAGAGTCCAACTCTCACATCCATACATGACCACGGGAAAAACCATAGCCTTGACTAGATGGACCTTGGTTGGCAAAGTAATGTCTCTGCTTTTTAATACGCTATCCAGGTTGGTCATAACCTTCCTTCCAAGGAGTAAGCATCTTTTAATTTCATGGCTGCAATCAGCATCTGCAGTGATTTTGGAGCCCCAAAAAATAAAGTCTGACACTGTTTCCACTGTTTTTCCATCTATTGCCCATGAAGTGATGGGACCAGATGCCATGATCTTTGTTTTCTGAATGTTGAGCTTCAAGCCAACCTTTTCACTCTCCTCTTTCACTTTCATCAAGAGGCTTTTGAGTTCCTCTTCACTTTCTGCCATAAGGGTGGTGTCATCTGCATATCTGAGGTTATTGATATTTCTCCCGGCAATCTTGATTGCAGCTTGTGCTTCTTCCAGCCCAGCGTTCCTCATGATATACTCTGCATATAAGTTAAATAAGTGGGGCGACAATATACAGCTTAATTTGGTGTTCCCTGACCAGGCTTTGGAAAACTCAGCAGTGGCCACAGGACTGGAAGAGGTCAGTCTTCATTCCAATCCCAAAGAAAGGCAATGCCAAAGAATGCTCAAACTACCGCACAATTGCACTCATCTCACACGCTAGTAAAGTCATGCTCAAAATTCTCCAAGCCAGGCTTCAGCAGTATGTAAACCGTGAACTCCCAGATGTTCAAGCAGGTTTTAGAAAAGGCAGAGGCACCAGAGATCAAATTGCCAACATCCGCTGGATCATGGAGAAAGCAAGAGAGTTCCAGAAAAACATCTATTTCTGCTTCATTGACTATGCCAAAGCCTTTGACTGTGTGGATCACAATAAACTGTGGAACATTCTGAAAGAGATGGGAATCCCAGACCACCTGACCTGCCTCTTGAGAAACCTGTATGCAGGTCAGGAAGCAACAGTTAGAACCGGTCATGGAACAACAGACTGGTTCCAAATAGGAAAAGGTGTACGTCAAGGTTGTATATTGTCACCTTGCTTATTTAACTTATATGCAGAGTACATCATGAGGAACGCTGGGCTGGAAGAAGCACAAGCTGGAATCAAGATTGCTGGGAGAAATATCAATAACCTTAGATATGCAGATGACACTACCCTTATGGCAGAAAGTGAAGAGGAACTCAAAAGCCTCTTGATGAAAGTGAAAGAGGAGAGTGAAAAGGTTGGCTTGAAGCTCAACATTCAGAAAACAAAGATCATGGCATCTGGTCCCATCACTTCATGGGAAATAGATGGAAAAACAGTGGAAACAGTGTCAGACTTTGTTTTTTTGGGCTCCAAAATCACTGCAGATGCTGATTGCAGCCATGAAATTAAAAGACGCTTGCTCCTTGGCAGGAAAGTTATGACCAACCTTGATAGTATATTAAAAAGCAGAGACATTACTTTGCCGACCAAGGTCCGTCTAGTCAAGGCAATGGTTTTTCCCGTGGTCATGTATGGATGTGAGAGTTGGACTGTGAAGAAAGCTGATCGCCGAAGAATCGATGCTTTTGAACTGTGGTGTTGGAGAAGACTCTTGAGAGTCCCTTATACTGCAAGGAGATCCAACCAGTCCATTCTAAAGGAGATCAATCCTGGATGTTCATTGGAGGGACTGATGCTAAAGCTGAAACTCCAATACTTTGGCCACCTCATGAGACGAGTTGACTCACTGGAAAAGACTCTGATGCTGGGAAAGGTTGGGGGCGGGAGGAGAAGGGGACGATGGAGAATGAGATGGCTGGATGGCATCACCGACTCTGTGGACATGAGTTTGAGTGTACTCCGGGAGTTGGTGATGGACAGGGAGGCCTGGCGTGCTGTGATTCATGGGGTCGCGGAGAGTCGGACACGACTGAGCGACTGAACTGAACTGAACTGAACTGAACTGACCAGGCTTTTGTTCACAATTATTGCCATTTGCTCCATAGTTTTATCTTCTTTTCTTTTCTTTATCAGCAAAAGTGCCATGCATTTTAGATACTGTATCACAATCTGTTCTTACATACTGAATTTGCTTCTTTTTTAATGTTGCCATTCATATGGTTGATATAAATTGTATGATTTGGTCTGATATCCATGCACTGGGTTAAATTTTGTTCAAAAAGATGGAGGCATCTGCCACATCCCCAATTTTTTGTGATTTGAGTGTTTTCAGTTCAGTTCAGTTCAGTTCAGTCGCTCAGTCATGTCCGACTCTCCGCGACCCCATGAATCACAGCACGCCAGGCCTCCCTGTCCATCACCAACTCCCGGAGTACACTCAAACTCATGTCCACAGAGTCGGTGATGCCATCCAGCCATCTCATTCTCCGTCGTCCCCTTCTCCTCCCGCCCCCAACCTTTCCCAGCATCAGAGTCTTTTCCAGTGAGTCAACTCGTCTCATGAGGTGGCCAAAGTATTGGAGTTTCAGCTTTAGCATCAGTCCCTCCAATGAACATCCAGGATTGATCTCCTTTAGAATGGACTGGTTGGATCTCCTTGCAGTATAAGGGACTCTCAAGAGTCTTCTCCAACACCACAGTTCAAAAGCATCGATTCTTCGGCGATCAGCTTTCTTCACAGTCCAACTCTCACATCCATACATGACCACGGGAAAAACCATTGCCTTGACTAGACGGACCTTGGTCGGCAAAGTAATGTCTCTGCTTTTTAATATACTATCAAGGTTGGTCATAACTTTCCTTCCAAGGAGCAAGCGTCTTTTAATTTCATGGCTGCAATCAGCATCTGCAGTGATTTTGGAGCCCAAAAAAACAAAGTCTGACACTGTTTCCACTGTTTTTCCATCTATTTCCCATGAAGTGATGGGACCAGATGCCATGATCTTTGTTTTCTGAATGTTGAGCTTCAAGCCAACCTTTTCACTCTCCTCTTTCACTTTCATCAAGAGGCTTTTGAGTTCCTCTTCACTTTCTGCCATAAGGGTAGTGTCATCTGCATATCTGAGGTTATTGATATTTCTCCCAGCAATCTTGATTCCAGCTTGTGCTTCTTCCAGCCCAGCGTTCCTCATGATGTACTCTGCATATAAGTTAAATAAGCAAGGTGACAATATACAACCTTGACGCACTCCTTTTCCTATTTGGAACCAGTCTGAGTGTTTTAGATGAAATTAATTTTGTATAATTGGACAAAGACTTTTAATTACAGTATCTTTAGTATGTTCTTAGAGAAAAGTGAAACTGTAACTTCCATACTGAAAAGAGTAAGATATCATTAAACAAAACTAGGCAGCAATAATGTGAGGATAGTAAAACAAGAGAAAACTCATTAGAAATCCTTGAAATTAAAGAAAAAATGTCAGTAAATTTTACAAGTTTAGTAAATCATAAAAATTTCATAGTCTAAATGATGGAACTGAAGAATTAACCCAGAAACACAGATACACACACACACACACACACACACAATATATAATGCAGTTAAGCAACAAGAGAGAAGTCTTAACATTCAACTAATTCCAGAAAAAAGAGAGAATGAAAAGAATGACAGGGACTCAATATTTTAAGAGATAATTATTAAAAATCTTTCCAAAATTGGATAAAGGCATGAGTCATTAAACAGAAAGCACATTCTAAGAATCTAGTGAGATAAATACAAATAAATCCAGTCACAGATGCATTAAAAAAATAATAAGGGCCATGGGGAAATCTTTAAAAGGATCAGAAAAGAAGATAGAACAATTAGACTAACAGCAGATCTCTGATTCAAGATAATAGATTGCTAAGTACAATAAAATATCATCCTCAAAGGTTGAGAGGAAAACAAACATCACCCTAAAATTGAATTTTGCTGTTAACGTCAGAGACCTAAGAAGAGGCTTACACAAATTAAATGAGGGTTTCATTGTGTCATATCAAAGGAACATGGAAGTGGCAACCCAGGAGTGGGTGGAGCATCACAAAACCCAAATCCATTCCTGTGCTTCTCCTCTACTTTCCTAAGCTTGTGGCTTCTCTCTTCATTGTCCAAGGAAGGCTCCTGTGTTCCACATAAAAAGGACAAGGATAAAAGTGTGCTCCTCTTGGATAAGTCAGCTCTCTTTAGGAAGCTCTCCCCCAACTCAGTGTTTTCTGCTTACAACTAATTAGCCAATCATGGCTATGAGCATCTAGAAAATATAGGCTTTCTGCTGAACATACAGCAGCCCTAAATAAAATGTGTTCCAATTCTGTTTCCAAGGAAGGAAGAAGACAAGTTGTGGGCTGGGCAGCTAGCAGTCACTACCCCAGCTACTATTTAGGCAGGCAGAATAAAGACACATTACTAACCATAAAAAATACTAAAGGAACTTAACACCCACAGCCTCTCACTAAAAGCACTATCAAAGATGTACTTCATTTAGAAATAAAGTAAACCCAGAGGGAAGATCTGGACCACAAGAAGCAATGAGGAGCACAGAAATTTATAAAATATGTCAGTAAATGCAATTGCAATTATTGGAAAAATAAATATTATTTTTTGCTTTTTTAAAAAGGATAAAGCTGTAAATGAAATTACAAGATGCTAGGAACATTTAAATGTTGTTGTTCCATCACTAAGTCATGTCTGACACTTTGCAACTCCATGAACTGCAGCTTACCAGGCTTACTTGTCCTTCACTATCTCCTCAAGTTTGCTCACACTCATGTCCATTGAGTCAGTGATACTATCTAACCACCTCATCCTCTGTCATACCCTCATCCCTTTGTCTTCAATCTTTCCTAGCTTTGGGGTCTTTTCCAGTGAGTCAGCCCTTCCCGCATTGGAGCTTCAGCTTCAGCATCAGTCCTTCCAATGAATATTCAGAACTGATTTCTTTTAGGAAGGACTAGTTTGATCTCCTTGCTGTCCAAGGAACTCTCAAGAGTCTTCTCCAACACCACAGTTCAAAAATATCAATTCTTCGGTGCTCAGCTTTCTTTATAGTCCAACTCTCACATCCATACGTGACCACTGGAAAAACCATAGCCTTGACTAGACGGACCTTTGTTGGCAAAGTAATGTCTCTGCTTTTTAATATGCTGTCTAGGATGGTCATAACTTTCCTTCCAAGGAGCAAGTGTCTTTTAATTTCATGGCTGCAATCACCATCTGCAGGGATTTTGGAGCCCCCTCAAAATTAAGTCTCTCACTGTTTCCACTGTTTCCCCATCTATTTGCCATGAATGGGAAATAGATGGGACCGGATGCCATGATCTTCATTTTTTGAATGTTGAGTTTTAAGCCAGCTTTTTCACTCTCCTCTTTCACTTTCATCAAGAGGCTCTTTAGTTCTTCTTCACTTTCCTCCATAACGGTGGTGTCATCTGCATATCTGAGGTTATTGATGTTTCTCCTGGCAATCTTGATTCCAGCTTGTGCTTCATTCAGCCCAGCATTTCGAATGCTGGACATCATGTATAAGTTAAATAAGCAGGGTGACAATATACAGACTTGTTGTACTACTTTCTCAATTTGAAACCTGTCCACTGTTCCATTTCTGGTTCTAACTGTTGCTTCTTGACCTGAATACAGGTTTCTCAGGAGGCAGGTCAGATGGTCTAGTATTCCCATCTCTTAAAGAATTTTCCACAGCCCACCAGGATCCTCGGTCCATAGGGATTCTCCAGGCAAGAATACTGGAATGGGTTGCCATGTCCTCCTCCAGGGGATTTTCCCAACCCAGGGATCAAACCCAGGTATCCTACAATGCAGGTGGATTCTTTACAGTCTGAGCCACCAGGGAAGTCCAAGAATACGAGAGTGGGTAGCCTATCCCTTCTCCAGCAGATCTTCCCAACACAGGAATTTAACTGGGGTCTCCTGCATTGCAGGCGGATTCTTTACCAGCTGAGCTACCAGGGAAGCCCACAACTGCTGTATCAGTTGCCTAAGATAGCAACAGCACTGTGCAAGCCTGAGAAATGATCCTGCTGTTTTGAAATTTCCCCATACGATAGCACATATCCATTCTTAGCTAAACTTTTAAAAACAAAACGGGTTGAAAAACAGCTTAAAGGAGGCAAACACAGCATCTGCTGTTTCAACTCAGAATAGTCCTAGCCTCACTCTCACACTTACTAATTCCACAACTGCTTTTTTTTAACCTTAACATTTTTATTTAGCTGCAACCAGAGAGTGTGTACCTCTTTATAATTCTGCCATTTTCATTAAGTACCATTTTCTTACATGTCTGCAGTCTTTCTAATTATCATTACAATGATCACGCAGCACAGCATCTTTTAGCCTGAGTTCAAATCCTCACCTTAGCCAGCCTGCTGTGGGTGCTTGCAGGCCACCACTCCTATCCTATTCCCTGATCACGACTCCATGTGCCCAACCCTTATATCTGGTCCCTTGTACTGTCCTCCAGCTCCTGTGCTCTTAACTATGCTGCATCCCTGCCACTTGGGGCAGTGATAGGATGTGACACCCTTTATGACACTGTCCATGGGGGCCCCCAAGGACAGCTATTTGAGTGTTTCCTTTGCCAATAACCACCATTACTTATGGAGCTAGGCTACCAGGGGCCAGCCAGGGGCTGGGCACCTTGTTTACATTATTGCAGGCAATTCTCAAGGCAACCATGAGATAGCCATGCATAGCTCTACATTACAGATGAGAAAAGTGGGGCTCAGGGAGGTTTAGCAGTGATTGGAACCCAAGAAAATAAAATCTTTCACTGTTTCCACTTTTCCCCTTCTATTTGCCATGAAGTGATGGGGCCAAATGCCATGATCTCAGTTTTTTGAATGTTGAGTTTTAAGTCAGCTTTTTCACTCTCCTCTTTCATTCTTCAGTTCAGTTCAGTTCAGTTCAGTCGCTCAGTCGTGTCCGACTCTCCGCGACCCCATGAATCACAGCACGCCAGGCCTCCCTGTCCATCACCAACTCCCGGAGTACACTCAAACTCATGTCCACAGAGTCGGTGATGCCATCCAGCCATCTCATTCTCCATCGTCCCCTTCTCCTCCCGCCCCCAACCTTTCCCAGCATCAGAGTCTTTTCCAGTGAGTCAACTCGTCGCATGAGGTGGCCAAAGTATTGCAGTTTCAGCTTTAGCATCAGTCCCTCCAATGAACATCCAGGATTGATCTCCTTTAGAATGGACTGGTTGGATCTCCTTGCAGTATAAGGGACTCTCAAGAGTCTTCTCCAACACCACAGTTCAAAAGCATCAATTCTTCGGCGATCAGCCTTCTTCACAGTCCAACTCTCACATCCATACATGACCACGGGAAAAACCATTGCCTTGACTAGACGGACCTTGGTTGGCAAAGTAATGTCTCTGCTTTTTAATATACTATCAAGGTTGGTCATAACTTTCCTTCCAAGGAGCAAGCGTCTTTTAATTTCATGGCTGCAATCAGCATCTGCAGTGATTTTGGAGCCCAAAAAAACAAAGTCTGACACTGTTTCCACTGTTTTTCCATCTATTTCCCATGAAGTGATGGGACCAGATGCCATGATCTTTGTTTTCTGAATGTTGAGCTTCAAACCAACCTTTTCACTCTCCTCTTTCACTTTCATCAAGAGGCTTTTGAGTTCCTCTTCACTTTCTGCCATAAGGGTAGTGTCATCTGCATATCTGAGGTTATTGATATTTCTCCCAGCAATCTTGATTCCAGCTTGTGCTTCTTCCAGCCCAGCGTTCCTCATGATGTACTCTGCATATAAGTTAAATAAGCAAGGTGACAATATACAACCTTGACGTACACCTTTTCCTATTTGGAACCAGTCTGTTGTTCCATGTCCAGTTCTAACTGTTGCTTCCTGACCTGCATACAGGTTTCTCAAGAGGCAGGTCAGGTGGTCTGGTATTCCCATCTCTTTCAGAATGTTCCACAGTTTATTGTGATCCACACAGTCAAAGGCTTTGGCATAGTCAATGAAGCAGAAATAGATGTTTTTCTGGAACTCTCTTGCTTTCTCCATGATCCAGCGGATGTTGGCAATTTGATCTCTGGTGCCTCTGCCTTTTCTAAAACCTGCTTGAACATCTGGGAGTTCACGGTTTACATACTGCTGAAGCCTGGCTTGGAGAATTTTGAGCATGACTTTACTAGCGTGTGAGATGAGTGCAATTGTGCGGTAGTTTGAGCATTCTTTGGCATTGCCTTTCTTTGGGATTGGAATGAAGACTGACCTCTTCCAGTCCTGTGGCCACTGCTGAGTTTTCCAAATCTGCTGGCATATTGAGTGCAGCACTTTCACAGCATCATCTTTCAAGACTTGTAATAGCTCAACTGGAATTCCATCACCTCCACTAGCTTTGTTAGTAGTGATGCTTACCAAGACATTCTTTAGTTCCTCTTCTCTTTCTGCCATTACAGTGGTATCATCTGCATATCTGAAGCTGTTGATATTGCTCCTGGCAATGTTGATTCCAATTTGTGATTCAACCAGCCTGGCATTTCACATGTTGTACTCTCATATAAGTTAAATAAACAGGTAACAATATATAGCCTTCAAATACTCCTTTCCCAATTTTGAACAAGTCCATTGTTCCATGTCTGGTTCTAACTGCTGCTTCTTGAACCACATATAAGATTTCTCAGGAGGGTGGTAAGGTGGTCTGGTAATCCCATCTTTTTAAGAATTTTCCTCAGTTTGGCATAGTCAATGAAGCAGAAGTAGATGTTTTTCTGAAATTCCCTTGCTTTCTCTATGATCCAAGGGAGCTTGGCAATTTGATCTCTGGTTCCTCTGCTTTTTCCAACTTGTACATCTGGAAATTCTCAGTTCATGTACTGCTGAAGCAGACTTGGAGGATTTTCAGCATAACCTTGCTATTGTGTGAAATGAGCACAATTGTATGGTTGTTTGAACACTCTTTGGCATTGCCTTTCTTTGGGATTGGAATTTAAATGAACCAAGGTGTTAAGTACAAAACTGATGTTGAGTATATAGATTGTACATTATCCCTTATATTTGTCTATGAGCTTGGACCATCTCATAATTTGAAAAATTGAGAGGCAATACATACACAGAGTTTTAAAACATCTTTGCCTCTAAAGACATCACAAAGTTAAAAGACAAGTGAGAGATGCTAGAGGGAAAATGCTTGCAGTACATGCAACGACACCAAAAAATCAATGTCTAGAAGATAGAGCATTACTTTACATCAATAGAGAAAAGCCAAAATCCAATGGAAGAAAAGGGAGAGAATACAAAGGAGATTTTATAGAAGAAGAAATACAAATGGCTAATAAGTATATCAAAAGAATGTTCAACCTTGTAATCAGGAAAATTCAATTTAAAACAATGGGGTATTATTTTTCACCCACTAGAGAAATAAAAACTTAAAAAATTGAAAATACTCAGCTTTGACAAAAGAATAAAGAATGACTACTCTAGGACCCTGTATGAACATGTCATTTGGCAAAACTTGCTTGATTTAATTATTTGATAGAACTTAAAATTTTAAAATATTCATACCGTTAGACCCAGAGTCACACCTCTAGAAATTCATTTACAAAAACTACATGGTATAGTCAAGCTGCCTTCTCAGAGGTCCTATATGTTCAGTGTTAAGTGATTTTTAAAAATCACTGTTTCTGGATGCATCTAGAGTCTCTCATACTTCCCTGGTGGCTCAGCAGTGAAGAGTCCACCTGCCAATGCAGGAGACACAGGTTCGATCCCTGGGTCAGGAAGATCCCCTGGAGAAGGAAAGGGCAACCCGCTCCAGTATTCTTGCCTGGAAAAATTGCATGGATAGAGGAGCCTGGTGGGCAACAGTCTATGGGCCACAAAAGAGTCAGACATGGCTAAACAACAATAACAAGAGTCTGTCTTACAGAGTGAAGTCAGAAAGAGAAAAACAAATATCGTATATTAATGCACGTATGTGGAATTTAGAAAACAGTACAGATGAACCCATTTTCAGGGCAGGAATAAAGATGTGGATGTAAAGAGTAGACTTGTGGGCACAGTGGGAAAGAGGAGGGTGGGATAAACTGGGAGATTAGGATTGGCATACACACACTACCATGTGTAAAATAGCTAGCTAGTGGGAACCTATCATTCAGCACAGGGAGCTGGGCTGGCTGCTCTGTGATGACCCATATGGGTGGGATGGGGGTGGGATGGGAGGAAGGTTCACGATGGAGGGGGGATATATACATAGCTGAGTCACTTCATTCCATAGCAGTAACTAACACTACATTGCAAAGCAATTATACTCCAATATAAAATAATAATAACCTGTTTTTTTTGGCTTAAAGATGGATTTGAAAATGGTTTTGGATGCAATTAAGTTATGCTATTTAGACAATAAACTCATCTTGATCTAAAAAAAAAAAAAAAAACTCATGAACACCAAAATGTATAAGTAAGAATAATTATTATAGCATTTACTATAAACATAAAAATTGGGACTAACCTAAATGACCAATTTAGGTTAGGACAATAGGGGAGGGGAAAAATAAGCAATAATACATCTATGCTGTAGAATATCGTGGAGCCATTTTTAAAATGGAGCAGAGCTCTGGTCAGTGATATATTTTGTGAGATGCATAAGCCAAGCAATGACCACAGCATGATCATATGTGCACTCCTTAAAAATCACTCATGAGTATGCTCTGCACTTAGAAAACAGGCTGAAATGACACTAAAATACCAATAGACATGAATTCCAAGGAAGAGTATGGGAAAACAGCTCAACTCGATTATGTACTGTTTAAATCATTTAAAAGATTTGATGTTTAAAAGGCAAGAAAGAGACATAGGAGAATGTTCTCAAAGTAGTTCAGAAAATATGATGGGCTTCATTTCTCTCACATATAAAGTGAGGATAATTGCATCTGAGCTTGCTCTTTAACTGGAGATTGTGAGGGTCAAATGAACAGGCAATGAACACCTGTTTGGAAAAGAAAAGCAAGACCATATTCAAAAGTAATGAATTATCATTGAATAAGTGGGGTCAGGCATTTTACATAAGAAATAGATTTTAACATTCTAATTATCTTCATGATAAAACCAGTCTAGTGAGGGGCAAAGCAAGGGATTGAACCAAAGTGATTCTGCCTCCTTGCTTTCTCAGAACCCCAAAGCTCAGCATCTTTTGAGAAGCAGTGCCAGTGATGAGTTAGAACACAAACTGTTCTCCTCCCTGTGATTTTGCGCAAGTTACTAAACTTCTCTGTTTCTCACTGTTGTCTTTTATTAAATGGGTATACAGAACCTACTATAGACAGTTGTTAAATGAGTTAACACATATGAAACACACTGGTCCCTGACACAGCAGATGGTCTGTAAGGGATGGCTATTGTTACTACTGGCTTGAATTGCCTGGTTAATCACTGGGAAAAAGAAGCATTTTCCCCGGCTTCTCTGATTTGGGGTTGAAAGAAGAGTGAAAAACTCAATAGGAACCTCCTTTCTCCCTTCAGAAATCTTTGTATACAACTAAAGAAATATTTTTATTATATTCTAAGTCCCCCATTCTTGAGGACATCTCCACTACTCTCTCCCTGCCACGTGGCAACTCAAACCCTGACCAGGTCCAAGAATGGGACTTGCCCCTAGCATGTTGTAGACTCCAGCTCCTCTCCTGGGGGCTCTCTTAGGTTTCCCCTATCTGACTTAGCACTCTTGAATCCATCCTGCCCAAACAAAGACCAACATGCAAAGTTTTTTGAAATCCATGGATGGATCAGACATATCAAAAACCACATATCCATTTCAAAGCCTCGTTTATTATTATTATTTTTAAACTTTTTATTTTGTACTGGGGTACAGCTGATTAACAAACAATGCTGTGATAGTTTTAGGAGAACAGTGAAGGGACTCAGCCGTCCTGGACATGGACACACTGCACTGCCATATTTAAAATGGATAAGCAGCAAGGACCTACTGTGTAGCACAGGGTACTCTGTTCATAACTTCATTTTGAGAGATATTAGACAAATCTGGCATTTCCTTTTTAAACTGTGCATTTTCCAGGGAAAGTTTACTCCTCTTTCTGTCACAAAGGACCAGGGTCCTGACTGACACCAGCTTATCTTCCTGTGCCAGGCTATCTGCCATCCTACTGCCAACTTCCCACGGACTTCCAGGAAATTCATGCCTATATGTCCACTCCTTCTACATGCACGTAGATGGGAGAAGTTGATTGAAGACAGAAAGACAAGTCCTCTACTGCCCGCAACGCTGGGGAATGAGGGCTGTGAAACCCCAGAAGGAGCTCCAAGGAGGGGCTGGCTCTGCCTCCCTTCTACAAGGGACACGTGAAGGCAGGGGCTATCACTGTCCTCTACTGCACACGCTCAGTCTGGGGCCCAGGGGTGCCAAACAGTAGTCTCCCGCTGGTAGGTAAAAGACTTTGGGAAGTGCTGAACAGCAGAAGGACTAAGGGCAAAGAGGAAGGAGAAGTAAAAAGGAAAACCAGGAGATGAAAAGAGCCCTCAGGAAATGGCAGCTCCAAAAAACAGCTAGATATTTCAATCTTCAGGCCAAAGAAGAACATCATCTGATTCTTTACCGTTTTGTTCATGAATCTTTGCCAACTGAAAATCATTTGGGGATGTTTTATTTCAGGATATGTAACTATAGCCCATTCAACTTAAAGAGGTGGCTTTGAGCAAGTCTCTTAACTTTGCTCAGCAGCAGTCTCCCCCTTTGAAAGACAGGATAAGCATACCTACCAGGAGAAGATGGATTGCATTGATTTAAACAAGACAGAGGTTTATAATCCTCTCGTGTAACAAAAATCTGGAGGGGACATTCCATGGTCCTATGGCAGTTACATAGTCATTGGAGGCTCCGGCCTCTTTCTGTCTTCCTTTATCACCATCTGTAGTTGGCGTATGGCTTCCAACTCCAAGTTCACGTCAAAGTCCAAGAAGTCTATCAGAGCACCATACGTCATGTCTGAAATCTAAGTAGAAATTAGAAGGAAGAAAGGATGGACATACTCCCAGCTGAGTCAGTCTCCTAAAGCAGGGGTCCCCAAACTCTGGGATGTAATGCCTGATGATCTGAGGTGGAGCTGCTGCAACAATAGCAGAAATACAGACCACAATACATGTATTGCCCTTGAATCATCCTGAAACCATCTCCCCACCCATTCCAGTCCATGGAAAAACTGTCTTCTGATCCGTTGGTGCCAAAAAGGATGGGGACCACTGCCCTAAAGAGTTTTCCAGGACCCTCAACCCCTGCAACAACTTTTGGTTACATCTCATTGACCATCTGTAGCTGTAAGGAAAGCTGGGGCATGTCTTTTAATGGTGCATGGCCCCCAGGAGTAAAAGGAGGGGAAGTAGATGAGCAGAGATACTGGGCAGGCAGTCTCTGCTCTAAAACCTCAGAGAGGTCTTAAAGAACTGCAGGAAATAATGCATGCAAGTAAGCACTTTGCAAACTCAAACTAAGGGCTGGCAGCTGTTCTCAGTCATCTTCACTGCAACACTGTAAAGTGGAAACTGAGATGCAGAGAGACCGCCAAGGTCAAGAGCCATTAAATGATAGACCTGGGATTCCAAGGGAGGCCTGCCTGTGACATTCCTGTACCTCCCCTTCCCATAGGAGAGGGTTCATCTTAGGAGTCTGTTGTGAGTCTGTGGAGGGGGCTTGGCAGCCATGTGTACATGACTGACCTCCCATTCTGCTGAGTCTAGGTACTGGGGGCAGGGGGCGGTACTTCTGCAAGCTGAGAGCCTGGGCTGCTGTGCACTAAGCGTGGAGCACCAGAGGGCCCCAGTAATCTTCAGCCTCCACGAACTCTGGTCACGTTGTCTTCTTTGAGATTATGGATGCTTTTAATTTTGCCTTTTACCAAGGGCCTTGGGACCAGAGGCCTTCAGGCATGAGTGCCTATAAATTGCATCTTATTACATTATTAATTACCATGTTATCTGGAGTCAAATAACTGATTAATTATTTGGCAGGCAATGCTGTGAAATAGCAATTCTTCCTTTTCCCTTCCTCCCTGCCCCTTCCCAGCTCTCAGGGAGAAGGTAAGGGATCAGACTTCTATCTGTTTTGAATTCTTTGAAAGAACCACCTGTGACCATGAGGGGTAGCTGTGCACCGGTGTCTGGAATACCGGGAAAAACCAGGAAGAAGCTAACCCACTGAAAACAGAATGATAAAAACAGACATCCTGGGACTTCCCTGGTGGCTCAGTGGTAAAGAACCCATCTGCCAATGCATGAGACACGAGTTCTATCTCTGATTCGGGAAGACCTCACATGCCATGCAGCAACTAAGCCCGTGTGCCACAACTACTGAGCCCTCGTGCCTCAACTACTGAAGCCCGAGAGCCCTAGAACCCATCCTGTGCAATAAGAGAAGCCACCGCAAGGAGAAGCCAGCTCATCGCAACTAGAGAAAGCCCATGTGCAGCAAAGAAGACCCAGCACAGCCAAAAATAAATAAACAAATCAATCAATAATTTTTTAAAAAAGAAATAGACATCCTGGGACACCTGAAATTTAAGATAACATGGGGTTGGGACCAAGAGGAGATGAACCATCCTGAAGTTTGGATACAGCTAATGGAGGAGATGAGAAGTAAAAAAGATGCATGTTAGTTTGTGGAGACAGAGAAGCTAAAGAAGGCAGCTGCTGGACCTGGAGTAGGCTGGGAGCCTCCAGCAAAGAGAAAGTGGCACTCTGAAATACAGGATTTGCCTGGTATGTCAGCAGGAAGGGTCTTGGGTTGCTTGAGAACCCTGAGAGGGAGCCCTGCTGGTCCAGCGCATGAACCCTGGTGGTCACGGAGGGCTGGGAATCATTAGTGCTGTCTAGCTCGGGGACCTGCTGTGCAGAAAGGGACCCATCTTTGCTTCTTGGTCCATGGACCTTGCTGCATGGAACCTCTTAACTAGGTCGAAACTCCTCCGGTCTGGGGGCAACCTGGAAGTTTCTCTTAAGCTTTTATGATATTCCAGGACCACAAGGTAGGGCTACCAGTGGGTGGCAGATTTTTAAGGAGCTGTGACCATCTGGGGCTTCCCAGGTGGCTCAATGGGTAAAGAATCTACCTGCCAATGCAGAATACGCAGGTTCCATTCCTGGGACAAAGATCCCCTAGAGGAGGAAATGGCAACTCACTCCTGTACTCCTCCTGTGCCTGGGAAATCCCACGGACTGAGGAACCTGGCAGGCTACAGTCCACAGGGTCGCAAAGACTCGGACACAATTTACTGACTGAGCACATACACACGACCTTCCTTAGTTGCAGTTGAGAGCTGACAGAAGCACCCTCTTCTCGTCTCCTGCCATCTCACACGTGGTCAGACATGCTGCACCGGTGAGAGTCTTGGTGGACTCTTCATATGGGAGGCGAATTCTTGGCATCTTCCAGCTGCATCTGTGCAGTTGGCAAAATCCCCACCTGCCGAACTGCTATGAGGGTTAAGTCCCATCTGTCAAACCCTCACACCAGGTCTGATACAGAATTGCTGCTGAACAAATCTTCGCGACATATCACGGCACAGGGCCCTCCCATAAGTAGTGCAACTGAGAACACAAGTAGGAGGGCAGGTGCAGGCAGGTCAGGGCCCCAGGGAGAAGGGGTTCTATGTCCTAAGAGGGTGGCTCCTGAGATAGGGTCGTCACCCACAGTGAAAGTCTCCTCTGTCTTTCCAGCTTGGGAAACCGCAGACGTCAAAGGGAGGCAACCCATCACACAGGGTTTAGCCCGAGTCAAACTCAGGTTTGGTCCAGACTCTGCTATGTACTGGGCTTCCCTGATGTCTCAAGTGGTAAAGTATCTGCCTGCAATGCAGGAGACCCAAGTTCAATCCCTGGATCAGGAAGATATCTTGGAGAACAGAATGGCAACCCGCTCCAGTATTCCTGCCTGGGAAATCCCATGGACAGAGGAGTCTGGGGGGTTGCTATAGTCCATGGGGTCACAAAGAGTCAGACACGACTGAGTGACTAACACACACACACACTGCTCCGTACTAGTTAGTTATTCTAGGCCAAGCTGCCTAACCTCTCTGAGACTCATCACTCCTCCTTCAGAAGGCCGATGGTCTCTGAGGAAACCACACTGCTCCACCACCGCAGCTGGACAGGAAGACATAGGCAGTCAGGGAGGACAAGCCAGCAGACACACTCCTGTGGCCCCCATGAAGTGTCTCCCAGAGACTCTGCCGGAGAAAGGTCAAAGCAGAAGCAGCTGGAAGATTTCTCCTCCCTGGGAGAAAATGAGCCCACAGAAGACCACCAGGATTACAACACCATCTGTGGGCTTTTCACCCTGATTCTGAGGAACCTAGCTACCAGCATTAGACCAGCTCCCAGCCCTCTGAAAGCAGAGAAAGGGGACAGGAAACTCAGGTCCAGAGAAAGAGAGGCTGGAAGGGAATCGCAGGCCGAGGAAGAGTGAGGACTCAGGCCTCTTATAACCAGCACTCGGGGTGAATCCAGACAGCCCCCGGATTGCTCAGCCTCTCTCTCTGCTACACGTATGCACATGGATACCCACAAATTCAGACTTTCAAAACTGGATATACACTTTAAAAACCGTGTGAAACTTATGCATGAAGTCGAGGGAAAATAGAGCCACTTCACATAGGAAGCGAACATCTTCCCCACTGCATCTGTGACAGGGGGCAAAGCCTGTTTGTCCAGTTGGTATGAGGATCAAGTCATATACGTAAACTCCTTACCAGGTGTCTGACACAGGGTGGCTGCTTGACACGTGTTAGCTTTATGTTACTGCCTTTGGACCCCTCCCAGGTCCACTCACACACTCGGGTTGTGCACTGCCCCACTCCAGGAGACACCGTTCCTGTAGACTACACTGAGTGCAGTCCTTCCTGGATTTGGGCAGTGCGCATCCTGCACCACTGTGCATGGTATTCCTGCTGAGGGCCCGCCCTTTCCTCAGAACAGACACACAGCACCCTCGGACATCCCTGCTGAGTTTGACTCTTGGCTGGCCTTCCTCACCTTTCACTTGCTCTTTCCTCAGCTTTGAGTCCCTCAGCTGATGGAGAACCAAAGTGGGGTAGCCACCAGGAAAGCAGTGTGGGCAAAACTGAGGGCAGCCTGAGTTTCTTTCCTTCTTTTCTCAAGGTTTACCTAGATCTTGAGTCTCTTATCTTTTAGGGTCAGTGGATTATTTTTGAGGCTAAGTGTGCTGCATTCCCTGATCCTAGGCCTGGATCTCCAGCCTGGGTCCTGGGGCAGGGGAGCCTGGCTGGACTACAGCAGTCACCCGGTAGAAAAAGGATGTTGGGGGATCATGAGGTATTTTACTCACAGCAAACGTGGAGCAGGAAACCTGGGAGGCTGCAGCTGCTGCTCCTATTTCCATTTAACTGTTGTTGAGTCCCAATCCCCAAGTCATTTATCTGGTGAACCAGCCAGGCAAGGACAGAGCCTGGCTCTCAAGGCCGGCCTGGTTCCCAAGGCACTAATGACACTTGACAAACACCAAATCCTAGCAATTTCCAAACAGAACCTTGAAGCTCCAATCCCAGGGCCCCCGGGAAACACTCCATTGCTTCCCCAGGCTTTGCTCAGCTAGTCCTTACTGATCGCCAGCAATCCCCAGCTGAGAAGTACCCTGCTCTCCAGCCCCTCCCTGACCTCCAGCCCGTCCCTGCCCTCCGGCCCCTCCCTTCCCTCCCAGCTCTTCCCTGCCTACTCCCTGTCCAACTACCTGTCCCCGCTTGAGCAGGGGAAGCCGAGTTAAGCTCCTAGAGCCCTCTGAGAAGGTGGCCAGACGGTGCAGCAGGCCCTGATTTATGTTGCTTATAAAAGCATCACCTATTTGCAAGAGCTTTATCCAGTTGCTGAAATGATGCTACCCATGGACCTGGCTGAGATGTTCAGATCCACCATGTGAATATTGCAGAGTTTCAGGGCTACTGCAGATACTGTCTGCCAAACAGCAGACGCCAGAGCTTTTCACTCAAAAAAGACTTTACATAAGACACAAGACCAGACAGACTTTCAACTGGATTTGAATCCTTTTTAACTCTGCTTCAGTTCTTGTTCTTAAAACACAGAGAATTTTTTAATTGCATTATTATTTTAATGCTGGGATAATTCACCTGAAAAAAATATCAAATATGTCATAAGCAACCATTCCACATAAAGAAGGAAATAAATGTGTTGAAAACTATCGATGTAAACCTATCCCACCCTCTTGCCTCCTGCTCAGTTGTCACCATCCTAAATTAGGTCTTTACTATCTCCCTGTGTCTTTATATATTGCATTCTTTTTTTAACTTTGAGATACTTGTGGATTCACATGCAGTGGTTATGATAATAGAGACAGAGTCTGTATACTCTTTACCCATTCCCTACTGTGGTAACACCTTAAAAAACTAGAGCACAACATCACAACCAGCTAACTGACATTGAAACAACCCACTAACCCTATTCAGATTTCATCAGTGTGACATGCACCTGTGTGTATGTGTGTAGCTGTACATGTGTATGTGTGTGCATTTAGTTCCATGCAGTTTTCCCTCCTGTGAGGATTCGCATGACCACAACCATGGACAAATATAGAATAGTTCTATCACAAGGACACCTGTCACAACCAAATTCTCTCTTCCCCTCCCTAGCTCCTGGCAACTACCAATCTCTTGTCTACTTCTATTATTTTACCATTTATCATAGAAATGGAATTATACAGTATGTAATCATATGTAAGATTGCCTTGTTTCCCCACTAAATGAAATGCCCTTAGAATCCATCCGGGTTGTTGCATCTATCACTAGTCTCGTCCTTGTTATCACTGAGTACTATTCCATTGAATGGACATGACATATTGTTTAACCATTCGCCTACTGAAGGATATTTGGGTTACTTCGAGGGATGTTACAAATAAAGCTGCTGTGAGCATTTTTGTAGAAACTTTTATGTAAACTTAAGTATTCATTCTTCTGATGCAAATGGCTAAGACTGCGCTTGCTGAGTTGTATGATAAGCACATGCTATTATGTGGAACTGACTCCTTTCTTTTAAATACATATTGGTATCACACTTTGTGCTTATTTTTCTGCAACTCACTTTCATCTCAACATATGTTCCCTCAAACTTATCCATGTTTATACATGTAGTTGTGGCTTATTTGTACTGATATATAGTATTCCATTGGCTTCCCTGGTGGCTCAGATGGTAAAGAATCTGCCTGTAATGCAGGAGACCTGGATTTGATCCCTGAGTTGGGAGGATCCCCTGGAGGAGGGCATGGCAACCCACTCCAGTATTCTAGCCTGGATAATCCCCATGGACAGAGGATCCTGGTGGGCTATAGTCCATGGGGTCACAAAGAGTCTGACACAACTGAGAGACTAAGCACACAGCACATAGCATTCCATAGTGTGAATATCCTACTATTTACTATCTTTTCTAACTCCAGTTCTGGAAGGCATAAAATTGTTACAAGAGAATGGATTTGGTACATATGGAGGTAATTTATCTTCCCAGTTTTAGAATGGGGTGATATGAAATAAGCCTTAACTAGCCAAGAAGACCGGAGAAGGCAATGGCAAGCCACTCCAGTACTCTTGCCTAGAAAATCCCATGGACAGAGGAGCCTGGTGGGCTACAGTCCATGGGGTCGCTACTAGTCAGACAAGACTGAGCAACTTCACTTTCACTTTCACACGCTGGAGAAGGAAATGGCAACCCACTCCAGTGTTCTTGCCTGGAGAATCCCAGGGATGGTGGAGCCTAGTGGGCTGCCGTCCATGGGGTCGCACAGAGTCGGACACGACTGAAGTGACTTAGCAGCAGGCAAGAAGACAAGCCTTGATGATTTAGCCTTGATTCTGCCCACTAGGTTACCTTGGTAAAGTCACTTAACCTCTCTGAGTTCAGTTTTGTCATCTGTAAAATGGGAATCTCAATAATAATACCTGCCTTAATACTTGTGGGAATTAAATTAAAATATAATATCTAAACTAAAATAAAGCATGCAGAATTAATGGTAATTACATTTATTAATATATATAATTAAGTGCCTATTCTCACCAAAGGAAAGAATAACCAAACTATGCATTCTAGATTTTTCATGGAAAATCCAGTTTCAAATCATCTCCCCCACTATTCTAAGTTGCCTTGTCAGGCCTGACCTGCTTTGGGGATCTAAAGATGCCATCAGTAGCAAGGTCAGGGTGACCATGGAGATCCTAGTCCTGATTTCTCTTTAAGATTGTTATCCCATTTTATAGATGAGGAAACAGAGGCTCAGAGGTTGAGTAGCTGGCCTAGAATCACACAAGAGCTGGACTCCACTGTCTTTAGTTTTAGATTAAACTTCCTCACTGACCTGAAGGGTCTCTGGGAAACCCTGGGCTGCCCACACTTGGTGTCCAGACTGAGAGTGGAGGGGGTGGGCTTTGGTCCTGCTCAGAGGAGGCAGAGGCTCTTCCCTGTTCCTAGCAAACTTGAGAACCACCCACTCTTTCTCTCTCTCTCTCTCTCTCTCTCTCTCTCTCTCTCACACACACACACACTTCTCCAGAGGCCAGCCCATCCGCTTGCCTGCTCTCCCCACCAACTCCAGGCTTCTGGAACGGGAGGTCTGAGATCAGCTGGGCCACCACAGGAGGGGAGGAAGGGAAAAGGGAGGAGAGAACGCTGCGTCAGACCCAAAAGCAAGTCTTTAAATATACATTGCTGAATTGCTGGGCTGAGCATCAGCCAGGGTGACATGACAACATTCTCCAAATATTTAAAATGTGTGAGCCCTCAGGAAGAAGAATTTTTTTTTTTTTTTGTGGTCTGAAATGAGGAGGGGAGGCTGGGGGAGGGGCTGCTGAGGAGCAACGGCACAGGACTCAGAAGGAGAAGGAACTCGGATGTCGGGCCCAGAAGCCCTTTCCCTAGCTCTGCCTCAGTTTCTTCCTCGTAAAGTCGGGGGGGTGGGTGGGAGCTGAATGTTCTCTGAGGTCAGCCCAACTCTGGAAAAAAATTAAGGCTTTTACATCTGACATCCAGGTGCCGCCTGTCCCTCAGGGGAAGCAGAGAAAAGAATGGTCCCTGAGGAATCCCCGTTGCCCGAGGGTTCCAGACCTCAGGTGTCACAGCCACCACTGAAGTGCTTCCTGTTTTTTCTGGCTCTCCTCCCTCACAGGCCGTGTGAGCTGGAATGTTTCCTAGGGCTGCAGGTGAGGGAATTTACTAGCGAGGGAGCAGGTAGGATGGGGAGACAGTGAGAGCTTTCAGGAAGGGTTTCATCCTGGTTCTGGAAAGGCCATTGCCTGAAACCCAGTTTTTCAAACTGAGACCCACTGATCGCAAGCCCGGGGCCCCAGCCTCTGTGACTCCCCAAGGAGGGAGGGCCTGAGGGCTCCTCTGTCCTGATTCTGATGTGTTTTCCTCACACCCTCACGCAGGGAGCATACCTGTTGCACCAGAGAGAGACCAAGAAGAGGACTGCCCAGGGCACCCTAGACACAGACCAGCCTCCCAGAGCTCTCATTCAATATTCAGGACCCCTGCAGCTCTTCCCAAGCCTCCTCTCCTACAGCCTAAGCCTGCTTTCACAGGGAGACAGCCCATCCTGGCAGCCCCCTTCTTAAGAGTTTCTGGTAGGAAAATATCTAATATCACCATCCCAAGAGAAAATAAGAAGGAGCTCCCGCCTCCACTCTCTGGTGACCCACTGAGCTCTGCTCTCCACCCTTAAGTCCCCACGTGGTCCACCCCATCCTCTCCCTCCCTGGCCAACCAGGCCTCCTGCAAAATGCTGCGCTGCACGTCCCTGTCCCTGTGTGCCCAGCGCCACTGCCTCATGCTCCCAGCGTGCTCTCACATACATCACAGGCCCACACCCCTCATCCCAAGCCCAGGGGACCTGATGTGCCTCTGAATTCAGGTTTCTGATTTTAAGGAGGTGACATGATGCTTATCCCCTCTGGATGCTGCAAGGTCTGGACCAACTCTCTGCAATCAGACTCGTTAATACTTCCGCAGGGAGACCCATGAATATTCACGCCAAGCGAGGATAAATAAAAGACTATAAATAGCTCCTGTTCAGGGCAGCTTTTGCCTCCAAATGAGTTCCATGAAGACTCCTCTGTTTTCTGGCTTCTGTAGATAAGAGAGTGAGAGCCTGACTTTAGCCTGAGCTGCTCCCTGCTCACCTCCTGATTGTCACCTCACTACTTTGTCCAGAGCGCCTGCTGTACCAGGTGGTCTCCTGTAGTCCCCTGGTCTTACGGATCTCCAATGGCTTCAGCCTGCAGTGGCTTGAAGAAAAATTTCACTTCCCCAGCCAGAGACTGAAGTCAGGGCATGGCAATGAGAACGCTGAATCCTAGCCACTACACCATCAGGGGCCAGTGGTCAGTAACAAGGCTCTTGTCCGTCAGCTGTGTAGAAATGAATTTCCACAGAAAGACGGAAAGTAGTGAAAAAAGTAAAATGTTTATCAGAGGAAAACTGCCAGGAAAAATGTCCATGTGGATATATACACGGGCGCTTCCCTGATAGCTCAGTTGGTAAAGAATCCGCCTGAAAGGCAGGAGACCTGGGTTCTAGGCCCTGGGTGGCCTGGGAAGAGAAAGGCCACCCATTGCAGTATTCTGGCCTGGAGAATTCCATGGACTATATATCACTTTCACTTTTCTTCCAGGTTTCCTTGAGCCAATCATCTTGCTTTGCCTAGTAGTTCTGAGTCCATATTTGGTTTGTCTCAGGGTCCTCCCATGTGTGTGCACACATCTCTCAGCCAAGATGGATTCTAGCAAAGAGGCCTATGGGTAGGTTGACGCTGCTCCCTTTTTGACCTTGAAGGAGGCTTTCTTCCCACATACAACCAGGAATGTCTCCTTGACCTCGAGAGTGAGAAATATGTAATCTCTCACCTAGGCAAGGCTTAGCTCCTCCTCCTCTTCATCTTAGAGAGTCTGTCCACAGAGGACAAACTCCAGCTGTTCATCCTGGGCCCATCTACGTCCTGCTCACCATCCTGCAGCTCATCTGCTTCAGACCTTCCAGACTGCCCTTGAAAACAAGAGTCCCTTCCCCTCCCTGGGCTGCTCTTCCCCGGTCAGCCCTAAGCTCATGGGCCTCCCTGACCAGCAGAGCAGCCTCTTATTTCACAAGTTTCTCTGAGGTGAAGCTGGGTGATTACTTGTCCTGTTGCACAAGGGGTTTATACTGACGGTGCAAAGGGCATAGATGGGGTGCTGGTTAAGACAGAGGAAACACTAAAGGAGACAGAGTGGACATGTTGGGGTGGTATTTGCCTGGGCACCGCCTGCTCAGCGGACAAGAGTGTGCAGCCTTAGCCCGAAGCCTGAGGGTGGGTGCCGAAGGAGTGACTTCCCCAATGGATGCTCTGAGCCACGAGCACCGGCTAGGCCATCATGGGGACCAGGACACAGTGTGCAAACTAGAATGGGGCTGAGGGCAGGGCCAAGCCTGCCCTTATGATGATTTTATGCAAATTATAAAAGTTCCCCCTCTAGACAGGCACCACCAGAGGCTCACGGTCCAGCCCATCCCTTGGCTCAGCAACCAACTCTGTGCAGGTCACCAGGTGTATGATTGTACACAAGAGCCCCAAGGATTGGTCTTCCCAACTTTCGCCTAGAACACTGTGGGGCTTTGAGGAGGGCAGGCTGAGGACGTGGCTGGGGGTGGGAGTTTGAGGGGGAGCAGTGAATGCAATTCCAGAGGTACCTCCCTCAAGCTAGACAGCCGGAGTCCTCTTCCAGTGGCCCTGACGGGCAGCTGACATTGGGGATCCTGGTGAACTGATGGCTATCTTGCCAGACTCCCTAGAAGGACTGGTGGGTGTATTTTGCAGGGAGATGTCCTTTGTTGTTATGCAGATGAGGCGCAACACCCAAAACAGTGAACTCTTAATTATTACTTCCTTCAACCCAGGGACAGGGGACATCTGGGGTTTAAAGACTCCTTGGGGCCCTTGGGTAGTCAGACTTAGTTTTCTAGAACTGGCTGGCTCCTGAGGAGTCAGAAATCTTCGTGCTGCTATAAAGAGAGGGACCACTCTTCGAGGTCAGGAAGGAAAGAAGAGAGAGAGACCCACCTCCCTCCTGGATTCTGCAGTGGCCCTTCTTGCTCCCTGGGCGGAACCCCAGACACACAAAGGAAGTATGGGGTCAGAGAGCAGTAAGCAGGAAAAAAAAAAAGAATGACAAATAAAGACAAATGGAGAGGAAGAAACTATGAGAAGCGCTCGCTTCAGCTCACCTACCCCCTCCCCACTTTCCCTAGAAGATCAAATTATGACCTGAAATCACTGGATACATATTTTATTATGTGGATAATTTAAAAGATTAGAGTGAGACAAAGAATTCATAAGCTGTAGTCACATTAGAAGACAAATTGTTTCCATTAATCTCTGAAGAAGGGAGGGAAAGTGAGAAATGAGAAAATGTACATGAGCGGGAGAAAGGCAGGGGAAGAAAGCAGAGTTGGGGGGGGACAATGAGCCTTCTTTTCTCCCTGTCTCTGGCAGCACTCTCCTAACCCCCCCAAAACAGGCTGAGGCTCTGCTCCAGAGGAGGCTGATTTGCATTGCAGATTTGTTTCAGCTGCTTTTTCCTTCTGTTGCCAACCAGAGATGGTTTAAATAACATGTATTGTTCTGCGTGATTCCTTATGCAAATGTTTCTGGCCTGTTTGTTATTCCTGAATAATTTCCAATGCCTGCTGTCTGGGCAGAAGAAGCAGCTCACTCTCCCAGCTGTGCTAGGAGTCACCTGCTGGCGGCAGGGTTTTAATGGCCCCAGCCCCATTCCAGAAGTCCAGCAATGGTGTTCCAGGGAGCCCAGTAGGCAAGTCCCAGCCCTGGCTTGGAGAATGTCATAGCTGGGAGAACTGCCAAGAATCTGGTCTAACCACAGGATTTTATGAAGAGGACACCGAGGTCCAGAGGAGGGAAGTCACCTCTGTGACTGGACCCACCCTGTCTCTCTCTGAGGAGGAGGCTTGCTGAGTGTTGGTGACATGGAGTTGTCCGCAAACACAGGCTATGAAGATGAGGACCAGCCTCCCATGAACAAGCCAGTGAATAAAATGAATGGCCTTCGGTTCAATGAATGAATTGGGTACCTATTTTTTTTTTCTAAGAATGGAGTTTAGAAAAATAAGAATGTTACTGAATCAATCCTGGGTCCCCTCACCCGATGTGCAGCAAAGCCTTCACATGGGTTGTAGTGAAGCACAGTCCAGGGCACCATGCAAGGAGAATGGGCCACTCATCCTCAAACAACCAGAAATCATCAGTGGCTTTCAGTGCTGAGTTTTCTAGTGTAAGGGAGAGGATTGTAGGGTATAGATCAGCTAGAGCACAATTCTCAGATTGGTTGGTGGAGAGTCCCTTGGACTGCAAGGAAATCGAACCAGTCCATCCTATAGGAAATTAGTCCTGAATACTCATTGGAAGGACTGATGCTGAAGCTGAAGTTCCAATGCTTTGGCCACCTGATGCGAAGAACTGACTCATCGGAAAAGCCCCTGATGCTGGGAAAAATTGAAGGCAGGAGAAGGGGACGACAGAAGATGAGATGGTTGGATGGCATCACCGACTCAATGGACATGAATTTGAGCAGGCTCCAGAAGTTGATGATGGACAGAGAAGCCTGGTGTGCTGCAGTCCATGGATTCACAAAGAGTCAGACACGACTGAGTGACTGAACTGACTGACTGAAGGTAGCAGCTTCACTGATGGCTCAGATGGTCAAGAATCCACCTGCAATGCAGTAGACCTGGGTTCGATTCCTGGGTTGAGAAGATCCCCTGGAGAAGGGCATGGCAATCCACTCCAGTATTCTTGCCTGGAGAATCCCATGGACAGAAGAGCCTGGCAGGCTACTGTCCATGGGATTGTAAAGAGTTGGATACAACTGAGTTAACACTCAAGGTAACATAGTGATATTTGAGAAATCTCAATCATCAACCTCAGTTCCAACCAGCCTAGGTCTACGTGCTGGTGGTCAGCATGCAGTTAACGTCTTTCACCTGGTGAGGGTTTTAGTATCTGTAAAACAACTCAAGGATGTGGCTCCGGATATGATCTAGAACCCCTGAGGAAGAACTGAAGGTCCTTGACTTTGTGTTACGGCTGCTCATTATTATTATTTTCTCTTGCTTGCCTGTTTTCCTTTGTTTCTTCAATTTCTCATTTCTCTGAAAACATTTTCTTTGGAACTAGGGAAGACCTCTACAGAAAAGAGGCAGGGGACATGGGGGCTATCCCTAGAAAGGTCCCATGAGATCTTGTTCAGTTTCAAAAATACAAAGAGATCCTCTCTCAAGAAGCTCCAGGGCCCAGGCTAGAGTTGGTACATGAAGTGACAACACCTTCAAGGTTTATCTCCTTCTTGCTTCTACTGGATCACACTTTCCCAAGGTGGTCCTGGGCTTGTTTGGGAAAGAGAAGACATGGAGGGTCTCAGAATTCTCTTCCAGAACCTGGAGGCTGCGCAGGGACCCAGTCCAGAGGCCAGGTGTCAGTACCAGACACCAGAGATATTTTTCTACTCAAAGAGAGGAAAAATGTTAAAATGCTTAGGGCTGCCTCATCAAGGAACAGGCAGCCCTGAGGGGTAAGGAATCAAGCAGAGTATGGAAGGCTGGACTCTGCAGGATGATGGAGAAGGACTTCCAGAGCTGGCTGGGAAAGTGGACATTGCTCTGCAAAGTTCATTGACCTTATAGTTCCAGAATGTGTAGCACACACAACTTAGAGAAAGAGAAAGGGAGAAAGGAGGAATTTTCCAGGAGAAGGGGCTTCAGACAGGCCCTTGAAGATAGTGGAGTGTGGTCCTCAGAAAGGACAGATTATAGAACATTCTCACCAGGGAAGCTGAAGGACCAATTCCCTTTCTCATGGGTGGTCCTTCCATCCTGGCCTCCTGCTCCTGACTTCCCAGAAGCACCAAGACAGCACATAGAGGTCAGGCACTCAAAACCTCAAGAGGAGCTCCCAGGCCTGGAGAGGGGCAGGCCTCCAGCCACCCACAGTAGCAGCCCTGGCCACTCAGCTGCATATTCAGACTCCAAGGAGTCCGATGTCCCCCCAGGCCTGAGCTGGAGGGCATCATGTGCTTGGGATGGGGACGAGTGGACTGTAGCTCGGTTGAGTGGGGGTCACCTTAACCATCCAATCTCATTACCCACTATTTAGGTGATGCTGTCAGGCAGGAACCGGTCGATCAGGAAGCAGTGAAAACCGGCTCTGCTGGATGTGACTACCGTGCCCACATGCTATTGGAGCCAGGAAATCAATGGATCCTAACTGGGGCAGATGGTCCACAGGTGGGCATCCCGGCTGGGCTTCTTACCATTTGTGGGGACACTGAGCAAGTGACCTCACCTCTCCAAGCCCTAACTTCTTCATCTACCTCCAAAGAGAAAGCAGTATGTCACAGGGCTGCCAGAAGGACCGCAGCAGGTGGAGCAATATGCTTTCTCATGGGACAGAGATGGTGTCCAGCACACAGGGCAAGGAAAGTGGAAGTGTTAGTAACTCAGTCGTGTCCGACCCTTTGCGACCCCGTGGGCTGCAGGTGCCCCTGGTTCCTCTGTCCACGGGATTCTCCAGGCAAGAACACTGGAGTGGGTTGACATTCCCTTCTCCAGGGGATCTTCCCAATACAGGAATCGAACCCCATTCTCCCTCATTGCAGGCAGATTCTTTATCATCTGAGCCACCAGGGAAGTGGGTGCTCAACAAATATCTATCCATTTGTTTTATATCCTCATTTTTCTCAATGATGATGGATGTGGGCTTTTCATATGATACCTGAAAGCGCCCCATCTGGAATAAGAGGAGGATCTGTCACCCCTAGAAGCTGTGCTCCACCAGGCTTAGTTTGTCCCCACTTCAGGACAAAAGATGAGAGAGAAGAGCAGTCACACAACACAGCCTTGAAGCCCACTAGCTTTGGGGATGAGGATTCCGAGAGCACATCTGAAACATGTGGACAAGTGACACTGTGTTCTCCTCCCTTCCTCCCCAGGGCCCTAGGCTGAGTGGGGCGACAGCGTCTTAACTCCACCAATTCAGAGCAATTTCAAGCAGTCCTTAGTCTGAGCCTTAGTTTCTCAATTTGTAAAATGAGTGTCAGAACACCTACTCCACAGAGATGGTGCAACGATCAGATGTCACTGTGCATGCAACACCCAGCACAGTGCTCACAAATGACAACAAAAAATGTGATTTGCTCTCCCCTTTCATCTCCTACTGCTGATTTTAGCCCTGGGCTAGCACCACCATCCTAAGCAAGGCACTCACACCTATCAACACTCAGACTCCCTGACAGCAGACCATCATCGCTGAACGAGACGAGTGGCAGGACCAAACCGAGGGGCAGGGGGAGAAAGGAGAAGCAGCGCTGAGAAAAGTGGTCAGCATTTATTAGAAGATTCTTGGTGGATTTACAAGGAATTAGTGTACCTTGCCTCATACCAGATGCCACACAGCTCTATCTTTAGAAACCTCAGGGCGAGGGAAGGTTCCAGGCCTGTGAGCATCCTGGCTCTCCAAGATTGGGTCTATAAATACCCACTCAGCTGGACTCAACAGCTCTGTTCTCCGATCCGGTAACAGCTCCTCCTCGCAGCAGCCCTGGAAACCAGCAGCCCAGAGTCCAGAGCAGCCCTGGACACGGAGCTTGGCCACCAGGCACCCACCTCCCGCTGTGTCCCCAAGGGCCATGCCACAACCCACAAGCTTTCTCTGGTGCCCAGTGGCCAGGCAGGAAGAAGGTAAAGACAGAAGATAAGACTGCTGACCCTGAGGTTGGGGCAAGAAGGCGAGGGGCACACAGCAGGGAGGGCGGAGGATGCCAAGCGAGGGCTCAAGTTCCTTCTCCCTGAAGCATGTTCTGAGCTTCTGCTCCATCAGGGCAGGGCACCAGGCCAGGAGAAAGGCGGAGAGGACAGACTCAGGCCTCCCTCAGGGAGCTCAGAGTCCACTAAGGGCACAGAACAGGAAGCCAGCCATCACTCAGAACCCTCTGCTTGAGTGAAGAATAGAAACCGAATACTTGAAAGGCTTGGGGAAATGAAGCCTAAGAAGAGAAGGGACTCTACTTAATACTCTGTGAAGGCCGATATGGGAAAAGAATCTAAACAAGAGTGGAGGGATGTCCTTGGTGGTCCAGTGGCCAAGACTCCAAATGCTCCCAATGCGGGGGTCCCAAGGTCAGTCCCTGATCAGAGAACTAGATCCAGTACGCTATAGCTAAGACCCAGTGCAGCCGGATAAATAAAAGTACATAAAAAAATAAAAAGGAGTGGATATATGTATAACTGACTCACTTTGCTATACACCTGAAACTAACACAAGATTGTAAATCAAGTGTATATATATATATTTATATATATATGATATATTAGTCACTCAGTCACATCTGACTCTGCGACCCCATGGACTGTAGTCCGCCAGTCTCCTTTATCCGTGGGATTTCCCAGACAACAAGAATCCTGGAGTGGGTAGCCATCCCCTTCTCCATTGGATCTGGGAAGCAGATTTCTTGCATTGCAGGCAAATTCTTTACCATCTGAGCCATCAGGGAAGCCCCATCAACTATACTCCAATAAAAATTAAAAACTAAAAAAAAAAATTTTTTAAAGAGAGAAGTGGGGAAGAATCCACAGAAAAGCAAAGAAACCAATGTAGTTCCTCAGCTGTCTCCTCCTATAGGTGCCTCCCCCAGTACCTTTGCACACGTGTATATAGATGGAATGTCCATCATTAGAGTGAAGTGGATTATTGAAGTATAGTTGATTTACAATATTAATTTCAGGTGTACAGCAAGGTGATTCAGGTTTTTTTGCAGATCCTTTTCCATTGTAAATTATTAGAAGATACTGAATATAGTTTTCCGTGTTATGCAATAAATCCTTGTTTCTCTTTATATATAGTAGTTTGCATCTGTTACTTCCATTCTCCTAATTTATCCTTCCTCTTCTTCCCCTTTGGTAATCATAAGTTTGTTTTCTAGGTCTGTGAGTTTCTGTTTTGCATATACATCCATTTGTATTGTTTTTGAGATTCCACATAGAAGTAATATCATACAGTATTTGTCTTTGTCTGGCTTATTTAACTAAGCATAAGGTTCTCTAAGTCCATCCATGTTGCCGCAAATGGCAGAATTTCCTTCTTTTTTAAGACTGAGTAATATTCCACTGTGTATATATACATCGTATCTTCTTGATCTAATCGCCTGAGTCTTGTTTTAAATGCACTGGTGGCTCCATATTTAAGGTCACCCACAAGAACTGTGATGGAGCTAACTGAGCCCCCTGGACACACATGCACACAAACGCACTCATAGAGGCATCACACTTTGCCTGCTTCATCAGCCTGAAAGATTCTCGTTGAGTTTCTAGAAGTTGGTCTCCCCAAGCTTGGATGTCTTTGAAAAGGGAACCCCTCTCCTCAGCACATCCCAGGTGACTTCTGCCCCCCGTGTGCTGGCCACGGAGGTGGGTCTTCACACCGTTCTAACTGCTGTCAGGCAGGGGCTGGAGGGGGCAGCAGCCAGGGATGCAGAGGAGACAAGGGGGAAAGGAGAGCGGAGGGGAGAGGGGGTCTGAGACGAGGAGACAAGAATTGGGACCCAAGGGAGGTGGAAGGGGAAGGAGGGGGGTCAGTGGTCCTCACTTCGCTCCCCTTCCATCTGCTTCCTCAGTCCCCTCTCCTCTCTTCCTGCTCTTTACCCCAGAGCCCCACCTCTCTCTCTCTCTCTCTCTCTCACACACACACACACACACACACTCTACTCTCCATCCCCACATCCCAGAACCTGAGCTCCCCAACACAGATGTAAAAACAAAAATTGGGTCATTTGTAGAGATGCGGATGGAGCTAGAGAGTGTCATACAGTGTGAAGTCAAAAAGAGAAAGACAAATATCATATATTAACGCATGTATGGGGAATCTAGAAAAATGGTACAGATGATCCATGTTGCAGAGCAGGAATAGAGCCTCAATGCAGAGAACAGATGTACGGACACGGAGTCAGGGGGGATGAATTGGGAGACTGGGATTGACGTACGTGACTTGCTGTTGTTTAGTCGCTAAAGTCATGTCTGACTCTTTGCGACCCGAGGGACTGTAGCCCGCCAGGCTCCTCTGTCCATGGGATTTCCCAGGCAAGGATACTGGGGTGGGTTGCCATTCCCTTCTACCTGGGATCTTTCCAACCCAGGGATCGATTCCGTGTCTCCTACACTGCAGGCAGATTCTTTACCACTGAGCCACCAGGGAAGCCCTTCATATATACACTACCATGTATAAAACAGAGAGCAAGTGGGAAGCTGCTGTACAGCTCAGGGAGCTCAGCTCAGTGCTCTGTGATGACCTAGAGGGGTGGGATTGGAGAAGGGAGATCTAAGAGGGAGGGGGAATACGTATAAGTACAGCTGATCCACTTTGTTGTACAGCAGAAACTAGCACAATATTGTAAAAGCAACTATACCTTAATTTTTAAAAAAAGTAAAACCAAAAATATAAAAGCACATGGACCAGGCTCTCCAGTGGTCACAGGTGGGGTCTTATATCTCCAGTGAACTAACTCCTAGGACTGGAGTCACAGGTGGATGGAGAACGATGTGCCTTCAGCCTCAGCCTGCCTTTACCTCAGTGTTGGCCTTGTTAGTGGGGCCCACAAGACAGCTCCAGACCACTGTGAGCCTCGGGATTATGCTCTGATGGTACAGGGCGACCGTTTAATAAAGGATGCTAAGCAATTGCACAGAATAACCTTGGAGACACCCTGGGTTTCATTTGCGCCTGGAAACTGGCATGGGGACACAGCTTCCATCACAGACTCATCTTCCCAGGAAAGGCCTTCCAAGTGCCAAGTGCCAGACTGACATGGCCATTATGAAGGTGATTCCTGTAGGGGCTGGGTCGCCCACACACCCATGGCTGATGGCCTTCCTTCTCTAACTGGGTTTATTTTTTGACTGGCACCAGCAGACCTGAGCCACTCTTCGGCAAGGTAGATGGTTTGTTTTGAAACTCCTGTGTCATGCTGAAGCAGTTGCAAGCTTGTTCCTGAGCCATTGCAAGTAGAATTCAATTGTCAGCAAGACTGCAGGGTTAAAAGTCAGGAAAGCAATTTTTTAAAAATCCAACCTCAACTCATTCTGTAATATTTCCTATTTACATTGAAGAAATGTCAATTCTTGGCTGTAGGCCTCACAAGAGACCAAGGATTTAAAAATACCTATGAGACAGATATAAATCTTTGATAAGACAATAACCGCAGAGAGAGATATGCCTGGAAATGTTAAGTGGGTTGGATTCGGTCACTGCTCTTTCCAGGTTCCTCGACTTGACTTACACACATCTGGTGCTCCACTTACTCCTGTTTACTTATCTAGTACAGAGAGTGCGTGTGTAACTCAGACACTTGGTGCCTAGGCCTGTTGTTCACGGAGGGGAGAGCAATTAGAAATGTGCTAATTATCCTTTTATTTGGACTGTGGTCCCCAAAACTTAAATGTACAGCTTGCATCTATCTCGGCCTGATGCAGCTGTGATGGTTCCTGGGTGGGGGTGGGGGGGCCGGTTGTCTACAGCTCCCCTGCCAAGAAGGCCAAGTGCAAAGCAGAACAGGTCACCTGGCAAGCATCTGGGTGGAGTCTAGGAGTCAGGGCAAGAGCCTGGAGCAGGAGCTGGACATCGGGAAGGATTCTGAAGCCCTAACAGGACTCTGTTTCTTTCTTTTTTTAAAAAATATGTCTTAAATAGTGTAAAAGTCACCTAATACAAAACATACTATTTTAACCATATTTAACTGTACAGCTCAGTGGCACTGAGGACATTCACAGGGTTGTGCAACTCACCATCATCCATCTGCCGAATTTTTCACCTTCCGAAACTGAAACTCTGTCCCCATGAAACACGAGCTCCCCATCTGCCCTTCTCATTCCACCCCAACCCCCTGGCCCCTGGCATCCACCAATGTACTTTCTGACTCTAGGAATTTGACTAGTCTAGATATCTCACAGCGGAGAAGGCAATGGCAAGCCACTCCAGTACTCTTGCCTAGAAAATCCCATGGATGGAGGAGCCTGGTAGGCTGCAGTCCGTGGGGTCGCTAAGGGTCGGACACGACTGAGCGACTTCACTTTCACTTTTCACTTTCACACATTGGAGAAGGAAATGGCAGCCCACTCCAGTGTTCTTGCCTGGAGAATCCCAGGGACGGGGGAGCCTGGTGGGCTTCCGTCTATGGGGTCACGCAGAGTCGGACACGACTGAGGTGACTCAGCCGCAGCAGCAGCAGATATCTCACAGAAGTGGAATCAAACAATGTTTGCTGGACTCTTTGTTTCTTGAACCACATGTCAAGTTTCAAGAAATAGCGTGCCCAATATCCCAGAACTGTGATGGGCCGGGCAGGGTGGGAGCCCAGGCTGACCTGCTCCTAAGGGTCATGCTTCCACTTGACTTGACGACCCGGAGGCCTGCCCCGGGCTAGCCTCCTCCACAGCAGCCTGTAACCCTGTGCCTCCCCAGCTCCCTGCCCAGTCTGGCCGCCTCTCCCATACGCAGTTCAGCTGGCGGTCTTGTGAAGGTTGTGCCACTTCATGTTTCGGCTGGATTCCCTTTCATTCTCCACCCAGAAGCCGCTGGGCTTGTCCATCTGGCTTTCCTGGCTCCTGCAGCAGCCACACGCTCACCCCTGAGGTGTTTGGCAGTCCCCGCATCGTCTGTCACCAGGGGCCCCTCCTGCGGCTGCCCCTGACCTCTCAGCCAGGCAGGCAGTGTTGACAGACGCTTGGGAGGTCATCCCGTCCATGGCCCAGCCTCCCACTGGCACAGCACACACATGATTGTAGTCCCTGGCAGGCACCTGGCTAAGGTGAGCCTGAAGGGAGACTGCGATTCATCTCGTTGATGCCACCTGGAAGCCCCCGTCTTCCTCAGGGAGCAGAGACTCCCACACTCACTGTCCAACCCAAGGCTTTCCTGCAAAGGAGGAACCTGGCCATTTTAAAATTCAGCCTGTGAGTCCTTCATTCACAGCGACCTAAGCAGAGGTTCCTCGGGGACATCAGAGCCACTGGGTGTTTTCTCATCCAGGAGCACTGCCTGCAGGCCATGTGGCCCACCTTGCAGAGACCCTACCCGCCCAGAGCAGGCATGAGGCACCTGCTGTCTGACCAAACAATGTACAGGTCCACTCCCTCCTTCTGCCCCAACTCCCAGGAACAAGATGCTCCAAGAACCCTGGGCTCAGCCAGATAAAGGGGAGTCTCCTTCAGTCTCTTTGACTCCAGCTACTAAGGGATAAGAATGAATGGGAGACACCACCAGGGGCTGTAAACAAAGGCCCACAGGAGAAGCCCTTGCAGGGTCAATCATTCCTTCTGCTTCACTGCGGATTAGGAATGACGGGGTCAAGGCTTTCCTCCCTCGGAAGGTCTGGAGGTCATGGCCTGGTGGGTGGGTGGGATGGGGCCTAAGAGGATTCCCTGGCTCAGCCTGAGGTGATCCTGTGTTTGGGAAACAGGAGGATGGGGGGGTGTCAGGAGAAGCTGGGGACCTCTTCTCAGCTGTGCTGTAAAAGCCATCAGGAACCACCACCCACTTCAGTAAAGCAGAGTGGCAGCCAGAATCCTGGGACTTAGCTTGTATCCACCCCTTTGAAAATCTCCTAAACACTAGGGACCATTTGCACAAATGTTTGCCTGCAGTTTTCTGTGATTATGATTTCAGTGTGTCTGCCCTCTGATGCCCCCTCGCAAAACCTACCATCTTATTTGGGTTTCTCTTACCTTGGTTGTGGAAAATCTCTTCACATGTGATGGACAGGGAGGCCTGGCGTGCTGTGATTCATGGGGTCGCAAAGAGTCGGACACGACTGAGCGACTGAACTGAACTGAACTGAACTTGCCTGCAGTTTGGGGGATGTGGTGGAACTTCTGGGCCCCATGGACCTAGATCTGCCTGGTGGGCCTCCCCAGTTCCCTCTGGCTTTGTCACCTTCTCTCTGGATGCACAGTGCAGCCTGGGTGGGCACGGGTCCCCTCCCTCCTTCTGCCCCAACTCCCAGGAACAAGTCGCTCCAAGAACCCTGGGCTCAGCCAGACAAAGGGGAGTTTCCTTCGGTCTCTCTGACTCCGCTACTAAGGGAGAAGAATGGGTGGGAGACATTACTTTTGCGGTTGTTGTTTTCTAGCTTACTGAAAAATCTGCTCTTTTGTGCTGCTGTAGAAGAAAAACAGCGCTGTGACTGGTGCTTCCAGGATTTGCGGCTGAAGTCGTGCACTTTGCAGGTCATGTTTCTCAGAACTGCGCACTCATTCCTTCTCAGCAGGTTGTGGGTGGAGGGGCCCAGCCCTCCCCAGTGTCCAGCTAAATCTCTTGGGGGAGCTCTTGGAGTCTTGCCCAGGAGAGAGAATACAGGATGGGGGCCCCCTCTGGGAAGGCCGGAGGGACCCCGATAATCGATAGCACAGCCCTCATCCATCTCAGATCCTCATCGGTCTGTGGCCTATTAAATGCTCCCAGTCTGTCGATAACCCAGTATTATTGCTCTCTCGCTGAGCCCGCCAAGGCCAGCTTCCACTTGGCCAGAGAAAAATAATGATTGTTTGTTTATTAGTTGGGAAAAAACGTCCAGCCACAAACATGCCTTTGGGCCAAAGCCAGATTCCATCAAGCCCTCCCTGGGCCCAGGCTTTTCCTCTAGGTCTCCTGTGTGGGTGGATCTATGGGCTGGGGTCGTCTGTCATGTGTGGGTGGCCTAGGGACCGCAGGGTTCCCTGTGGAAGTCTCCACACAGCCAAGAATACTAGAGGACCTTGGCTCATTCTTGGCTGCTGCATGGGAAGTGGGGGCCTGGCCGGGGAAGACTCTGATCAAGCCACACAGGCTAATGTGACTCAGGAGTCCAGGCTGCTCCAGCCATGGGTTTGAGCCCCTCCAGGTGAGGGGTCGCACAGAGTCGGACACGACTGAAGTGACTTAGCAGCAGCAGCAGCAGCAGGTGAGCTCTAGGGTTTCTCAGCTGGAGGCTGCTGGCTGAAAGCTCAGACAACCGTTCTGAGCTGGGGCTACCAGGCCCTATGGGGCCTGGGCAGCAGGAACCGTTTCCTCCCGTTCTATCTCTCATCTCACCCTCCTTTAACCACCTTTCTTCAGCAGGATCTTCAGATCATAGTGACCTGGTTTCAAACTCCAGCTCTGCCACTCATGAACTCTGAGATCCTAGCGAATTATTTAACTTCCCTGAGCCTCAAATGACTCCTGTAATTATTGGGAATCTTCTGACTATGTGAAATGAAATACAGTAAGTGGGTGATCCAAGGCCTCTGGGTTCCAGGCCCTCAACACCAGCTCACTGAGATGCTCCTTTCCTCCTGGAGAGCCCACACCTTAGATGCACTTGGTGGCTGGAGCTGGTTGCTTATCCCCCTAATCTGTCTCCCCAGAATTTCCCTTTCCCAGTGGACTGGGGGACCCCAATACCCAGCTCCCACCTTCCTTGTCCTTCAAATCAAATGACTTGCCCTTTTCTTTGGGAAGAATCCGCCTGAAATACAGGAGACCTGGGTTCAATCCCTGGATTGGGAGGATGCCCTGGAGAAGGAAATGGCAACCCACTCCAGTATTCTTGCCTGGAGAATTCGATGGACAGAGAAGACTGGCGGGCTATAGTCCATGGGATCGCAAAGAGTCAGAAACGACTGAGTGACTAATACTTACTGATTCCTTTCTTTGGAAAAGTTTCGCTGTTAATCACTAAAGGGAAACCAGAAAGATGCAACCAGAACGAGACTGATCAGACTCCAGCCCGAGTCCCAGCTCCGATAGCCACTCACACAGTGTGACCTGGGACAAGCCATCCAGCCCCCTAGGTCCTCAGTCTTCTCACCTGTCAAACGAGAACAGTCCTAAACAATCTAAGGTCCCCCCTACCTTAAAAATACTGTTTCCTCTTAGAAACAAGAGAAGTATCTTACAACATCCTCACAAGTGCTTTCTCTTATCTATTTCCTGTGTTTGCTGACCTTACGCCCTCCTACTATATTGCTCCACTGATCCTGGGATGCGGGCATCCCTTCCCACCCTCAGTGCTCTCTGTCTGTCTGTCCCACAGTCTTTGGACACCCTGTTCTGGAAGATCAGTAGGAGTTCAGGTGACGCAATGAGCCATTTACATCCCAGAGGAAGTCCTAGGCACTTCCCTTCCCTCCACGGCTCCCGAGTTTTCTCAAGCAACGTCAGAGCCAGTCAGCCCCCAAGTCATTGCCTCGCCTTCCTCCTCCTCCTCTCCTCATGTAATCATTGCGTTTGAGCCAAGTCCAGCAAAGGTGACAAATGGCCCCAGATCTCAGTGGCTCAAGCTCTTTCCTGTGTACACTCATGTTCCTGGTGGGTCTGCAGAGCTTGGCTCCACACCCGCTCCCTGCCAGGACCAGGGCTGATGCAGAGCAGCCCCACTGGGCTGAAGAAGAAGCACTGATGCCACGCGCAATGGCTCTCCAGGCTTCTGCTTTGACCTGGTCACCGTGACTTCCATGAATATTTCATGGGCTTACAGATGGCTAACAAACACATGAAAAGATGCTCAACACTGCTCGTTATGAGAGAACTGAAAATCAAAGCTACAATGAGATATCGCCTCACGCTGGTCAGAATGGCCATCATCAAATAGTCTTTTATTTATTTATTACATAAATAAATTTATTATTTTATTTATTTATTACAAACAGGAAATTCTGGAGAGGGTGTGGAGAAAAGGGAACCCTCTTGCACTTGGTGGGAATGTAAACTGTCACTGTGGAAGTCCATATAGAGATTTCTTTAAAAATTAGGAATAAAACCACTATACGACCCAGCAATCCCACTCCTAGGCAAATACTCTGAGGAAACCGAAACTGAAAAAGACACATGTACCCCAATGTTCATTGCAGCACTATTTACAATAGCCAGAACATGGAAGCAACCCAGATGTCCACTGACAGATGAATGGATAAGAAGCTGTGGTGCATACACACAATGGAATGCTACTCAGCCATAAAAAGGAACGCATTTGAGTCAGTTCTGATGAGCCTGTTATACAGTGTGAAGTGAGTCAGAAAGAGAAATACCAATATCATATACTGATGCATATATATGGAATCTAGAAAGATGGCACCAATGGACGTATCTGCAGGGCGACAATGGAGAAAAAGAGAGGACAGACTTACGGACACAGGAGAGAGGGGAGGAGAGGGCAAGGTGGATGGAGGGAGTGACACGGAGACTGACAGTGCATACGTAAAACAGAGAGTCACCGGGAATTCTCCGTGTGACTCAGAGAGCTCAGATAGCGGCTGTGTAACAACCTAGAGGGTGGGTTGGGGAGGGAGATGGGAAGGAGGGGACAAGGGTTTCCCTATGGCTGATTCATGTTAATGCTTAACAGAAAACAACAAAATTCTGTAATGAAATTATCCTTCAATTTAAAAATATAATAATAATAAATATATATATATTTCATGGGTTAAAGCAAGTCACATGGTCAAGCCTGCCTCAGCAGGGGAGGAGGTCAGACGGTGAGTGTCATGACAATAGCACAATCCTCATTGTACAGCCTTTCGGGGTCCTCTAGTCCACTCCCCTCATTTTACAGGTGTGGAGAGGAAAGCTCAGAGACATGAGGTGATATACCTGAGGACACACAGCAGGCAGTGGATGAGGACGGGTTAGAGTCCAGCTGTGTTGATGACTTTTCAGTTCAGATGTGGGAGACAGCTTTGAATCAAATCCCACCTCCATATGCCTGGACAAGGTATTTCAGCTCTGAGCCTTGGCTTGCCTCTGTGGACTATGGGGAAAGGCTGTCAGTCTCCGTACAGGGAGGTTGGGAACTCGGGTGAGGTTTAATAAAGCATCACGCTCGGTGTTTGACCCAACGGAGTCTCTAAACACACGTTTGTTCTGGTCCCGTTGTTTCCTGTCATCAGCCCCAAAACTCCTTCATCTCGTTCCGCTCCACTCTTTTTCTTTAATATTTATTTGTTTACTTGGCTGCGTTGGGTATCAGCTGAGGCACATCGGATCTTGTTGCGTCATATGGGATATTGCATTGCAGCGAACACTCTATAGCTGTGGCGCGAGGGCTTAGTTGCCCTGCAGCATGTGGGACCTTTCTTCCCTGAACAGGGATCGAACCTGCATCCCCTGAATTGCAAGGCGGATTCTTAACCGTTGGACCACCAATAAAGTCCCTCATTCCCCTCCACTCTTTTTCCTTACCTGCCTCCAAGCCTTTTTTTTTTTTTGTCAAGGAGTTGAGCCAGAAAAGCCTCTGATTGCAAAACCTCCTGGTGTTGCCTCCAAGTTGAAGAAGCAAAAGATCCTCACAGCAAAGTCCTTCTCAAGGATCTGACAACTCACGGCCCCTTTACACCCACTATTTCTCAAAGCCTCATCTTAGCCTTGGGCATTATTCCCATTACACAGATGAGAAGACTGAGGCCCAAGGAGGTTAGGGAAGAGCTCGCCTGCCCTGCAGGAACCAGGACTTTCAGTCACTGCTCTACATGTCTACACCATTCTACAGCACCTGACATTGGACCCGTCCCCACAATTGCCTCCCCCTCCTCCTCCCCCTCACCCCTAGTAATGAGAAGAATGCCTTTGAGCTTCCAGAAGAGCCATGGTGGCTTTGGGCATGAGAGAAATGTGACTGGTGTTTAAAAAAAAAGAATCTTCAAGAACAATTGTCACCCATTCTGTTTGGCTTTGCCTTATAAAAATTCTGTTTTCAACAGTCATGAAATGAAGGTCCAGGGAAGTCTGTTCAAGCAGAGCCGTTTCCTGAGAGCTCTGACAGTTAACATTTCGGGGATGTGTGTATGTATGTGTATATATATATATATATATTTCCAACATCCCTCCCAAAGATAGCTCTGGAGCCTGTTTGGAGTATGTTTTTATGGTTAGATGAGGGGGGTGTGTGTGTGTGTGTGTGTGTGTAGGTTGTTTGCTGCTGTGTTTGTGTTTCTCTCTCTCCTCTCTCTAAAGAGCTGTTTCCTTTGTTCTGGGAATCTGGCTTTTCTCAGAATGTCTAACAACGGCACAGATGGTCCCAATTTATTGCCACCTAACCTGTCTGGGGAGACATCATGCCCTGTCCCGCCTCCCCACACCTGTCTCCCTGAGCATCCCAGGAGGCCCCTTTTGCAGCCAGCCTCAGCTTCCTCCCCCAGGACACCCTCTCAAGAGCCCTCCCACTCAGACCTGGAGGCTCAGGCCGCCGCTACCCTGGCAGGGGGGATGCCCCTACCCTGGGGCACAGACATCTCCGCTCTGGGCTCCAACTGAACTAGGAAAACCCCATGGTCTCCCAAATCTCCAGCCTCCACCAAGTGTGCAGAGCTGCCCAGTCTGGAGAGAGGCCTGCCTGGCAGGGTTTGCCCAAAGCAACAGGGCTCTTACAGAGAGCAAGACAGAGAGGCTGTTTCACTGATGTCGAACTGACTGTGCTGGAAGGGGGGGATGAGATGGAAGGCTCAGGGATTCAGAAGTAGCAGGCTGGGTCTTCCCTGCAGCAGGCGCCTCCCTCCCAGTGTTGCAGGGCACACTCACCGCCCCCTCACACACACACACTCACACCACCCCCTCGCACACTCACACACACCACACCACCCCCTCCCTGGCCCGGCTGGGGTGGGGGAGGGGCTCAGTCACTCATTCATCCAGCATTTTCGGAGAGCCTACCACATCCAGACACTGTTCTAAAAATCAGGGATATGGCCGGGGGTAAAAAAAAGAAATTCTTAACCAATGTGGGGTGGGGGGAGGAGTTGGATGGACAGGAAAAAACGAAGTTATATAAGGTATGGGAAGTGTCCAGTGTTCTGAGGAAAAGTAAAACAGACGGGGAGGATAGGGAGTCCTGGGACTGGAGTTTGTGTGAAAGTCTAAGTATGACCTGAAGGAGGCAAAAAATCAAGTGGTGCAGGTATCTGGGGACAGAGCAATGCAGAAAGAGTGACCATCAACGTGAAGCCAGAAGTGGGGTGTTTCGGGAGTAGTGGCGAAGAGAGAGTGTCTGAGGGAGGCAGGGCAAGGGGCAGGAGGTGGGGCGGGGAGGTGCTGGGGGTCTGGACTGTAGCCGAGGGCCTGGCCATTATCTGAGTGCAATGGGGGCCATGCGGTCATTCGAGGAGGTTCAGGATCTGACATGTTCTGAACACCCTGACTATGGATGCAAGGAGGCGCGGATAGGAGCCGAGAGCTGAACTGGGAAACTACACCAGGATCCTAGGGAGGACTGCCCAGGCAGCTCAGGCCACGGTGGCGGCAGTGGTTGCTTCTGAGTGTATTTTGAAGGTAGGGGCCGGTAGAATTTGTTAGTGGGTCAGCAAGGGGGTGAGAATTCCGGGGACTTGGCTTCGGCAACTAGAAAGTGGAACAGGTTTGGAGGCGACCCTCGGGGTTTAATTTTGGGTACATTATGTTAAGTTTCATATGCCTGGGACTTCCCTGGTGGTGCAGTGGCTAAAAGTTCATACTGCCAATGCAGGGGACCCGGGTTCAAACCCTGGCCAAGGGAACTAGATCTCACGTGCTGCAATTAAGAGTTTGCATGCCGCAACTAAGATCTGGCACAGCCAAATAAATAAATAAAAATAAATATGTGTTTAAAAGATGCCTGTTAGATATCAAGGCCAGAGAAACACATTTGGGAGTAGACAGTCTGTTCCCATTCACCACGTCCTCTGGTCTTCACCAAAGACTGTAGAGTTGGGGGGACCCAAAGTACAGTCCAGCAAGTTTCCTGAGCTCAAACAGCCAGTCAGAAGGGCTAGAAAAGAACTCATCTTCTTGGAGGTCTTGACTCTTGACCCTGGGCATGTTACTCCCCGAATCCTCAGTGTTCCTCTCCCATGACTGATCAGTCACCACACATCAAGCAATAATATCCGCCATCATTGTCCTCTCAGGATCATAAGAGGCAAGGGGCTCTAAAGAGATGACTCTCCTTTTCTCTCCAGACTCCACTTCCTGGCTTTCTCCAGCACCTGCTTTCCAGTTAAGATGCTTCCTAATCACCCAGGGCCCCCGGGCTGTGTGTTTATTTTGATGACTTTCTTACAGAGACTCATTTAAGATGCTTCAACATCACCCTGACTCTAAGAAACAAGTGGCTGGATTTTTCTCATCTCTTTAACTCATTAACTTCTGGACCAGTGCTTTAGATTTTGTAGATGGCAACCAGACGGACTGGAGAACCAGGAGTGGTTTTTTTTGGACCTGTTTTCCTTGCTTCCTCCCATCCTCCCACTCATTTTTCTCTCCCTATAGGTCAAGGCCAGGCTCCATGCAGTCCTTTAATTCCTGTGCCCTTGCTCAGGGGGCGGAGAGATGGGATAACATCTATAACAGCACACCTTCCCCTCAGCCAGTCAACCCCCCAGGGTCCACAGGGTCTGAGCAGCAGTGTCCAACAAAAATATCCTGTGAGCCACTTACTCACTTTCTAGTAAAAAGATAAATAATGAAAAAAAGTGAAAGCAATTTTAACAATGTATTTTATTTAGCTCTATATAAGCCAGGTGGTGCTAATGGTAAAGAACTTGTCTGCTAATCCAGGAGACGTAGAGACATGGTTCAATCCCTGGGTAAGGGAGATCCCTTGGAGAAAGAAATGGCAACTCACTCCAATATTCTTGTCTGGAGAATCCCGTGGCTACAGGAGTCTGGAGAGCTACAGTCTATAGGGTCGCAAAGAGTCAGACATGACTACAGTGACTTAGTACAGCGCCACAACTTAAATATAATTCATTGCTACATATAATATAAAAGTAATAATGAAATATGGTTCTTTGTTTCATACCAAATCTTTGAAATCTGGTATATATTTTACACTTAAAACATATAATCAATTCTAAAAGCCACATTCCAAGGACTGAGTTAGCTAGAAGCTACATGTAACCACAGGCTACTATGCTGGATCCTGAAGGTGTTGGGGTCTGGTATCTTTCCTAGCTCATCAGCTGTTTCCAGGTCTTAGCTGGTCCTGAGTCCCTGGGCATCTCCCTTGGCCATCCATCTCCTGGGGCAGGAGGGGAGCTCCTCCAGGGCCCCTCCTTCTCCTTTCAAGTCCTCTCCTTCTTTTTAACCCCTTCTTTTCCTCTTCAAGTTCCCATCTGCCCCTGTCCAGCCCCTGGCACATCGTTGCACTTCCTGTCTGCCAGCCTGGTTAGGCTGCACTTGGGGAAGGGAAAACAGGGCATTTCCAATCCTGGGTACCATGGAGGGCAGAGGGGGAAGGAGGTGACACGCTGGTCTGCGTGCTGTGAGGGTGTCTGAAAAGGCCGTAGGTGACCTTCTTACCCATGCAACTCCCATACCTGATCAGGCTACAAAGAATGAGAATGCCCTTCCTGCCGCGAATACTGTGACAGTGGCCCTCCCAGGCCTTGTCTGTAGGAGGATCTGGGATTCAAAAGGGATACGTGTGGAAAAAACCGTCTCTGGCCACCTGTCTCTCATTTCACTCTCCCTGGAACATTGTGACCCAGCTTCAGATTGCCCCTCTCATCCCTGGTCAAGCTTATCTCAAACAAATGCATTGATTTTGGAGTTTGATGAAGCCTGGGACATTCCCCACTGTCCCCCTTTACTACACATACCAGACCTGAAACCTGGAAACTTCTAAGGAGCATTCAGACATCACCCCTCACCCAGTCCCTGATCCCATCCACTGCTCCTTCCAAATATCTCTTCCCTGCCAACAGCCAGACACCCACAGGCACAGAAACACATCCTGCACCGTTATTCCTGCTAGGCCTTCCCTGTGTTCCCCAGAGCACCCCTGCTATGCTCCCTCTGCCCCCTCAACACTGGATGTCTTGTGTAAAATGGAAATAATAACAGAATCCACTTCATAAGCGTTTCCGTGAAGATGAAAGGGGTTGTGTTGGTAAGGCTCTTAGAATACACAGAGCGCTAGTGGGTTTGTTTCAGGATTCCCAAAACAAGAGCATGAGAAAGGCATTTTCAGACCATCACGGAGATGAAGAAACTGAGGCGGAGAGAAGCGAAGTACACCCCCAGGCTTCCAGACAGGAGTGGCCGCACCCGGACCCCAGTCTGGGACTCTTTTCCCCACTTTCAGAGTCCATCACATCACGTTTCACAGTCTCGGTGAGAAGAAAATGAATGGCGCCTGCCCAGAGGAGACGTAACGCAGTCAAGGAGACTGCACGGAAAATTCCTGAGACCGTTTCACAACAGAAAATCCGGAGGGGAGGAGACTGAGGGGCGCAAGGGGCTGTCTAGCTCTCTCAGAAGCTGCTGTCAGGAGTGTCCTGACTCTGTGCCCCCATCGCCCTCTCAGTGAGGATCCCAGCTCATCCCCTCCCACCCCCGCCCCTCAGTGTGGGCCTCCAGCGTCTCCTCCTGCTTTGATTGACTGCCGGGAAATAAACAACCAAAGAGCCCGACTAGATTAGCAAGGCAGCATATGCGCTCATGGGAACTTAAACAATTGCGCTTCTAAATAACAGCTCAACACGGGATAGAAGAGATGTTGCAAGGCAGGATATGATTAATTGCCAAATGAATTATTGAAATTATAATTGCAGAGGAGTTCAGAGGAGCTTGTGATTGCTGTGGGTGGGATGGGTCAGGAGAGGACGGGGCAGAAGGCTGTGTGAGCTGGGCCTGCAGGGGGGTCTGTGATGGGTGGGGCACAGCCCGAGCAGAGGGCATTCCTGACACAGGGCAGGGAGGGGACAGTCTGACTCTGGTGCCCGGAGCTGAACTGCAGACGGGCCTGCCCACCGTGGGCATCCTCTCCCCAGTGACCCCACGCTCACCTTGACCTTCTGCCTGCTCTCTGGGCCTGTGGGGTCTGAGTGCTGGTCTTCAACTCCTCTCTGGTCTATCAGCCTCCTGTGTCCATGCCTCAGCACTTCCATCTGTACAGTGGGTTGAGAGGCATGTCTTTCATACACCGTAAGAGGAAAAACACACTCCTCTAAGCCTGGAAGGGAGAGGTACAAAGTCAGCAAGATCTGCTGCAGCTCTGTTATACTGAGGTTCATTTTCACAAGTGCTCAAATATCCAGTGAGCCAGATCATGTCTCCTGGAACATACTCTGTAGAACAGTGGCAGTGGCATAAACTTAGAAGAAATCGGACCTGCATTTCAAGCCCCACTCTGTTTTGTAATGGCTGTGTGATCTTAGATAACCTTTCTGAGCCCAAATTTTCTCATCTGTAAAGTAGAGCTATGTGTGGCTATCTCATGGTTGTCTTGAGAATTGCCTGCAATAACGTAAACCAGGTGCCCAGCCCCTGGCTGACTCGTGGTAGCCTTGCTCCATGAGCAATGGTGGTTATTGGCAAAGGTAACATAAACAGCTGTTCTTGGGGTTCCCCACGGACAGTGTCATAAAGGCTGTGACACCCTATCGCTGCCCCAAGAGGCAGGGATGAAGTATGGTTAAGAGCACAGGTGCCAGAAGATAGAAGAAGGGACGAGATATAAGGGTCAGTCACATGGAGATGTGATCAGGGAATAAGATAGGAGCGGTGGCCTGCAGGCACCTGCAGCAGGCTGGCTAAGGCGGGGATTTGAACTCAGGCTAAAAGATGCTGATGCTAAAGCTGAAGCTCCAATACTTTGGCCACCTCATGCGAAGAGCTGACTCACTGGAAAAGACTCTGATGCTGGGAGGGATTGGGGGCAGGAGGAGAAGGGGACGACAGAGAATGAGATGGCTGGATGGCATCACCGACTCGATGAACATGAGTCTGAGTGAACTCCAGGAGTTGGTGATGGACAGGGAGGCCTGGCGTGCTGTGATTCATGGGGTCGCAAAGAGTCAGACACGACTGAGCGACTGAACTGAACTGACTGAAAAGATGTTGTGCTGTGTGGTCATTGTAATGATAAATAGGAAGACTCTGCAGAGATGTAAGAAAATGGTACTTTATGAAAACGGCAGAATCATAAAACAGTACACACACAGTGGTTTCAATTAATAAAATATTAAGGTAAAAAAAAGCAATTGTGGAATTACCGAGAGTGAGAGTGAGGCCAGGACTGTTCCGAGTTCATGCAGCAGATGCTGTGTTTGCCTCCTTTAAGCCGTTTTTCAACCTTTTTTTTTTTTTAGGCTTCACTAAAGGTTGATACCAAAGAATTGATGCTTTTGAACTGTGGTGCTGGAGAAGACTCTTGAGAGTCCCTTGGACTGCAGGGAGATCCAACCAGTCCATTCTAAAGGAGATCGATCCTGGGTGTTTATTGGAAGGACTGATGCTAAAACTGAAGCTCTAATACTTTGGCCACCTCATGCGACGAGTTGACTCACTGGAAAAGAGTCTGATGCTGGGAGAGATTGGGGGCGGGAGGAAACGGGGACGACAGAGAATGAGTTGGCTGGATGGCATCACCGACTCAATGGACATGAGTTTGAGTGAACTCCAGGAGTTGGTGATGGACAGGGAGGCCTGGCGTGCTGTGATTCATGGGGTCGCGGAGAGTCGGACACGACTGAGCGTCTGAACTGAACTGAACTGAAAGGTTGATACGTGCTATCGTATGGGGCAATCTTAAGTCAGCAGGATCATTTCCCAGACTTCCATGGTTCTGTTGACATCTTAGGCAACTGATACAGCAGTTGTGATCAATAGGACATTTCATCTAGAAAAAAAGTTTTATTAGCTTTTCAACATAAAAGGGCCTCATCGGAAGGGTGATGTCTATACAGGGATCGCTGCTGCTTCTCTTGACCAGACCCTTTGGAGGGTAAGGCTCCCGTTTGGCTGCAGGTGTATTTTACAGGGATGGAAGGAAATGTGTCCAGTGAACAGACTCCCCCAAGTGGTAGTGTGGGAGTGCCTGAGGGAGGCAGTGACCCGCATTGGTCCTCCCAGGTGATGAGTTGTCTGGGGAAGAGGTGCTACAAGGCTGTGCAGCCTGGCCCACAAAAGTTGGGATCAGGGCTGGGCAAGACATGTGGGGTGTCTAAAGGAGGCCAAGAAGGAACTTTTGAGCATTCAGAACTTCCCATGAAGCAATGGATGGATGACCTGCAGTCAGAGGGCTGGGACTGGGGAGGACTGGAAGGAGCTGGCAGGAGGTAGGCCTGGATCTCTGGCTCATCAGAATCAATAAGGAGTGAGGTTGGAAAACATAGATTCCTGGAGCTCTTCCCCAGGCCCAGTGATTGAGAATCTCCCTCCAGCCTTGTATCAGAATCTGTATGTTCTAAAAAATCCCCTTGGGATTCTCAGGCAGGAAGCGAGGCCAGCCCTGGGAACCGTAGGCTGACATCGCCCCTAGTGGCCTTGAAGACACGGTGCTCAGAGCCCTTCCGGGGAGAAGCAGCATTAGGCCCTGGACTCTGCAGGGTATGTGTTGTAGGCTAAGTTCTGTCTGACCCTACGTGAGCCCATGGACTATAGCCCCCCAGGCTCATCTATCCATGGGATTTTCCAGGCAGGAAAAAACTGGAGTGGGTTGTCATTTCCTCCTCCAGGGGATCTTCCTGACCCAGGGATTGAACCCGTGTCTTCTGTGTCTCCTGCACTGGCTGGTGGATTCTTTACAACTAGAGCCACCTGGGTGCTTGCCTGTGAGCAGCTGCTCCCCTCCCCCTACACCAGCACCACCCCCTTCTCCCCCTTTTCCCACTCAGGATGCTCTGATGGAGAAACCCTCCCAGCAACCCTCTCTGGGGAGGGTGGAAGAAGCAGTCCTGAGGCTCCAGAATTCTCCCTCCTAGCACCTGCCGCACCAGATCAGGCCCAGACCAAGCGGAGTCGAAACCACATATTCGTGACGAATGTACCAAAAGAGTTGGAATTTCAGCTGATGAACAGAATACCACTTTTTTTTTCTTTTCTTAAATAGAGTGACGTTCAAGTCTCCATTTCCTCCAGCTTGAATAAATTTACCCTCAGTCACCATAATAGCTGTTCATCTTGCCCAGGATCATGTACAAGCTGAGGCTTCAAAAAAGACCAAAAAAGCAGAAGAAGCTGCTGTGAGGAGATGGTGAATTAACATCTGTAAGGCACGGAAAACTGGGCCAGGCATAGGGCAGTCAGTAACCATGGCTGTTGTTGCTGAGCTGTCTGTGCTGTTTACTACTGAAACACCCATGTTCCTGCCCTCATGCTCCCTCCAGGCCCACATCACTCTTAGGGCCCAGGAACCTTCAGGAAGAAGCCACAAAGCCCCTCTAAGCTCTTGTTATGTTCCCAGTTTTCTTTAACCAAATAGTCCCCAGCTCCTCATGCTGCCCTGGGCCATTCGAGGGGAACCCCTATCCCTCCCCTCCCCCGGTGCCCTGCATGTATTTTGCATAAGCTCGTGTTTAGTCTTGAATCGGGCGTGCAGCAACTTTGGAGGCTGCCAGGCTGAAATGGGAAACGGGAAGAGAGAGGAAGAGTTAACAGTGAGTGGAGCTGGAGTTTACATCCACAAGGCTGGAGAGTCTGGACTCAAATCTCTGACCCAGAGCCCTGAAAGCCCCTTGGCTAACTACACCCCACAAGGCTCACAGAGCCTGCCAGCGTGGTGCTGGCTGATTGTGGCTTGGTAGGCGTGTGCAGGGCCGCCCTTCAGGGCTGCTCCACTTTGAAGGAGGCTCCTAGAGACAGAAAACTCAGAAGACTGGTCCTCTGGTACAAAGTCTGAAGATCTCCAGGGAAATGTGAGCTGGAAAAGTTGGGGAATACAGCTTTCCATCCTAAGTCACTTCAGTCGAGTCTGACTCTTTGCGACCTATGGCCATAGCCCACCAGGCTCCTCCGTCCATGGAGTTCTCTAGGTAAGAATATTGGAGTGGGTTGCCACTTCCTCCTCCAAGGGATCTTCCCTGGGATTGAAGATCAAAGATTGAAGACCCAGGGGTCAAACCTCCATCTCTTATGCCTCCTGCATTAGCAGGCAGGTTCTTTACCACTAGCACCACCAGGGAAGAGCCTTCCAAGGCCCCCCAAATCACACCCACAAGCCTCAGCCCGCTGCATTGTTTGTTGGTCAGTCAAGGAATCCGTCAGAGCACTGGAGGACACAATGAAGCATCCTGGCCAAGGCCTGAAGCTGTGAGAGGCCATCCTTAGAGACTCCGGGATGGGCCATCAGGTTTTACACTCCTGTCTCTTCCTCCACTTGGGCGTCACCACAGGCCATCAGGTTTAGAGGGCAAGGTCCTGAGAAAACCCTGCCCTCAGTGTTGCTTTTCTAGTACAAATATATCCTGAATATTGCATGGGACAGATGTGTACTAAAAAATTAGTTGCCACTTATCTGAAATTAAAATCTAACTATGTACCCTGCATGTTTACTTGCTCCATCTGGCAGCCCTACCTCCCAGGGGCACCCCTCTCTAATCCACGGCCCCCAGGAAACCACCAGGTTGCACTTTTCAAATCCTGTAAGGAGTGTTCACACATGTGCAGAGAGAATCACAAATGCCCCACATCACAGAGTGGAAAAAGCACAGTCACAGCCAACACTTGCCGCTTTCTAGGTCTTTCTATGGGCTGGGCACTGTTGTCAGTGCAGACCTGTATTAATTACCCCTATTAATTCATTTCATGCTCACACCGAGCTGATATGGGAAATGCTATCGTTACGCGTCCTTCTACAGGTGATGGGGGCCCGAGGCTCAGAGAATTAAGATGACACAGCTAGGAAGAGCAAAGCCAGGCTGATCTGGAGCGTGAAGGTAGCTCTGCAGCCTGTCACACGGACTTTATTTTGGATAAAAAGGGTGCGGAGAAGAAGCTAGCACGAATGCATTTGCTGATGCTGGAGCTGCCAGATGGGCTGAGCCATCAGGCAGGTCCCTTCTCGGGTGTCACATAGAAGTGTCGAGTCGTGTATTTATCATACAAACACAGCTCCATCTACATTCAGAATACTGACGGAGCGTTAACCAGCTACTGGCGCTGTCTGTCCCGGGGAACGTTTGGTGCAGTGCCACCAACTGGCGGCTTCGCAGACACGTGGGGCCGTCACTGCGGGAGCAGGAGCAGGCTGGGCTGCTGCACCGGGACTGCTCCCCTGCCCTCCCCAGGTCTGTGTGAGATCCGCACCACTTGGGCCATTCTACACTTATTCATAATGGCGTGTGTACCGCTTGTCTCTTCCAATAAAAGGCAAGCCCCTAAAGCAGACAGCGGGCCTTCTACTAATCCCTGTACTGAATGCTTTTTGAGCACTTACTGAATGCCAGGAGCAGGGCTAGGGACTGAGATACCAGTCCCAGCGGTGGCAGGGCTGGGTGGACGGAGCAATGACAGAAACTAGTATCACAGACTATGATGTATTCTAGGGGCCGTGCTGGGTACAGGGAGGAGGCCCTGGGGGGTGGGTGGGGGAGGGCAGACAGCTGAGCCAAGTCAGGAAGAGCTTTCCAGAAGGTCAGAGGCTGGGGAGGCAAGCCTGCTAGGGACCTGGTGGATGTGACCACATTGTTCCGCTGTCCATGCTGCCTGTGGCCAGGTTTGCGGGGGGTGGGAGTGTCACACAGGGGACAGGCGACATTTCCTCTGTTCTCTTTTCCCGTGAGGGGAAGGGAACTAGAACAGAGGCTACAAGTGTGTTGATTCTGTTGTTGCTTTGCTTTTCTGAGTGAGAGATATTTAAGGAGAATTAAATACAGAGGGAAAGGATGTTGTGCAGGCGGTAAGGTGGAGGACGGAGGAGGGAAAGTGACCAGGATGGGGGGGGGGGTGCTGCAGGCATAGGGGGAGGGAAGGGGAGGCTCACCCTCACTACTCCGAGGGAATGAGGGATGTGACCCGATGCAGCTAGAGGGTATCAGCCATCCACTTCTGTCTTCCCTGGGATTGAGACAGTAATGTCCCCCCATGAGTGATGACTCAGGCAGAAACTGAGGGCAGAGAGGTTCACGGCCCTGCTTCTAGCTGAGATAATAGTCCAAGATTGGTGCCCGAAAATGTTTGCTGACCTTGACTGCACTGACTCCAGGACCCCTCCCGCCCTCGCCTCCCCAACAGGATTCCCACCGCCTTAGCCCAGGTCTCACTATGGTCTGCAAGGAGCTGCCCACACCCCTCATCTGCAAGGCTTCCCCTGCTCCCAGGCCCGCCGGGGCCCTCTCTCTGTCCCTCCTGCCCTCCCCTGCTGGGGGAAAGCCATCTTATCTGCCCATCATCCGGCTCTGTGCAGTAGCTCCTGCAGGCTCATTCCTGCCCTGGCAAAGCCCTTTCCTCTGCCTGGAAAGCTCTTCCCCTAGGTCTCCCCAAGCCCACTCTTCTTCTCTTTCAGCTCTGGTTCCTCCAGGCATCACTCTCAGAAAAGCCTGGCCTCTTAAGTAGCTGGAGCTTCCCATGCCTATCTACCCAAACATCACCCATGACTGCCTCATAGCACGTATGCCTGAGGGTATTGGCATCTGTCGTTTATTTAGTGTTTCCTCTCTGGAGTTTATGACCTCTATGAGGGTCTAAACCAGTCTGCCTTGCCCCCTGTCTGGCTCCTCGAAAGTACCTAGTGACTGTGGGATGAATGAATGAACCCACAGACCCTACCCCAAGCACTGCGGACCTCAGTTGTCACAGAGAGAGCAGCTGAGGCTCCCAGGAGCCCCTTGGTCCCCCCTCCCTGTCTGTTAATTTCCTACTAAATTGTCTTCTGGGAATTGTGACGAGCTGGGTTAGATAGCATAATCAAGATAAACTGGTTGTTTAAACAAGGCCCCCGTGGATCACCCTATGGCTTTTCTGAAACGCTTTTTCATCAGGCATTTTCTCTTCAAGGGATTAGGGCTTGTGCGGCAGGCCTTTAAAATGTGTTTTGTTTTTTCAAAGCGATTTCCTATCCCTGGCCTGTCAGATGCACACAGCCCACTTTATCCATATTGAGTAGACCACTTCTCAGTCCTGTGGCTCATGGAGATTGTAGAAGGCCCAGCATCTTTCCTCCTCTCCGGAGAAGCTGCTGGGGACCCGTGAGCCCCAGCCCTCAGGCAGAGCGGGGAGGACAACATCCGCTGATAATCCCTGGACCTGGGGCACTGAGAGAGGTTGGCTGAGTGCCCGACACTGCTCTCCACGCATCTCCATGTCACATGGCTCAGGAATGCCACCAGATAGGCATGTCTCGACTTGATAGTGATGATGATGATGATGGCTGAAGCGCAGAGACACTAAGGAACTTGCCCTAAAGTCCACACAGTGAGCGGAGGGGCTAGGACTTGGCTCCAAGGAGTCCAGCACCAAGGCCAGCACCATACCGCCTCTTTCACTTTTCCCAGCCTGTCCTAAGAAGAACTGTGGATAGGATGAACAAGGGAGTGCAGGCGCGGCCCTCTCTACCCCTCCCTCCCTCCCTCCCTCCCAGGCCAACAAACAGGCTGGTGCCCTGCAGAGGGCGGGCGAGCCTGCTGGGAACCAGGAGCCAGCACGATGTGGAGCAGCCCAGTTGTTGGCAGCTGACAACCCGGTCGGATCCCAGCTCCATCTTCTTCTCAATGCTCTCCGTTTCTGGGGATAAACGCCTTGTGCTTCACAAAGATACATTCCGTGTATGGCTTTGGGATTCCTTGGAGATGCTAAAAAGCCAAAAGAGATCAAGTTGGCACACACCCCCATGAAGTAAATCCAGACACTGAAACATCAGAAAGGGCCCTCAGACAGGAGCCAGGCTAAACGCCAGGTTTTAGGGGTAGGAGATAGAGGCCCGCAGTGGGGAGCAGGCTCAGGATGTCAGTGGAGAAGCAGAGCCCACTCCCTCCTCCCCGTCTCTTTTCTCAGCTCCCCTTCCTCTTGGATCTAAGTGGAGGTGTGCTCCGAGCCACACGGAGTATTTCTCTTCCTCTCTCGGAGAAAGGCCAGCCCTGCCTGGCAGCTGGGCCACAGAGAAGAGGGACCTATGGGGGCAGAGATGACAGCCACACTCAGGGGTCACTGTTCCCCTGCCCCTTGAGAGATGAGGGCATGAGAATATGAACCACAATGTGAGGGAATCAGTTATGAGAGGAAAGGAAGGTCTTTCAGAATTTTTGCTGTGGTCTACCTATCTCCCTTCAAGACAGTCAAGAAAAGTTTCAAGTGACACACCGGTTGTTAAATAGGGTGATACTTGGTTCATAAATGGTATGTCTTTGAGCATCAGCTATATTTCAGGACTCAGAATACCAAGGTGTCCTGGAAACCATGACTCAAAGTAGGGATCTGAGTTACTCAGGATCCTGTCCCTTATCCAAGAGGCCTGAAGCTAGAAACTACTCTGGGAATGGCTATTTTCATTCCCTGTAGAATCATGGCTATGGCAGTGGTCCCCCTCCTGCTTTCCAGTGTCTCTGTATATTTGTCAAAGAGCTTTGGCTGAAAATCATGGAAAACACAAGGTAGAGACTGAAATAGGGATTTATTCTTCTCACTTTACAAGAAGTCTGGAGGTAGATAATTGCTGCTGGTGCTAATTAGATGGCTCCATTCAGTCAGGTTTAATGTCTCTAAGGTTCTTTTGATCATTCCCTCATGATTGCAATATGGCTGCTGAAGCACCAACCATCAAATTCTCATTCATAACAGGAAGAATGGAGAAAGGATCAAGAACCTCACAGTAGAGTTCTATCTATGTCTTATTAGCTAGAATTGTGCCTCATGGCTACACCATAGGAAAGGACACTGGTAGGAAATAGGTTGGGAATGGGGTTTGGGTCAGGCAACTTGTGTTATCTGTCATACTCTTCTAGGCTACTTTTATTTCTGCCAAACTCAACAAGAAGTTAGTGTTATATAAAGTGTAAGTTGACAAGAGCTTAACAGCCTGACCGTTTAGGAGGAGACTTCAGTGGTCTAGAACCTTCAAGACACAACGATACAAAGCCACAATAGTATGAAAGCAGGTTGGTGGACAAAGACATTGAATCCAGTCCTGCCTCAAACTGTGCTCAGTGGGACTTCCCTTGTGGTCCAGTGGTTAAGACTCCACGCTTCCACTGCAGGAGGTGTGGGTTTGATTGCTGGTCTGGGAACTAAGATCCTGCATGCCACACGGCACAGCCAAGAAAAAAGAAATTGTGCTCGTGGGTGAGCCCAGCTGTGTGATCCCTTGATGAGGTGTCCAGCAAATGTGCCAGTGAGCGGTGAGTTATAGATGAGAGCATGTCTGCAACTGCCCATTCTCTCAGGTCCCCTCAGTACTTCCAGAGATGAGAAAAATGGAAATCAGATGGGAAAGGGGCTTCTCAGACCATTTTTCCTCCAGTATCAATATAATCACCCAGGAACAGTTAGTTCAGCTCTACTCACAGAGATGTAGGAAGCACATGGTACATGCCAGGTCCTGGGCAAAGACACCTGGGATATTGTCACCCCGTCTTGCCCTTGGGAAGCCCACAGTCTAGATCAGCACTGGATTAATCCACAAAGAAGACAAGACGTGTATCTAGGAAAGCCAGAGCTCCAATCCAGGAAGCTATTTGATTTTTAGCATAGAAATATGTTTCTAATGTTTGTTGTTTTCAGATGTAGCATCATTTAACTTGAATTGTCTATTATGGGAGGTAGGAGATACCTCTCACTACACATCCCCTCAGTGGGGCACTCCCCAAGGGCAGCCACTGTATTTATTCTCTTTTAGTCACTAGCATCTAGCATGTGAGTGTTAGGGCTCAAACATCTTTTTTTTAAAAAACAGATATTTATTAGTTTGTTTAGAAACTACCTAAAGATGGCTGGGGGCTTCCCAGGTACTAGTAGTAAAGAACCCACCTGCCAGTGCAAGAGACGTAAGAGATGCAGGTTCAGTCCCTGGGTCAGGGAGATCCCCTGGAGGAGGGCATGGCAACCCACTCCAGTACTCTTGCCTGCAGAATCTCCTCTGAGCCTGGTGGGCTACAGTCCCTAGGGTCGCAGAGTCGGACATGACTAAAGTGACCTAGCACGCATGCACGTATAGATAGCTGAAGGAATACAGGAAGGAAGGCTATCTTAAAGGCTCAGAGAGTTTTTATTTTTTGTAGTTACACCTCATAACCCGTACCCACTGTAGTGAAAGCACAGATTCTTAACCACTGAACTGACAGGGAAGTCCCAAGGGCTCAAACATCTTAATGCAGCCCTGCAACATCTTGTCTGTCCTCCGGGCACAGAAATCCTTTACATATCTTTCTCAACCAAGTTGTGAGGTGTCAGGTTTGCCTATTGTGTCACAAATGAGCAGCTATGAAAAACGGTTTCAGAACCTATGTTAGCAATGAGGTTTTTAAAATGATGAATTAGTTCAGACATACACATATTGAGACATTAGAGCCCACTCGGGCTGGTCTGTATAATAAGATCACATCCACCCCTCTTGCTCTGATACATTTTTGAGGCCAGACAGAGGGAAGGAGCTCCAGGGCATGTGGGGAGAGGCTGTAAGCTACAGGCTTTGTCCAGGTAAGAGTCTGAGTTCCCTGTGATGCGAGACCATGGACATATGGGGAGGGGTGGATCAAAAGGGTGGTGATTAGAAGTGCTGGGATTACAAGCAGAGGGGCTCCAGGTGAGTCCCCAGGAGCCTGCTCAGGGCTCTGGTTAAAGGTGGGAAGTGGGCAGCTGGGAGCCTTGAGATACAGACAGAAGTGGACCTCTCCCAGCCTGGCTTCTGTGCTCCTATCAAGATCCAGAAACACCAATGGTTCGTCAAGGCAGTCATGCATTCCTGGATGTAATGGCCCTAACGATGGGTCTGTGTCCAAGGCATGTAAATTATGCTGCTCCCAGACACCCTGGGAACTGCAAATTTAGCAAAACCTAAATGAACATTAATCGTCTGAGCCAGGAGTGGTTTGTGCTTTGTTTTGCTTTCAGATGCCTCTTTCTCTGCTTTGACATCCCGAATTCAAGCTCTACTTGCAGAGACCCTGGCCAGGCAGGTGCTCCGAGCCTCTCTCCCTTATTTCTAGGGCAGGAAGGAGGTGGGAGCAGACATGGTAAGGAGTGGGCCTAGGACCCAGAGGGCATGGGCAGGTCTGGGCTGGAATCTGCCTTGTGCCTTTTCTGCAGGAAGAAGGAAAGGAAAGCAAACCAGTCCCCATGGAACAGGTTGCTGGGCAATCATGGCCACTGATGGCTCATCTCCATTCTCATCCTCGCCCCCAACCACAGGTGACTGAAGCGGGGTGGGCAGTTGGCTCAGAGGAGAATCAAACCACAGCTTGGTTGGTGGCCTGAACAAGGACATAGGGTTAGTTTTTAATCAGGTCAGTAATTCTCCCACTTCAAACTTGAACAGAAATTCTCTCTCTACCCACTTTAAAAAAATGCATGCGTGCATGCTCACTTGTTTCAGTTGTGTCTGACTGTACGACCCCATGGACTGTAGCCTGCCGGGCTTCTCTGTCCACGGGATTTCCCAGGCGAGAATATTGGAGGGGTAGCCATTTCCTTCCCTTCTCCAGGGGATCTTCCCAACCCAGGGATCGAACCCATATCTTCTGCATCTCCTGCACTGCAGGTGGATTCTTTACCACTGAGCCACCGGGGAAGCCCAGTGAGCAGGGTAAGATGCAGCCAAAAGGACTGGCTACTGAGAGTGTGGCCAGCTGGGCCCTGAGCACGCTGTCCAACCTCCTTTCTCCCCACCGTCACCATCGCGGAAGTCCTGAGACCTCTAGGTAGATGGAGGGCTGAGGATTGGGAAGAGAGGAGGCCACAGGCTTCTCGCTTCATCCTGCTGGGCTGCCTGAGGAACTGCCCTCAGCAGACGTGAACTACTCCACAGCTCTCTTTCCAGGAAGCTGAGATAGGCCAACGAGGAGTTTCAGGGTGCGGAGGAAGGAGACCCTCCTGGCAGGCAGGTTTTCAACTTCTCCCTCCTCTGCAGCAGCCAGCTGTCATCTGGAGGCAAATGCACATTAACCTGCCCTGGTTTTATCTGCAAAATGGACTAGCTGATCTTGAAGATCTTATTTGACCATCTCAATAAGTGAAAGGTGTTCTGAGAGAATAACTAGGAGAAAAGAGTGTGTGCCTGTGTGTATGTGTTGGGGGGTAAGCGGTTCCTTTGGTGGCTGGTTGAGGGGACCCTCCTGAGAATGCCACATTCGTGCTGCAAACGGGTGAGAGAGGAGAGAGTGGTGAGTCTTTGGGGCTCCATCCGTCTGGCAGGAACACATCTTTCGATGTGTGGATATGAGGAGACTTAGCTTCCAGTCGCAAAGTTATCTTGTGTGCCAAGGACCGCAGTAGGTGCTGGGGCGGAAAACAAAACAAAACTATAAACCCAGTGGCTGCCTGTAGGGGGCGCTCTGCTGACAGTGTGAAATAACGGCAGGAAATCTGGGGGTGTTTCTCAGAGCGGGGGCCTCCCGAACTGTGGTGGAATCAGGCACTGACACCTTCCATCTTTCTCTTTATGGAAACGGGCAGCGCCCCTGACTTCCCAAGGAGGATATGACATAAAGAGGATGATGCTGACAGACCAGGTGGGGACAGCCCCAAACTTAGTTGCATCGCGCGGGCCCCGGTGAGAACAGGACAGGAAAAACCTATCTTGGAAGCATCTATTTCTTCAGCACATTTTACGGAACACTTGCTATTGCTTTGGTCCTGTTCTGAATCCAGAAGGGCTGGGACGTGGTGCCTGGCCAGGTGAGGTGACGTGTCCCCGCGCCCCCCAGATGAACCTCGGGCTCTGCAGAGCCCCCGCAGCCTCATAAGCATCTCAGGTGCCCGAGGCTCAGAGCCAGCGAGCTCGGCACCACCGGGGGAGCTTCTCCACAGCCTCCCTGCTTGTCTGGGACCCTGAAGGGAGGGCTGCCTGGCTGGCTGCCTTGCACCGTGTGGCTCAAGGGAGGGAAGCGTCAGGCTCCTCTGGTCTATAAGCAAGCCCAGCCCGTCAACACATGTGCCTCGGGGCTGTGACGCTGTCATCCCTCATTTCCTTCCGTCTGAAGAATAGCTGCGGCAGGGCCAGAGGAGAGAGGGGTGCGGGGAGGAGATGCCGTGGGACTCTGCTTGTTCCTCTCCTGCAGAGAGCGCAGATTCCGCACTTCAGGGCAAACACGCCCCCATCGCCGGCTACGCACAGGCAGACGAAGAGTTAAGAGGAAATCAGCGGCAGGTGGAGCCCTTGTGACGCTCCCCGTGTGGAGGGGACACGTGTGCCTACCTAAATCACAGATCAGGCCAGCAACACCTCACTCGTGTCACCCATCACAGAGCACTGGGGATGCACGTGGCAGAGGCTGGTTTGCTCGGTGGATGGGATGGGGATGGGGGGTGGCGGGGGCAGGGAGAGGGAGAGGGGACTGGGAAGTCATGGAAGGTTTCCACAGGGAAAGGGCATTCCCGGCAGAGGGCTTAGCTTGTGAGCAGGCGAGTAATGGGAGATTCGAGGGTGGTAAATATGGAGGCTGCTGCTGCTGCTGCTAAGTCACTTCAGTCGTGTCCGACTCTGTGTGACCCCATAGACGGCAGCCCACCAGGCTCCCCCGTCCCTGGGATTCTCCAGGCAAGAACACTGGAGTGGGTTGCCATTTCCTTCTCCAATGTGTGAAAGTGAAGTCGCTCAGTCGTGTCCGACCCTTAGCGACCCCACGGACTGCAGCGTACCAGGCTCCTCCATCCATGGGATTTTCCAGGCAAGAGTACTGGAGTGGGGTGCCATTGCCTTCTCCGAATATGGAGGCTAGCAACCCTTTATTTATTCAACAAATATCTGCATGCCCCTTATGTGTCACTGCTGGGTGCTAGAAGCTTAAATGTCAGGACCAGGGGAGGAAGTTGAATCAGGCAGAAAGGTAGGACTGGCTCATTTTATGAGGACTTTGAAAATCAAGCTGAAAAAGCCAGTAGGAAGTTCCCTGGTGGTCCCGTGGTTAAGACTTCACGCTTTCACTGCTAGGAACACAGGTTCAATCCCTGGTTGGGGAATTAAGATCCTGTGTGCAGTGCAGCCAAAAGGAAAAAAACAAAAACAAAAAACACACCTAAGAAAGCAAGTATCTTTGAAAAAACTGGGAAAGATAGGGCAAAGATCATCAGCGAGGGATGACTAAGGTCATGACCCTTTCTTTCCTGCAGAGCCCTTACCCTGATCCTTTGAAGAAAAGCCCCTAAATGAGGAAAGGAAGTGGACACCCACATACAGAGTTTCACTGCAGTTGGAGCTGTTACAGCTCTATGAAAACCCAACTTAGCGGAAGGCAAAGGACGCTGGGGCTGCGGCAGTGCTCAGAGGAGGCAGAGGGAGCCTGCTGCCTGTCAAGTCTTTGGGGATCTGGTCCTGCTGCAGGAAAGATACATGCCTCACACTTAAGGCTGGTGGGAGGAGCTGGACAAGTCTCTTCTTGTCCAGCTTAACAGAATCTGAACATACAGAGGGAGAAAGAGAATAATGGCAACAGCCCAGCACTCCCTTGCTTTAAAGTCACCTGAAGGCTGGGAGGTGGTGGGGTTGGTGGTTGTTAAAGCCACACCACCATAGGGCTGTTTGGAGTGGAATTCATGCCTTTTCTGCAAGAAAATGTAAGAATATAGTGATACCACCAGTAACGTTTGGTGATGCTTTTGGCGAGTGTTGGAGGAATAGAATTATAACACAATGTAGTGTAATTAAAAACAAGATGCCCTGGATTTCCCTGGTGGTGCAGTGGATAAGAATCCATCTGCCAATGCAGGGGACATGGGTTTGATCCTTAGACTGAGAAGATCCCACCTGCCATGGAGCAACTAAGTCTGTGCTCCACAATTGCTGAGATTGTGTGCCTCAGCTACTGAAGCCCTTGCCTGGAGCCTGTGCTCGGCAATGAGAGCCCACCGCCATGAGAAACCCAAGCACTGCAATGAAGAGTAGCCCCCTCTTGTGGCAACTAGAGAAAGCCTGGGGACGGCAACAGAGACCCAGTGCAACAGGGAAAAAAACCCAAAAAACAGTATGCGTCAACTCAGATATCCTTTCCACAAAGGGAGTAGAGAAAGAAACCTCTGTGATGACTGAACGAGCATGAAGCCAGAATATGGTGTGCATCACAGGCAACCCACTAACAGATTGCAGAGACAGAAAGGAATCTCCCCCTTATCTAGCCAGGCAGACAGAGGCCATTACATGCATGTTCCCAAGTCACTAGTCTTCAAGGGAGAGGGAGAGGACTTGACAACACCTCTATCACACGTGGTTTCTCCTAACTTTATCTTGGTAACTAGGGAGACCCCTTGTGTTGACTTGATCCGGAGGCGAAAGAAACTTCTCATATCATTAGAACAAAAGGTAGTTTTGCAAACTGGAGCATGGTGCCCATGAAAGGCTATTACCCTCCGACACGAAGTGGGAGATGGAGGAGCTGGCTCCCTGGATGTTTGTGTTTCAAAAAATGTCTTCTAGGAAGTCCCAGGTCCAGGAGAAAACATTTCTTAATTGGACACTAGCAAGAGGCTTATTTAGCCATTGCTGCTGCTGCTGCTGCTAAGTCACTTCAGTCGTGTCTGACTCTGTGCGACCCCATAGACGGCAGCCCACCAGGCTCCCCCGTCCCTGGGATTCTCCAGGCAAGAACACTGGAGTGGGTTGCCGTTTTCCTCTCCAATGTGTGAAAGTGAAAAGTGAAGTGAAGTCGCTCAGTCGTGTCCGACTCCTAGCGACCCCATGGACTGCACCCTACCAGAAGATTTAAACACATTTGAAAAGAACAGAAAAGAAGTTCGGAAAGAAAAAGGGAGCTGTCTTTTCCCTTAATTTCAACATGAAGACTTAGGTCTCATTTTAATTTCTGTTTGTCTTTACAATCTCCTCCCTGTGTTACTACAACATAATGACCTTATAATCTAGTTATTTCCTTTGTGGTGTCTACCTTTCTCTGGGCAGCTTACAGTTGTCTAAATATCCAGTAAGTTCATAGTAAAATAGGAACAAAGCAACTACCAGAATTACAATTTAACATAAGGATGAATCTAAATAATCAGTATGACATATACAGAATTACCCAGTGTTAACCTGGTGACATCAGACCAGTCTTTCTGTTTGTCTATTAATTAGATGCTCCTCTTTTCCACATTATCTTTATAAACAAAGCAGTTAGCATTTTTTTGTGTCAAATTTAGAACTTGAGCACCTGGGTACATACTACTCATTTTCACTTTGTTATCATCAAAACCTCTAGTGAAGATGGTCCTAATTGTATTCTGCTAAACTCCAATACTTTGGCCACCTCATGTGAAGAGTTGACTCACTGGAAAAGACTCTGATGCTGGGAGGGATTGGGGGCGGGAGAAGTGGACGACAGAGGATGAGATGGCTGCATGGCATCACCGACTCGATGGATATGAGTTTGAGTGAACTCCGGGAGTTGGTGATGGACAGGGAGGCCTGGCATGCTGTGATTCATGGGGTCACGAAGAGTCGGACACGACTGAGCAACTGAACTGAACCAATGTGTAAAATAACTAATGTATTCAGTTCAGTTCAGTCGCTCAGTCGTGTCTGACTCTTCGCGACCCCATGAATCATAGCACGCCAGGCCTCCCTGTCCATCACCAACTCCCGGAGTTCACTCAAACTCATGTCCACAGAGTCGGTGATGCCATCCAGCCATCTCATCCTCTGTCGTCCCCGTCTTCTCCCACCCCCAATCCTTCCAGCATCAGAGTCTTTTCCAGTGAGTCAACTCGTCACATGAGGTGGCCAAAGTATTGGAGTTTCAGCTTTAGCATCAGTCCTTCCAATGAACACCCAGGATTGATCTCCTTTAGAATGGATTGGATCTCCTTGCAGTCCAAGGGACTCTCAAGAGTCTTCTCCAGCACCACAGTTCAAAAGCATCAATTCTTCGGCGATCAGCTTTCTTCACAGTCTAACTCTCACATCCATACGTGACCACTGGAAAAACCATAGCCTTGACTAGATGGACGTTTTTTGGCAAAGATGGCTCTGCTTTTTAATATACTATCTAGGTTGGTCATAACTTTCCTTCCAAGGAGTAAGCGTCTTTTAAGTTCATGGCTGCAATCAGCATCAGCAGTGATTTTGGAGCCCAAAAAAATTGCACTCATCTCACATGCCAGTAACGTCATGCTCAAAGTTCTCCAAGCCAGGCTTCAGCAATATGTGAACCGTGAATTTCCAGATGTTCAAGCAGGTTTTAGAAAACGTAGAGGAACCAGAGATCAAATTGGCAACATCCGCTGGATCATGGAGAAAGCAAGAGAGTTCCAGAAAAACATCTATTTCTGCTTCATTGACTATGCCAAAGCCTTTGACTGTGTGGATCACAATCAACTGTGGAAAACTCTTCAAGAGATGGGAATCCCAGACCACCTGACCTGCCTCTTGAGAAACCTGATATACATTAGGTGCAGATAAATAATGTTTGATTCTACTCACATGAGGTACTGAGAACAGTCAGAGTCAGAAAATACATTGGTAGTTGCCAGAGGCCCTGGGGCCAGGGCGGGGGGCTTGGTAGGGAGGGGTAATGGAGAGTGAGTATTTAGTGGGGACAGAGTTTCTGTTCAGGAAGGTGAAAGATTTGGGAGACGGATGATGGTGAGAATTGCACAACGATGTGAATGTCCTTAGTGGCACTGAACTGTACAGTTCTGTTCCGTTCAGTTGCTCAGTCGTGTCCGACTCTTTGCGACCCCGTGGACTGTAGCCTACCAGGCTTCTCCGTCCATGGGATTCTCCAGGCAAGAATACTGGAGTGGGTTACCATTTCCTTCTCCAGGGGATCTTCCCGATCCAGAGATCGAACCCGGGTCTCCCGCATTGGAGGCAGACACTTTAACCTCTGAGCCACCAGGGAAGATGAACTGTACAGTTCAGTTCAGTTCAGTTCAGTCGCTCAGTCATGTCTGACTCTCTGCGACCCCATGAATCACAGCACGCCAGGCCTCCCTGTCCATCACCAACTCCCGGAGTTCACCCAAACTCATGTCCATACAGTCGGTGATGCCATCCAGCCATCTCATTCTCTGTCGTCCCCTTCTCCTCCCGCCCCCAACCTTTCACTGGAGGGACTGATGCTAAAGCTGAAACTGTACAGTTAGATATGGTTAAATAGTATGTTTTATATTATGTGACTTTTACCACAATAAAAAGTTTTTTTAAAAAATGAACAAACATTTCTTGTTGTCTTGAAAGTGGAGCTCTGCCATGTTTTGACAGCAGCTTTTGCAGTTCTGTCAGCAAAATGAATTGCTGATATGTGAGCTGGCAGTCGTAAGGCGCTTAACAGATCAGCTTTCAGTTTGACACGAGATTTTTTTCATTCTCATTGAAGTCAACAGTCCTCTATTTTTAAAAAATTTTGCATGACAGACACCAAACACATATTTACTGCAAATATATATTTTTCATTGTAAGTCCAGAACCAAAATTGCAGCTCTAGTAACCATTAACTCTGCAGCTTGTGCCAATTTAATTTTAGATAGAACATAAGCCTCCAAGATTTTATGAGAAGTAATGACAGCATGAAAGTGAAAGTGAAGTCGCTCAGTCGTGTCCGACTCTTTGTGACCCTGTGGACTATAGCCTACCAGGCTCCTCCATCCATGGAATTCTCCAGGCAAGAGTACTAGAGTGGTTGCCATTTCCTTCTCCAAATGACAGCATAGGAAACCTTAAAGTCGGTCATTCTTACTCTGGGTACACGACCCATCAGCAAACATTATCAGATCTGCTTTTTGATCTGAGACATCTGATAAATCACATCAAGGCCTAGTATCTTCTTTTATTACTATTGTATAATAACAATCATCTACTTGATCAGGATCTTAGAAGAGGGTAGCAGTTTAGGAGACCGTACCTCCCAAGCACAGTATTCAGACTGGATACCAATGCCTGCTCATAGTTGGCTTGAAGGCACGCTGACACATGCTGGGCTTATGCACTTGTAAGATTGTTGTCATAGCAGATGGGCATGCACATAAGTCAGATGACCCAAGGTAAGAGACGGGGCCTTTTCAATAACAGTGGCTGTGGCCCCTGCCCCTGCTCTGAGGCACCCAGGCATTATCAGTACTCCAAGATCCAGAAAATCTGAGAAATAAGCTATTGGTCTACGGCCAAGTCCCAGTTTGTGGTTAATACTTTCCTCAGTAGTAGTTCATCATCAAACAAGTGGGAAGGTTGTTTTTTTTTTTTTTTTTTTCAAAATCTGGACTCCCCAAAGCTGAGGGAGAGGCTACAGCCAATTTCAGTACTGCAAAACCTCTTAGAGTCTAAGGAGCAGACGAGGAGGTCTGGAGAGTTACGGAATTGCTGGCAGAGCTTATGCACATTTGGCAAAAGCTGGGGTCCATTACTGATAGCACCTAGTCCCCCGTACTGTCTATGATTTTTCGTAGCAGGCTGCTTTACATGCAAATTTGGCTGACTCTCAGGCTGTGACACTTTTTGGCCTTGGCTAACAGACAACCTTGTGGTTGTTGTTTAGTCACTACGTCGTGCCTGACTTGATCTTGAGTTAAATGAATTCCTTCGGCCCAAAGCGATGCCTCAATTTGTTCTGGGGCGCGTTTCCAGCATGGTGTGAGATTGCCACTCTGCCATCCCCCTTTTCTTCCAGAGGGCACATAGCAAACAATTCAAGTGTTTTTTTTTTTCTATTTTCGGGAGCTCCATGAACACTCCATCCAGGGTACAGAATATAGTGGCCTTCAATTGGTACAGCAGGTCTGTACCAAATAGGTTTACAGGAGAATTAGGGGAAAGTAAAGCACACGTGTGCCTGCCTGCATGGGAATCACAGAGGAAAAGGAACAAGAGGGCTGACCCAGAATACCAACAGCTTGTACTACCTTTTGTCACATGGAAATTAAGAAATTTCTGAGGAAATTGTATGATAAAGTGGCACCCCTCTCTACCAGAAAAGGCAAGAATAAATTAACCTGAATAAAATTTATCAACATATTTGGTTCCCCACATTCCACCTCTGAGAGTCCCTCAATCTGTTTATTCTGAGCCATTTGCCAAATATTTCCTAGCAAAGGTCTTTTTCCTGCTAGACCTTCCTGATTCGCCTGCCTCTGCAACCTCCTCATGTTGCAAGCTCCTCATCTCAACCTCCTCATCTCTCTTCACAGTCCTTCCATGGCTTGGTGTTTTGCAGTGATGATGTATAGTTTTCTCCTCTTCCTTTGCTCTCTTCATAGGTTGGCCAGAGTTGGGATTATTCCCTTTAGTGAAGAGTTCTAAGTAGGCAACACAGCAGTCTTAAATCTCTCCTTTTCTTTGTCCTCTGGATTATCCCCAAACTGAGTAGCAGCTGCTAAGGTTTGAACACTAGTCTGTGCTTGCCATCCTGCCACCTTCTCCTTAACCTGGGTTTGGAGAATTGGCAAGAGAGCCGAGAGAAAGGTTTCTAGGACTGGAGTGTGGATTTGATCTGCCCCTGAGTCCATTCCCATAACGTTAGAGAAAGCCTCAACAAACTGAGCACAGAAATCAACAGTGAACTCCCTGCCTACCGCATACACTGCCCACTTCTCCCAACTCACCTTTATTGGAAAGGCGTCCAGTCCTGCCATCAACAATCCTTCTCCGTCGGTCTTTAAGGCCATCAATTCTTCTGTGGCTGTAGGGAGTGAGGGAGTATCGCCCTCTCTCAGCACAATATCCTCCTGTAGGTGATCATTCTCTGGTCCACAGTGACCTTGCTCCATTAAATACTGGAAATCTGCTGGTCCCCAAAGCAGCATCTAGTGCACACTGGGGGCTGGAAACTGAAAATATGCTGAGAAGCATTGCTGCCAACTTCTGTGGATCTTCCCGAAGTGTGTATGTGTGTTCAGGGGAAGCCTTTAGATGAATGACACTCGCAGGGGAGAAGGGCATGGTCAACTCAGTATTTCCTTTATGCCTGAGGGGCTTGGGTGGCTTTTCAGCTGCACCAGCTTTGCTAGAGATCCGAATAGGAGGGCTGGTTTTCCTCATATTGAAATAGGAAACAGCATTATATGGCACATTGGTTTCTTTTCCTATATTTATATTTATCAGTGTAACTCCTTTCTCGTTCATCTTTCCAAGCATCTAGTCTAAATACTGTCCACCCTGTAGCTTTCATATAAGGACTCAGTTCTCAGTTACCCCAGGATCCTGATGATTTCTCACGTCTGTCTTTCTAGCTATGTGGTGTGTGTATGCAAAGGGACTCTAGGAGGTGGAGTCTGGTCTAGGACATGCAGACGATTCAGGGCTAGTCCAGCAGGCACACGATTCTGCATCCTCCATCAGCAGGTAACGCATTCAGTTCAGTTCAGTTCAGTTGCTCAGTCGTGTCCGACTCTTTGCGACCCCATGAATCACAGCACGCCAGGCCTCCCTGTCAATCACCAACTCCCAGAGTTCACTCAAACTCATGTCCATAGAGTCAGTGATGCCATCCAGCCATCTCATTCTCTGTCGTCCCCGTCTCCCACCCCCAATCCCTCCTAGCATCAGACTTTTCCAGTGAGTGAACTCGTCGCATGAGGTGGCCAAAGTACTGGAGTTTCAGCTTTAGCTTCAGTCCTTCCAATGAACACCCAGGATTGATCTCCTTTAGAATGGACTGGTTGGATCTCCTTGCAGTCCAAGGGACTCTCAAGAGTCTTCTCCAGCACCACAGTTCAAAAGCATCAATTCTTCGGAGATCAGCTTTCTTCATAGTCCAACTCTCACCAGGTAGCAAAGTCTTATCTTTCTCAGGGAAACCCCCTCCTGGAGGGAATCACCGTCTACAGCGACATCATCTACGCATCCCCAGGAGTCAGCGTAAGACAGGCCCGGGAAAGTGAGACAGCAGGAGCAGAGGGGGCGAGATAGCAGGCGAGGGTGGGGCAGAAAGAGAAGGCACCTCTGACTCCCACATTCCTGAGTTGTGAGACTGGGGATTTCCCTGGTGGTCCAATGGTGAAGAATCTGCCTTCTGGTCACTGAGCCCAAGCGCTCTGGAGCCTGCTTACGACTACTAGAGATGACTTTCTGCCGTGATGAAGGCTAAGCACAGCCAAAACAATCAAACAAAAACAAAACAAAAAAGATCACTTCCCTGAGCTGTGAGGCTGGTAAGAGGTTTCTTTAGCCATGATGATTTATTTGTATGTATTTGAAAAGGAAAGAAGTTCTGAAAGAAAAAGGAGAGGAAGTCTTTCCCCCTAACTTCAACAGGAAGAATTAAGCCTCTTCTTTTTAATTCGTAATTGCCCCTGCAGTAGGCAGACAAGTATTCCACCCTGCTTTCCTCGCCCTCTGCGTCAATGAATTAGGATCATATTTTCAGATTTGAAACAGGTCTGAAAGGATGATTCCAAAGGATGATTCCAGACTTCTGCCTTCTGGCTGCTTAATGTCTGAATCATTTAGGACCAATAGTTTTGATCACCTCTGATGACCTCCCAGGATGGATAGGTCACCCACTAATGTTGCTAGAGGCTTTCGGTGTTTGAGCAATCTGATAGGTACAGAGTTTTATTTTGCCTATTTGAAGTCCTTTCTGCTACACATTAGTGATCAGATAAACATCACTAGATGATTAACTTATCATCAAACTAGAAGACTCCTGGCTATCTTGACAGTCGTGTGTACCTGTTCTCATCTTCGAAGATAACTCTCACCCATGTCATTTGGCACCTCTTTGGTCAGCAGAAGTAAACTGGACATAAGACCCAATATTTTTAGAATGTCACTGAAATCCTATATCCTCTATGGTTGGTTTAGTCCCTAAGTCGTATCCGACTCTGTGACCCCATGGACTGTAGCCCACCAGGCTCCTCTGTCCAAAGGATTTTCCAGGCAAGAATACTGGAGTGGGCTGCCATTTCCTTCTCCAGGGGATCTTCCTAACCTGGGGATAGAACCTGGGTCTTCTGCACTGCTGGAAGATTCTTTCCAACTGAGCTACCAGGGAAGCTATATCCTCTATACAACCCATTTTAACACTCTAATCTGCCCTTTTAACCATCTTCCCACTATAATATATGCAGTAAACAATTTAACCCTTCTGAATATGCTTTAAAAATAATGCCGACTTCGCAGGATGACTGTTACATAGAAATTAATTTCACATGTGTGTATCTTATCTGCCGAGGGCTCCACGAAGGGATCATGCCCTGTACTACTGGGTATCTTCCAGCATGTCTGGCAGTAAGATCGAGGCCTAGTGGGGTGGGTAAGGGGTATTCCACTGAGATAGGATTCAGCTCAATCTAGGAAAAAACCCACCTAGCAATTAGAACCATCCAGGCAGGATGTTTCAGGAAACAGCGAGCTCTCTCAAGTGCTAGATGTACTTCAGAAAACACTGTTCCGTTCCGTCGCTCAGTCATGTCCGACTCTTTGCGACCCCATGGACTGTAGCCTACCAGGCTTCTCTGTCCATGGGATTCTCCAGGCAAGAATACTGGAGTGGGTTACCGTTTCCTTCTCCAGGGGATCTTCCCGACCCAGGGATCGAACCCGGGTCTCCCGCATTGGAGGCAGATGCTTTAACCTCTGAGCCACCAGGGAAGCCACACTACAAGACTACTAATCACGGTGCCCTATGAAGAATTCCGACGCTGAGTAGGCTGTTCAGTTCACTGGTTGCTTTGGAGAAAGGACTGGCTTTTTGACCCTGAAAGCAAAAAAGAAGGGATTACTTAATGAAATGTACTGAGATTATACGGTCAGAAGAGCTGGATTTCTGCTCAAATGGGCTTCCCTCCCCATCCCTCAGCTCAGAAAGGTGAAAACTAATGTCAAGGTTCTCTGCAGATTCCCAGATAATGTAGAAACAAGAATAAATAGTTAAAAACACTTGGCATCACTAGACTGCTTACCCTCATACACCAGGGAGAGGGGAGGAGAGGGTGAGACAGAGACATTCCTCTCCCGTTCTAAGATCTGTTATGACCAGAAGGGGTGGGAAGATGCTAGAAAGTAAGAACACGTCCCAGGGAAAGAAACCTTGGGACACATCTTTGGCCTCCACTTCTGGCCTGCGATGCCACGCTTTCCCACGATAACCAATCTCTTCTCTTGCCTATGGTCATAATTCCCCCTCCCTCCTTCCCTCTGGTTGCCTGTGCTGAGCAGCAAGACCCCAGCAAAGGTGTTCTAGGATTGTAGCCTGTAGTCACCCAAATCCTACTCTAAATCTTCTCTAAGGAGAGAATGCACTAGGCAGGTAGTAGGAAAAGGGACATTTCAGAAATTTCACTGTGGGCATTTTCCTAACTTTTCATGGCAGCTATGATGGTGGACTTTTGGCAGGTCATCTCAGTAGATGTCATGTTCAGAGTACAGGGATAAAACCATTATATGGACATACTGAACTGAACTGAATGTATATCAGAATGCATTTTTAAGGTTAACTTAATATATGTCCCGTAAGCAGATTATACCTTCTTTTCTTCCCCTGTGCTATTGGAAGGACTGATGCTAAAGCTGAAACTCCAATACTTTGGCCACCTCATGCGACGAGTTGACTCACTGGAAAAGACTCTGTTGCTGGGAAGGATTGGGGGCGGGAGAAGGGGACGACAGAGAATGAGATGGCTGGATGGCATCACCGACTTGATGGACATGAGTTTGAGTGAACTCCGGGAGTTGGTGATGGACAGGGAGGCCTGGCGTGCTGTGATTCATGGGGTTGCAAAGAGTCGGACACGACTGAGCGACTGAACTGAACGGAACTGAATACATTAGTTATTTATTTTACACATCAGTTCAGTTCAGTCACTCAGTCGTGTCCGACTCTAAACTTTTGCTATTCCATTCTTCTGTGTCTGATGGCAATTTTTATAATTTATACTTCATTATTCTTCATAATGGAAACTGAAAAGTACAACTTTAATATGCGTATGCTAATACTACCCTGTATTCAAGGAATGCTTCTTAATTTCCAAAAGTGCCAGAGGCCTTTCCAGAGAAGATATGTTATTGAAACTGCAAAGCTTTGCAATTCAGAAACATAGGAATACCACATTCCAGTTCTAAGAATATCAGGGTGCCCTTCCCAAGAGAACCACAGAGCTCATGAGAAGTTTCTCCTGGGACTGGTCAAAGAGAATTTGAAAAGAGGAAATGAGGACTCTTTCTTATAGTACAACAGTGGCCAGAGTTTGATTTTTTAAACATGAAAAATATTGAAAAAGTATAAAGTGCTTGCTAACTGGGCTGGCATTTAACAGTGGTTAATTTGCTTAATTTAGGAAAAAAAGTCATTTTGTTGCATTTTTCAAAATTTAACCTTTGAAACTGAATGCTTCTAAGAGACTCAGTCATTCCAAGAAAATATCTGTCAGGTTCCAATTCTCCATGAAAGTGCTATGAGCTGGAAAAGCTTCTTTTATATTCAGGAAAGAAATTTCAATAGCACAGGAATGAAAGCCTCACAAAGGAAAGGAAAGGGGCGGGGGAGCCAGCTTTGCAAAATACCCTTGGCTTTCACACAGAAAACAGGCTGCCTTCTGCAAAAATCTTTCAGAGTATTCAGTGAAAATAATCTCAGCCCAAGGCCTCTCAGCCCTCTCTGTTCAAGGCATAGAGATCTTCATATTCCATTGTAACAGTAAATGTCTAAAGCGTCTGTTTATTGAGCTTTGACAGAAAAGTGTCCCTTGGTTCTGTGCAAATGCAATACCAAGGTGCATCCACACTGCTTGTGTGCACTCCTGTGGAACTGCCATCAATACAGCAACAAAAAAACTTTAGTCATGTTATGTGCCCTCCAAAACGGCGTTCCGGGTTCCTGTGCTAGAGACACACCATTATGGCAAGAGAACCCCATTACTGTAGAAATACTTTTATCCTCTTGAATGCAAGCTCCAGATTGATTGGATTTTTCATGGTTTTCCTTTTTCTCTGTCACTGCTGTTTGGTGAGCACTTTAGAACACAGGTCATCAAATCTGGGCCTGAAAGCCAAACTTAGTTGGTGGAATTTTGGATGGCTCATGAACAACACATGGTTCAGTTCAGTCGCTCAGTCGTGTCCGACCCTTTGTGACCCCATGAATCACAGCACGCCAGGCCTCCCTGTCCATCACCAACTCCCGGAGTTCACTCAAACTCATGTCCATCGAGTCGGTGATGCCATCCAGCCATCTCATTCTCTGTCGTCCCCGTCTCCTCCCGCCCCCAATCACTCTCGGCAACAGTCTTTTCCAGTGAGTCAACTCGTCACATGAGGTGGCCAAAGTATTGGAGTTTCAGCTTTAGCACCAGTCCTTCCAATGAACACCCAGGATTGATCTCCTTTAGCACATGGTTACTACATTTCAAAATGCTTGGAAAATAATTTTGAAAAATATTGTTGATACTTGATGTGAAGTCGCTCAGTCGTGTCCGACTCTTTGTGACCCCATGGACTGCAGCCTACCAGGCTCCTCCCTCCATGGGATTCTCCAGGCAAGAGTACTGGAGTGGGGTGCCATTTCCTTCTCCAGGGGATCTTCCCGACCCAGGGGTCGAACCCGGGTCTCCCGCACTGCAGGCAGACGCTTTACCCTCTGAGACACCAGGGATACTTGATAATTTAATGAAATTCAGGGACTTCCCTGGTGGTCCAATAGCTAAGAGTCCATGCTCCCAATGCAGGGGGCCTGGGTTCGATCCTTGGTCAAAGAACTAGATCCCACATGCCGCAACTAAGTGTATGCACGCTGCAATTAAAGATCCCGCGTGCTGCATCGAAGACATCATGTTCCTCGAGGAAGACAGATCCTGGATGCCACAAACAATACCTACCTGGTGCAGCCAAACAGTCACATCTCAGTGTCCATGCAAGAAGTTTCATTAGAACCCAGGCACACTCATTTGTTTACACTTTGTCTAAGGCTGCCTTCACATGCTACAATGGCAGTGAAGTCATGACAGAGACAATATGGCCCATAAAGCCTAACATATTTATAATCTGACCCTTTACAGAAAAAAATTCTGCTCACCCCTAGCATGGAAGAGACTATCTCATAAAAGCGACTTCAATTTTTGTTGAATGAATAGAGGCACCATATGTAAGTGGCCCTCGGACCTTACTCATCTCTTTTGAGCAATAGTCCATATCCATTATGGGCCACTAGCTGAGGATATCCAACATGGGAGTAAACTGAGTTACTGCATATGTGCTCAGTCTTGTCCGACTCTTTTGTGACTCCAGAGACTTTAAGCTCTCTTTTCATGGAATCTTCCAGGCAAGAATACTGGAGTGGGTTGCCATTTCCTCTTTCAGAGGATTTTGCCCACCCAGGGATTGAACCCATGTTTTCTGCATTGCAGATGGATTCTTTACCACTCAGCCACAAGGGAAGTCCGAACTGAGTTGCTATTAGGTTGTGATTTCACTGAAGCTCACTTACAAAAAGATTCTGGAATAGAATAGATTCTTTCAGGTGTATAAAACTAAAGTTAAATCTTTATACAAGTAATTACTTGTGTTTGCCTTGGTTCCTCCTCTGGAAAATCCTGAAGACTATTTTTGTATGTTTTTCTCCAAAAGGCTCCTAAATCTCTGGTCACAGATTAGTACTGACAGTAGGGCAAAAGCAGTACAGGTAGGAAAATCCATAAAATCACTTTCAGAGAGATTGCAAAATATACTATACAATAATCGATTAACCCAGACTACTACGATCTTCTGGAATTTTAACGTAGAATTCATGAGCATCCATACCCAGTTCCAATGCAAGATCTTCTTCAGAACTTGGGCACTAGGGAGTTTGATTTGAAAACTGGTCAAGGACAAATGACTCACAGAGAAACAGGAAGACATTAAAACCACAAACAAATGGGAAGATTTCTTCATTCTCATATTGAGAAGCTGCAGTGATCTCAGATGAACAGAAGAAACAAATGATTGTAGGCACTCAGATATCTTAGTGACTAAGTCACAAGAATGACAATGGACTTTCTATAGTATAATCTAATTTATTATCAGAGATGAGCATATTACTCTCAGTAAGTAGAATCTAGATAAATATGGAATGTAGAGGTTTACTTTTGCAAAACTCTAGTTTCTTAGTGATGAAGTTGAGACTTCACTTAAATCTCCTCTAAACTCCGTTTGCCACCATTTTTGTTTTCATTAAAGTGGTAGCTGTGACAGATTACGGTGGTTTATCATGTACTCCTCCAGCTTTAAATCACACAACTGTCTTGCACTTCATTTTGAAACTATCCTCATACCTTTTGTTTTTGACAAACTTACCTTTGAACTTTTAGATTTACAGAAAAATTGTGAAGAGTTCTTCATATAGCCTGTATCAATTTCCTTATTATTAACATCTTGTATTAGCATGATACTTTTTTTTACAATTAATGAATTAATATCAACTAAAGTCCATACTTTGTTTAGATTTCCTTAGCTTTTATGTAACATCCTTTTCTGTTTCAGGATCCTGTTTAGGACATCACATTACATTCAGCCACGTCTCCTTAGGCTGTGAGCTTCTCATTTTCCTTGTTTAGGTGACCTTGACAGTTTTGAGGAATACTGATAGTTTAGCAGAATGTCATTGAATAGGGACTCATATATTTTTATCATTCAGACTGGATTTATGAATTTGGAGGAAGATCACAGAGTTAAAGTGTCATTTTTATTATATCATATCCAGGATACATAGTATCAACAAGACATAACTTTTGATGTTGACCAGGATCACTTGGCTAAGGTAGTTATTTGTCAGGTTTCTCCTCTGTAATCTTTTTCTCTCTTTCCACATCGGACTCTTTGGAAGGAAATCACTACACACAGCCCATACTTAAGGAGTAGGGAATTATGTTCCATCTCCTTGAGGGTTGAACAGCTATATAATGTGGAATTCTGCATGGGAAACTTTTCATTTATGCAATTATTTATATAAGCATGAACTCAAAGATACTTAAATTTTGAGTTATAATCTATATTCCAACACTAATTTATTTTGTTGCTCAAATTGTTCCAGCTTTGGCTACTAGAAGCTACTCAAGCCGTTTCCTTCGCTTCCCTTGGTCTTGAATGTTTAGTCTTCAGCTGAGATGAAAAATATTCCTGATATAACCCCTACCTTGATCCTTAATCCCTAAATGTATCTTCCAGTACATCTAAAATTTACAGCTACTAGGGTACTTAGATAGTTTTACTTATCTGTTTCTCCCAGTGGATGACAAACTTTTTGAGGTAGAGATTACATTTTTTTAAAAATTTTACTTACGTATTTATAGCTGTGCTGGGGCTTTGTTGCTGCCCAAAGGCTTTTCTCTAGTTGTGGTGAGTGGGGCCTACTCTCTAGTAGCGGTGCTCTGCCTTCTCACTTTGGTGGCTTCCCCTGTTATGGAGCACAAGCTCGAGAGTGTGCAGGTTTCAGCTGTTGTGGCACACGGGCTCAGTCAGTCCTCAGCATGGGACCAAGGAGAGAACCCATGTCCCCTGCACTAGCAGGTGGGCTCTTTTTCTCGGATTTGTGGCTTCGCGGCTGTGTACAGATCTTCTCCAGTTGTGGTGAGCAGGGGCTACTCCCCATTGAGGGCTGCTCCTTGTGGTGGCTTCTCATGCTTGGGAGCACAGGCTGTAAAGAGGCTGGGCTTCAGTAGTTATGGCACACGGCATAGCTGCTCTGCAGTAAGTGGGATCTTCCTGGACCAGGGACTGAACCGATGCCCCTTGCATTCCAAGGGGGACTCTTAACCACTGGACCAGGGAAGTCTCAGGGATTATATCTTATTTATTTTACACATCTAGTATACAGTATCAATACATAATGCCTCGTTCGTACAAAGAAGGAACTCAACAAATATTTCTAGAATGATCACTATGGTTTTCTCTTTACTCCAAGAATCCAGGGTGCCTAATATGTTAACCAGAAGCCATACAGGAGTTGGTTCTGGTAGGAGCTACAAAGTACTACTATCACAAGTGTCAAAGTCAGTCATGTAACACAATAAGCTCGGGATCTAAGTTAGCACTTCCTCATGTCTCATTTCTAAGTAAGCAGACTTTTCCTGACTATTAATTTCAGTTATACGTGCACAATTATGTTAAGGGTAATGACCAATTACCTTTCTATTTAGAACCAAAGCTAGGCAGCTTCTAGTTCTGCTTAGCTTAGACAAGTGATGTTCCCAAAACAGGACACAGGAATTTCAGTCATGAGGTTCCCAAGAGACTGACTGCTGGTTGAGGACTGCATATGCACTGAAGGGAAAAAATGTGCTGAGCTGCACTTGCTGTCAATACTTATGATAAAATGACTTTAAAATTAATCAAGAATCTTCCAAGATATAGGAATAGATGAACTCTTAAAAGATGAAACAGATTTTTAGGTTGGATCATGCTACCACCCTAGTCCAAGCCACCATTAACTCTTGACTGATCACCTTTCCTAAATTCAGTCTTGTCTCCATCTATCCATTTACCATAAATGAGATCATGTCATTCCATTCAACACAACCACTTAACTGCTTTTATAACAAAATTCAAAATTTTACTCATGCCCTGGAAGGTTCCATACTTTTCGGGCTCCTTTATCTCTTCAAAGACATTCCACACTCACCTCTTCCTTAACTAGCAATGTTCTAGCCACGCTTATCTTTCTAAGGTCATGGTACGGTCCCGTAATTTTTTTATGTCTAGTAGCTCAAGTTCCGGAGAAGGCAATGGCAAGCCACTCCAGTACTCTTGCCTAGAAAATCCCATGGACGGAGGAGCCTGGTAGGCTGCAGTCCGTGGGGTCGCTACGAGTCAGACATGACTGCGCGACTTCACTTTCACACATTGGAGAAGGAAATGGCAGCCCACTCCAGTGTTCTTGCCTGGAGAATCCCAGGGACGGGGGATCCTGGTGGGCTGCCGTCTATGGGGTCACACAGAGTCGGACACGACTGAAGTGACTTAGCAGCAGCAGCAGCAGCTCAAGTTCTTCTTATAAGAACTTTTCAACTTTTTCAATTCTTAATGTTTCTTGTGCATGGGTTGTGTACCTAAGAACAAAGGCAACTTGTCTAAGAAACCCTCACAAACACACTGAAATAAAGACTAGATTAAAACATAAAAACTCATATTCTTCTTGAGTTAAAAGCTTTTCTGGTGTTAAAAATGTACATCATCTGAGCTTTAATTAACTGATGGTATTTTTCTGAGAAATAGTAATATTTGTTTGATTTTGACATCCTGCAGAGACTAATTCAAATTTTAAAATGTTTGCTATTTACAAGAAAGAGTTAAACACAGATTTAAAGAAAACACCACCTTCTTAATAAGTTATTAAAAAATTGAGTCCCTTTGATAACTAACAGTATCCTATTGCAATTTTCCAAATATATGGAAATTAACATAATCTTATAATGCTGACAGCTTGAGATAAAACAACAAAAAATAGACCAAACAAAAATCTTAATAACCTGCTTCTATTTAAATGTATTCAAAGAGGCATTAACTCTCGACTTCCTATGATGATGACTTTCTGGACATATGTACCTATATAAAGTTCTTTAAGTGAAGAATCTACATGTGAATATTCTTTCTCTAATTTTGCAAAAGGTCATTTGTTAATCTCAGAAAAGAATCCCAACCGACATTGTTCTGGTTGATAACAGGTGTAACTTTTGAATGATAAGTGATCCTTCCTCTCAGAATTGCGTCTAAAAATTTATCAGGTTCTTAACTCCCAGATGTTATTAGTTAAGATAAAACTGTCTTGAAGCTTTAAAAACTGAAAAATTTCACTTAGGTTTCAGGCTTACTCATTTGGCAGTAAAAACTGACCTGAACTGATCAAGACTATTTTTAGTCTTTATTAATCTCACATAGAGATCCAACCAGTCCATTCTAAAGGAGATCAATCCTGGGAGTTCACTGGAAGGACTGATGCTAAAGCTGAAACTCCAATACTTTGGCCACCTCATGCAAAGAGTTGACTCACTGGAAAAGACTCTGATGCTGGGAGGGATTGGGGGCAGGAGGAGAAGGGGATGACAGAGAATGAGATGGCTGGATGGCATCACCGACTTGATGGACATGAGTTTGAGTGAACTCCGGGAGTTGGTGATGGACAGGGAGGCCTGGCGTGCTGTGATTCATGGGGTCGCAAAGAGTTAGACACAACTGAGCGACTGAACTGAACTGAACATGAACATTGATACATTTTGCTGCAGAAATATTTATGTGTTTAAAAACCTCCAGACTCTGTCAGAGGGTGTTATACAATACATAGTATATGTACTCTAGGGTTTCTCTAGTGGCTCAGCAGTAATGAATCCACCTAGATGCAGGAGACTCAAGTTCAATCCCTGGGTCAGGAAGATCCTCAGGAGACGGAAATGGCAACCCACTCCAGGATTCTTGCCTAGAGAATTCTGTGGACAGAGGAGCCTGGTGGGCTGCTGTCCATGGGATCGCACAGAGTCGGACATGACTGAAGCGACTTAGCTTAGCTAGCTAGTGACCAAACCACCACCACCATTCTATTGCTTTCCTAAAAGTCAAAAAGTTCTAAATTCCAAAATGCATTTGGCCCAAAGGTTTCAGATAATAAAATGTGGACCTGTAGTAGGTTTCAATAATTTTAAATAGAGGGATACATGGGATAGTCTGATCACCTTTATCAATTATATACTTATTCATACTAAACTTTTCCAGGTGTCTATTTCTACAAAATACATGTGGTATATAATTCTGATTATCTTTATCTAAAACGTGTTCAGACTTCAGTTCAGTTCAGTTCAGTCGCTCAGTCGTGTCCGACTCTCCGTGACCCCATGAATCACAGCACGCCAGGCCTCCCTGTCCATCACCAAATCCCGGAGTTCACTCAAACTCATGTCCACAGAGTTGGTGATGCCATCCAGCCATCTCATTCTCTGTCGTCCCCTTCTCCTCCCGCCCCCAACCTTTCCCAGCATCAGAGTCTTTTCCAGTGAGTCAACTCGTCACATGAGGTGGCCAAAGTATTGGAGCTTCAGCTTTAGCCTCAGTCCTTCAAAGTAGCTCAAATAGAAAGTTTCTGTTTTTTTTTTTACTTTTGCTTAACCTGCTACTCTGGAGAAGGCAATGGCAACCCATTCCAGTGTTCTTGCCTGGAGAATCCCAGGGATGGGGGAGCCTGGTGGGCTGCCGTCTATGGGGTCGCAGAGTCAGACATGACTGAAGCGACTCAGCAGCAGCAGCAGCAACCTGCTACTCTAAATTCTTTCCTTTTGCAAACTGAAATCAATGTGCAAAATTAACCAGACAGTCTAAGAGATTATACGGCTTGAACATTTGGGAAACAGGGCTTCAATTTCTTTTCTTCTAAGTGAGAGGCTGGCAAATGATGGTCTGTGGGCTTCCGCCTATTTCACAGCTATGCCCACTTATTTATATATGATCTGTGGCTGCTTTTCAGCCACAGTGGCAGAGCTGTGTAGCTGGGGCAGAGACCATATGACCTACAAAGCCTAAAATATTTACTGTGTGGCCCTTTATTGAAAAAGGTTTGCTGAGCTTTGATCCAAGTCAATCACCCCCACAAGGGTACTAATACCTATGACTACATTATAGCCATGACTTTATAAAATAAGTTGGTTTGTCTACATTTAGGGCTTATTTAGGGCTTCCTTGGTAGCTCAGCTGGTAAAGAATCTGCCTGCAATGTGGGAGATCCTGGTTCATTTGATTCTTGGGTTGGGAAGATCCGCTGGAGAAGGAATAGGCTCTGGTATTCTTGGGCTTCCCTGGTGGCTCAGCTTGTAAAGAACCTGCCTGCAATGTTGGAGACCTGGGTTCGATCCCTGAGTTGAGAAGATCCGCTGGACAAGGGAACGGCTACCCACTCCAGTATTCTGGCCTGGAGAATTCCATGGACTATTCAGTCCATGGGGTTGCAGAGTCAGACATGACTGAGTGACTTTCACTTTCACTTTAAGGCCTTACGGGTGACATTTCAAAGGCAAAGACAGAGACAGCTGTCACAGACTGATATTCCCTTTCTGTCTGAATGTGGTCTCAACAGTTCAACATGTTATTAGACCCTTGGCCAGATCCAGAGAGACTGAGGAATATACACTTGCTGATGATATAACTCTGGTCAGAGGATGAAGACAGAACTACATAAGGTGAAATTAATAATGTTCCCATAAACATTAAATTCACTGAAAAGAATCCATATGCTTTACATTTATGTTGATATGCGTAATTCCAAAGAGGTAGGGAAATATGGATCTTACAAATTATTCATCAGTATATTGTAATTCAGGTGTGCTATGCTTCTTGAAAAGACAAAATTATCTTTTGCCACATTTGACAAAAAGTTCCCCAGCTCAGCTGTGGCTCAATAAACTTTTATTATTTTTTTGTTATTTATTTTTATTCAAAAGAATTTGTTTCCCTATCACAAAAATTAGATAAGCATACCACCAACAGCAGCAAAGTCCGTAGAGTTACATTGATGGTGGAGAGTTCATTGGGTATTCCCAATGTCCCGAAGGTCAAAAGGAGGAAAAACAGGGAAAGAAAAAAATACTCAAAACAAATCCAAAACCCATGGTGACTTTGGGGAGAGACATTGCAGGATCTGTCTTCTCTTATTGTCGGCTGCAGATATATTTCAGCAGGATCTAGTACAATTTAACTTGAGCAAACCCTTCATACCAGCTCTAGCACCTAATAGGGAGAAAAAACAATCAGTATAATAAAACAGTTTTACAATACAGAAAAAGTTTAATCAGTCTTTATTACATTGTAAATAAAGAACCAAACCAAGTAATCGTTTCACGATTGCTAAAATGCCAAAGAATTTGAAGGGTTTAGACATTAATCCATTCTTACTTTCAATTTGAAAGCTGCATGAACTCTTTCAGGTTAGTTATCTCTACAGTTAGCTAGGGTGCCTTCGATATAAACTACATAAAAAATAAAGATAAATGACTGGTGCACAGCGTGAATATGATGTTTTCGGAATATTATGTTGGTATCTTTCCACAATCATAAGAAAAATTTTAACTATTACTGTTTAGAATTTTAATCTATTTCTTGCATTGACAAGCATCTCATAGTGATCAAGGTATTCAGGACCTAAAACCTAATCTTTCCCTATTGCTTCTTTTATTTTCTAGTCAACTGTCTGGGTGTCAAGATATTTTGTTAGCTATTTGAGGAGTACCTTATCATACCAAAAAAATTGTGATATTGCTAATACTAAAACTAAGAAAAAGCAATGATCAGTTATAAAAAGACTAGAAGAAACGGCTGAGAAAGGACACTGAATGTGAGGACCATTATGAGTACTGTCAAAAAGGATTATGTCAGATGGAGACTGTAATTCTAGGTGGCTAAGAATTAAAGGAGCAACTTACAACCTGCTGTGCTAAGGCTTCAGTTATACCTGTGCTTCCCTAACGCTTTTTGTCTTTACATTTGGCAAGCACGTTACTTTACATAAGAGGCAGGGCTGCTGAACAAAAATCTTAGATTTATCACTGAGATTCTATAAGTATGTATGTAGCTTTGAGCTTTCTGTAGATACATTAGCAATCCCAATTGCCTCAAAGGCCAAACATGTAGAAGAATAAAGTACAGCTTTTTTAATACAGCCTTGTCATGAGAATAAAGAGAAACTGGGAGACTATAGAATCACTTAAAATGGAGAGTCTAAGATCTTCTACCATCTTGTATGAGGCTTCCATAACATAGCACTGGCTTTTGTCCATGACTCTCTAATAATTAGGTTTCCCAAATAAAAGAAACCAGATATATAAAAAGAAGTATACCATGTAAATTAATTTGACCAGCTAATAGTGCTGTTCTGCTTTGCATTTGCTCCCTTCATCTCTGTAGGACAGTGTGTGAGGCTTGGATTTGCTCTCTTGATTACTGGGTCATTCTCCACTCAGGATGAGTGGAAGGAAGCCATGGCAAAATTAATGTTAAGTGGCAGGGAGATGGATACATCTTATTAAAAAAAGTACATTCTGATACTTCTATATCAGCAGAGAATATGTGGAAAGAACTGGTACCCACAGACTAAGTGCTAATCAAACCCATGTAGTAAAAACCCTTCTCCAAGATGATGTTTTGTTTAAAAGCTCACTGCTTAGCTCAGGATTTATTTATCCAATGTACTGTGCCTAAGTGCTGAGCATCCAATGGTGTAACTAGATAAATTTTTTTTATTTCCTTGAACCCCTAACTACCAAGAAAAGTATGTGGAATACTATATCTGAATTTGGGAATGAGACTGTGAGTGAAGAGACTAAATCAAGATTTTCAGATTATACCAATGGCATGATCACATGACCAATCAACTTTCAACAGAAAAGTAGAACTCCTTTTCTTCTCTTAGCAACTGAGGAAAAATCTACTTGTCAAGATAGAAAAGGAGAAAAACACAATACAATACAATAAGAGTTAAACACATTTTAAAATTTGCTAAGTGTCTAAGCATCTGTTGCTGTATCTTGGATCCTGTCCCCTAATAACCCAGCTGGATAGCTGCACTGGCGCAACAGAAGCTGAACAGTGAATGGGCCATGCTGAGTGCCTCACAGTCTTCATCTGGCTGTCATTCTGACCACCTTTCAGAACCTTCAGCATTTGTACAACCTCTAACGAGTACTATCATCTCCTCCAAAGTTGCAAGCTACCTATTCTTTTCCCCTTCAATCAAAGCCATTTCCAAGAAGAGAGAGACTCATGATTTGGCATGCTCTCTAAGGCTTAGTACAACTCTATATTTCCATGTTATAGTTATAGTCTGCTATAGCCTAAAAATGGAGATGTATAAAATAGCTTACCTTAATTGTACCCTGACTGTTAGCAGCAATCAGCACATTGGACTCCTAGAAAAGAACAAGAACTTTTAGAGTACAGAGAAGGATTTCCTGCAGGGCAGCCCAGGAGAATAATTTCCTCTTCATCCTTCTTTCTTTCACTTTACCCTAAGACACCAATACAATCTAAACTGGAGAACCAACTTTACATGTTTTTAACTATGAATTATAAATTCAAAATCTCATATTTTGAGGATTAGATTTAATTTAAAAAGTACAGTTGGAAGCAGCGTAGGAAACTTTCAAATGTAAAGAAAAATAAAAGAGAAACAGACTGCCACTGGGAGGAAAGCCAAGAGAAACAAAGACTGATACAAAGCACAAATAATAACTTGAGAAAAACAAAGTATGATTCTTTCCACAGACAACTTCCCCTTCATTCATTTCACCCCTGAAGAAACCAGTAATTGGCATACATCTCTATGTATAGCTATTTGGTATTAGGAAAACAAAATAAAACAGAAGGTGAATATTCATCTGGAGACAGATGGCTATCTTTCTTTTCAACTATTCTATCACTCGCTGTATGTATTTTAAAAACCTTGGTGATTACTTCAAATAGAATGCATGTGGCAACATATTGTTTAAATATTCTAAGCCTTAAGAAAAAAACTATTTCTCTGGAAAGCAGAAAGGATGGAAAAGGAAATAGACAAGACTGAGTTTACCAGAGAGAATCTCACTGAGGAGGAAGAGCTGGGACATGCCTTCTGTTGTAAAGAGTCTAATAGGCTTTGAGCTTTGGAGTGTATACAGGTCTTTTTGTTTTTCAGAGCAGGCAGTCAGAAGGAAGTAACCAGATTCAAAACTGCCATAGAGGCCATTTGACTGATGTGACGTCCAAGTCCAAATAATAGTTCTCAGAAACAGATAAAGTGGTCAAACTTCAATGAAGGATGGGATCTGCCTGAATATCCCACAGGTTTCATCAGAAAGTGACAAAAAGAAAGTTACTGCAACCAATCTTGAGTTAAACCTTAGTTTCTTTGATGCAAAGCATCTGTGCTCTACAAACATCTATATTTCTATCATTTAACTTTCTCTTGGATTGCAAGTAAAGTTACCTTTGAAAACTGTTCACCTTGTTGCTACTGGTGTAGAAGGAAAAAAATAATCTCTTCCCCTAATCCCAAATTTGGGGGATCAGACTATTTCTTGGATGCAGTCAGTGGTGACAGCATTAATGGTCAGTAGTATCAAGAAGGAATAAAGAGGACTTCCCTTGGATAGGAATCTGCCTGCCAATGCAGGGGATGTGGGTTCAATGCCCAGTCCAGGGAGATTTCACATATCTCGGAGCAACTAAGCCCATGAGCCACAACTACCGAGCCCACATGCTGCAACTACTGAACCCGGTGCACCGAGAGCCTGTGTTCCACAACAAGAGAAGCCACAGCAACGAGAAGCCAATACACGACAACTAGAGAGTAGCCCACTTGCCACAACTAGGGAAAGCCCGAGCAGCAGTGAAGACCCAGCTCAGCCACAAATAAAAAAATAAGACACAGAAAGGAAGGACTAAAGACATGCCTTTTCTGGAAGTGGGCATGGGAATTGCTGATGATAGGGTTTGGAACACAGAACCCCCAAACATGGCACATTGGCATATTGGATATTTCAAGCTAAAGGATTTCAAGAAAATGGCAGAAGCAGGAAGGTTACTCTGCCCTTCCACACCTTCTTCCCTTCTCCCCTAAAACAAAATTCCATGTGGGAAGTGTCCTCCCTATACCAAGTAAAGGAACATCCTTATCTCTAGCAATAAAGTAATGCTAAGAACAATCCGAGTTTCCTGAGGCTTACTACTCCTGAGTACAATTACCTCATACTCCCTAACCTATCACATTGCTTCCTGACCACCCACTCTTCAAAACACAGCAGAGAATACACAGGTCTACTTCCTTGGGTCTTCATTTCCTTATGGAGGCTTTCATGTCATGTAAAACATATTAAATAAATCTATATGCTTTCCTCCTGTTAACTTGTCTGTCAGAATTTACAGACCCAGTCAAGGACCCTAAGAGAGTAATGAAAAACTTTTTCCTTCCCTGTTGTTCTGTTGCTAACTTGTGTCTGACTCTTTATGACCCCATGGACTGCAGCACGCCAGGTTTCCCTGTCCTTCATTATCTCCTGGAGTTTGCTCAAATTCATGTCCATTGAGTCGGTGATGCTATCTAACCATCTCATCCTCTGTCACCCCCTTCTCCTCCTGCCCTCAATCTTTCTTAGCATCAGGGTCTTTTCCAATGAATTGGCTCTTCACATCAAAGGCCAAAGGACTGGAGCTTCAGCTTATTTCCTAGCTGAGCTTTTCCCTTAAATCAGCACACGAGAGTTGTACCATAAAGAAAGCTGAGTGCTGAAGAATTGATGCTTTTGAACTGCGGTGTTGGAGAAGACTCTTGAGAGTCCCTTGGACTGCAAGGAGATCCAACCAGTCAATCCTAAAGGAGATCAGTCCTGGGTGTTCATTGGAAGGACTGATGCTGAAGGTCAAACTCCAATACTTTGGCCACCTGATGCAAGAACTGACTCATTGGAAAAGACCCTGAGGCTGGGAAAGATTGAAGGCAGGAAGAGAAGAGAACAACAGAGGATGAGGTGGTTGCATGGCATCACCAAATTGATGGACATGAGTTTGAGCAAGCTCCAGGAGTTGGTGATGGACAGGGAAGCCTGGAGTGCCGCAGTCCATGGGGTGGCAAAGAGTCAGACATGACTGAGTGACTAAACTGAACAGCACGTATATTCTTAAAAACAGTAACATAGGAAAATAGCATTCACTATCAGAATTAGTTTCAATATCCACTTTGGGGAATTATGGGCTATCACTGGGACTGAATGTGCATAGAGTTAATATATCCATATGGGGGGTGGTTGCGATAGGGGGTATTCCCAAATCCCTCTTATTTATCTACTCTCTTAGTAAACTAAGTTTAGAAATTGGTTGGAGTGAGTTTTAGGCATCTTTAGGGAATACAATAAGTCAGTGTGAGCTTCTCAAGAGGCGGAATTTCTGTATGTGCAGCAGAAAACAACAAAAAAAGGCACTGTAGAATAATATGATTTCTTTCTAGCAAGAACTTTAAACAAGCTGTTTAAAGCTAGATGTGGCAGTCACCAAGAATTGCTCCCTCTGCTATGGGAATACATAACGTCAGGATAATGAAAAATTTATGACCCAAAGTTACCTCTCTTTCTGCCATTTTGGTTCGAGTCATCTTTCAGTACAGAAGAAAGTAGAAAAACCTGGTGGAGATGAAGACTCTTCCTGAGTGGAATCCATCTCCGCCAATTACAGAGATTATTAATTACACAACATAAATTTGTAATCCTTCAAAGGTTGGAAGAACCTCTGAAAAAACATGGTATATTACCATACAGTATGAAATTGTATGCTCAATATAAGAAAGTTAACTTGAAACACTTTGCCCTGTGGAGACAGATGAAATATCTTATTTACAAATAACCTAACACAGAGAGTGATTGCCCAGTTGGAACTGTCTTTCAGGACTAATATATAGGTAACTGAGTCCTAAGAACTTTTAGAAACACTCAAAACTATTAAACATGACAAAAAATAAAAGAAAAATAATAGGTTCACTTCTCAGTATGCCCCTCCCTCCAAAGCAAACCAACGTATTAAAAAGGGATTCAGGATTAAACTGTTTTTCAGAAAGGCAGATATTAGCTTACGATAAATGAATTTTTACATTCAAAAGAAAAATAAAACCAGGTATTTTACTTCAGCATAGAGGTACAGAGGTGATAAGTACAAGGTTATTACTATAGCTTTTGAGTAATTCTTGTTTGCATTTTGAATGACTAGTAATTCTTGGCTGTGCCTGCCAGAGCGCTAATGTAAATAAATAAGTTCTAGCTCAATGTGTTGTTTTTACTCACTAAATAAAATAAAATGCCAGTCAGTAGTTCTCATTATTTTCTTCCTCTTTCTTAGAAACTGGCAGTTTTCCTACAAAGACTTCCTCAAGGTTAAGACAATAATGTTCCTACTATTTTCTTCTTAAGATAAAGAGATTTAAAAAGACAATGGAAAAATCAGTAGCAAGTATTTTACAAAAGTAGAAGACAAATACATAAGCATATATACCAACTTACTGAGAAAGCTGGAGACAGATACCACTGAAACTTATGCTGAAACAAAACTAGCGTCCACTGAAACTGTTTCTTCTTTGCCAGCTTGCCTATAAAAGAGCTACCATAGCTACTGCATTAAAATCCTGAGCAAGTTGAGAATTGACAATTCATTTAGCTTGAAACTGGAGGATAAAGTCCTAGAGATAGTCATAACTGATTTTTACTGTGAAGTTGCTTCACTAGATATATAAATATGTGATTAAGAAACTTCTATTTCTGGCTGGTAACAGAATAAATGGAATGGATTTGCCCTCCTACCTTAAACAGGTAGAAAACTGAACAAAACATAAAAGACAGCACTGGACAACAGGCAGTACAGGACTGTGATTACAAGAGGAGAAACAAAAAAGGTCATCCTACAGTCACCTCAGCTTTCTGCCTGGAGGCCATTTCTGGACCACAGAGCAAGGGAGGGGAATCCAAAGAGAACAGAGAGGAATCTGAGAAGACCATAGCAGAATAAGATGAGGAGACAGAGGTGGAAGCACGGGGTATCTGTGGAACTGCTGGAATTTGTAGGGCCCAGCACCACAGACGAGAAAGCTACTTAAAAGTACAGTTCCAGGAATCTGGATTGGGGTGCCCTTGATTGTACATCAGAATAACACACTGTGTGCTCACATGGTGAAACTACACAAAGCCAGAAAAATAACAATGAAAAGGGAAAGTACAATACTGAGAATATGAAACATCATCAAATGCTAGAATTCACACAGGGTTAGCAGATGTCGGAGTTTAGACAAACTAGAGTGAAGACAACATTCAATGCCCCCATTTAATAGAGTCCTCAGAAGGTCAGGCCTGACCAGTAGGCCTAATCGAGCCTTAAAACAAATGTTCCTCTAGACCAGGGATTAGCAAACTGATCCTATGGACTACATCCAGCCCAAACTACCTGTATTTTAAGCTTCCTTTTAGTAGAACCCAGCCATAGTCATCAGTTTACAGCTGACTCTGGTTCCACATCTGTGGATTTAACCAACAGTGGATCAAAAATATTTTGGGGAAAAAAATCTAGATAGTTCCAAAATGCTAAACCGAATTTGCTATTTGCGGTAACATTTGATTGACAACTATTTACAAAGCATTTACATTGTATTAGATATTATAAATAATACAGAGATGACAAACTATACAGGAGAATGTGCTAGATTACACGTAAATACTATGCCATTTTATACAAAGACTTGAGTGTCTATGGATTTTGGTATCTGCTGGAGGTCATGGAAGCAGTCCCCTGTGAATACCAAGGACTGTAGGTAAATACTGTCTATAGCTGTTCCTGCACTGCTGCTGCTGCTGCTGCTAAGTCACTTCAGTCGTGTCCGACTCTGTGTGACCCCATAGACGACAGCCCACCAGGCTCCCATACCCCTGGGATTCTCCAGGCAAGAACACTAGAGTGGGTTGCCGTTTCCTTCTCCAATGAATGAAAGTGAAAAGTGAAAGTGAAGTCGCTCAGTCGTGTCCGACTCTTCGAGACCCCATGGACTGCAGCCCACCAGGCTCCTCCGTCCATGGGATTCTCCAGGCAAGAGCACTGGTGTGGGGCGCCATCGCCTTCTCCGCACTGCAGCAGCAGAACTGAGGAACTGCAACAGAGACCACATGGCCTGTGAAGGCCAGAACATTTGCGATGCGGCCCTTTAAGAAAGAGTTTTGTAACTGCTACTTTAGTTATCCTTCAGTTCAGTTCAGTCCAGTTCAGTCGCTCAGTCGTGTCCGACTCTCCGCGACCCCATGAACTACAGCACGCCAGGCCTCCCTGTCCATCACCAACTCCCGGAGTACACTCAAACTCATGTCCACAGAGTCGGTGATGCCATCCAGCCATCTCATTCTCTGTCGTCCCCTTCTCCTCCCGCCCCCAACCTTTCCCAGCATCAGAGTCTTTTCCAGTGAGTCATCCTAATCAAGTTTAAAAACCAAGTGTCAAAAGAATCAACTTTGTCTCCAAAAACTCAACTTTCTGTCAAAACAAACTTTAATACTCTTAAAAGAATTAAACAAAATCTAGACATTCAACAATAAAGCATTCACAATGTATAGCATTTCAGAGGCAAAAATAATCAGGAAAAAATTTCAATGAGTAGAACCAGATGTAGAGATGAAAATATAATAGAAGTAACAAATGAAGACTTTAAAGAAAGTAAAATTATATTCAAATATTTAAAGGAAACAATGGTCTTAATGAGAAAAGAAATGGAAGATATAATATAAAAATCAAATGGAATTTCTTCACTTGAAAAGCAATCTAATAAATGTGTAATTGGAATTTCAAACAAAGGAGAAGGGACAGAAAAGTTATATGAAGATATGAAACTAAAATTTTTCCAAATTTGAAAACCCATAATCTAAGAAGCTTAATATTCAAGTAGAAAAAGGTACAACACTAATATATTAAGATACATCATAAACTACTAAAAATGAGTAAGAAAGAGAAAATCTTGAAAACTGCCAGAGGAAAAAAAGGACACGCTGTGTAAAATAAACAGAGTAGAGAGATCAGAAGGGGGAGCATCCACATCCTATCAAGATTCACACAGATCCCTTGGAGCCTCTTCCCCAAATTAAAATGACAACAGCATTCTGACTGGTGTGAGGTGTGATATCTCATTGTAGTTTTGATTTCCTTTTCTCTAATAATGAGCAATGTTAATTAAGCATCTTCTCATGTGTTTGCTAGCTATCTGTATGTCTTCTTTGGAGAAATGTCTGTTTAGGTCTTTTTCCCACTTTTTGATTGGACTGTTTGTTTTTCTGGCATAGAGTTGTATGAGCTGCTTGTATAGTTTGGAAATTAATCCTTTGTCAGTTGTTTCATTTACTATTATTTTCTCCCATTCTGAGGGTTGTCTTTTCACCTTGCTTATAATTTCCTTTGCTGTGTAAAAGCATTTAAGTTTAATCAGGTCAGGTCCCACTTGTTTACTTTGTTTTCTGTTTTTCTAGGAGGTGGGTCATAGAGGATCTTGCTTTGATTTAAGTCATCAAGTGTTCTGGCTATGTTTTCCTCTAAGAGTTTTATAGTTTCTGGTCTTACATTTAGGTCTTAAATCCATTTTGAGTTTATCTTTGTGTATGGTGTTAGGAAGTGTTCTAATTTCATTCTTTTACATGTAGCTGTCCAGTTTTCCCAGCACCATTTACTGAAGAGGCTATCTTTGCTCCATTGTATATTCTTGCCTCCTTTATCAAAAATAAGGTACTCTTAGGTACATGAGTTTATTTCTGGGCTTTCTATCTTGTTCCACTGGTCTATATTTCTGTTTTTGTGCCAGTAACATAATGTCTTGATGACTGTAGCTTTGTAGCAAAATCTGAAGTAGGAAGGTTGATTCTTCCAGCTCCATTCTTCTTTTTCAAGACTGCTTTGGCTATTCAGGGTCTCTTGTGTTTCCATATGAATGGACACTGGTCAGAATGGCCATTAACAAAAAGTTTACAAACAATAAATGCTGGAGACGGTGTGGAGAAAAGGGAACACTCTTGCACTGATGGTAGGAATGTAAATTGATACAGCCACTACGGAAGATGGTATGGCAATTCCTTAAAAAACTAGGAATAAAACCACCGTAAGACCCAGCAATCCTACTCCTAGGCATATACCCTGAGGAAACCAAAATTGAAAAAGACACATGTATCCCACTGTTCACTGCAGCACTATTTACAATAGCTAGAGCATGGAAGCAACCTAGATGTCCATTGACAGATGAATGGATAAAGAAGTTGTGGTACATATACACAATGGAATATTACTTAGCCATAAACAGGAACACATTTGAGTCAGTTCTGATGAGGTGGATGAACCTAGAACCTATTATACTGAGTGAAGTGAGGCAAAGTGAGAAAGGTAAATATTGTATTCTAATGCATATATACAGACTCTAGAAAAATGGTACTGGATAATTTATTTACAGGAGAGCAATGGAGAAACAGACATAGAGAATAAACTTATGGACAAAGAATAGACTTATGGACATTGGGACGGGGGAAAGGGTGGGATATGAAAAGAGTAACATGGAAACTCACATTACCATATGTAAAATAGATAGCCAATGGGAATTTGCTGTATGGCTCAGGAAACTCAAACAGGGGCTCTGTATCAATCCAGAGGGGTGGGATGGGGTGGGAGATGGGAGGGAGGTTCAAAAGGAGTGGACATATGTATACGTATGGCTGATTCATGTTGATGTTTGGTAGAAAACAACAAAATTCTGTAAAGCAATTATCCTTCAGTAAAAAAAAATAAATTAAAAAAAAAAAGATGACAGCAAAGCCACAGGAAGGCACCCTTTTCTTGCCTGGCAAGAGCTCAGCCAATGAGAGACAGGTACAACTCAGCTAAGAAAAAGTCATGGACTCTTTGTCTACTGTAGCTCTCCCAACTTCCTTTCCCCCTCTACAAGAGTTCTCCTCTCCATTTTGCTAGAGACTTGCACATGACTCAACATAGCTGCAGACTCTGAACTGCAATTCTTTGATGATCCTGAAAATCTCATTTTCGCTGCAGAAATGGCTGTTTTATGTTAATAATTACATATAGAAGAACACGGTCACCAACTGTCATCAGAGGTAATTCAAACCAGTAAGACAGCTTTTATAAGAGGATGAAGAAAAAAACCTATCAACCTAGAAATATTATGTAAAAAGAAAGATATTTTGACAACAACTAAAGTCTAAGACAGCAGCATAGATGCACTGTAAGAACTATTTCAGGAAGTTCTTATAAAACATGAAAACTTAAATCTAAACAAAATGATGGAGAGTGTTGGAAATGACCAATATGTGGGTAAACATAAAAAATGTTTGCTTTCTTGTTTTTTAATTTTCTTAACAGATAATCACCAATTAAGGCATAAATAATAACAATATATTCTGCTATTGAAACAGAAGCAACATATATGTCAGCAAAAGTATACAGGATAAAAGGGGTAAAAAATAGAAGTACATTGGAATGGTCTTCCATAATATAAGTGGTATATCTGATGACAGACTGTGATAAGTTAAACATGAATATCGCAAACCTTATAGAAACCACTAGAAAAGGAAAATAGTACAGCTAATAAACTACTAAAGGAGATAAAATGAATTATAAAATATTCAATTAAAAAATGAGAAATATAGGCACAAAGAACAGATGGGCCAAACAGACAACAAATAGCAAGATGGGAGACAATACCTAACTAGACTGACAAGTAAATGTAGATGGTTTAAATACTACAATTAAAAGGCAGAGATGATAAGACTTGATAAAAGAGCAAGTTTAATGTTGCCCACAAGAAACACACTTTAAAGAAAAACAGATATTTCTAAAAAGAGAAAAAAATATACCATGCAAACATTAATCATAAGAAACCTGGAATGGTTCCACTAATATCAGAAGAAGTAGACTTCTGGGAATTTCCTGGTGGTTCAGTGGTTAGAATTCAGTGTTCTCATTGCCACAGCCCAGGTTCAACCCCTGGTCACGGGGTTGAACTAAGATCCTGCAAGTCACAATGCACAGCCAAAAGGAGAAAAAAAAAAAGAAACAAGCAAAAAACCCATAGAAAGTAGACTTCAGGACAACGAATATGACCAGGAATTAGTGAAACATTTTATAATCAAATAAGGGTCCATTAAAAAAAAAATCTTAATGTGAATATATAAATAAAATAGAGCTTCAAGATACATGAAGCAAAAACTGATAGAACTGAATTGAAACAGGTAGCTCCACACTTGAGTGTGCAGATTTCAACACTCATCTGTCAATAATTCAAAGAATAAGTAGATGGAAAATAAAAAAAGATATATAAAAGACTTGAATAATACTATCAGAAACAAATTGAACAAATTAATATTTACATAAAATCTTAAATGGTAAAAATACACATTCTTAAGCTACCTAAAAAGTATATACCAAGACAGACCATGTGCCCAGACTATTAAACATATCTCAGTTCATTTAAAAGAATGAAACCACATAAGTGTGGACTCTGACCAAACAGACCTAAAGTAAAGATCAGTAACAAGAGACACCTAGAATATTTGGAGGTTTTAAACACTCTTATATGACATAGGGCTCAAAAAAGAAATCACAAGGAAATAAGAAGCAATATATTGAAAGATACTGAAAAAATATATATTAAAATTTGTGTAATACACCTAAGGGCTTCCCTGGTGGCCCGGTGGTAAAGAACCTGCCTGCAGTGTAGGAAACAGGTTCAATCCCTGGATCAGGAAGATCCTCTGGAGAAGGAAATAGCAACTTGCTCCAGTATTCTCGGCTTAGCGACCAAACAACAACAAATACACCTAAAACAGTGCTTAGACAGAATTATATCTCTTAATACTTATATTGGTAAAGCAAAAAGTTTAATATAAATGATGTAATAGCTTTCAGCTTAAGAAGCTATGAAAAAAGCAAATTACATACAACAGAAGTATAAATATGGTAATAATAAAAAGCAGAAACCAAATAAAATAAAAGACAAAACTGGGCAAAAATTACTAAAAACAAAAGCTAGTTTTGTAAATAAAACTGAAAAATCTCTACAAAAGGAGAGACAGGGTAAGGTAATAATAACCGGAATGAGGGGAATCACTGGGCATCCCACAGATATTTAAAGAAGAAGACAGTATGAGTAGAAAAAACTTTATGCCAATAAAGTTGACACACAATGAAACAAATGAATGATATGCAAGACAATTCAATTCCAAAATGTGACAGAAGACCAAGTCAGAAAACAGAGGAGGAAGGGACACTTCCAAATTCAGTTTGAGTCAAACAAAGCAAAAGATATTATTAAAAAATTACAGACCAATTATCTTTATAAACAGATGCAAAAACTCTTAAAAAATTCCAGTAAAGAGAATTCAGCCATGTATAAAAAGAATAATAGATCATGCCCAAGTGGTTCTAATCCAGATAGTCTAGTAGGTTTAACTGTTTTTTTTAAGACAATGAATGTAATTAACATTTTTAACAGAAGAGAAAAATCATATAATTACAATAGACATGGAAAATGCATTCAATAGAATTCAATACATATTCATAATAAAAACTCTCAGAAAACTAATAGAAAAGAATTCCTCAAGGTGATAAGAAATACCTATGAAAATCTTCCAGCTAATGTCATACTTAATAGTGAAATGTTGAACTCATTCTCAGACTGGGAGCAAGTGCAGGATGCTTGCTATCACCACTTGTATCTAACCCTGTATCAGAGGTCCTACCCAATGGGCAATAGTCAAAGAAAAGAAAGGAAAAGCATACAGATCAGAAATAAAGAAGTAAAGCTGTCTTTATTTGTAAATGACATGGCTGCCTATGTAGAAAGTCTTTAAAATTCTTTAAAACAGCTGCTAGAACTAATATTTTGACCTAGTAGGGCTATCAGATCCAATGTCGTTATATTAAAATTTATTTCTATAAACCAGCAATGAATACTTAGCAAAGAGATTTTTCTAAAAATATCACTTATAATAACTGCTTAGAGAAAACCAAAATACATGTAAGATCTACATGTTGAAAATTATAAACTAACAGTGAGAGATATTAAGGAACACCTAAGTAAATTGATAGAGATACCATGTTCATGGAGAGATACTCCCATAAAATAAGGATGGATTTATGTGAAAGTCTTGGTACACCGGATGACAAACAATTTCTTTTTAACTCAAAGACATAGGTCCCTATTAAACAAAATCAGAATATATTCCTTTCCTTATTTAGTCTCCAAATGTTAAGCATGTTAAACTGATTTCTCCTTCTCTCAGAATAATAATTTTGCAGAAAAAATAGAAATAGAAGATTTTATATTAACAAATCAAATATTTAAACCAAGTGGAAAAGTTCCTATTAAAACCTGACCAAGAAGAAATAGAAAACATGAATCATCCTGTAATGTAAAACAGGCATTACATTAAAAAAAAAACAAACTGAATGAACTGTCAAAAATTTTTTCTACCTCAGGCCCATATGATTTCACCTACAAGTTCAATCAAATATTCAAGAAAGGAGCAATTCCAATTTTACACAATTCTTCCACAGGAAAGGAACACTCCTTAACTTGTATTCAGTTCAGTTCAGTCGCTCAGTCGTGTCCGACTCTTTGCGACCCCTTGGACTGCAGCACACCAGGCCTCCCTGTCCATCACCAATTCCCAGAGTTCACTCAAACTCACGTCCATCGAGTCGGTGATGCCATCCAGCCATCTCATTCTCTGTTGTTCCCTTCTTCTCCCGCCCACCCCCAATCCTTCCCAGCATTAGAGTCTTTTCCAGGGAATTATGAAGCTAATGTAACTATGAAATCAAAATCTGATAAGGATGATGCAAAAAAGAAAAATTATAAGCCTATGTTATTCATAAAAATAGATGGAAAAATGCTAAACAAAACAGCAGAAGTCAATTTTAACAATATATTGATATAAGGATACTGTATCTTGAACAAGTTGGGCTTATTCCAACAACAAAAGATTGGTTTAACAGTAGGAAAAAAAAATGTTACCTGTTACATCAATATTTCAAAAAGAAATATTACATCAATAGGTACAAAAGAAAGCAATAATATACTTTAGCACTCATTAACGACAAGAAAACTTGACAACTGAAAATGAAACTTCTTAATAAGGGTATCTACAAAAATCCTAAAGTAGAAATCATATATAATAGTGACATAATCAAGTTTTCTCTCAGGCAAGTAACAGGATAAGGATGCCAGATATCAAAACCTCTATTTAATACTCTACTAAAGTACCTGGCCATTGGAATAAGTCTAAATGAACAAAATATACCAAGGTACCAAAATTGGGAAGGTAGATTAAACTCTTTACTTGTGTGGAGCATATTGTTGTATACATAAAAAAATCTGTAACATGCAGAAGTGCATAAATAAAATTGATAAGAGAGTCTAGCAAGTCTGCTGGATTGAGAAATGGGGACAATAATGTGCTATTTAGGCACCGTTCTTTCTCTCTTAAAATAAGAAATTTGTTTACTTGAATAGGTAGAATGTGTGGTAAGAATCCAAACAGTATAGAAGAACAGAGGAAAAGTGAGTGTCTCCCAATTCTCTGTTCTGAGTTCCTGGAGCAATTACTATGATTAGAAATGATTAGATGTGAAATTTTTCCAGATAAATTAGCACCATTACTGTGAAGTTCCATTGTATGGCAAAGTTTTCTCAAGATGTAAGAACATGTGAGTTTTCTATCAGCTCATTCTTTTCTTGTTTGATTTCAGGATATCAAACAACTCTACCCCCAGCTTGGGATCTCACGTTTGTAAACGTGACAAACGGTATTTTATACTCAATTCTAAGTCCCCTGACCACCTCAGAGAGGTCTTTCAGCTTCTCTTACAAAATAAAGCACCTCCACAGAATTCACTTCTGAGTTCTGGGACATGTTAGTAATTGGCCTTCTGAGTGAAATGGACCTAAATCTCTATCTCTAAAATCAAATTAACAAAATATGCAGGCAAATTATGCTATATAGAGTGAAAGTGGCAGAGTGGAATAAACATGGTCATTGTGGTTGGAAACACTTGAATTCAAAGCTCTAACATTTTCAAACTATGTCATCCTGGACAAGTTACCAAATCTCTCTGACTCTCAGTCTCCTCAAATATCAAATAAAACTAAGCTAATGAAAACTGAGCTCACAGAGCTAATGGAAGGAAAAAGCGAAGGGGAGGGGTGGGGTGAGAAGAAAACTGAGTTAAGTGAGTTGTTTTCACGACCAAATGAGACACTTAATGTATCTGGCATATAGTATACATCCTATAAGGAACTGTTTCTAAGTGAGCGAGGTTTTTTTTTCCCAAAAAGAAAAGATAGTCAGAAGTGTCCAAAATCATGAGAAAATGAAGAAATTGTTTAATAATAATATGTTACTAGATTTGCGCATTAGATGGTGTTAGTGAATTCTTGCTTCCCAGGTGGCTCAGTGGTAACGAATCCGCCTGCCAAAGCAGAAGACTTGGGTTTGATCTCTGGGTCAGGAAGATTCTGTGGAGGAGGAAATGGCAACCTACTCCAGTATTCTTGCATGGAAAATCCCATGGACAGGGGAGCCTGGTGGGCTACAGTCCATGGGGCCCAAAGACTGGGAAAGGAGTACAACAAGGCTGTATATTATTACCCTGCTTATTTAACTTATATGCAGAGCACATCATACAAAATGCCATAGTGGATGAATCACAAGCTGGAATCAAGATGGCTGGGAGAAATACCAACAACCTCAGATATGCAGATGATATCACTCTAAAGGCAGAGAGTGAAGAGGAACTAACAGCCTCTTGATGAGGGTGAAAGAGCAGAGTGAAAAAGCTGGCTTGAAGCTTAATATTCAGAAAACTAAGATCATGGCATCAGGTCTCATCATTTCATGGCAAACAGAAATGGAAAAGTGCAAGCAGTAAAAGATTTTATTTTCCTGGGCTTCAAAAATCACTGCAGATGGTGACTGCAGTCATGAAATAAAAAGACACTTGCTCCTTGGAAAGAAAGCTATGACAAACCTAGACAGTGCATTTAAAAGCAGAGACATCCCTTTGCCCACAAAGGTCTGTATAACCAAAGCTATGGTTTTATCAGTTGTCATGTATGGATGCAAGAATTGGACTGCAAAAAAGGCACCAAAGAATTGATGCTTTCAAACTGTGGTGCTGGAGAAGACTCTTGAGAGTCCCTTGGGCTTGAAAGGAGATCAAACCAGTCAATCCTAAAGAAAATCAATCCTGAATATTCACTGGAAGGACTGTTGCTGAAGTTCCAATACTTTGACCACTTGATGTGAAGAGCCGATTCATTGAAACAGGCCCTGAGGCTGGGGAACTCTGAAGGCAAAAGGAGAAGAGGGTAGCAGAGGATGAGATGGTCAGATAGCATCACCCACTTAATGGACACGAAAATGAGCAAATTCACGTCTGTTGAGGTGGTGAGGCCATGCAACCATCTCATCCTTTGTCGCCCCCTTTTCCTCCTGTCCTGGGGTTACACAGAGTTGGACACAACTTAGCTAAGACTGAATAACAACAACGGTACTGGTGACCTCAGAAGCAGCTCTACCTAATGTTCAAAACCTTTGCAAAACTCCCTGGAGCTAACTCAGCTTCTAGAACTTTGTTTTGACAGAAGCTTCTGGAAAAAGTTTTCCCTCATCTCCTAGGTGACAGGGGAACTCACCAAATTGCTTCCACAGAGAGAATAAATGTCCATTATCCCACTTTCAGAATATGATAGTGGCTTCACCATAAAGTTTATTATTTTCATGCCATTTACAGTCATCTATCACTATCCATTTATCATCATTAGGTGGGAGATAATAACTGTATCTTCAAAACAGCTCAAAAGATTTTTTTTGAAGTGAATTATATTGAAATACCTTTAAATAAACAAGCTTATAATATGTGAGGGCAACTTTATCATTTTTAAAAGGAAATTAAATATAGGGAAATACTGATTAAATTATTTATTAACCTAATTGAACTCTCTACCTCTAATCTCCTCTCATTACAATGCATTCTATACACTGCTACAAAAATATTCTCATGGGATAAGCTCATCTTCTGGTACACTGGGCTTTAGGAGCTTATTAAGACGTTGAAGGCAATGGCAACCCAGTCTTGCCTGGAAAATCCCATGGATGGAGGAGCCTGGTGGGCTGCAGTCCATGGGGTCGCTAAGAGTCAGGTACGACTGAGCGACTTCACTTTCATGCATTGGAGAAGGAAATGGCAACCCATTCCAGTATTCTTGCCTGCAGAATCCCAGGGACAGAGGAGCCTGGTGGGCTGCAGTCTATGGGGTCTCACAGAGTTGGACACGACTGAAGCGACTTAGCAACAGCAGCAGCAGCAATCCCTATAGAAGAGAGCCCTAACTTCTTTTCCTATGTGTTATTCTAGACTGTATACTCTGGTACCTCTCTGGCCTCATTCCCCAATAGAGTTTCTAATCCCATAGACAGAGGAGACTGAAGGGGTACATCCATGGAGTCGCAAGAGTCAGGTAAGATTTAGAGACTAAACCACAACCACCACCCCACCTTTTTACGTGTACTACTCTATTAAAAGTAGTACCAATCTATCAAAAGTGTTCCACACTTGAAGTACAGTTTCCCTCATCAACATCTTAGTTCAAACTTTCCTCTAACTACGTGGACGGCAGTGTAGCAGAAAGAATGTGCATTTTGGAGTCAGGTAGACCTGGGTTCAATTTCCAACTCTATAACTCCTTCTTTGGTTGTGTTGTCTTGGGTAAATCAGTTAACCTCTCTGAACCTCAATTTCACTTTAAACAGACATCAGAAAGACCTCAAAGTGTGTAACTTAAAAAGATTTCTAGTGATGATTTTGAATTCAGATAAAACTTATTGTATAATTGCCTGGTTGGTAGTAACCAGATGCTGGTTTACAGTCTTCTGTCCAGGTATGGTCTGTCCATTGTCTTAAGCTTTCTGAAACTCTTTTTAGTATTTATGAAGACCAGCACAGAAGCCAATATCTTAATAAAGTCTTTTAAAATTCTCCCTATTAGAAGTAATCTCTCCCCTCCAGGGCCAGTATTTTCTGGGATAATTCTTTTTTAAGGATTTCTTTCATTCAAGCTTATATCACAGTTATTGATAAATATTTTGTGTTTACTAGGTTAAAAATCACTAAAACGCAGATAATGTTTTGCATGTTGCAAAATTAATATCTGATCAATGAAAAACAAGTAGTTGTCTAGCTATGTCAATTAATGTATACAATATTGAAGATGATAGAATATTTATTATTTATTAACAATTTACCTTGAGTTTCCCACCTATCTCAATACTTTCTATGTATTTTCTAATTTTATGCCTAAATATTATGTAAAAGGTACCACATTCTGTTTTCATAGAAGAAGAAACTGAGGCATAAAAAAATTAGTACCCTCCTCTCCCGCAAAACTTTGGGGCTTCCTTCACAGCTAAAGAATATGGTAAAGAATATGCCTACAATGCAGGAGACCCTGGTTCAATTCCTGGGTTGGGAAGATCCCCTGGAGAAGGAAATGGCAACTCACTCCAGTATTCTTGCCTAGAGAATCCCATGGACAGAGGAGCCTGGCAGACAGTCTATGAGGTCACAAGAGTTGGACACAACTTAGTGACTAAATCAACCAACCAACAAATCTTTGGAGCTAATATTTACAGTCTCAAGGAAGGAAACAAAGCAACCTGATTCCAGTAATCTTAATCACAACACTACTCTAAGACAGAAGTTAGAAATGACACACAATGCCACCCACCCTTTAGATGTTTAAATGAAGAGCACAACCCTGCCAAATTAAGGATCTCAAAAATTTCACATTTTCTCCCCACAAACAACTTTATGGTCTGTGTTGTAAAACTAAGGAAGGAAAGTTCCTCAAAGATCTTTTCTAGGGACAAAAAATGCCCCAGACATAGGATCTTTAAAATTGAGTCTCGATAGAACACTATTAGTGACAGAGCAAATGTGAAGTACAAAACAAGAGCTGCCATTGAGATCACTAGCAAAAATTAATGGAAGTGGTCTGTCTTCAACAGTTTGTCCTACAAGCACTGAATTTTCTTACTGAAGTGTTCACTAAGTTAAAACTGAACATTCATTTAAGTCCTTTAGATAAGCACCTGACATAATGACAAAGATAAATCACTATGTACAACATACAGTACCTGCAAATACAATTCCCTAGGGGACACAGAACAGTGGGGATGATGGCTGAATTTAATAGTCTACCTTAAAGATATATGTATACAAATATATATCTTTTAAGGACAAATATTAAATATACATACGAAAAAATTATATAAAAATTTGAGATAGCTAGGCTTTAAACAGTAACAACTACAAAACAATAAAAATAATCTGTTACATTATAATCTTCATTGTATCTGTCAATTCCTTAATATTCTTTCCACAGAGGCTCCTGTCTTATTTGGTGCTTTCTTTTTTATAAAAAGATATATCTTTTTTCAGTTCAGTTTAGTCACTCAGTCGTGTCTGACTCTTTGCAGCCCCTTGGACTGCAGCACACCAGGCTTCCCTGTCCATCACCAACTCCCAGAGCTTACTCAAACTCATGTCCATCAAGTCAGTGATGCCATCCAACCATCTCATTCTCTGTCATCCCCTTCTCCTGCTGCCTTCAGTCTTTCCCAGCATCAGGGTATTTTCCAATGAGTCAGTTCTTCACATCAGGTGGCCAAAGTACTGGAGCTTCAGCATCAGTCCTTCCAATGAACACCCAGGTCTGATCTCCCTTAGGATGGACTGGTTGGATCTCCTTGCTGTTCAAGGGACTCTCAAGAATTTTCTCCAACACCACAGTTAAAAAGCATCAATTCTCTGGTGCTCAGCTTTCGTTATAGTCCAACTCTTATCCGTGGATGTAAGAGTTGTGGAAAAACCATAGCTTTGACAAGGCGGACCTTTGTTGGCAAAGTAATGTTTTTGCTTTTTATCCTGTTTGCTTGTTGCTCAAAGAGTGTTAACTTCGAGTATGACTGCAGTGTCATGGCAAATAAAAGACCACTCACATTTCAGGCTCTTTTCATACCAAGCTTATAAACACAGAAATAAAAGTTAGGGGCTTTTGCCTCATTTTTTTTCTTTCTTTGACGTGGGGTGAGAGGGTGGTTAACATCTGTATTCAAAATGCATCTTGAAAATTAAAATGGCTTTCCCTGGTCAGGGAACTGAGAACTCACATGCTGTAGGTGCAGCCAAAAAAAAAAAATTAAAATGGCTTTTCTCCTCATGTAGGAGTTCATGAACTCTGTGTGTAGCTGAATTTGATTTTCATTCAGGGTTCTATAGTCCATGTGCAGTATTGATGAATATCTCATGTTAAGGTAAATGATCACTCTGGGCAAAGTGCGAGACTCTTGATGAATCAGATCCAAACAAAAGTGAAATGGATATAACTCTGAGATCCAAAAACAACAGAAACTTGATAAAAGAGAACCTCTATAAGTGGGTTTAATAGAAAAACACTTTCAAATGAACTTGCCCTTTCAGTTTTTCTGTCTAAGCATGACCCAGAGTTGCCTTATGAACACCCCCTTCCTTTCCTGTGAGATGAAATGCAAATAGGATGATATGCAGAGATTCTGAGGAGGCTCTCTTCCATCAATGTTCTGTTAAGTGGCATTATTCAATTCTCCAATTTTTGCACTCTTTTATATTTCCTTCACATCATCCCAAGGCAGTTATATACTTTGCTATGGTAGTCTCTGATTTATATACAAAGAGAGAAAATACTCAAAGTGCTAACATTTCATTGCTTCGTCTTATTGAGCTGTAGTGGATTTCCTGACAGGCACAATCATTCTTCCATTAAAACCCGCTTACAGAGGTTCTCTTTTATCAAGTTTCTATTGTTTTTGGATTTTGGAGTTATACCCATTTCACTTTTATTTGAATCTGATTCATCAAGAGAGTCTCCCAATTTGCCCAGCGTGATCACTTACCTTAATATAGACATTTGTCTATGCTGCATGTGGGTAGCATGTGAGAGTCCACACAAATATCGGCAAACACTGGCTCCAAGATGATCTCCAGTGGTTTTTAAATAAGTGCCATTGGTAAACCAAACAGTTTCTTTTGACCCTGACCTTTCTTTCAGCATGTGGTTTTTCAGAAATGACTTAGTAAAAAATATGTAAATATGTCTAAGAGAGAATGAATACAAAAACACAATCTATCAATAAGAGGTCCTGCTCTTTAAATGAAAATGTTAGCAGTCAGCCTTCCCTGCATTCTATAAAGGATCTAAAATTGACTGTGTTTTCAAGACAGACAATTCATAAAATTTGTTTTCTTAGACTCTAAGGTTATCATTTTACAACTGTCTCACTATCTCATTTTACTATCTTATAGATATTAATAACCTCAGATATGCAGATAACACTACCCTTATGGCGGAAAGTGAAGAGGAACTCAAAAGCCTCTTGATGAAAGTGAAAGAGGAGAGTGAAAAGGTTGGCTTGAAGCTCAACATTCAGAAAACAAAGATCATGGCATCTGGTCCCATCACTTCATGGGAAATAGATGGAAAAACAGTGGAAACAGTGTCAGACTTTATTTTTTTTGGGCTCCAAAATCACTGCAGATGCTGATTGCAGCCATGAAATTAAAAGACGCTTACTCCTTGGAAGGAAAGTTATGACCAACCTTGATAGTGTATTAAAAAGCAGAGACATTACTTTGCCAACAAAGGTCCATCTAGTCAAGGCTGTGGTTTTTCCCGTGGTCGTGTATGGATGTGAGAGTTGGACTGTGAAGAAAGCTGATCGCCGAAGAATTGATGCTTTTGAACTGTGGTGTTGGAGAAGACTCTTGAGAGTCCCTTGGACTGCAAGGAGATCCAACCAGTCCATTCTAAAGGAGATCAATCCTGGGTGTTCATTGGAAGGACTGATGCTAAAGCTGAAACTCCAATACTTTGACCACCTCATGCGATGAGCTGACTCACTGGAAAAGACTCTGATGCTGGGAAAGGTTGGGGGCGGGAGGAGAAGGGGACGACCAAGAATGAGATGGCTGGATGGCATCACCGACTCTGTGGACATGAGTTTGAGTGAACTCCGGGAGTTGGTGATGGACAGGGAGGCCTGGCGTGCTGTGATTCATGGGGTCGCGGAGAGTCGGACACGACTGAGTGACTGAACTGAACTGAGAGACAATGAAAAAAAAATTCTATCATCATCATATAACTAATTGTTGAGAACTACAGGCCAGTTACTGTGTTAAGGACTATGTATTTCACTTAATCCACATACCAATCCACAGAGGAATATAAGAGATAATACTTTTATCCTCAATTTAAAAAGAATAAAACATGGTCTTAAAGACAGTTAATAACTTGTTCAAAGCCATACACACAATTATGAAAAAGCGAAGCCATGAATCAATATGTGGAGACTGATAAAATATGCTAATTTTTGGTTTTAGGCATATTGGTTTGTTAAGTTTATCACATGACTGGCTGTGACTTGAATCTCCTAACTTAGGAGTAGAAAAGGGTCTTAGGTGAGCATTTGATATGTATGGGAGAACCTCAGCTCTCAGACATTATAAAAGGATATTATACCTCAAATCTCATATGCCTAGATTCCTAAAGTGTATAATAATTTTATATATTATTATATATTTATATATATTTTAATAATATACAAAATTTCACGTAAAATACCATGAGAGAAGGACTTGACCACAGAAATAAGGTAGAAGGAAGTATACCATAGTCAGTACATGCAGTGGCTGTGCCAGGCTAATAGCCACCCCGCCAACCCAATTTAAGATCTTGGAGATTAGAGTTTATCTATCATAAAGGAATGCTTTCAAGACTACTAAGTTAAACACAAATCCTCTCTTTCCTCCCCATTGGTATCCTTGTGTAGGATGATACTGGGTCCCTTTTTAACACCAAACTATAAGGACTATTATGAACAGAAAAATATAGTCATAATGTATGATTAACAGAATAAAGGGTTATTGTTTTAATAAAATACATTACCTTTAACACACTTTAACTTTTTTTGATTCATTCAAACAAATACCTACTCTTACAACTAATTTACCTAATAGGAGGAAATGAATTACACTGCTAATTGAAAGAACTTCTACATTGGTTGGCTTATTACATTTTCAAATCTAAAATTCTTAAGCTTTATAAATGAGTTTCCTAAATAAATAATGAAAATATCCATTAATGTTGAAAATTCTTTACTATCTATCATTCTAAGATAAGGTGTACCAGATATTTTTACAGCAAAGAGATGGTATTCTAGGTGCTAGATATCTCCTATATTTCATGATTAGATTTAAGAAAAAGTAGCATTAATCACAGTGAGAGTAGCATCAGACATAAGTGTGTATGAAATTCAAATTTTATCTAACAATAAAAGAGGTGATCATGAATATAAATACAAAATAGTAGCTCACTAAATTTTTACCACTGGAATCTGTCTCTACCAAACAAATATGAAAATTAGCATTCTTTAAACATAATTTGGTATAACCTGCTTCTCTCTCTGGGAATATGGCCATGCACGCATATGTGTATTGGTCTAGTAGTATAATTTCTTTGTAGGACTTCTTTTAAGATGTTTTGCCATTTTGAAAGTCTGACTTAATACAATAAGAAATTATTCAAATTTCAAAGCAGTAAAAAGTCATGTCTCATGCCTGTTTGGAAAAATATGTATGAATAGACAGAAACACACACACACATATACACACCAGGAAGGAATCACCTACCTACCTATACCAGAGTCACCAGATTATCATATTTCCTCCCTACCTTCAACTTACTTGCTTTCTGTTAAGACCTAATCTTTATATTATACAACTCAACACTGAAAAATATACCAAACAACCTGATTAAGAAATGGGCAGCATCTTGAATTTACATTTTTCCAAAGATGGCATAAAAATGGCAAACAGACACATAAAAAGATACAAACACTAGTCATCATGAAACTAAAAAATCACAGTGAAATATCACCTCATACCTATCAGAATAGCTATTATTAAAAAGAAAGCAAATAACAGGACTTCCCTGGTGGTCCAATGGCTAAGACTCTGCTCTTCCAATACAGGGGACTCATGTTCAATCCTGGTCAGGGAACTAGATCCCACATGCCACAAGTAAGACCCAGTGGAGAACAAATAACAATTGTTGGCAAGGATGTGAAGAAATGGGAACCCTCCTACACAGTTGATGGGAGTGTAAATTGGTCCAGCTACTATGGAAAACAGTACAGAGGTTCCTCAAAAAAAAAAAAAATTAACAATTTAATTACCATATGACTTAGCAATTCTAAGTATATTCCTGAAGGACAAAAAAAAACCACATATGAACCCCTCCATGTTCACTGCAGCATTATTTACAACAGTCAAGATATGGAAGCACCCTAAGTGTCCATCAAGGGATGAATGAATAAAGAAGACGTGACATACACACACACACTCACACACATACACAACGGCCTTGGTTGAGATATCCTAGAAAGTAAACAAAGAGTGGTGGGGATACCTCTCAAACATATGTGTAAACACATGTTTAGACAGGTTCAGTCATAAGGCATTCTTTTCCCTTTTGAATTAGATCTGAATAATACTTGTGTTCATGATTCTTGGTTACAGATTATTTTAGTGAAGGGTCTTGAATCTAGATTTGAATTGACCATGCAAAGAAACAGAGCAAAAATAAGTGAGTAAAAAATCATGAAATGGTTCGTTAAACTGTAGACTAAGGGCTTCTAAAGAGCCTAGAAAAATAAGACTACTTATTCAATAACGGTCTGATACAAGAATCAGTCAGAATAACAGATTTGGGATTTCAGAACCACAAACAAGGATTCTCACACAATTAGTTACAAATAAACCCAGCAGTGGCTTGCATAACCTGGTGCTATATATCACACCTCAATGTATTAGAAACACCACCACAGTTCTTTCCCCTGTTCCCATACCCCTCCCCACAACTTACTGTGGAACACACAAAATGAAAAATTTAGTACTAAAAATTGAGATTTCAAATTTAGTACTAAGCTAATACTCAGTAGCAAGCTTTTCCATGAAACAGTCATTCCTGAAATTTAGTTATAGACTTACAAGATTACATAAACTGTATTTTGGAAAAATCACTTTCTTAATGACAAATCAATTCTTAATGATTCTTGGAAGCTAACTCTGAACAGCTTCTTCATATCCAAAATATTGACTGACCTTTACTGATAACCTTGGATTAGTTAAGTGAATGTGGTCCCTCAGAAAAATCACATTTCTGTGTTCACTCTATTTCCTGGTTGTAATTTCCTTAATCAAACAAAAAAGAATCTATTTTAAAAAACTGTAATATATCTCAATCACTGGTTAAGATGGATGCAGAAGTAATCTCACCTGGTAGTCTATTAATAATCTAGTACACTTAATCAGCAGAGATAGTGAACAAAATGGCAAGGAAAGCAGTACTTAGAAGTGCTGGTTTTAAAGGCTGTATGGAGGGGAACGATCAGACTTAGCCAGCTGTCCTAAGCCAGACAGAGACCTCCATGTTAATGTAGGATCACTGCAATTTGCAGACAAAAGGCATTTTTTCATTTGTCCACATGGCTGGTTGCTGCAGGTTCCATTTTTATTGCATTTCATTATTAAGAAGCCTTTTGTTATCCAGTCTTTTCTATACCAACTTCCAACTGCATCAAATCCTCATTTAAATACACTTCAGTACATTCAAATGAGTTATAGAACAACAAACACAACCATGATTCAGAGAACAGAAAAAGAACAATTAAGAAGGTACACTTGGCACACAAGCTCAAAATGACCCTTACTCAGCAAGAAAAGGTTATAAAAAAACATATACAAGGGAGAGACAATTGAGATACACAAAAATATCACATCATTTTCACCACCCTTCCTTCATTCCAAATGATTTCCAAAGTCTTCTCCCTTCTCGCCAAGCAGCTCTTATCAACTTAATTTTCCTTGCCACACTAGACAACTTCTCTCACGTATCAATACCTCTTGACAGCTCTTCTGAATAAAGTCTGAGAACAATGTGCTTACAGTGGCATATCTGACAGGGAAAAATGACTCTTTATTGCTGATTAATATAAAGGAGGGCTTCTGAGCATGGAACTGTTCATTTCTAAGGGTGCTATTGCATAAATTCCTCCAGGGTACTCTGGCAAAGCTGTTCCAAGACTTCTGTATTATTTTAGGGATACCATGTAATGAAGTAGAAACAGCAGTTAATTTAAGACAAGGAGAACTAGAGCTGCATTTTGGTTCTGCCATAGTACTGGTCAATCCTCCTAAAAACTCAATTTCTTCAACTATAAAACAGATAATCTTAAGAATTTCAGATAATTTTTATGACAATTCAAAGAAAACACAGCAACATACGTAACCAAAAAAGAACTTGCATATTTCAGGCACCAAAAGAATAAGTGGTAGTTATTCTCATTGAAACACTATAACTGGGACTTCTCAGGTGGTCCAGTGGTTAAGACTCTGAACTTCAAATGTACAGGCCAAGGGTTCAATCCCTGGTCAGGGAACTAAGATCCCATATGTTGTGTGCAGTATGGCCAAGAAAATAGAAAAAGACACTGTAACCTAAATTTCTTTACAATTAATGGGCAGTTTTCTCAAATATGAGTATACTACTGTATTATTTTCAGCATTAGATTTATGCTCTTATAAAACTGATTAAAAACATAATGTAAGCTTTTCAGATTAAGACTAAATTTTACCTTAACTATAACTTCCCTAGAAAACGAAGTAGCTTTTATCATGGCAGTTGCTGGTGTTGATACATTTTGCTCTCAAACTAGAAGCAAGAAATATAACTAAGGCAACACTAACGAAATACAACCTTGGAGAAAAATATACTTGAAAGGCGGCTGGTACAGTGACACCACCATTATGGCAGAAAGTGAAGAACTAAAGAGCCTCTTGATGAAAGTGAAAGAGGAGAGTGTAAAAGTTGGCTTAAAGCTCAACATTCAGAAAACGAAGATCATGGTATCTGGTCCCATCACTTCATGGCAAATAGATGGGGAAACAGTGGAAACAATGGCTGACTTTATTTTTCTGGGCTCCAAAATCACTGCAGATGGTGACTGCAGCCATGAAATTAAAAGACGCTTACTCCTTTGAAGGAAAGTTATGACCAACCTCGATAGCACATTAAAAAGCAGAGACATTACTTTACCAACAAAGGTCCATCTAGTCAAGGCTATGGTTTTTCCAGTGGTCATGTATGGATGTGAGAGTTGGACTATAAAGAAAGCTGAGTGCTGAAGAATTGATGCTTTTGAACTGTGGTGCTGGAGAAGACTCTTCAGAGTCCCTTGGCCTGCAAGGAGATCCAATCAGTCCATCCTAAAGGAGATCAGTCCTGGGTGTTCATTGGAAGGACTGAAGTTGAAGCTGAAGCTCCAATACTTTGGCCACCTGATGCAAAGGGCTGACTCATTTGAAAAGACCCTGAATCTGGGAAAGATTGAGGGCAGGAGGAGAAGGGGACAACAGAGGATGAGATGGTTGGATGGCATTACCGACTCGATGGACATGGGTTTGGGTAGACTCTGGAAGTTGGTGATGGACAGGGATGCCTGGTGTGCTGCGGTTCATGGGGTCGCAAAGAGTCGGACATGACTGAGCAACTGAACTGAACTGAACAGTGCATTCAATATGGACCATCACAGAAACCAGAAACCAGGGAAATGAAATGGGTAGGAGAGGGATAGAAAAACAGGGGCTGGAGCTGGGCAGGATGAAAGGATTTAGATAAATGGCATAGGCAATATAGAAGACAAGGCAATATAGACACATAAGGAACAACATCAGCACAAGTCTAGAGATAAAAACGGGAATAGTCTGGGACAATGAAGAAACCTTCCCAATAGATGCTTTGTGCAAAAAAAATAAACAAACGAAAACAACAACAGAAATAAGGCTGGACAAACAGAATTATTCTAGATTCTTGAAAACCTTGAACACAAGTAACAGTTTAGATAGGGGGCCTAAGATCAAACACTTGAGGAAACAGGAATTATTGAAGGAGCAGAAAGAGGACTAACAATTAAAAATCATGTCTCCCATTCCTCTGTACTATTTTAAAGGCTGACTTCCTAACTAATTACTACTAAATCTGGATTTGAGCTACCTTTGAATCAGTTCCTCTACTATATTTTTTCTATAATTAGAATCAGATTTTTTTAAAGATCATATTTAATAGTGAGGGTAAAATATAATCTTTAAATTAGATAAAGATATTTGAAGTGAAAAAGATAAAATAATGGACAAGTTCAGATAGTATATTTAACAAAGTTTCCTCTAATTTTTAATGATGGCCAAATATACAAGCTGGAGTTACACACTAATACTGAGTTTGAAAAAAGCTTTTCTGGGTTAATTAAAGGTAACAAGCAATGTTTAACTCCGTCTGGATTCCTCTGTGAAATGATTATAAAGATATAACGGGGTCAGAAGTAAGCTACGGTGGTGGGGGTGGAGGGAGTGAGAAGAAACAGGAATGAGGAGACTATGCATAAATGAATGAGACAAATATATGACTCCGAAAGACAGCTTTCCTTTGATGAATAATTGGAACAAAATGATTAGATACAATTTAATTTGTGAAATTCAACAAATACTTACAAGGAAAATAAACAAAGAGAAAAAAAGCTCAAAACTTGGTATCTCACAGCACTTAGATGCTTGCCCAGAGAGGGTATGGAGGAAGCCCCTTGCCTTGCCACCCCGACCTATACCTTTCCCTATGTCTTTTTCCCATTTGGCTGTTTCTGAGTTGTACCCTTCATAATAAATTGGTAAACACTGAGTCAAACCAGGTTGATTAAACATAAGGATGCCTTTGGGAGTCAGGTCTTTGACTCCTGCTTTAAGACCCTTATTTAACACAAGCAATACAAAAATGTTCTAGCCTTTATTTTTGCAGTGAGATCAACTAGAATCTCAATACCCAATGTTTCCCTCAGAGTTGGTCTTTATAGCTTCTGAAGTAACCAACATCCAAAGGAACCTCAGAAGGCCTCCTAATGTGGCTCTTGGAAGGGTGTGAGATTTACCTACTTACTCCTGGGAGATGAAGAGGTCTCTGGTGGCCATTGTCAGAAACAGTTTAAAAATACTTTTTCCCCGTTTCCCAGATGAGAACACTGTTGGAGCTCTATAAATTTCCACATGTGAGAGCAAGACTGATTAAAAGAGGGAATGAAAAATCTTTCTCCCTATAATTCTAGGTTTTTTAATAAAATGAAAGAGAATTATGCATCCCATAAGAAAAAACAACAACAAGTAATGGAGGTTCCTGGGTCTCTCCCTCAAATTCTGGCTAAGTCTGGGGTTTAGAAATTTGCATGTCAAATACATATACCAGGTTATTAGTAATTCTGAAGTAGATGATCAGTAGACCATACCTTGAAAAACACTAGTACAGATACTGGAAACTGTCTATAAATGTTGAACTCAAGAGAAAGGAAAAATCTGCATCTTTCTACTTTTGGTCAGGGGGCTGGGGAGAGGGAAGTAGAGAGGAAAGATTTACTTGTTTGTTTGTTTTCATTTACAGAGTGCACGGCCAATGTAATATCAAGATAAACAGGACAAGATTTTTTTAACCTATGAAAGCTTTTGAATTCAATAAGAATGATTATACATGTAAAGGTTATTGGTAATATTTTCACCCACATTCTACAAATTTGGTTAAAAGATATTATATTCCATACTGGTATTTGAATTACACTAGTGGCTCACAGAAATTTAGTTAGTTCTAAGTTAACTTCACAAGTGGAAATCTATAAGAATTTAAAATAAGTAAAATGTAATGGGAAACTGAATATGTAAAACACTAGTGTAGTTTACATATACTAGTAATCGCCTTATTCTTCTTTTTTCTTTCAGTCTCCTATTCCCATATTTTAAACTAGTTCATGAAAATGTAAGTAGTACATGAAATCAGCAGTTTTGAACTGTCTACATATTCAAGTAACATTATACCCCCACAGGATTCAAGTAAATTGGAAGTAAAGAGCAAGTTAACACAAAGAAAATTAATACAGAAAATGTTGATCTTTGCTGTAAACAGAGCCACAAGTTCTTGATCATTACACATTTAGAGATATTTACTGTTTATGAGGTGATGGAGAAAAAAAGAGCTGTTCTTTTACCAAGTTTTACCAAAGTCAACTTGGTAAGATTTTGAATTAAGGAAAAATATAATAGACTTCCTTATGAATCACAAGCTCCCTGTCATCAAGTGTTCAAAAAGCCTGAAGGATATTAAATATGACATAAATCATTTCACCAATGGGCAAAACATAAGGCTACGCAGTTATCAATCAAATGGCTGTTATCCACTCAATGAACACTCTACTACTTTTGTGGTTACAAAACCAAGCACTTTAGTGAAAGGACCTCCAGTCTAATGACATTACAATATGGAATAAAAAGAGGTATATGAAAGAATAACTGGGCTCAGTGAACTGCAAGGTCAAAGGCACAAAGGTTAAATGCAGAGAAACAAATGTAAAAACTCATCAGAAGTGTTGGAGGATTTATAAGCAATTCAATGTTGCTGAAGTATAAAATATGCCTATGCAAGTGCTAAGTGACCATACTGGAAAGGTAAGTGGGAAGTCTGAAGAAGAAGGGTGTCACATCAAGCTTAGATTTTATTTTATAACCACTGGGACACTACTGAAGGATTTTAAGCAGCACAGGTACTGCTGAGTAGTAATTGCAGGCAATGATGAAAACCTGAACTAGAGATAAGTGGAAGAGTAGTAGGAGATTAAGATGATGGATTAAGACACATTAAAAAGAAAATGAGATCACATCTGTGCTGAGATTACATACCAAAACTTGATTTTACACTTGTAAGACTCCAGTTTTAATGGTTAAAACTTTGTATGTGAATAAATTTGATTTTAAATTTACAAAATGCCAAAGAATAGAACTGTGCTTAATAAAACTTAAAAAATTAATCCAACCTTTTCTATGATATAGTAAATCATAGCAATAGCCTAAATTATTGGAATTTCTACAGCAATTCATAAGTAGAATGACACATTGGCATGTCTTCATACCTGTCAGCTACATATAAGAAATCTGGCAAAATTTTAGAAAAACTCAATATTTGAGACTAAATAATTAGAAAGTCCCTAAATATTAAGATTAGGTCACGTCACAATTTCTGGATAGCCTAAATAATTTACTCACACATTTATTTTTTTTTTAATTTATTTTATTGGAGGCAAATTACCTTACATTAATATATTGGTTGGTTTTGCCATACATTGACACGAATCCACCCCGGGTGTACATGTGTTCCCTTTCTTGAACCCCCCCTCCCACCTCCCTCTTCCCCATATCCTCCCTCCAGGTCATCCCCGTGTACCAGCCCCAAGCACTCACACTTTTAAATTCTTGCCCTTGGAAAAATTTATGTTGAGACTTTCGTTAGAAAACTAATTTCAAATAGATGATTCCATTGCCACTACCGATTCAGATACTAAATTATCTTTTTTAATTGAGATACTAAAAGTCAGATTGACTTTCTATACAAAATCTAGCCCTAAAGCTTCCTACTTTCACTAGAGTCAAAGATCTTGAAGACAAATACAAACATAACTAACTACCTATTTAACTCTCAACAACATGTACATACTCTGTCATTAAAAACAAATGATTTAGACTTCTTTTCTGCCTCGTCTTCATTTTTGGCTTGGCTATCACAGTTCAAACAAAAAAATATATTTTCATCGAAGCTAATCTTCTTATATACAGTTAAAAAAAAGACTAATATAAACAGGCACAAAATTACATGCCTTCTTTACAGCAATTATAATGAATGACTTTTCTACATAATCAAATTATTCCTATGTTCAGCAGTTAATAATTTTTCTACCATCCTGGGACTAGCCAATGTCAACTTCTAATAGCTTTACTTGGAAGAAATGCTGCATAAAATGGGATTTAAGATATAACAGAGTAAGAGATATGGAAGGCACAAACCTCCACAAGGATCACATCAGTATAGAAGACTGTCATAAGAACAATAGAAATTAATGTGGGACTATGGAAGTAAGATACAAAATCACATTTCTTTTCCTTGGATAGACTGCAGGAAACACTTCTCTCAAACAGTTGCCGTCTTTGGTTAACTCTGCTTTAAGTAAATGCTATATATATTTTTATTCAGTCAGAAAAGAATCATCGTTTTTTTTATATACTGTCTACACTTCAGCATATGAAACCAATTCAAGCAGTATTTGTTAAAAATGTTTAAGTCAAGGAAATGATATCCAACATTCACTCTCTTTCCTTCTACTAGTGTTATAGAAATTTACAGGAAATATCAAGATAAACATTCAGAAACCAGTTAAACTTTTTCCCATCTCAAAATATTTTGAACACTTTAAAAGATGGTGTGGTAATAATGAAAATTATTAACAGGTTAATGGCATCATTAAGAATGCACTCTCAAATTAACATCAATAAATTTCTTTTAAAAAAGCAAAACAAAACCCATAATCAAGTCGCTTAAAAATTTGTGTGATTGTACTCTTCAAAACTAGCGTTATTTTAGAAGGAAAAACACAATTTTTAAAGAAGCATTTACTGAGAAAAAGAAATTATAAGAACCATTCTAATATAGGTCAAATTCCATTACTACATACAAAAAAAAAAATAAAATATTTAAAATGTCACCATACGGACCAACCAAATTATTTTATTGATTTCATTACATTTTCACCATGAAATATCTAACGCAAAAAATGTTTTCATAGAAACTGTCCATACAGTAGTGGACATTAAGGTTAAGGGATATTCACACTTACTGTGATTTAGAGAAGAAATAAACTACAGGTTTGCTCCCGTTTTCCACAACCTTCTGGCCTCCTCTATTTTCTACTTCCCCACCCAAATCTACTCTGGACACTAAGGGATGAGTGGGGCACTTAGGAGAGATGGAAGCCACAGTCTTCCTGGAAGGCAGGGTCCATGCTCAGAATCTCCCTTCCTTTCATGCCCAAGACAGACAAGAGATCATTCAGACTGGCCCTCTTCCAGTCAGGAAAATTTTTTAAAGTGTTATAAACCATCCGGCTACAGGGAAGAAGAAAGGAGAGATAAACGGGAAGAAACAGAAATGAAGAAAGAAAAGAAGAAAGAAAAAAAAAGATCCCAAGTTGTCTTCTCGTAGCAGCATAAGAAGTAGCAAAATCTAACAGACATTCAGTTCAGTCGCTCAGTCGTGTCCGACTCTCTGCGACCCCATGAATCACAGCACGCCAGGCCTCCTTGTCCATCACCAACTCCTGGAGTTCACTCAAACTCATGTCCATCGAGTCAGTGATGCCATCCAGCCATCTCATTCTCTGTTGTCCCCTTCTCCTCCCACTCCCAACCTTTCCCAGCATCAGAGTCTTTTCCAGTGAGTCAACTCGTCGCATGAGGTGGCCAAAGTATTGCAGTTTCAGCTTTAGCATCTATTCCTAATTACAATTATTCCCTCTTTAACAGATGCTTGAGAACCATTAATGCCTTCTGGTTACTATGCATACAAATCTCCAGTAGTAACAAACATCGTCTGTTTCCAAACCTGATTGTTCATATAATTTTCTATAAAGACCTGGGGAACTTTTCAAAATACAAACCTTTACTCTCTTTTGGGGTCTAAGAAGTGAGCTGTTCTGTTATATACATTTTTTGAAAAGATTCCAAGGTGAGTCTGATGATCAGTCAGGTCTGAGAATCACTGTGATAAATTTTATCATAGATGCCTTTTGCATTTTAATGGACGTAGACTGGCTTTTCATACCTGCTTTAGTTTCCCAACTTTAGTGGAATTTGATGCTCTAAACACAGTGTTTACTAAATCAGAGGGGGAATGCCTATCTCTTGGATAAAAACATATATAAACTGAAAATAGATATATTATGTAAGGCTTTTTTAGAGAAGACTGAACTGGGAAACACTACAAATGCAGCCGGCTCCGAACGCGCAGACGCGACGCCGGCTCCGAGCGCGCAGACGCGACTGACCACGTGTAGAAGCGAGGCGGAGAGGAACTACCCCATGTCCGAGGCCAGGGGCAGCGGCCGAGAGGAGCTACCCCTCGCCTGAGGCCAGGGGCGGCGGCCGAGTGGAGCTACCCCATGCCAGAGGTCAGGGCTGGCAGCAGAGAGGAGCAACCCCACGTCCAAGTGGCGCCGGCTGTGCGGGCGTAGGAGGGCCAAGAGAAGCTACTCCACGTTCAAGGTCAGGAGGGACAGCCTTGAGGAGATGCCCCTCATCCAAGGTAAGGTGCAGCGGCTGCGCTCTCCTGGAGCAGTCCTGAGGATACCCCACAACCAAGGTAAGAGAAACCCAAATAGGACGGTAGGTATTGAGAGAGGGCATCATAGGGCAGACAAACTGAAATCATAATCACAGAAAATTAGTCGATCTGATCACTTTGACCACAGCCTTGTCTAACTCAATAAAACCAAGCCATGCTGTGTGGGGCCACCCAAGAGGGGAGGGTCATGGTGGAGCGGTCTGACAAAATGTGGTCCACTGGAGAAGGGAATGGCAAATCATTTCAGTATACTTGCCTTGAGAACCCCATGAACAGTATGCAAAGGCAAAATGATAGGATACTGAATGAAGAATTCCCAGGGTTGATAGGTGCCCAGCACGTCTGCGCGCTCAGAGCTACTGGAGATCAGTGGAGAAAAAACTCCAGGAAGAATGAAGGGATGTGGATGTGACTGGTGATAGAAGCAAGGTCCAATGCTGTAAAGAGCAATATTGCATAGGAACCTGGAATGTTAGGTCCATGAATCAAGGCAAATTGGAGGTGGTCAAACAGGAGATGACAAGAGTGAACTAAAATGGACTGGAATGGGTGAATTTAACTCAGATGACCATTATATCTACTACTGTGGGCAGGAATCCCTTAGAAGAAATGGAGTAGGAATCATGGTCAACAAAAGAGTCTGAAACGCAGTACTTGGACGCAATCTCAAAAACGACAGAATGATCTCTGTTCGTTTCCAAGGCAAACCATTCAATACTATAGTAATCCAAGCCTACGCCCCAATCAGTAATGCTGAAGAAGCCGAAGTTGAACGGTTCTATGAATACCTACAAGACCTTTTAGAACTAACACCCAAAAAAGAGGTCCTTTTCATTATGGGGGACTGGAATGTAAAAGTAGGAAGTCAAGAAACACCTGGAGTAACATGACGAGCTGACTCACTGGAAAAGATCTGATGCTGGGAAGGATTGGGGGCGGGAGGAGAAGGGGACGACAGAGAATGAGATGGCTGCATGGCATCACCAACTCAATGGACATGAGTGAACTCCAGGAGTGAAGTCCGGGAGTTGGTGATGGACAGGGAGGCCTGGCATGCTGTGATTCATGGGGTCACAAAGAGTCAGACATGACTGAGTGACTGAACTGAACTGAACAGGCAAATTTGGCCTTGGAGCACGGAATGAAGCAGGGCAAAGGCTAATAGAGTTTGCCAAGAGAACACACTTGTAATAGCAAACACGCTCTTTCAACACACTCTCTTTCAACAACACAAGAGAAGACTCTACACATGGACATCACCAGATGGTCAACACCAAAATCAGATTGATTATATTCTTTGCAGCCAAAGATGGAGAAGCTTTATACAGTTAGCAAAAACAAGACGGGGAGCTGACTGTGGCTCAGATCATGAACTCCTTATTGCCAAATTCAGACTGAAATTGAAGAAAGTAGGGAAAACCACTAGACCATTCAGATGACCTAAATCAAATCCCTTAAGATTATACAGAGGGAGTGAGAAATAGATTTAAGGGACTAGATTTGATAGAGTGCCTGATGAACTCTGGACGGAGGTTCGTGACATTGTACAGGAGACAGGGACCAAGACCATCCCCATGGAAAAGAAATGCAAAAAAGCAAAATGGCTGTCTGGGGAGGCGTTACAAATAGCTGTGAAGAGAAGCGAAAAGCAAAGGAGAAAAGGAAAGATATAAGCATCTGAATGCAGAGTTCCAAAGAATAGCAAGGAGAGATAAAAAAGCCTTCCTCTGTGATCAATGCAAAGAAATAGAGGAAAACAACAGAATAGGAAACAAGAGATCTCTTCAAGAAAATTAGACATACCAAGGGAACATTTCATGCAAAGATGGGCTCAATAAAGGCTAGAAATGGTATGGACCTAACAGAAGCAGACGATATTAAGAAGAGGAGGCAAGAATACACAGAAGAACTGTACAAAAACGATCTTCATGAACCAAGATAATCACGATGGTGTGATCACTGACCTACAGCCAGACATCTTGCAATGTGAAGTCAAGTGAGCCTTAGAAAGCATCACTACGAACACAGCTAGTGGAGGTGATGGAATTAAAGTTGAGTTATTTCAAATCCTGAAAGATTATGCTGTGAAAGTGCTGCACTCAATATGCCAGCAAATTTGGGAAACTCAGCAGTGGCAACAAGACTGGAAAAGGTCAGTTTTCATTCCAGTCCCAAAGAAAGGCAATGCCAAAAATGCTGAAACTACTGCACAATTGCACTCATCTCACACGCTACTAAACTCTTGCTCAAAATTCTCCAAGCCAGGCTTCAGCAATACGTGAACCGTGAAATTCCAGATGTTCAAGCTGGTTTTAGAAAAGGCAGAGGAACCAAATTGCCAACATCCGCTGGATCATGGAAAAAGCAAGAGAGTTCCAGAAAAACATCTATTTCTGCTTCATTGACTATGCCAAAGCCTTTGACTGTGTGGATCACAATAAACTGTGGAACATTCTGAAAGAGATGAGAATACCAGACCACCTGACCTGCCTCTTAAGAAACCTATATGCAGGTCAGGAAGCAACAGTTAGAACTGGACATGGAACAACAGACTGGTTCCAAATAGGAAAAGTAGTATGTCAAGGTTGTATATTGTCACCCTGCTTATTTAACTTATATGCAGAGTACATCATGAGGAACACTGGGCTGGAAGAAGCACAAGCTGGAATCAAGATTGCTGGGAGAAATATCAATAACCTCAGATATGCAGATGACACCACCCTTATGGCAGAAAGTGAAGAGGAATTCAAAAGCCTCTTGATGAAAGTGAAAGAGGAGAGTGAAAAGGTTGGCTTGAAGCTCAACATTCAGAAAACAAAGATCATGGCATCTGGTCCCATCACTTCATGGGAAATAGATGGGGAAACAGTGTCAGACTTTATTTTTTTGGGCTCCAAAATCACTGCGGATACAGATTGCAGCCATGAAATTAAAAGACACTTACTCCTTGGAAGGAAAGTTATGACCAACCTAGATAGCGTATTAAAAAGCAGAGACATTACTTTGCCAACCATGGTCCATCTAGTCAAGGCTATGGTTTTTCCACTGGTCATGTATGGATGTGAGAGTTGGACTGTGAAGAAGGCTGAGGGCTGAAGAATTGATGCTTTTGAACTGTGGTGTTGGAGAAGACTCTTGAGAGTCCCTTGGACTGCAAGGAGATCCAGCCAGTCCATTCTAAAGGAGATCAATCCTGGGTGTTCATTGGAAGGACTAATGCTAAAGCTGAAACTCCAATACTTTGGCCACCTCATGTGATGAGTTGACTCACTGGAAAAGACTCTGATGCTGGGAAAGGTTGGGGGCGGGAGGAGAAGGGGACGACAGAGAATGAGATGGCTGGATGGCATCACCAACTCGATGGAGGTGAGTTTGAGTGAACTCCAGGAGTTGGTGATGGACAGGGAGGCCTGGCGTGCTGTGACTCATGGGGTCACAAAGAGTTGGACAGGACTGAGTGACTGAACTGACTGACTGACTGACAAATGCAGTGGAGAAAGGAAAGGACAAATAATAAATACCAATTCCTCTATAGCTGCATGTACTCTAATGTTTTTGAAAATGTGCAAAAGCCTGGAGATTATATCCCAAGGACAAAATGGTAACTGCAAAATACTTATATAGGTATCCAAAATGTTAATGTTGAGAAAACTACTTTTTTTAAATTGATATATTCTTCATACTACCATTCAGTTTTAAGTATTAGAAATTCTCTCCCCTTAATTCCAGTATGTCCTTGGTTTCAAAAAACAGTATTTAATTATGCAACAAACAAGTGAAAGGACAAGGCTGAAGAACTGTATCATTCATTACAAAAATTATATATTAATTATACATTATGTGCCACCATCTGTTCAGTGCTAGTGGTTTAAAAAAATATATTTTAATTGGAGGATAGCTGCTTTACAAGGTTGTGTTGGTTTCTGGTATACATCAACATGAATCAGCCATAAGTATACATATATCCTCTTCCTCTTAAGCCTCCCTCTCACTCTGCCCCGCATCCCATCCCTCCCCTCTGGTTATCACAGAACACTCTCAAGCTGAGCTTCGTGTGCTATAGAGCAACTTTCTACTAGCTAGCTATTTCACACATGGTAGTGAATATATGTCAGTGCTACTGTCTCAGTTGGTTCCACCCTTTCCCTCCCCTCCTATGTCCACAAGTCCATTCTCTATTGCAGCCCTATAAATAGGTTAATCAGTACCATTTTTCTAGACTCCATATATGTGGAGTCACTTTTCTGACTCACTTCACTTTGTACAACAGGCTCTAGATTCATCCACCTCACTAGAACTGAATCAGATAAATTCCTTTTTATGGCTAAGTAATATATGACTCTGATGCTGGGAAAGGTTGGGGGCGGGAGGAGAAGGGGACAACCAAGAATGAGATGGCTGGATGGCATCACCGACTCTGTGGACATGAGTTTGAGTGAACTCCGGGAGTTGGTGATGGACAGGGAGGCCTGGCGTGCTGTGATTCATGGGATCGCGGAGAGTCGGACACGACTGAGAGACTGAACTGAACTGACTGAATATTCCATTGTACATATGTACAACAACTTCATCCATTCATTGGTCAATGGACATGCTAGTGATATTTTAGAAAATGAAAGTTTCTACCAAAACACACACATATAATTTGCACTATTTAAATCCTTTATATACATTAACTTATTTTAAATTATAATAACCCTAGTTCAGATAATAACCCTAGTTCAGTCGCTCAGTCATATGCAAATCTTTGCGATCTCATCAACTGCAGCATGCCAGGCCTCCCTGTCCATCACCAACTCCCAGAGTTTACCCAAATTCAAGTCCATTGAGTCGGTGATACCATCCAACCATTTCATCCTCTGTTGCCCCTTCTCCTCCTGCCCTCAATCTTTCCCAGCATCAGGGATTTTTCAAGAGTCTGCTCTTCTCATGAGGTGGCCAGAATATTGGAGTTTCAGCTTTAGCATCAGTCCTTCCAATGAACACCCAGGACTGATCTCCTTTAGAATGGACTGGTTGGATCTCCTTGCAGGCAAAGGGACTCTCAAGAGTCTTCTCCAACACCACAGTTCAAAAGCATCAATTCTTTGGCGCTCAGCTTTCCTCACAGTCCAACTCTCACATCCATACATGACCACTGGTAAAACCATAGCCTTGACTAGATGGACCTTGGTTGGCAAAGTAATGTCTCTGCTTTTTAATATGCTATGTAGGTTGGTCATAACTTTTCTTCCAAGGAGTGTCTTTTAATTTCATGGCTGCAATCACCATCTGCAGTGATTTAGGAGCCCCCCAAAATAAAGTCTGACACTGTTTCCACTGTTTCCCCATCTTTCCCATGAAGTGATGGGACCAGAAGCCATGATCTTAGTTTTCTGAACGTTGAGGTTTAAGACAACTTTTTCACTCTCCTCTTTTACTGTCATCAAGAGGGTTTTTCCCTCTTCACTTTCTGCCATAAGGGTGGTATCATTTGCATATCTGAGGTTATTGATATTTCTCCCGGCAATCTTGATTCCAGCTTGTGCTTCTTCCAGCCCAGTGTTCCTCATGATGTTCCTCATGATGATGCATATAAGTTAAATAAGCAGGTTGACAATATACAACCTTGACATACTCCTTTTCCTATTTGTTGTTCAATGTCCAGTTCTAACTGTTGCTTCCTGACCTGCATATAGGTTTCTCAAGAGGCAGGTCAGGTGGTCTGGTATTCCCAACTCTTTCAGAATTTTCCACAGTTTATTGTGATCCACACAGTGAAAGGCTTTGGCATAGTCAATAAAGCAGAAATAGATGTTTTTCTAGAACTCTCTTGCTTTTTCCATGATCCAGCAGATGTTGGCAATTTGATCTCTGGTTCCTCTGCCTTTTCTAAAACCAGCTTGAACATCTGGAAGTTCATGGTTCACGTATTGGTGAAGCCTGGCTTGGAGAATTTTGAGCATGACTTTACTAGTGTGTGAGATGAGTGCAATTGTGTGGTAGTTTCAGCATTCTTTGGCATTGCCTTTCTTTGGGATTGGAATGAAAACTGACCTTTTCCAGTCCTGTGGCCACTGCTGAGTTTTCCAAATTTGCTGGCATATTGAGTGCAGCACTTTCAGAGCATCATCTTTTAGGATTTGAAATAGCTCGACCAGAATCCTATCACCTCCATTAGCTTTGTTTGTAGTGATGTTTCTTAAGGCCCACTTGACTTCACATTCCAGGATGTCTGGCTTTAGATGAGTGATCATATCATTGTGATTATCTTGGTCATGAAGATCTTTTTTTTGTACAGTTCTTCTGTGTATTCTTGCCACCTCTTCTTAACATCTTCTGCTTCTGTTAGGTCCTTAGCATTTCTGGCCTTTATCGAGCCCATCTTTGCATGAAACGTTCCCTTGGTATCTCTAATTTTCTTGAAGAGATCTTTGGTCTTTCCCATTCTGTTGTTTTCCTCTATTTCTTTGCATTGATCACTGAGGAAGGCTTTCTTATCTCTCCCTTGCTATTCTTTGGAATTATGCATTCAAAATGGGTATATCCTTCCTTTTCTCCTTTGCTTTTGGATTCTCTTCTTTTTACAGCTATTTGTAAGGCCTCCTCAGACAGCCATTTTGCCTTTTTGCATATCTTTTTCTAGGGAATGGTATTGATCCCTGTCTCCCGTACAATGTCATGAACCTCCGTCCATAGTTCATCAGGCACTCTATCAGATCTAGTCCCTTAAATCTATTTCTCATTTCCACTATCTAATCATAAGGGATTTGATGTAGGTCATACCTGAATGGTCTAGTGGTTTTCCCCACTTTCTTCAATTTATGTCTAAAGGTCATTTTTATCATTAGCACTTTAAAGATGAAGAAACTGAAGTACAGTGAAGTTAAGGCACTTGAGCAAGGTCAACGATCTAGTAAGTGGAAAATCTGATTTGAACCTTAGTGGTCTGACTCCATAGTCTTTGCCCTTTGCTATCTATACACTGTGATGTTTGTTTCCAAGGAGATTACAGAGTAGCAGGGGACAGGAGACATGAACACAAATAACAGTATAAAGCAGTGTATTTATTCATTGAGGAAATATTTTTAATTGATAGGAATTATGAGAGACTTAGGTAAAGAAAAGATTTCCATAAGAACACAAATTTTTGGTTAAAAACATTTTATAATAAATGTTTCATTATATAAAGTTTTATTTTTAAAAATATATTTTATTATATGACCAAAAAAAGATGCCCCTGCCTAATACAGTTATAATTTTGCACAGTATGGGTGATTAACAGTGTTAACAAATTTCCATGCCAAGTCTTGCTGGACTTGGTTTCAAGGAAGGAAAATTAGGGATATCATAGTGACATCCTTTACTAATGAGTTATAAAAACTTTCAATATGACTCCTGATGTTTCAAGCCACAAGAGGAAAATCCACCCTTAATAACCTTTACATAACTAACGGAGAAGGCAATGGCACCCCACTCCAGTACTCTTGCCTGGAAAATTCCATGGATGGAGGAGCCTGATGGGCTGCAGTCCATTGGGTCGCTAAGAGTCGGACATGACTAAGCGACTTCACTTTCACTTTTCACTTTCATGCATTGGAGAAGGAAATGGCAACCCACTCCAGTGTCCTTGCCTGGAGAATCCCAGGGATGGGGGAGCCTGGTGGGCTGACGTCTATGGGGTCGCACAGAGTCGGACATGGCTGAAGTGACTTAGCAACAGCATCAACTAACTAAAGCTTTTTCTGAGGATATAGTATATATATATATTTGTCACTTTTTAAGACCCATGAGAGTCTTTAAGTATCCTTTACAAGCTTTGTCTTTCATTAGTAGATATCTATTTATAATTGGTGACTCAAGACTAGATAATTATGTACAACGTACAGCCTCAGCAGGAGTCACCATGGACTCAAGGTCTGCCTTGAGTCAAGGTCTGCCTTGAGTCAAGGTCTGCCAAGGTCAACAAAAAATATAGTGTCCCTTTACACAGATACGATTATTTAACAGAAAATAATTTGCATTCTGTTAAATTACATTCAATATAAATTTGAAACAGTTTATATTTTATACCAGTAGTTTCAGATAAGAGATATGCCACAGAATTGATCCACAGATAAAGAACATACATAGTCTCCTTTTCCTAACTTTGAGTGTCTGAATAAAGCAGTGATGATAAAAAAAGATACAACAGAAATAATAAAAATATCATTCCAAATTTACTTCACTCTGTAGTATTACTTTTAAGGTAGATGTGGGATGTAGAGGATAATGGAATAGATATAAATTACTAACATCAAATTGCCAAAGGAATATAATTATAAAATATCAGTTGCATTGAATTTTCTGTTTAAGCAAGAATTTAAGGAAAAAAAAAAAACTTTTCAGTACATAAACATATGATTTGTAAAAAATCAAAAGTTAATGTTTTAGAAAACTGTTGATGGAAACAACTAATAAAGATTCTTTTACTAACAAGATTATTTTCTGACTGGCAAAGATACTGGCATTACAGTCCATGTTTTATGGGCATGGTGAAACTGAAACACCTGGACTTTCTCTGTGCAAGACCAAATGGAAATAGACAGTACTATAAGGCAATCTACCAATTTTAATCAAAAGCCTGAAAGCTATTCATTTCCTTCAAATGAATAAATCTCTAAAGTTCTCTCGTAAAGAATTAATTAGAAATTTAAAGATTTACTAAAAAATATTCAAGAAGCATTATTCATAGTAGTAAAAAGTAAAGTATCTTTAGCAAAACAATAGTATACCAGTTATGGTAAATCCTTAGACTAGAATAATATGGAACCACTGAAAACTCTCTTTTCAAAATATATTTAGATCTGGGAAATGTTCATGACAAAGGCAAAAGGTAAAGAATACATGATAATATACAAAATATTCACTGCTGTTGGGGGGAAAAGTTCCTATGAATGGGAAAAAAATTACTTGTTAATTATATTAAAATTAGTTATTTCTGGAAAAAGTGATAATAGATATTTTGTTTTTTCTCTTTTTGTTATTCTAAATTCTCTAAAGTATACATGTATTCATGACTAATGGTTTCTTTCAATAATAAGCTTCTATAACTATTTGGGGAAGAAAACAAAAATCAAAACCTATGCAATGTTTCAAGATGATGACAATATTCTCCACAGATGTGCTTGCCAAGGAAATTCACTCCGACTCCACACTCTCCTAATGTACAGCTGCAAAAGAATTTTCTTTGGAACCAACTCTAAATTAGTTTAAGGATAATTACTTAAACTAGTCATATCACTACTGCCTTTTAGGAGGAAGGAAGGGAACGAAGAAATAAATTTTATGTTAGTCCATATGAATACTTACTAGAAATTGTGAGTAAATAGAATATTTTAGAAGAAAGGCTGAAACTACAACTAACATGAACAGATCCAAGTAATGGCTTGTTCAATAAGTATCAGACAGAAAACATGACTACACAGGGACACAGGAGGTTAAAATAAATTACGCGGTACTTTTCAAAGAAGAAGAGTCACAAAATGAATTGAAATTATAGTCCACTAGCCCACCATTGTCTATAATCAAAAGTACATAGCTGACTGCTATACATGGAAATAAAGCAAATCACACTATTTCATAGACTGTGTAATTATTCAAATGGAATGTATTTGGATATTCAATCATAGTATGGATATACTACATTCAAGTACACAGTTTTAGACTTTACAACTGCTTTCTCAAATAAATGGATAGTAATTTTTTTTTATTAGAGCAAGTTAAATATAAGATCAAGCTCACTTCATTTATATTTAAAAACCAACCAATGGGGAAATTACATTTCAAAGTCTAAATAAAAGTAGGGTGGTTAAGTGGTATTCCAAGCAGTTATTTCATACAAATTCCCCCCTTTTTAAAAAAAATCATGACATTAATACCAAAATAGGTAATACAAATAAGATTAACTCTTGGGGGTTAAAATCCTAAGAATCTGGCAATAACAGAATATTCATATGTCAATAATTCTAAATTACTAAAGTTTAATTAAAACATCTTCAAATGAATTAAAATAATAAAGTAAAACCAAAATATAAAATGAAGACTTCTGCTTTCTTCATTAGTACAGAATAAATATTACCATTTCTAAGTATCCTAGAGAGGATCTATGTTGTACAATAAAAAATTCTCCTTCTAAAAAAAAAGAAAAAAGTATTTTTGATACAGTTCAAACTTATCTTAAAACTCTTGAAAATTAAATGTGGTACAAGAGGTTGTAGCACTTTAACAGTAGAAATGCTAAAGCCACTAACAGAAGAACAAAGGACAGAAGATTCCGATGTGCCTTTAGACATAGGGAAGGTATTAGGAAGAAAGAAAAAGAGAAAGGACAAGTACTGTCCCCCAGATTAAAACAAACAATTTTAGACATATTCTGACTTTAAATGGAAGGAATTAAAAGCAAATATTATAAGCCTAGAAGAAAAAGTAGACTTTAATTTAAATGGAAGGAATTAAAAGCAAATATTATAAGCCTAGAAGAAAAAGTAGACTTTAAGAACCTACTTTGGAGGTTATCCTATGAACTATAATATGCACCCTTTCTAATATTAATTAGTTCTTTTGGCCACCGTCCCTGACAAGGCAAGGGCTTGAGACACTTTAATCACATTTATTCTTCCAACTTATTATTGTCAAATACTTAATTCTATGTGTGTATTATGTCCAACAGACATCATTGCTTTATACAGTCAACATGCATTTTGATTTACTGCATATTTACCAATTCTATTGCTTTCCATTCCTTTCTGCAACTCTGACCTTCCATCTTCTGCATTTTTTTTCCTTCTGCCTTAAGAATATCCTTTAAGATTTTCTTTAGTGTAGAAAATTTTCTGCTGGTGGCAAATGCTTCACTCTTATTTATCTAAAAAAGTCTTCATTTACTGGATATGGAATGCTAGATTGGCAGGTATTTTTCCTTCACACACTGAAGATCTGGCTCCACTATCTTTTGATTTCTATTGTTTCAT